>NC_092717.1:254354754-254967961 GCF_047496885.1 Scyliorhinus torazame | reverse complement strand
ACTCCCGATCTCTCTCTCTCCATGAACTCCCGCTGCTTTATGGGCACTCCCGCTCCCTCTCACTCTCTGCACTCACGCTGCTTTATGGGCACTCCCGCTGTCTCTCTCTCTCTGAACTCCCGCTGCTTTATGGGCACTCCCGTTCTCTCTCTCTCTATGAAATCCCGCTAGTTTATGGGCACACCTGCTCTCTCTCTCTCTCTCTGAACCCCCGCTGCTTTATGGGCACTCCCGCTCTCTCTCTCTGAAGTCCCGCTGCTTAATGGGCACTCCTGCTCTCTCTCTCTCTCTGTCTCTCTCTCTGAACTCTCGCTGCTTTATGGGCACTGCCGCATACTCTCTCTCTCTCTCTCTCTGAACTCTCACTGCTTTACGGGCACTCCCGTCTCTCTCTGACCTCCCGCTGCTTTGTGGGCACACCCGCTCTCTCTCTCTCTGAACTCTCACTGCTTTACGGGCACTCCCGCTCTCTCTCTTACCTCCCGCTGCTTTATTGGCACACCCGCTCTCTCACTCTCTCTCTGAACTCCCGCTGCTTTATGGGCACTCCCGCTCTCTCTCTCTCTCTCTCTGAACTCCCGCTGCTTTATGGGCACTACCGCTCTCTGTCTCTCTGTCTGAACTCTCGCTGCTTTATGGGCACTCCCGCTCTCTCTCTGAACTCCCGCTGCTTTATTGTCACTCCCGCTCTCTGTCTCTCTCTCTGAAATCCCGATGCTTTATGTGCACTACCGCTCTCACTCTCTCTCTGAACTCCCGCTGCTTTATGGGCACTCCCACTCTCTCTTTCTCTCTCTCTGAACTCCCGCTGCTTTATGGGCACTCCCGCACTCTCTATCTCTCTCTCTGAACTCCCGCTGCTTTATGGGCACTCCCGCTCTCTCTCTCTCTCTGAACTCTCGCTGGATTATGGGCACTCCCGCTCTCTCTCTCTCTCTGAACTCCTGATGCTTTATGGGCAATCCCGATCTCTCTCTCCCTATGAACTCCCGATGCTTTATGGGCACTCCCGCTCTCTCTCTAAACTCCCGCTGCTGTGTGGGCACACCCGCTCTCGCTCTCTCTCTCTGAACTCCCGATGCTTTATGGGCACTTCCGCTCTCTCTCTCTCTCTCTCTCTCTGAACTCCCGCTGCTGTTTTATGGGCAGTCCTGCTCCCTCTCTCACTCTCACTCTCTGAACTCTCGGTGCTTTATGGGCACTGCCACTCTCACTCTCTGACTTCCCGCTGCTTTATGGGCACTCCCACTCTCTCTCTGACCTCCCGCTGCTTTATGGGCACTCCCGCTCTCTCTCTCTCACTCTCTGAACTCTCGGTGCTTTATGGGCACTTCCGCTCTCTCTCTCTCTGAACTCCCGCTGCTTTATGGGCACTCACGCTCTCTCTCTCTCTGAACTCCCGCTGCTTTAAGGGCACTCACGCTCTTTCTCTCTCTGAACTCCCGCTGCTTTATGGGCACTTCCGCTCCCTCTCTCTCTCTGAACTCCCGCTGCTTTATGGGCACTCCCGCTCTCTCTCTCTCTGAACTCCCGCTGCTTTATGGGCACTTCCGCTCCCTCTCTCTCTCTGAACTCACGCTGCTTCATGGGCACTCCCGCTCTCTCTCTCTCTCTCTGAACTCCCGCTGCTTCATGGGCACTCCCGGTCTCTCTCTCTCTATGAACTCCCGCTGGTTTATGGGCACACCCGCTCTCTCTCTCTCTCTCTGAACTCCCGCTGCTTTATGGGCACTCCCACTCGCTCTCTCTGAACTCCCGCTGCTTAATGGGCACTCCTGCTCTCTCTCTCTCTCTCTGAACTCTCGCTGCTTTATGGGCACTGCCGCTCTCTCTCTCTCTCTGAACTCACGCTGCTTTATGGGGACTCCCGCTCTCTCTCTCTCTCTCTCTCTGAACTCCCGCTGCTTTATGGGCACTCCCGCACTCACTCTCTCTCTCTCTGAACTCCTGCTGCTTTATGGGCACTCCCGCACTCTCTCTCTCTCTCTCTCTCTGAACTCCCGCTGCTTTATGGGCACTCCCGCACTCACTCTCTCTCTCTCTGAACTCCTGCTGCTTTATGGGCACTCCCGCACTCCCTCTCTCTCTGAACTCCCGCTGCTTTATGGGAACTCCCGGTCTCTCTCTCTCTATGAACTCCCGCTGCTTTATGGGCACTCCCGCTCACTCTCTCTGAACTCCCGCTGCTTAATGGGCACTCCTGCTCTCTCTCTCTCTCTGTCTCTCTCTCTGAACTCTCGCTGCTTTATGGGCACTCCCGCTCTCTCTCTCTCTCTCTGAACTCCCTCTGCTTTATGGGCAATCCCGGTCTCTCTCTCTCTATGAACTCCCGCTGCTTTATGGGCACTCCCGCTCTCTCTCTCTGAACTCCCGCTGCTTAATGGGCACTCCTGCTCTCTCTCTCTCTCTGTCTCTCTCTCTGAACTCTCACTGCTTTACGGGCAATCCCGCTCTCTCTCTGACCTCCCGCTGCTTTATTGGCACACCCGCTCTCTCACTCCCTCTCTGAACTCCCGCTGCTTTATGGGCACTCCCGCTCTCTCTCTCTCTGAACTCCCGCTGCTTTATGGGCACTACCGCTCTCTGTCTCTCTGTCTGAACTCTCGCTGCTTTATGGGCACGTCCGCTCTCTCTCTGCACTCCCGCTGCTTTATTGTCACTCCCGCTCTCTGTCTCTCTCTCTGAAATCCCGATGCTTTATGGGCACTCCCGCTCTCACTCTCTCTCTGAACTCCCGCTGCTTTATGGGCACTCCCACTCTCTCTTTCTCTCTCTCTGAACACCCGCTGCTTTATGGGCACTCCCGCACTCTCTATCTCTCTCTGAACTCCCGCTGCTTTATGGGCACTCCCGCTCTCTCTCTCTCTCTGAACTCTCGCTGCTTTATGGGCACTCCCGCTCTCTCTCTCTCTCTGAACTCCTGATGCTTTATGGGCACTCCCGATCTCTCTCTCTCCATGAACTCCCGCTGCTTTATGGGCACTCCCGCTTCCTCTCTCTCTCTGCACTCACGCTGCTTTATGGGCACTCCCGCTGTCTCTCTCTCTCTGAACTCCCGCTGCTTTATGGGCACTCCCGTTCTCTCTCTCTCTATGAAATCCCGCTGGTTTATGGGCACACCTGCTCTCTCTCTCTCTCTCTGAACCCCCGCTGCTTTATGGGCACTCCCGCTCTCTCTCTCTGAAGTCCCGCTGCTTAATGGGCACTCCTGCTCTCTCTCTCTCTCTGTCTCTCTCTCTGAACTCTCGCTGCTTTATGGGCACTGCCGCATACTCTCTCTCTCTCTCTCTCTGAACTCTCACTGCTTTACGGGCACTCCCGTCTCTCTCTGACCTCCCGCTGCTTTGTGGGCACACCCGCTCTCTCACTCTCTCTCTGAACTCCCGCTGCTTTATGGGCACTCCCGCTCTCTCTCTCTCTCTGAACTCCCGCTGCTTTATGGGCACTCCCGCTCTCTCTCTCTGAACTCCCACTGCTTAATGGGCACTCCTGCTCTCTCTCTCTCTCTGTCTCTCTCTCTGAACTCACGCTGCTTTATGGGCACTCCCGGTCTCTCTCTCTCTCTCTCTGAACTCCCGCTGCTTTATGGGCAATCCCGGTCTCTCTCTCTCTATGAACTCCCGCTGCTTTATGGGCACTCCCGCTCTCTCTCTCTGAACTGCCGCTGCTTAATGGGCACTCCTGCTCTCTCTCTCTCTCTGTCTCTCTCTCTGAACTCTCGCTGCTTTCTGGGCACTCCCGCTCTCTCTCTCTCTCTCTGAACTCCCGCTGCTTTATGGGCACTCCCGCTCTCTCTCTCTGAACTCCCGCTGCTTAATGGGCACTCCTGCTCTCTCTCTCTCTCTGTCTCTCTCTCTGAACTCTCACTGCTTTACGGGCACTCCCGCTCTCTCTCTGACTTCCCGCTGCTTTATTGGCACACCCGCTCTCTCACTCCCTCTCTGAACTCCCGCTGCTTTATGGGCACTCACGCTCTCTCTCTCTCTCTCTCTGAACTCCCGCTGCTTTATGGGCACTACCGCTCTCTGTCTCTCTATCTGAACTCTCGCTGCTTTATGGGCACTCCCGCTCTCTTTCTCTCTCTCTGAAATCCCGATGCTTTATGGGCACTCCCGCTCTCACTCTCTCTCTGAACTCCCGCTGCTTTATGGGCACTCCCACTCTCTCTTTCTCTCTCTCTGAACACCCGCTGCTTTATGGGCACTCCCGCTCTCTCTCTCTCTCTCTCTCAAGTCTCGCTGCTTGATAGACACTCCCGCTCCCTCTCTCTGGCTCTCTGATCTGCCGCTGCTTTTTGGGCACTCCTGCACTCTCTCTCTCTCTGAACTCCCGCTGCTTTGTGGGCACTCCATCTCTCACTCTCTCCCTCTCAGAACCTCCGCTGCTTTATGGGCACTCCCGGTCTCTCTCACTCTGAACTCCCGCTGCTTTATGGGCACTCCCGCTCTCTCTCTCTCTCTGAACTCCCGCTCCTTTATGGGCACTCCCGCACTCTCTCCTACTCAGAACCCCCGCTGCTTTATGGGCACTCCCGCTCTCTCTCTCACGCTGAACTCCCGCTGCTTTATAGGCACTCCCGCTCTCTCTCTCTCTCTCTGAACTCCCGCTGCTTTATGGGCACTCACGCTCTCTCTCTCTCTCTCTCTGAACTCCCGCTGCTTTATGGGCACTACCGCTCTCTGTCTCTCTGTCTGAACTCTCGCTGCTTTATGGGCACTCACGCTCTCTCTCTCTCTCTCTCTGAACTCCCGCTCCTTTATGGGCACTCCCGCACTCTCTCCTACTCAGAACCCCCGCTGCTTTATGGGCACTCCCGCTCTCTCTCTCACGCTGAACTCCCGCTGCTTTATAGGCACTCCCGCTCTCTCTCTCTCTCTCTGAACTCCCGCTGCTTTATGGGCACTCACGCTCTCTCTCTCTCTCTCTCTGAACTCCCGCTGCTTTATGGGCACTCCCGCTCCCTGTCTCTCTCTCTGAAATCCCGATGCTTTATGGGCACTCCCGCTCTCACTCTCTCTCTGAACTCCCGCTGCTTTATGGGCACTGCCACTCTCTCTTTCTCTCTCTCTGAACACCCGCTGCTTTATGGGCACTCCCGCACTCTCTATCTCTCTCTCTGAACTCCCGCTGCTTTATGGGCACTCCCGCTCTCTCTCTCTCTCTCTCTGAACTCTCGCTGCTTTATGGGCACTCCTGCTCTCTCTCTCTCTCTGAACTCCTGATGCTTTATGGGCACTCCCGATCTCTCTCTCTCTATGAACTCCCTCTGCTTTATGGGCACTCCCGCTCTCTCTCTCTCTCTCTAAACTCCCGCTGCTGTATGGGCACACCCGCACTCTCTCTCTCTCTCTGAACTCCCGATGCTTTATGGGCACTCCCGCTCTCTCTCTCTCTCTCTCTCTCTCTGAACTCCCGCTGCTGTTTTATGGGCAGTCCCGCTCCCTCTCTCTCTCACTCTCTGAACTCTCGGTGCTTTATGGGCACTGCCACTCTCACTCTCTGAATTCCCGCTGCTTTATGGGCACTCCCGCTGTCTCTCTCTCTCTCTCTGAACTCCCGCTGCTTTATGGGCACTCCGCTCTCTCTCTCTCTCTCTGAACTCCCGCTGCTTTATGGGCAGTCCTGCTCCCTCTCTCTCTCTCACTCTCTGAACTCTCGGTGCTTTATGGGCACTGCCACTCTCACTCTCTGAATTCCCGCTGCTTTATGGGCACTCCCACTCTCTCTCTGAACTCCCGCTGCTTTATGGGCACTCCGCTCTCTCTCTCTCTCTCTCTGAACTCCCGCTGCTTTATGGGTAGTCCCGCTCTCTCTCGCTTTCTCTCGCTCTGAACGCCCGCTGCTTTATGGGCACTCCCGCTCTCTCTCTCTCTCTCTCTGAACTCCCGCTGCTTTATGGGCACTCCTGCACTCTCTCTCTCTCTGAACTCCCGCTGCTTTGTGGGCACTCCCGCTCTCTCTCACTCTCTCTGAACTCCCGCTGCTTTATGGGCACTCCTGCTCTCTCTCTCTCTCTATCTGAACTCCCACTGCTTTATGGGCACTCCATCTCTCTCTCTCTCTCTCTCTGAACTGCCACTGCTTTATGGGCACTCCCGCTCACTGTCTCTCTCTCTGAACTCCCGCTTCTTTATGGGGACTCCCGCTCCCTCTCTCTGGCTCTCTGATCTGCCGCTGTTTTATGGGCACTCCCGCTCTCTCTCTCTCTCAGAACTCTCGCTGCTTTATCGGCAATACCGCACTCTCTCCCTCTCAGAACCCCCGCTGCTTTATGGGCACTCCCGCTCTCTCTCACTCTGAACTCCCGCTGCTTTATGGGCACTACCGCTCTCTCTCTCTCTCTGAACTCCCGCTCCTTTATGGGCACTCCCGCACTCTCTCCCTCTCAGAACCCCCGCTGCTTTATGGACACTCCCGCTCACTCTCTCACGCTGAACTCCGGCTGCTTTATAGGCACTCCCGCTCTCTCTCTCTCTCTGAACTCCCGCTGCTTTATGGGCACTCACGCTCTCTCTCTGAACTCCCGCTGCTTTATGGGCACTACCGCTCTCTGTCTCTCTGTCTGAACTCTCGCTGCTTTATGGGCACTCCCGCTCTCTCTCTGAACTCCCGCTGCTTTATTGTCACTCCCGCTCTCTGTCTCTCTCTCTGAACTCCCGCTGCTTTATGGGCACTCCCGCTCTCTCTCTCTCTCTCTGAACTCCTGATGCTTTATGGGCACTCCCGATCTCTCTCTCTCTATGAACTCCCGCTGCTTTATGGGCACTCCCGCTCTCTCTCTCTCTCTCTAAACTCCCGCTGCTGTATTATGCACACCCGCACTCTCTCTCTCTCTCTGAACTCCCGATGCTTTATGGGCACTCCCGCTCTCTCTCTCTCTCTCTCTCTCTGAACTCCCGCTGCTGTTTTATGGGCAGTCCTGCTCCCTCTCTCTCTCTCACTCTCTGCTCTCTCGGTGCTTTATGGGCACTGCCACTCTCACTCTCTGAATTCCCGCTGCTTTATGGGCACTCCCACTCTCTCTCTGAACTCCCGCTGCTTTATGGGCACTCCGCTCTCTCTCTCTCTCTCTCTGAACTCCCGCTGCTTTATGGGCAGTCCCGCTCTCTCTCTCTCTCTCTCTGAACTCCCGCTGCTTTATGGGCACTCCCGCTCTCTCTCTCTTTCTCTCGCTCTGAACTCCCGCTGCTTTATGGGCACTCCCGCTCTCTCTCTCTCTGAACTCCCGCTGCTTTATGGGCACTCCCGAACTCTATCTCTATGAACTCCCGCTGCTTTATGGGCACTTCCGCTCCCTCTCTCTCTCTGAACTCACGCTGCTTTATGGGCACTCCCGCTCTCTCTCTCTCTGTGAACTCCCGCTGCTTTATTGTCACTCCCGCTCTCTGTCTCTCTCTCTGAAATCCCGATGCTTTATGGGCACTCCCGCTCTCACTCTCTCTCTGAACTCCCGCTGCTTTATGGGCACTCCCGCTCTCTCTCTCTCTCTCTGAACTCTCGCTGCTTTATGGGCACTCCTGCTCTCTCTCTCTCTCTGAACTCCTGATGCTTTATGGGCACTCCCGATCTCTCTCTCTCTATGAACTCCCGCTGCTTAATGGGCACTCCCGCTCTCTCTCTCTCTCTCTAAACTCCCGCTGCTGTATGGGCACACCCGCACTCTCTCTCACTCTCTGAACTCCCGATGCTTTATGGGCACTCCTGCTCTCTCTCTCTCTCTCTCTCTCTGAACTCCCGCTGCTGTTTTATGGGTAGTCCTGCTCCCTCTCTCTCTCTCACTCTCTGAACTCTCGGTGCTTTATGGGCACTGCCACTCTCACTCTTTGAATTCCCGCTGCTTTATGGGCACTCCCACTCTCTCTCTGAACTCCCGCTGCTTTATGGGCACTCCGCTCTCTCTCTCGCTCTCTCTGAACTCCCGCTGCTTTATGGGCAGTCCCGCTCTCTCTCTCTCTCTCTGAACTCCCGCTGCTTTATGGGCACACCCGAACTCTCTCTCTTTCTCTCGCTCTGAACTCCCGCTGCTTTATGGGCACTCCCGCTCTCTCTCTCTCTTTCTCTCTGAACTCCCGCTGCTTTATGGGCACTCCCGCACTCTCTCTCTCTGAACTCCCGCTGCTTTATGGGCACTTCCGCTCCCTCTCTCTCTCTGAACTCACGCTGCTTTATGGGCACTCCCGCTCTCTCTCTCTCTCTGAACTCCCGCTGCTTTATGGGCACTCCCGTTCTCTCTCTCTCTATGAAATCCCGCTGGTTTATGGGCACACCCGCTCTCTCTCTCTCTCTGAACCCCCGCTGCTTTATGGGCACTCCCGCTCTCTCTCGCTGAACTCCCGCTGCTTAATGGGCACTCCTGCTCTCTCTCTCTCTCTCTGTCTCTCTCTCTGAACTCTCGCTGCTTTATGGGCACTGCCGCTCTCTCTCTCTCTGAACTCTCACTGCTTTACGGGCACTCCCGCTCTCTCTCTGACCTCCCGCTGCTTTGTGGGCACACCCGCTCTCTCACTCTCTCTCTGAACTCCCGCTGCTTTATGGGCACTCCCGTTCTCTCTCTCTCTCTACCTCTCTCTCTGAACTCCCGCTGCTTTATGGGCACTACCGCTCTCCGTCTCTCTGTCGGAACTCTCGCTGCTTTATGGGCACTCCCGCTCTCTCTCACTCTCTCTGAACCCCCGCTGCTTTATGGGCACTCCCGCTCTCTCTCTCTCTGAACTCCCGCTGCTTTATGGGCACTCCCGCTCTCTCTCTCTCTGAACTCCCGCTGCTTTATGGGCACTCCTGCTGTCTCTCTCTCTCTGATCTCTCGCTGCTTTGTGGGCACTCCCGCTCTCGGTCTCTCTCTCAGAACTCCCGCTCCTTTTTGGGCACTCCCGCTCTCTCTCTCTCTCTGAACTCCCGCTGCTTTGTGTGCACTCCCGCTCTTTCTCACTCTCTCTGAACTCCCGCTGCTTTATGGGCACTCCGGCTCTCTCTCTCTCTCTCTCTCTGAACTCCCACTGCTTTATGGGCACTCCCGCTCTCTCTCTCTCTCTGAACTCCCGCTGCTTTATGGGCACTCCCGTTCTCTCTCTCTCTATGAAATCCCGCTGGTTTATGGGCACACCCGCTCTCTCTCTCTCTCTGAACCCCCGCTGCTTTATGGGCACTCCCGCTCTCTCTCGCTGAACTCCCGCTGCTTAATGGGCACTCCTGCTCTCTCTCTCTCTCTCTCTCTCTGTCTCTCTCTCTGAACTCTCGCTGCTTTATGGGCACTGCCTCTCTCTCTCTCTCTCTCTCTGAACTCTCACTGCTTTACGGGCACTCCCGCTCTCTCTCTGACCTCCCGCTGCTTTGTGGGCACACCCGCTCTCTCACTCTCTCTCTGAACTCCCGCTGCTTAATGGGAACTCCCGTTCTCTCTCTCTCTCTACCTCTCTCTCTGAACTCCCGCTGCTTTCTGGGCACTACCGCTCTCCGTCTCTCTGTCTGAACTCTCGCTGCTTTATGGGCACTCCCGCTCTCTCTCACTCTCTCTGAACTCCCGCTGCTTTATGGGCACTCCCGCTCTCTCTCTCTCTGAACTACCGCTGCTTTATGGGCACTCCCGCTCTCTATCTCTCTGAACTCCCGCTGCTTTATGGGCACTCCCGCTCTCTCTCTCTCTGATCTCTCGCTGCTTTGTGGGCACTCCCGCTCTCGGTCTCTCTCTCTGAACTCCCGCTCCTTTTTGGGCACTCCTGCACTCTCTCTCTCTCTGAACTCCCGCTGCTTTGTGTGCACTCCCGCTCTTTCTCACTCTCTCTGAACTCCCGCTGCTTTATGGGCACTCCGGCTCTCTCTCTCTCTCTCTCTGAACTCCCACTGCTTTATGGGCACTCCCGCTCTCTCTCTCTCTCTCTGAACTCCCACTGCTTTATGGGCACTCCCGCTCTCTCTCTCTCGCTCTGAACTCCCGCTTCTTTATGGGGACTCCCGCTCTCTCTCTCTCTCTCTCTCTCAACTCTTGCTGCTTTATGAGCACTTCCTCTCTCTCTCTCTCTCTCTGAACTCGCGCTGCTTTATGGGCACTCCCGCACTCTCTCCCTCTCAGAACTCCCGCTGCTTTATGGGCACTCCCGCTCTCTGTCTCTCTCTCTCTGAAATCCTGCTGCTTTATCGGCAATCCCGCTCTCACTCTCTCTCTGAACTCTCGCTGCTTTATGGGCACTCCCGCACTCTCTCCCTCTCAGAACTCTCGCTGCTTTATGGGCACTCCCGCTCTCTCTCTCTCTCTGAACTCCCGCTGCTTCATGGGCACTCCCGCTCTCTCTCTCTCTCTCTCTGAACTCCCGCTGCTTTATCGGCACTCCCGCTCTCACTCTCTCTCTGAACTCGCGCTGCTTTATGGGAACTCCCGCACTCTCTCCCTCTCAGAACTCTCGCTGCTTTATGGGCACTCCCGCTCTCTCTCTCTCTCTGAACTCCCGCTGCTTAATGGGCACTCCCGCTCTCTCTCTCTCTCTCTGAACTCCCGCTGCTTTATGGGCACTCCCGCTCCCGCTCCCTCTCTCTCTCTCACTCTCTGAACTCTCGGTGCTTTATGGGCACTCCCGCTCTCTCTCTCTTTCTCTCTCTCTGAACTCCCGCTGCTTTATGGGCACTCCCGCTCTCTCTCTCTCTCTCTCTGAACTCCCGCTGCTTTATGGACACTCCCGCACTCTCTCTCTCTCTCTGAACTCCCGCTGCTTTATGGGCACTCCCGCACTTTCTCTCTCTCTGAACTCCCGCTGCTTTATGGGCACTCCCGCTCTCTCTCTCTCTGAACTCCCGCTGCTTTATGGGCACTCCCGCTCCCTCTCTCTCTCTCACTCTCTGAACTCTCGGTGCTTCATGGGCACTCCCGCTCTCTCTCTCTTTCTCTCTCTCTGAACTCCCGCTGCTTTATGGGCACTCCGGCTCTCTCTCTCTCTCTCTGAACTCCCACTGCTTTATGGGCACTCCCGCTCTCTCTCTCTCTCTCTGAACTCCCACTGCTTTATGGACACTCCCACTCTCTGTCTCTCTCTCTGAACTCCCGCTTCTTTATGGGGACTCCCGCTCTCTCTCTCTCTCTCTCTCTCAACTCTCGCTGCTTTATGAGCACTTCCTCTCTCTCTCTCTCTCTCTGAACTCGCGCTGCTTTATGGGCACTCCCGCACTCTCTCCCTCTCAGAACTCCCGCTGCTTTATGGGCACTCCCGCTCTCTGTCTCTCTCTCTCTGAACTCCCGCTGCTTTATCGGCAATCCCGCTCTCACTCTCTCTCTGAACTCCCGCTGCTTTATGGGCACTCCCGCACTCTCTCCCTCTCAGAACTCTCGCAGCTTTATGGGCACTCCCGCTCTCTCTCTCTCTCTGAACTCCCGCTGCTTCATGGGCACTCCCGCTCTCTCTCTCTCTCTCTCTGAACTCCCGCTGCTTTAGCGGCACTCCCGCTCTCACTCTCTCTCTGAACTCGCGCTGCTTTATGGGAACTCCCGCACTCTCTCCCTCTCAGAACTCTCGCTGCTTTATGGGCACTCCCGCTCTCTCTCTCTCTCTGAACTCCCGCTGCTTCATGGGCACTCCCGCTCTCTCTCTCTCTCTCTCTGAACTCCCGCTGCTTCATGGGCACTCCCGCACTCTCTCTCTCTCTCTCTGAACTCCCGCTGCTTTATCGGCACTCCCGCTCTCACTCTCTCTCTGAACTCGCGCTGCTTTATGGGCTCTCCCGCACTCTCTCCCTCTCAGAACTCTCGCAGCTTTATGGGCACTCCCGCTCTCTCTCTCTCTCTGAACTCCCGCTGCTTCATGGGCACTCCCGCTCTCTCTCTCTCTCTCTCTGAACTCCCGCTGCTTTAGCGGCACTCCCGCTCTCACTCTCTCTCTGAACTCGCGCTGCTTTATGGGAACTCCCGCACTCTCTCCCTCTCAGAACTCTCGCTGCTTTATGGGCACTCCCGCTCTCTCTCTCTCTCTGAACTCCCGCTGCTTCATGGGCACTCCCGCTCTCTCTCTCTCTCTCTCTGAACTCCCGCTGCTTTATGGGCACTCCCGCTCCCGCTCCCTCTCTCTCTCTCACTCTCTGAACTCTCGGTGCTTTATGGGCACTCCCGCTCTCTCTCTCTTTCTCTCTCTCTGAACTCCCGCTGCTTTATGGGCACTCCCGCTCTCTCTCTCTCTCTCTCTGAACTCCCGCTGCTTTATGGGCACTCCCGCACTCTCTCTCTCTCTCTGAACTCCCGCTGCTTTATGGGCACTCCCGCACTTCCTCTCTCTCTGAACTCCCGCTGCTTTATGGGCACTCCCGCTCTCTCTCTCTCTGAACTCCCGCTGCTTTATGGGCACTCCCGCTCCCTCTCTCTCTCTCACTCTCTGAACTCTCGGTGCTTTATGGGCACTCCCGCTCTCTCTCTCTTTCTCTCTCTCTGAACTCCCGCTGCTTTATGGGCACTCCGGCTCTCCCTCTCTCTCTCTCTGAACTCCCACTGCTTTATGGGCACTCCCGCTCTCTCTCTCTCTCTCTCTCTCTGAACTCCCACTGCTTTATGGGCACTCCCACTCTCTGTCTCTCTCTCTGAACTCCCGCTTCTTTATGGGGACTCCCGCTCTCTCTCTCTCTCTCTCTCTCAACTCTCGCTGCTTTATGAGCACTTCCTCTCTCTCTCTCTCTCTCTGAACTCGCGCTGCTTTATGGGCACTCCCGCACTCTCTCCCTCTCAGAACTCCCGCTGCTTTATGGGCACTCCCACTCTCTGTCTCTCTCTCTGAACTCCCGCTTCTTTATGGGGACTCCCGCTCTCTCTCTCTCTCTCTCTCTCAACTCTCGCTGCTTCATGGGCACTCCCGCTCTCTCTCTCTCTCTCTCTGAACTCCCGCTGCTTTATCGGCACTCCCGCTCTCACTCTCTCTCTGAACTCCCGCTGCTTTATGGGCACTCCCGCACTCTCTCCCTCTCAGAACTCTCGCTGCGTTCTGGGCACGCCCGCTCTCTCTCTCTCTCTGAACTCCCGCTGCTTCATGGGCACTCCCGCTCTCTCTCTCTCTCTCTCTGAACTCCCGCTGCTTTATGGGCACTCCCGCTCCCGCTCCCTCTCTCTCTCTCACTCTCTGAACTCTCGGTGCTTTATGGGCACTCCCGCTCTCTCTCTCTTTCTCTCTCTCTGAACTCCCGCTGCTTTATGGGCACTCCCGCACTCTCTCTCTCTCTCTGAACTCCCGCTGCCTTATGGGCACTCCCGCACTTCCTCTTTCTCTGAACTCCCGCTGCTTTATGGGCACTCCCGCTCTCTCTCTCTCTGAACTCCCGCTGCTTTATGGGCACTCCCGCTCCCTCTCTCTCTCTGAACTCACGCTGCTTTATGGGCACTCCCGCTCTCTCTCTCTCTCTGAACTCCCGCTGCTTTATGGGAACTCCCGGTCTCTCTCTCTCTATGAACTCCCGCTGGTTTGTGGGCACTCCCGCTCTCTCTCACTCTCTCTGAACTCCCGCTGCTTTATGGGCACTCCTGCTCTCTCTCTCTCTCTCTCTGAACTCCCACTGCTTTATGGGCACTCCTCCTCTCTCTCTCTCTCTCTCTGAACTCCCACTGCTTTATGGGCACTCCCGCTCTCTCTCTCTCTCAGAACTCTCGCTGCTTTATCGGCAATCCCGCACTCTCTCCCTCTCAGAACCCCCGCTGCTTTATGGGCACTCCCGCTCTCTCTCACTCTGAACTCCCGCTGCTTTATGGGCACTCCCGCTCTCTCTCTCTCTGAACTCCCGCTCCTTTATGGGCACTCCCGCACTCTCTCCCTCTCAGAACCCCCGCTGCTTTATGGGCACTCTCGCTCTCTCTCTCACGCTGAACTCCCGCTGCTTTATAGGCACTCCCGCTCTCTCTCTCTCTCTGAACTCCCGCTGCTTAATTGGCACTCCCACACTCTGTCTCTCCCTGAACTCCCGCTGCTTTATGGGCACTCATGCTCTCTCTCTCTCTGAACGCCCGCTGCTTCATGGGCTCTCCCGCACTCTCTCTCTCTCTGAACTCCCGCTGCTTTATGGGTACTCCCGCACTCTCTCTCTCTCTGAACTCCCGCTGCTTTATGGGCTCTCCCGCACTCTCTCTCTCTCTGAACTCCCGCTGCTTTATGGGCACTCCCGCTCTCTCTCTCTCTCTATGAACCCCCGCTGCTTTATGGGAACTCCCGCTCTCTCTCTCTCTCTGAACTCCCGCTGCTTTATCGGCACTCCCGCTCTCTCTCTCTCTCTGAACCCCCGCTGCTTTATGGGCACTCCCGCTCTCTCTCGCTGAACTCCCGCTGCTTAATGGGCACTCCTGCTCTCTCTCTCTCTCTCTCTCTCTGTCTCTCTCTCTGAACTCTCGCTGCTTTATGGGCACTGCCGCTCTCTCTCTCTCTCTCTCTCTCTCTGAACTCTCACTGCTTTACGGGCACTCCCGCTCTCTCTCTGACCTCCCGCTGCTTTGTGGGCACACCCGCTCTCTCACTCTCTCTCTGAACTCCCGCTGCTTTATGGGCACTCCCGTTCTCTCTCTCTCTCTACCTCTCTCTCTGAACTCCTGCTGCTTTCTGGGCACTACCGCTCTCCGTCTCTCTGTCTGAACTCTCGCTGCTTTATGGGCACTCCCGCTCTCTCTCACTCTCTCTGAACTCCCGCTGCTTTATGGGCACTCCCGCTCTCTCTCTCTCTGAACTCCCGCTGCTTTATGGGCACTCCCGCTCTCTCTCTCTCTGAACTCCCGCTGCTTTATGGGCACTCCTGCTGTCTCTCTCTCTCTGATCTCTCGCTGCTTTGTGGGCACTCCCGCTCTCGGTCTCTCTCTCTGAACTCCCGCTCCTTTTTGGGCACTCCTGCACTCTCTCTCTCTCTGAACTCCCGCTGCTTTATGGGCACTCCCGCTCTCTCTCTCTCTGAACTCCCGCTGCTTTGTGTGCACTCACGCTCTTTCTCACTCTCTCTGAACTCCCGCTGCTTTATGGGCACTCCGGCTCTCTCTCTCTCTCTCTCTGAACTCCCACTGCTTTATGGGCACTCCCGCTCTCTCTCTCTCTCTCTCTCTCTGAACTCCCACTGCTTTATGGGCACTCCCGCTCTCTCTCTCTCGCTCTGAACTCCCGCTTCTTTATGGGGACTCCCGCTCTCTCTCTCTCTCTCTCTCTCAACTCTCGCTGCTTTATGAGCACTTCCTCTCTCTCTCTCTCTCTCTGAACTCGCGCTGCTTTATGGGCACTCCCGCACTCTCTCCCTCTCAGAACTCCCGCTGCTTTATGGGCACTCCCGCTCTCTGTCTCTCTCTCTCTGAAATCCTGCTGCTTTATCGGCAATCCCGCTCTCACTCTCTCTCTGAACTCCCGCTGCTTTATGGGCACTCCCGCTCTCACTCTCTCTCTGAACTCCCGCTGCTTTATGGGCACTCCCGCACTCTCTCCCTCTCAGAACTCTCGCTGCTTTATGGGCACTCCCGCTCTCTCTCTCTCTCTGAACTCCCGCTGCTTCATGGGCACTCCCGCTCTCTCTCTCTCTCTCTCTGAACTCCCGCTGCTTTATCGGCACTCCCGCTCTCACTCTCTCTCTGAACTCGCGCTGCTTTATGGGAACTCCCGCACTCTCTCCCTCTCAGAACTCTCGCTGCTTTATGGGCACTCCCGCTCTCTCTCTCTCTCTGAACTCCCGCTGCTTCATGGGCACTCCCGCTCTCTCTCTCTCTCTCTCTGAACTCCCGCTGCTTTATGGGCACTCCCGCTCCCGCTCCCTCTCTCTCTCTCACTCTCTGAACTCTCGGTGCTTTATGGGCACTCCCGCTCTCTCTCTCTTTCTCTCTCTCTGAACTCCCGCTGCTTTATGGGCACTCCCGCTCTCTCTGAACTCCCGCTGCTTTATGGACACTCCCGCACTCTCTCTCTCTCTCTGAACTCCCGCTGCTTTATGGGCACTCCCGCACTTTCTCTCTCTCTGAACTCCCGCTGCTTTATGGGCACTCCCGCTCTCTCTCTGAACTCCCGCTGCTTGATGGGCACTCCCGCTCCCTCTCTCTCTCTCACTCTCTGAGCTCTCGGTGCTTTATGGGCACTCCCGCTCTCTCTCTCTTTCTCTCTCTCTGAACTCCCGCTGCTTTATGGGCACTCCGGCTCTCTCTTTCTCTCTCTCTGAACTCCCACTGCTTTATGGGCACTCCCGCTCTCTCTCTCTCTCTCTCTCTCTGAACTCCCACTGCTTTATGGGCACTCCCACTCTCTGTCTCTCTCTCTGAACTCCCGCTTCTTTATGGGGACTCCCGCTCTCTCTCTCTCTCTCTCTCTCAACTCTCGCTGCTTTATGAGCACTTCCTCTCTCTCTCTCTCTCTCTGAACTCGCGCTGCTTTATGGGCACTCCCGTACTCTCTCCCTCTCAGAACTCCCGCTGCTTTATGGGCACTCCCGCTCTCTGTCTCTCTCTCTCTGAAATCCTGCTGCTTTATCGGCAATCCCGCTCTCACTCTCTCTCTGAACTCCCGCTGCTTTATGGGCACTCCCGCACTCTCTCCCTCTCAGAACTCTCGCTGCTTTATGGGCACTCCTGCACTCTCTCTCTCTCTGAACTCCCGCTGCTTTATGGGCACTCCCGCTCTCTCTCTCTCTCTCTGAACCCCCGCTGCTTTATGGGAACTCCCGCTCTCTCTCTCTCTCTGAACTCCCGCTGCTTTATCGGCACTCCCGCTCTCTCTCTCTCTCTGAACCCCCGCTGCTTTATGGGCACTCCCGCTCTCTCTCGCTGAACTCCCGCTGCTTAATGGGCACTCCTGCTCTCTCTCTCTCTCTCTCTCTCTGTCTCTCTCTCTGAACTCTCGCTGCTTTATGGGCACTGCCGCTCTCTCTCTCTCTCTCTCTCTCTGAACTCTCACTGCTTTACGGGCACTCCCGCTCTCTCTCTGACCTCCCGCTGCTTTGTGGGCACACCCGCTCTCTCACTCTCTCTCTGAACTCCCGCTGCTTTATGGGCACTCCCGTTCTCTCTCTCTCTCTCTACCTCTCTCTCTGAACTCCCGCTGCTTTATGGGCACTACCGCTCTCCGCCTCTCTGTTTGAACTCTCGCTGCTTTATGGGCACTCCCGCTCTCTCTCACTCTCTCTGAACTCCCGCTGCTTTATGGGCACTCCCGCTCTCTCTCTCTCTGAACTCCCGCTGCTTTATGGGCACTCCCGCTCTCTCTCTCTCTGAACTCCCGCTGCTTTATGGGCACTCCTGCTGTCTCTCTCTCTCTGATCTCTCGCTGCTTTGTGGGCACTCCCGCTCTCGGTCTCTCTCTCTGAACTCCCGCTGCTTTGTGTGCACTCCTGCACTCTCTCTGTCTCTGAACTCCCGCTGCTTTGTGGGCACTCCGGCTCTCTCTCTCTCTCTCTCTGAACTCCCACTGCTTTATGGGCACTCCCGCTCTCTCTCTCTCTCTCTCTCTCTGAACTCCCACTGCTTTATGGGCACTCCCGCTCTCTCTCTCTCGCTCTGAACTCCCGCTTCTTTATGGGGACTCCCGCTCTCTCTCTCTCTCTCTCTCTCAACTCTCGCTGCTTTATGAGCACTTCCTCTCTCTCTCTCTCTCTCTGAACTCGCGCTGCTTTATGGGCACTCCCGCACTCTCTCCCTCTCAGAACTCCCGCTGCTTTATGGGCACTCCCGCTCTCTGTCTCTCTCTCTCTGAAATCCTGCTGCTTTATCGGCAATCCCGCTCTCACTCTCTCTCTGAACTCCCGCTGCTTTATGGGCACTCCCGCACTCTCTCCCTTTCAGAACTCTCGCTGCTTTATGGGCACTCCCGCTCTCTCTCTCTCTGTGAACTCCCGCTGCTTCATGGGCACTCCCGCTCTCTCTCTCTCTCTCTCTGAACTCCCGCTGCTTTATCGGCACTCCCGCTCTCACTCTCTCTCTGAACTCGCGCTGCTTTATGGGAACTCCCGCACTCTCTCCCTCTCAGAACTCTCGCTGCTTTATGGGCACTCCCGCTCTCTCTCTCTCTCTGAACTCCCGCTGCTTCATGGGCACTCCCGCTCTCTCTCTCTCTCTCTCTGAACTCCCGCTGCTTTATGGGCACTCCCGCTCCCGCTCCCTCTCTCTCTCTCACTCTCTGAACTCTCGGTGCTTTATGGGCACTCCCGCTCTCTCTCTCTTTCTCTCTCTCTGAACTCCCGCTGCTTTATGGGCACTCCCGCTCTCTCTGAACTCCCGCTGCTTTATGGACACTCCCGCACTCTCTCTCTCTCTCTGAACTCCCGCTGCTTTATGGGCACTCCCGCACTTTCTCTCTCTCTGAACTCCCGCTGCTTTATGGGCACTCCCGCTCTCTCTCTGAACTCCCGCTGCTTTATGGGCACTCCCGCTCCCTCTCTCTCTCTCACTCTCTGAGCTCTCGGTGCTTTATGGGCACTCCCGCTCTCTCTCTCTTTCTCTCTCTCTGAACTCCCGCTGCTTTATGGGCACTCCGGCTCTCTCTCTCTCTCTCTCTGAACTCCCACTGCTTTATGGGCACTCCCGCTCTCTCTCTCTCTCTCTCTCTCTGAACTCCCACTGCTTTATGGGCACTCCCACTCTCTGTCTCTCTCTCTGAACTCCCGCTTCTTTATGGGGACTCCCGCTCTCTCTCTCTCTCTCTCTCTCAACTCTCGCTGCTTTATGAGCACTTCCTCTCTCTCTCTCTCTCTCTGATCTCGCGCTGCTTTATGGGCACTCCCGCACTCTCTCCCTCTCAGAACTCCCGCTGCTTTATGGGCACTCCCGCTCTCTGTCTCTCTCTCTCTGAAATCCTGCTGCTTTATCGGCAATCCCGCTCTCACTCTCTCTCTGAACTCCCGGTGCTTTATGGGCACTCCCGCACTCTCTCCCTCTCAGAACTCTCGCTGCTTTATGGGCACTCCCGCTCTCTCTCTCTCTCTGAACTCCCGCTGCTTCATGGGCACTCCCGCTCTCTCTCTCTCTCTCTCTGAACTCCCGCTGCTTTATCGGCACTCCCGCTCTCACTCTCTCTCTGAACTCCCGCTGCTTTATGGGCACTCCCGCACTCTCTCCCTCTCAGAACTCTCGCAGCTTTATGGGCACTCCCGCTCTCTCTCTCTCTCTGAACTCCCGCTGCTTCATGGGCACTCCCGCTCTCTCTCTCTCTCTCTCTGAACTCCCGCTGCTTTATCGGCACTCCCGCTCTCACTCTCTCTCTGAACTCGCGCTGCTTTATGGGAACTCCCGCACTCTCTCCCTCTCAGAACTCTCGCTGCTTTATGGGCACTCCCGCTCTCTCTCTCTCTCTGAACTCCCGCTGCTTCATGGGCACTCCCGCTCTCTCTCTCTCTCTCTCTGAACTCCCGCTGCTTTATGGGCACTCCCGCTCCCGCTCCCTCTCTCTCTCTCACTCTCTGAACTCTCCGTGCTTTATGGGCACTCCCGCTCTCTCTCTCTTTCTCTCTCTCTGAACTCCCGCTGCTTTAAGGGCACTCCCGCTCTCTCTCTCTCTCTCTCTGAACTCCCGCTGCTTTATGGGCACTCCCGCACTCTCTCTCTCTCTCTGAACTCCCGCTGCTTTATGGGCACTCCCGCACTTCCTCTCTCTCTGAACTCCCGCTGCTTTATGGGCACTCCCGCTCTCTCTCTCTCTGAACTCCCGCTGCTTTATGGGCACTCCCGCTCCCTCTCTCTCTCTCACTCTCTGAACTCTCGGTGCTTTATGGGCACTCCCGCTCTCTCTCTCTTTCTCTCTCTCTGAACTCCCGCTGCTTTATGGGCACTCCGGCTCTCTCTCTCTCTCTCTCTGAACTCCCACTGCTTTATGGGCACTCCCGCTCTCTCTCTCTCTCTCTCTCTCTCTGAACTCCCACTGCTTTATGGGCACTCCCACTCTCTGTCTCTCTCTCTGAACTCCCGCTTCTTTATGGGGACTCCCGCTCTCTCTCTCTCTCTCTCTCTCAACTCTCGCTGCTTTATGAGCACTTCCTCTCTCTCTCTCTCTCTCTGAACTCGCGCTGCTTTATGGGCACTCCCGCACTCTCTCCCTCTCAGAACTCCCGCTGCTTTATGGGCACTCCCGCTCTCTGTCTCTCTCTCTGTGAAATCCTGCTGCTTTATCGGCAATCCCGCTCTCACTCTCTCTCTGAACTCCCGCTGCTTTATGGGCACTCCCGCACTCTCTCCCTCTCAGAACTCTCGCTGCTTTATGGGCACTCCCGCTCTCTCTCTCTCTCTGAACTCCCGCTGCTTCATGGGCACTCCCGCTCTCTCTCTCTCTCTCTCTGAACTCCCGCTGCTTTATCGGCACTCCCGCTCTCACTCTCTCTCTGAACTCCCGCTGCTTTATGGGCACTCCTGCACTCTCTCCCTCTCAGAACTCTTGCTGCTTTATGGGCACTCCCGCTCTCTCTCTCTCTCTGAACTCCCGCTGCTTCATGGGCACTCCCGCTCTCTCTCTCTCTCTCTCTCAACTCCCGCTGCTTTATGGGCACTCCCGCTCCCGCTCCCTCTCTCTCTCTCACTCTCTGAACTCTCGGTGCTTTATGGGCACTCCCGCTCTCTCTCTCTTTCTCTCTCTCTGAACTCCCGCTGCTTTATGGGCACTCCCGCACTCTCTCTCTCTCTCTGAACTCCCGCTGCCTTATGGGCACTCCCGCACTTCCTCTCTCTCTGAACTCCCGCTGCTTTATGGGCACTCCCGCTCTCTCTCTCTCTGAACTCCCGCTGCTTTATGGGCACTCCCGCTCTCTCTCTCTCTCTGAACTCACGCTGCTTTATGGGCACTCCCGCTCTCTCTCTCTCTCTGAACTCCCGCTGCTTTATGGGTACTCCCGGTCTCTCTCTCTCTATGAACTCCCGCTGGTTTGTGGGCACTCCCGCTCTCTCTCACTCTCTCTGAACTCCCGCTGCTTTATGGGCACTCCTGCTCTCTCTCTCTCTCTCTCTGAACTCCCACTGCTTTATGGGCACTCCATCTCTCTCTCTCTCTCTCTCTGAACTCCCACTGCTTTATGGGCACTCCCGCTCTCTCTCTCTCTCAGAACTCTCGCTGCTTTATCGGCAATCCCGCACTCTCTCCCTCTCAGAACCCCCGCTGCTTTATGGGCACTCCCGCTCTCTCTCACTCTGAACTCCCGCTGCTTTATGGGCACTCCCGCTCTCTCTCTCTCTCTGAACTCCCGCTCCTTTATGGGCACTCCCGCACTCTCTCCCTCTCAGAACCCCCGCTGCTTTATGGGCACTCTCGCTCTCTCTCTCTCTCTGAACTCCCGCTGCTTAATTGGCTCTCCCACACTCTGTCTCTCCCTGAACTCCCGCTGCTTTATGGGCACTCATGCTCTCTCTCTGAACGCCCGCTGCTTTATGGGCTCTCCCGCACTCTCTCTCTCTCTGAACTCCCGCTGCTTTATGGGCACTCCCGCTCTCTGTCTCTCTCTCTCTGAACCCCCGCTGCTTTATGGGCACTCACGCTCTCTCTCTCTCTCTGAACTACCGTAGCTTTATGGGCACTACCGCTCTCTCTCTCTGGCTCTCTGATCTGCCACTGTTTTATGGGCACTCCCGCTCTCTCTCACTCTGAACTCCCGCTGCTTTATGGGCACTCCCGCTCTCTCTCTCTCTCTCTGAACTCTCGCTGCTTTATGGGCACTCCTGGTCTGTCTCTCCCTCCCTCTCCCTGAACTCCCGCTGCTTTATGGGCATTCCCGCTCTCTCTCTCTCCCTGAACTCCCGCTGCTTTATGGGCACTCCCGCTCTCTCTCTCTCTCTCTCTCTATCTGAACACCCGCTGCTTTATGGGCACTCCCGCTCCCTCTCTCTCTCTCACTCTCTGAACTCTCGGTGCTTTATGGGCACTCCCGCTCTCTCTCTCTTTCTCTCTCTCTGAACTCCCGCTGCTTTATGGGCACTCCGGCTCTCTCTCTCTCTCTCTCTGAACTCCCACTGCTTTATGGGCACTCCCGCTCTCTCTCTCTCTCTCTCTCTCTGAACTCCCACTGCTTTATGGGCACTCCCACTCTCTGTCTCTCTCTCTGAACTCCCGCTTCTTTATGGGGACTCCCGCTCTCTCTCTCTCTCTCTCTCTCAACTCTCGCTGCTTTATGAGCACTTCCTCTCTCTCTCTCTCTCTCTGAACTCGCGCTGCTTTATGGGCACTCCCGCACTCTCTCCCTCTCAGAACTCCCGCTGCTTTATGGGCACTCCCGCTCTCTGTCTCTCTCTCTGTGAAATCCTGCTGCTTTATCGGCAATCCCGCTCTCACTCTCTCTCTGAACTCCCGCTGCTTTATGGGCACTCCCGCACTCTCTCCCTCTCAGAACTCTCGCTGCTTTATGGGCACTCCCGCTCTCTCTCTCTCTCTGAACTCCCGCTGCTTCATGGGCACTCCCGCTCTCTCTCTCTCTCTCTCTGAACTCCCGCTGCTTTATCGGCACTCCCGCTCTCACTCTCTCTCTGAACTCCCGCTGCTTTATGGGCACTCCCGCACTCTCTCCCTCTCAGAACTCTCGCAGCTTTATGGGCACTCCCGCTCTCTCTCTCTCTCTGAACTCCCGCTGCTTCATGGGCACTCCCGCTCTCTCTCTCTCTCTCTCTGAACTCCCGCTGCTTTATCGGCACTCCCGCTCTCACTCTCTCTCTGAACTCGCGCTGCTTTATGGGAACTCCCGCACTCTCTCCCTCTCAGAACTCTCGCTGCTTTATGGGCACTCCCGCTCTCTCTCTCTCTCTGAACTCCCGCTGCTTCATGGGCACTCCCGCTCTCTCTCTCTCTCTCTCTGAACTCCCGCTGCTTTATCGGCACTCCCGCTCTCACTCTCTCTCTGAACTCGCGCTGCTTTATGGGAACTCCCGCACTCTCTCCCTCTCAGAACTCTCGCTGCTTTATGGGCACTCCCGCTCTCTCTCTCTCTCTGAACTCCCGCTGCTTCATGGGCACTCCCGCTCTCTCTCTCTCTCTCTCTGAACTCCCGCTGCTTTATGGGCACTCCCGCTCCCGCTCCCTCTCTCTCTCTCACTCTCTGAACTCTCCGTGCTTTATGGGCACTCCCGCTCTCTCTCTCTTTCTCTCTCTCTGAACTCCCGCTGCTTTAAGGGCACTCCCGCTCTCTCTCTCTCTCTCTCTGAACTCCCGCTGCTTTATGGGCACTCCCGCACTCTCTCTCTCTCTCTGAACTCCCGCTGCTTTATGGGCACTCCCGCACTTCCTCTCTCTCTGAACTCCCGCTGCTTTATGGGCACTCCCGCTCTCTCTCTCTCTGAACTCCCGCTGCTTTATGGGCACTCCCGCTCCCTCTCTCTCTCTCACTCTCTGAACTCTCGGTGCTTTATGGGCACTCCCGCTCTCTCTCTCTTTCTCTCTCTCTGAACTCCCGCTGCTTTATGGGCACTCCGGCTCTCTCTCTCTCTCTCTCTGAACTCCCACTGCTTTATGGGCACTCCCGCTCTCTCTCTCTCTCTCTCTCTCTGAACTCCCACTGCTTTATGGGCACTCCCACTCTCTGTCTCTCTCTCTGAACTCCCGCTGCTTTATGGGCACTCCCGCTCTCTCTCTCTCTCTGAACTCACGCTGCTTTATGGGCACTCCCGCTCTCTCTCTCTCTCTGAACTCCCGCTGCTTTATGGGTACTCCCGGTCTCTCTCTCTCTATGAACTCCCGCTGGTTTGTGGGCACTCCCGCTCTCTCTCACTCTCTCTGAACTCCCGCTGCTTTATGGGCACTCCTGCTCTCTCTCTCTCTCTCTCTGAACTCCCACTGCTTTATGGGCACTCCATCTCTCTCTCTCTCTCTCTCTGAACTCCCACTGCTTTATGGGCACTCCCGCTCTCTCTCTCTCTCAGAACTCTCGCTGCTTTATCGGCAATCCCGCACTCTCTCCCTCTCAGAACCCCCGCTGCTTTATGGGCACTCCCGCTCTCTCTCACTCTGAACTCCCGCTGCTTTATGGGCACTCCCGCTCTCTCTCTCTCTCTGAACTCCCGCTCCTTTATGGGCACTCCCGCACTCTCTCCCTCTCAGAACCCCCGCTGCTTTATGGGCACTCTCGCTCTCTCTCTCTCTCTGAACTCCCGCTGCTTAATTGGCTCTCCCACACTCTGTCTCTCCCTGAACTCCCGCTGCTTTATGGGCACTCATGCTCTCTCTCTGAACGCCCGCTGCTTTATGGGCTCTCCCGCACTCTCTCTCTCTCTGAACTCCCGCTGCTTTATGGGCACTCCCGCACTCTCTCTCTCTCTGAACTCCCGCTGCTTTATGGGCTCTCCCGCACTCTCTCTCTCTCTGAACTCCCGCTGCTTTATGGGCACTCCCGCTCTCTCTCTCTCTCTCTGAACCCCCGCTGCTTTATGGGAACTCCCGCTCTCTCTCTCTCTCTGAACTCCCGCTGCTTTATCGGCAATCCCGCTCTCTCTCTCTCTGAACTCCCACTGCTTTATGGGCACTCCCGCTCTCTCTCACTCTCTCTCTCTGAACTCCCACTGCTTTATGGGAACTCCCGCTCTCTCTCTCTCTGTCTGAACTCCTCCTGCTTTATGGGCACTCCCGCTCTCTCTCTCTCACTCTGAACTCTCGCTGCTTTATGGGCACTCCCGCTCTCTCTCTCTCTCTGAACTCCCACTGCTTTATGGGCACTCCCGCACTCTCTCTCTCTCTGAACCCCCGCTGCTTTATGGGCACTCACGCTCTCTCTCTCTCTCTGAACTCCCGCAGCTTTATGGGCACTACCGCTCTCTCTCTCTCTCTCTCTCTGAACCCCCGCTGCTTTATGGGCACTCATGCTCTCTCTCTCTCTCTCTGAACTCCCGCAGCTTTATGGGCACTACCGCTCTCTCTCTCTCTCTGAACCCCCGCTGCTTTATGGGCACTCGCGCTCTCTCTGAACTCCCGCAGCTTTTTGGGCACTACCGCTCTCTGTCTCTCTCTCTGTACTCCCGCTGCTTTATGGGCTCTCCCGCTCTCTCTCCCTCTCTCTGAACTCCCGCTGCTTTATGGGCACTCCCGCTCTCTCTCTCTCTGAACTCCCGCTGCTTTATGGGCACTCCTGCTGTCTCTCTCCCTCTGAACTCTCGCTGCTTTGTGGGCACTCCCGCTCTCTGTCTCTCTCTCTGAACTCCCGCTGCTTTTTGGGCACTCCTGCACTCTTTCTCTCTCTGAACCCCCGCTGCTTTGTGGGCTCTCCCGCTCTCTCTCTCTCTCTCTGAACTCCCGCTGCTTTATGGGCACTCCCGCTCTCTCTCACTCTCTCTCTCTGAACTCGCACTGCTGTATGGGAACTCCCGCTCTCTCTCTCTCTCTGTCTGAACTCCTCCTGCTTTATGGGCACTCCCGCTCTCTCTCTCTCACTCTGAACTCGCGCTGCTTTATGGGCACTCCCGCTCTCTCTCTCTCTCTGAACTCCCACTGCTTTATGGGCACTCCCGCACTCTCTCTCTCTCTGAACCCCGCTGCTTTATGGGCACTCACGCTCTCTCTCTCTCTCTGAACTCCCGCAGCTTTATGGACACTACCGCTCTCTCTCTCTCTCTCTCTCTGAACTCCCGCTGCTTTATGGGCACTCCCGCTCTCTGTCTCTCTCTCTCTCTCTCTGAACCCCCGCTGCTTTATGGGCACTCACGCTCTCTCTCTCTCTCTGAACTCCCGCAGCTTTATGGGCACTACCGCTCTCTGTCTCTCTCTCTGAACTCCCGCTGCTTTATGGGCACTACCGCTCTCTCTCACTCTCTCTGAACTCTCGCTGCTTTATGGGCACTCCCGCTCTCTCTCTCTCTGAACTCCCGCTGCTTTATGGGCACTCCCGCTCTCTCTCTCTCTGAACTCCCGCTGCTTTATGGGCACTCCTGCTGTCTCTCTCCCTCTGAACTCTCGCTGCTTTGTGGGCACTCCCGCTCTCTGTCTCTCTCTCTGAATTCCCGCTGCTTTTTGGGCACTCCTGCACTCTTTCTCTCTCTGAACTCCCGCTGCTTTGTGGGCTCTCCCGCTCTCTCTCAGTCTCTCTGAACTCCCGCTGCTTTATGGGCACTCCTGCTCTCTCTCTCTTTCTCTCTAAACTCCCACTGCTTTATGGGCACTCCCGCTCTCTCTCTCTCTGAACTCCCACTGCTATATGGGCACTCCCGTTCTCTGTCTCTCTCTGTGAACTCCCGCTTCTTTATGGGCACTCCCGCTCTCTCTCTCTCAACTCCCGCTGCTTTATGGGCACTCCCGCTCTCTCTATCTCTGAAATTCCGCTGCTTTATGGGCACTCCCGCTCTCATTCTCTCTCTGAACTCCCGCTGCTTCATGGGTACTCCCACACTCTCTCTCTCCCTGAACTCCCGCTGCTTTATGGGCACTCCCGCTCTCTCTCTCTCTCTGAACGCCCGCTGCTTCATGGGCACTCCCGCACTCTCTCTCTCTGAACTCTCGCTGCTTTATGGGCAATCCCGCTCTCTCTCTCTCTCTCTAAGAACTCCCGCTGCTTTATGGGCACTCCCGCTCTCTCTCTCTCTCTGAACACCCGCTGCTTTATCGGCACTCACGCTCTCTCTCTCTCTCTCTCTGAACTCCCTCTGCTTTATGGGCACTCCCGCTCTCTCTCACTCTCTCTATCTGAACTCCCACTGCTTTATGGGCACTCCCGCTCTCTCTCTCTCTGTCTGAACTCCTCCTGCTTTATGGGCACTCCCGCTCTCTCTCTCTCACTCTTAACTCTCGCTGCTGTGTGGGCACTCCCGCTCTCTCTCTCTCACTCTTAACTCTCGCTGCTGTATGGGCACTCCCGCTCTCTCTCTCTTTCTGACCTCTCACTGCTTTATGGGCACTCCCGCACTCTCTCTCTCTCTGAACCCCCGCTGCTTTATGGGCACTCACGCTCTCTCTCTCTCTCTGAACTCCCACTGCTTTATGGGCACTCCGGCACTCTCACTCTCTCTGAACCCCCGCTGCTTTATGGGCACTCACGCTCTCTCTCTCTCTCTGAACTCCCGCAGCTTTATGGGCACTACCGCTCTCTCTCTCTCTCTCTCTCTGAACCCCCGCTGCTTTATGGGCACTCATGCTCTCTCTCTCTCTCTGAACTCCCGCAGCTTTATGGGCACTACCGCTCTCTCTCTCTCTCTGAACCCCCGCTGCTTTATGGGCACTCGCGCTCTCTCTGAACTCCCGCAGCTTTATGGGCACTACCGCTCTCTGTCTCTCTCTCTGTACTCCCGCTGCTTTATGGGCTCTCCCGCTCTCTCTCACTCTCTCTGAACTCCCGCTGCTTTATGGGCACTCCCGCTCTCTCTCTCTCTGAACTCCCGCTGCTTTCTGGGCACTCCCGCTCTCTCTCTCTCTGAACTCCCGCTGCTTTATGGGCACTCCTGCTGTCTCTCTCCCTCTGAACTCTCGCTGCTTTGTGGGCACTCCCGCTCTCTGTCTCTCTCTCTGAACTCCCGCTGCTTTTTGGGCACTCCTGCACTCTTTCTCTCTCTGAACTCCCGCTGCTTTGTGGGCTCTCCCGCTCTCTCTCTCTCTCTCTGAACTCGCACTGCTGTATGGTACTCCCGCTCTCTCTCTCTCTCTGTCTGAACTCCTCCTGCTTTATGGGCACTCCCGCTCTCTCTCTCTCACTCTGAACTCGCGCTGCTTTATGGGCACTCCCGCTCTCTCTCTCTCTCTGAACTCCCACTGCTTTATGGGCACTCCCGCACTCTCTCTCTCTCTGAACCCCCGCTGCTTTATGGGCACTCACGCTCTCTCTCTCTCTCTGAACTCCCGCAGCTTTATGGGCACTACCGCTCTCTCTCTCTCTCTCTCTCTGAACTCCCGCTGCTTTATGGGCACTCCCGCTCTCTGTCTCTCTCTCTCTCTCTCTGAACCCCCGCTGCTTTATGGGCACTCACGCTCTCTCTCTGAACTCCCGCAGCTTTATGGGCACTACCGCTCTCTGTCTCTCTCTCTGAACTCCCGCTGCTTTATGGGCACTACCGCTCTCTCTCACTCTCTCTGAACTCCCGCTGCTTTATGGGCACTCCCGCTCTCTCTCTCTCTGAACTCCCGCTGCTTTATGGGCACTCCCGCTCTCTCTCTCTCTGAACTCCCGCTGCTTTATGGGCACTCCTGCTGTCTCTCTCCCTCTGAACTCTCGCTGCTTTGTGGGCACTCCTGCTCTCTGTCTCTCTCTCTGAATTCCCGCTGCTTTTTGGGCACTCCTGCACTCTTTCTCTCTCTGAACTCCCGCTGCTTTGTGGGCTCTCCCGCTCTCTCTCAGTCTCTCTGAACTCCCGCTGCTTTATGGGCACTCCTGCTCTCTCTCTCTTTCTCTCTAAACTCCCACTGCTTTATGGGCACTCCCGCTCTCTCTCTCTCTGAACTCCCACTGCTATATGGGCACTCCCGCTCTCTGTCTCTCTCTGTGAACTCCCGCTTCTTTATGGGCACTCCCGCTCTCTCTCTCTCAACTCCCGCTGCTTTATGGGCACTCCCGCTCTCTCTATCTCTGAAATTCCGCTGCTTTATGGGCACTCCCGCTCTCTCTATCTCTGAAATTCCGCTGCTTCATGGGCACTCCCGCACTCTCTCTCTCTCTGAACTCTCGCTGCTTTATGGGCAATCCCGCTCTCTCTCTCTCTCTAAGAACTCCCGCTGCTTTATGGGCACTCCCGCTCTCTCTCTCTCTCTCTGAACACCCGCTGCTTTATCGGCACTCACGCTCTCTCTCTCTCTCTCTGAACTCCCTCTGCTTTATGGGCACTCCCGCTCTCTCTCACTCTCTCTATCTGAACTCCCACTGCTTTATGGGCACTCCCGCTCTCTCTCTCTCTGTCTGAACTCCTCCTGCTTTATGGGCACTCCCGCTCTCTCTCTCTCACTCTTAACTCTCGCTGCTGTATGGGCACTCCCGCTCTCTCTCTCTCACTCTTAACTCTCGCTGCTGTGTGGGCACTCCTGCTCTCTCTCTCTTTCTGACCTCTCACTGCTTTATGGGCACTCCCGCACTCTCTCTCTCTCTGAACCCCCGCTGCTTTATGGGCACTCACGCTCTCTCTCTCTGAACTCCCGCTGCTTTATGGGCACTACCGCTCTCTCTCTGTCTCTCTGAAATCCCGCTGCTTTATGGGCACTCCCGCTCTCGCTCTCTCTCTCTCTCTCTCTGAACTCCCGCTGCTTTATGGGCACTACCGCTCTCTCTCTGTCTCTCTGAACTCCCGCTGCTTTATGGGCACTCCCGCTCTCGCTCTCTCTCTCTCTCTCTCTGAACTCCCACTGCTATATGGGCACTCCCGTTCTCTGTCTCTCTCTGTGAACTCCCGCTTCTTTATGGGCACTCCCGCTCTCTCTCTCTCAACTCCCGCTGCTTTATGGGCACTCCCGCTCTCTCTATCTCTGAAATTCCGCTGCTTTATGGGCACTCCCGCTCTCATTCTCTCTCTGAACTCCCGCTGCTTCATGGGTACTCCCACACTCTCTCTCTCCCTGAACTCCCGCTGCTTTATGGGCACTCCCGCTCTCTCTCTCTCTCTGAACGCCCGCTGCTTCATGGGCACTCCCGCACTCTCTCTCTCTGAACTCTCGCTGCTTTATGGGCAATCCCGCTCTCTCTCTCTCTCTCTAAGAACTCCCGCTGCTTTATGGGCACTCCCGCTCTCTCTCTCTCTCTGAACACCCGCTGCTTTATCGGCACTCACGCTCTCTCTCTCTCTCTCTCTGAACTCCCTCTGCTTTATGGGCACTCCCGCTCTCTCTCACTCTCTCTATCTGAACTCCCACTGCTTTATGGGCACTCCCGCTCTCTCTCTCTCTGTCTGAACTCCTCCTGCTTTATGGGCACTCCCGCTCTCTCTCTCTCACTCTTAACTCTCGCTGCTGTGTGGGCACTCCCGCTCTCTCTCTCTCACTCTTAACTCTCGCTGCTGTATGGGCACTCCCGCTCTCTCTCTCTTTCTGACCTCTCACTGCTTTATGGGCACTCCCGCACTCTCTCTCTCTCTGAACCCCCGCTGCTTTATGGGCACTCACGCTCTCTCTCTCTCTCTGAACTCCCACTGCTTTATGGGCACTCCGGCACTCTCACTCTCTCTGAACCCCCGCTGCTTTATGGGCACTCACGCTCTCTCTCTCTCTCTGAACTCCCGCAGCTTTATGGGCACTACCGCTCTCTCTCTCTCTCTCTCTCTGAACCCCCGCTGCTTTATGGGCACTCATGCTCTCTCTCTCTCTCTGAACTCCCGCAGCTTTATGGGCACTACCGCTCTCTCTCTCTCTCTGAACCCCCGCTGCTTTATGGGCACTCGCGCTCTCTCTGAACTCCCGCAGCTTTATGGGCACTACCGCTCTCTGTCTCTCTCTCTGTACTCCCGCTGCTTTATGGGCTCTCCCGCTCTCTCTCACTCTCTCTGAACTCCCGCTGCTTTATGGGCACTCCCGCTCTCTCTCTCTCTGAACTCCCGCTGCTTTCTGGGCACTCCCGCTCTCTCTCTCTCTGAACTCCCGCTGCTTTATGGGCACTCCTGCTGTCTATCTCCCTCTGAACTCTCGCTGCTTTGTGGGCACTCCCGCTCTCTGTCTCTCTCTCTGAACTCCCGCTGCTTTTTGGGCACTCCTGCACTCTTTCTCTCTCTGAACTCCCGCTGCTTTGTGGGCTCTCCCGCTCTCTCTCTCTCTCTCTGAACTCGCACTGCTGTATGGTACTCCCGCTCTCTCTCTCTCTCTGTCTGAACTCCTCCTGCTTTATGGGCACTCCCGCTCTCTCTCTCTCACTCTGAACTCGCGCTGCTTTATGGGCACTCCCGCTCTCTCTCTCTCTCTGAACTCCCACTGCTTTATGGGCACTCCCGCACTCTCTCTCTCTCTGAACCCCCGCTGCTTTATGGGCACTCACGCTCTCTCTCTCTCTCTGAACTCCCGCAGCTTTATGGGCACTACCGCTCTCTCTCTCTCTCTCTCTCTGAACTCCCGCTGCTTTATGGGCACTCCCGCTCTCTGTCTCTCTCTCTCTCTCTCTGAACCCCCGCTGCTTTATGGGCACTCACGCTCTCTCTCTGAACTCCCGCAGCTTTATGGGCACTACCGCTCTCTGTCTCTCTCTCTGAACTCCCGCTGCTTTATGGGCACTACCGCTCTCTCTCACTCTCTCTGAACTCCCGCTGCTTTATGGGCACTCCCGCTCTCTCTCTCTCTGAACTCCCGCTGCTTTATGGGCACTCCCGCTCTCTCTCTCTCTGAACTCCCGCTGCTTTATGGGCACTCCTGCTGTCTCTCTCCCTCTGAACTCTCGCTGCTTTGTGGGCACTCCTGCTCTCTGTCTCTCTCTCTGAATTCCCGCTGCTTTTTGGGCACTCCTGCACTCTTTCTCTCTCTGAACTCCCGCTGCTTTGTGGGCTCTCCCGCTCTCTCTCAGTCTCTCTGAACTCCCGCTGCTTTATGGGCACTCCTGCTCTCTCTCTCTTTCTCTCTAAACTCCCACTGCTTTATGGGCACTCCCGCTCTCTCTCTCTCTGAACTCCCACTGCTATATGGGCACTCCCGCTCTCTGTCTCTCTCTGTGAACTCCCGCTTCTTTATGGGCACTCCCGCTCTCTCTCTCTCAACTCCCGCTGCTTTATGGGCACTCCCGCTCTCTCTATCTCTGAAATTCCGCTGCTTTATGGGCACTCCCGCTCTCTCTATCTCTGAAATTCCGCTGCTTCATGGGCACTCCCGCACTCTCTCTCTCTCTGAACTCTCGCTGCTTTATGGGCAATCCCGCTCTCTCTCTCTCTCTAAGAACTCCCGCTGCTTTATGGGCACTCCCGCTCTCTCTCTCTCTCTCTGAACACCCGCTGCTTTATCGGCACTCACGCTCTCTCTCTCTCTCTCTGAACTCCCTCTGCTTTATGGGCACTCCCGCTCTCTCTCACTCTCTCTATCTGAACTCCCACTGCTTTATGGGCACTCCCGCTCTCTCTCTCTCTGTCTGAACTCCTCCTGCTTTATGGGCACTCCCGCTCTCTCTCTCTCACTCTTAACTCTCGCTGCTGTATGGGCACTCCCGCTCTCTCTCTCTCACTCTTAACTCTCGCTGCTGTATGGGCACTCCTGCTCTCTCTCTCTTTCTGACCTCTCACTGCTTTATGGGCACTCCCGCACTCTCTCTCTCTCTGAACCCCCGCTGCTTTATGGGCACTCACGCTCTCTCTCTCTGAACTCCCGCTGCTTTATGGGCACTACCGCTCTCTCTCTGTCTCTCTGAAATCCCGCTGCTTTATGGGCACTCCCGCTCTCGCTCTCTCTCTCTCTCTCTCTGAACTCCCGCTGCTTTATGGGCACTACCGCTCTCTCTCTGTCTCTCTGAACTCCCGCTGCTTTATGGGCACTCCCGCTCTCGCTCTCTCTCTCTCTCTCTCTGAACTCTCGCTGCTTTATGGGCACTCCCGGTCTCTCTCTCTCTCTCTATCTGAACACCCGCTGCTTTATGGGCACTCCCGCTCTCTCTCTCTCTCTTTGAAATCCCGCTGCTTTATGGGCACTCCCGCTCTCTCTCTCTGAACTCCCGCTGCTTTATGGGCACTCCCGCTCTCTGTCTCTCTCTCTGAAATCCCGCTGCTTTATGGGCACTCCCGCTCTCTCTCTCTCTCTGGACTCCCGCTGCTTTATGAGCACTCCCGAACTCTCTCTCTCTATGAACTCCCGCTGCTTTATGGGCACTCCCGCATTCTCTCTCTCTCTCTAAACTCCCGCTGCTGTATGGGCACACCCGCACTCTCTCTCTCTCTCTCTGAACTCCCGATGCTTTATGGGTACTCCCGCTCTCACTCTCTCTCTCTGAACCCCCGCTGCTTTATGGGCAGTCCCGCTCCCTCTCTCTCTCTCACTCTCTGAACTCTCGGTGCTTTATGGGCACTGCCACTCTCACTCTCCGAATACCCGCTGCTTTATGGGCACTCCCACTCTCTCTCTCTTTCTCTCTCTCTGAACTCCCGCTGCTTTATGGGCACTCCCGCTGTCTCTCTCTCTCTATCTGAACTCCCGCTGCTTTATGGGCACTCCCGCACTCCCTCTCTCTCTGAACTCCCGCTGCTTTATGGGCACTCACGCTCTCTCTCTCTCTGAACTCCCGCTGCTTTATGGGCACTCCCGCTCCCTCTCTCTCTCTGAACTCACGCTGCTTTATGGGCACTCCCGCTCTCTCTCTCTCTCTGAACTCCCGCTGCTTTATGGGCACTCCCGGTCTCTCTCTCTCTATGAACTCCCGCTGGTTTATGGGCACACCCGCCTTCTCTCTCTCTCTGAACTCCCGCTGCTTTATGGGCACTCCCGCTCTCTCTCTCTCTCTGAACTCCTGCTGCTTTATGGGCACTCCTGGTCTCTCTCTCTCTATGAACTCCCACTGCTTAATGGGCACTCCTGCTCTCTCTCTCTCTCTGTCTCTCTCTCTGAACTCTCGCTGCTTTATGGGCACTCCAGCTCTCTCTCTCTCTCTCTCTCTGTCTGTACTCTCACTGCTTTACGGGCACTCCCGCTCTCTCTCTGACCTCCCGCTGCTTTATGGGCACACCCGCTCTCTCACTCTCTCGCTGAACTCCCGCTGCTTTATGGGCACTCCCGCTCTCTCTCTCTCTCTCTCTCTGAACTACCGCTGCTTTATGGGCACAACCGCTCTCTGTCTCTCTGTCTGAACTCTCGCTGCTTTATGGGCACTCCCGCTCTCTCTCACTCTCTCTGAACTCCCGCTTCTTTATGGGCACTCCCGCTCTCTCTCTCTCTGAACTCCCGCTGCTTTATGGGCACTCCCGCTCTCTCTCTCTCTGAACTCCCGCTGCTTTATGGGCACTCCTGCTGTCTCTCTCTCTCTGAACTCCCGCTGCTTTTTGGGCACTCCTGCACTCTCTCTGTCTCTGAACTCCCGCTGCTTTGTGGGAACTCCCGCTCTCTGTCTCTCTCTGAACCCCAGCTGCTTTGTGGGCACTCCCGCACTCTCTCACTCTCTCTGAACTCCCGCTGCTTTATGTGCACTCCCACACTCTCTCTCTCCCTGAACTCCCGCTGCTTTATGGGCACTTCCGCTCTCTCTCAGTCTCTGAACGCCCGCTGCTTTATGGGCACTCCCGCACTCTCTCTCTCTCTGAACTCCTGCTGCTTTATGGGCAATCCCGCTCTCTCTCTCTCTCTCTGAACCCCCGCTGCTTTATGGGCACTCCTGCTCTCTCTCTCTCTCTGAACTCCCGCTGCTTTATCGGAACTCCCGATCTCTCTCTCTCTGAACTCCCACTGCTTTATGGGCACTCCCGCTCTCTCTCTCTCTCTGAACCCCCGCTGCTTTGTGGGCACTCCCGCTCTTTCTCTCTCACTCTCTGAACTCTTGCTGCTTTGTGGGCACTCCCGCACTCTCTCTGTCTCTGAACTCCCGCTGCTTTGTGGGCACTCCCGCTCTCTCTCACTCTCTCTGAACCCCCGCTGCTTTGTGGGCACTCCCGCACTCTCTCTCTCCCTGAACTCCCGCATCTTTGTGGGCACTCCCGCACTCTCTCTCTCTCTCTCTCTGAACCCCCGCTGCTTTGTGGGCACTCCCGCACTCTCTCTCTCCCTGAACTCCCGATGCTTTATGGGCACTCCCACTCTCTCTCTCTCTCTCTGAACTCCCGCTGCTTTATGTGCACTCCACACTCTCTCTCTCCCTGAACTCCCGCTGCTTTATGGGCCGTTCCGCTCTCTCTCTCTCTCTCTGAACGCCCGCTGCTTTATGGGCACTCCCGCACTCTCTCTCTCTCTGTCTGAACTCCTCCTGCTTTATGGGCACTCCCGCTCTCTCTCTCTCACTCTGAACTCTCGCTGCTTTATGGGCACTCCCGCTCTCTCTCTCTCTCTGAACTCCCACTGCTTTATGGGCACTCCCGCACTCTCTCTCTCTCTGAACCCCCGCTGCTTTATGGGCACTCACGCTCTCTCTCTCTCTCTCTGAACTCCCGCAGCTTTATGGGCACTACCGCTCTCTCTCTCTCTCTCTCTCTGAACCCCCGCTGCTTTATGGGCACTCATGCTCTCTCTCTCTCTCTCTGAACTCCCGCAGCTTTATGGGCACTACCGCTCTCTCTCTCTCTCTGAACCCCCGCTGCTTTATGGGCACTCGCGCTCTCTCTGAACTCCCGCAGCTTTATGGGCACTACCGCTCTCTGTCTCTCTCTCTGTACTCCCGCTGCTTTATGGGCTCTCCCGCTCTCTCTCTCTCTCTCTCTCTGAACCCCCGCTGCTTTATGGGCACTCATGCTCTCTCTCTCTCTCTCTGAACTCCCGCTGCTTTATGGGCACTCCCGCTCTCTCTCTCTCTGAACTCCCGCTGCTTTCTGGGCACTCCCGCTCTCTCTCTCTCTGAACTCCCGCTGCTTTATGGGCACTCCTGCTGTCTCTCTCCCTCTGAACTCTCGCTGCTTTGTGGGCACTCCCGCTCTCTGTCTCTCTCTCTGAACTCCCGCTGCTTTTTGGGCACTCCTGCACTCTTTCTCTCTCTGAACTCCCGCTGCTTTGTGGGCTCTCCCGCTCTCTCTCTCTCTCTCTGAACTCCCGCTGCTTTATGGGCACTCCCGCTCTCTCTCACTCTCTCTCTCTGAACTCGCACTGCTGTATGGGAACTCCCGCTCTCTCTCTCTCTCTGTCTGAACTCCTCCTGCTTTATGGGCACTCCCGCTCTCTCTCTCTCACTCTGAACTCGCGCTGCTTTATGGGCACTCCCGCTCTCTCTCTCTCTCTGAACTCCCGCAGCTTTATGGGAACTACCGCTCTCTCTCTCTCTCTCTCTCTGAACTCCCGCTGCTTTATGGGCACTCCCGCTCTCTGTCTCTCTCTCTGAACCCCCGCTGCTTTATGGGCACTCCCGCTCTCTCTCTCTCTCTGAACTCCCGCAGCTTTATGGGCACTACCGCTCTCTCTCTCTCTCTCTCTCTGAACTCCCGCTGCTTTATGGGCACTCCCGCTCTCTGTCTCTCTCTCTCTCTCTCTGAACCCCCGCTGCTTTATGGGCACTCACGCTCTCTCTCTCTCTCTGAACTCCCGCAGCTTTATGGGCACTACCGCTCTCTGTCTCTCTCTCTGAACTCCCGCTGCTTTATGGGCACTACCGCTCTCTCTCACTCTCTCTGAACTCCCGCTGCTTTATGGGCACTCCCGCTCTCTCTCTCTCTGAACTCCCGCTGCTTTATGGGCACTCCCGCTCTCTCTCTCTCTGAACTCCCGCTGCTTTATGGGCACTCCTGCTGTCTCTCTCCCTCTGAACTCTCGCTGCTTTGTGGGCACTCCCGCTCTCTGTCTCTCTCTCTGAATTCCCGCTGCTTTTTGGGCACTCCTGCACTCTTTCTCTCTCTGAACTCCCGCTGCTTTGTGGGCTCTCCCGCTCTCTCTCAGTCTCTCTGAATTCCCGCTGCTTTATGGGCACTCCTGCTCTCTCTCTCTTTCTCTCTAAACTCCCACTGCTTTATGGGCACTCCCGCTCTCTCTCTCTCTCTGAACTCCCACTGCTATATGGGCACTCCCGCTCTCTGTCTCTCTCTGTGAACTCCCGCTTCTTTATGGGCACTCCCGCTCTCTCTCTCTCAACTCCCGCTGCTTTATGGGCACTCCCGCTCTCTCTATCTCTGAAATTCCGCTGCTTTATGGGCACTCCCGCTCTCATTCTCTCTCTGAACTCCCGCTGCTTTATGGGCACTCCCACACTCTCTCTCTCCCTGAACTCCCGCTGCTTTATGGGCACTCCCGCTCTCTCTCTCTCTCTGAACGCCCGCTGCTTCATGGGCACTCCCGCACTCTCTCTCTCTCTGAACTCTCGCTGCTTCATGGGCACTCCCGCTCTCTCTCTCTCTCTCTGAACACCCGCTGCTTTATCGGCACTCACGCTCTCTCTCTCTCTCTCTGAACTCCCTCTGCTTTATGGGCACTCCCGCTCTCTCTCTCTCTCTAAGAACTCCCGCTGCTTTATGGGCACTCCCGCTCTCTCTCTCTCTCTAAGAACTCCCGCTGCTTTATGGGCACTCCCGCTGTCTCTCTCTCTGTCTGAACACCCGCTGCTTTATCGGCTCTCACGCTCTCTCTCTCTCTCTCTGAACTCCCTCTGCTTTATGGGCACTCCCGCTCTCTCTCACTCTCTCTATCTGAACTCCCACTGCTTTATGGGCACTCCCGCTCTCTCTCTCTCTCTGTCTGAACTCCTCCTGCTTTATGGGCACTCCCGCTCTCTCTCTCTCACTCTTAACTCTCGCTGCTGTATGGGCACTCCCGCTCTCTCTCTCTCACTCTTAACTCTCGCTGCTGTATGGGCACTCCCGCTCTCACTCTCTTTCTGACCTCTCACTGCTTTATGGGCACTCCCGCACTCTCTCTCTCTCCGAACCCCCGCTGCTTTATGGGCACTCACGCTCTCTCTCTCTGAACTCCCGCTGCTTTATGGGCACTACCGCTCTCTCTCTGTCTCTCTGAAATCCCGCTGCTTTATGGGCACTCCCGCTCTCGCTCTCTCTCTCTCTCTCTCTGAACTCCCGCTGCTTTATGGGCACTACCGCTCTCTCTCTGTCTCTCTGAACTCCCGCTGCTTTATGGGCACTCCCGCTCTCGCTCTCTCTCTCTCTCTCTCTGAACTCTCGCTGCTTTATGGGCACTCCCGGTCTCTCTCTCTCTCTCTCTCTATCTGAACACCCGATGCTTTATGGGCACTCCCGCTCTCTCTCTCTCTCTTTGAAATCCCGCTGCTTTATGGGCACTCCCGCTCTCTCTCTCTGAACTCCCGCTGCTTTATGGGCACTCCCGCTCTCTGTCTCTCTCTCTGAAATCCCGCTGCTTTATGGGCACTCCCGCTCTCTCTCTCTCTCTGGACTCCCGCTGCTTTATGAGCACTCCCGAACTCTCTCTCTCTATGAACTCCCGCTGCTTTATGGGCACTCCCGCATTCTCTCTCTCTCTCTAAACTCCCGCTGCTGTATGGGCACACCCGCACTCTCTCTCTCTCTCTCTGAACTCCCGATGCTTTATGGGCACTCCCGCTCTCACCCTCTCTCTCTGAACCCCCGCTGCTTTATGGGCAGTCCCGCTCCCTCTCTCTCTCTCACTCTCTGAACTCTCGGTGCTTTATGGGCACTGCCACTCTCACTCTCTGAATACCCGCTGCTTTATGGGCACTCCCACTCTCTCTCTCTTTCTCTCTCTCTGAACTCCCGCTGCTTTATGGGCACTCCCGCTGCCTCTCTCTCTCTATCTGAACTCCCGCTGCTTTATGGGCACTCCCGCACTCCCTCTCTCTCCGAACTCCCGCTGCTTTATGGGCACTCACGCTCTCTCTCTCTCTGTGAACCCCCGCTGCTTTATGGGCACTCCCGCTCCCTCACTCTCTCTGAACTCACGCTGCTTTATGGGCACTCCCGCTCTCTCTCTCTCTCTGAACTCCCGCTGCTTTATGGGCACTCCCGGTCTCTCTCTCTCTATCAACTCCCGCTGGTTTATGGGCACACCCGCCTTCTCTCTCTCTCTGAACTCCCGCTGCTTTATGGGCACTCCCGCTCTCTCTCTCTCTCTGAACTCCTGCTGCTTTATGGGCACTCCCGGTCTCTCTCTCTCTATGAACTCCCACTGCTTAATGGGCACTCCTGCTCTCTCTCTCTCTCTGTCTCTCTCTCTGAACTCTCGCTGCTTTATGGGCACTCCCGCTCTCTCTCTCTCTCTCTCTCTCTCTGAACTCTCACTGCTTTACGGGCACTCCCGCTCTCTCTCTGACCTCCCGCTGCTTTATGGGCACACCCGCTCTCTCACTCTCTCTCTGAACTCCCGCTGCTTTATGGGCACTCCCGCTCTCTCTCTCTCTCTCTCTCTCTTAACTCCCGCTGCTTTATGGGCACAACCGCTCTCTGTCTCTCTGTCTGAACTCTCGCTGCTTTATGGGCACTCCCGCTCTCTCTCACTCTCTCTGAACTCCCGCTTCTTTATGGGCACTCCCGCTCTCTCTCTCTCTGAACTCCCGCTGCTTTATGGGCACTCCCGCTCTCTCTCTCTCTCTGAACTCCCGCTGCTTTATGGGCACTCCTGCTGTCTCTCTCTCTCTGAACTCTTGCTGCTTTGTGGGCACTCCCGCTCTCTGTCTCTCTCTCTGAACTCCCGCTGCTTTTTGGGCACTCCTGCACTCTCTCTGTCTCTGAACTCCCGCTGCTTTGTGGGCACTCCCGCTCTCTGTCTCTCTCTGAACCCCAGCTGCTTTGTGGGCACTCCCGCACTCTCTCAACTTCTCTGAACTCCCGCTGCTTTATGTGCACTCCCACACTCTCTCTCTCCCTGAACTCCCGCTGCTTTATGGGCACTTCCGCTCTCTCTCTCTCTCTGAACGCCCGCTGCTTTATGGGCACTCCCGCACTCTCTCTCTCTCTGAACTCCTGCTGCTTTATGGGCAATCCCGCTCTCTCTCTCTCTCTCTGAACCCCCGCTGCTTTATGGGCACTCCTGCTCTCTCTCTCTCTCTGAACTCCCGCTGCTTTATCGGAACTCCCGATCTCTCTCTCTCTGAACCCCCGCTGCTTTATGGGCACTCCCGCTCTTTCTCTCTCACTCTCTGAACTCTTGCTGCTTTGTGGGCACTCCCGCACTCTCTCTGTCTCTGAACTCCCGCTGCTTTGTGGGCACTCCCGCTCTCTCTCACTCTCTCTGAACCCCCGCTGCTTTGTGGGCACTCCCGCACTCTCTCTCTCCCTGAACTCCCGCATCTTTGTGGGCACTCCCGCACTCTCTCTCTCTCTCTGAACCCCCGCTGCTTTGTGGGCACTCCCGCACTCTCTCTCCCCCTGAACTCCCGATGCTTTATGGGCACTCCCACTCTCTCTCTCTCTCTCTGAACTCCCGCTGCTTTATGTGCACTCCACACTCTCTCTCTCCCTGAACTCCCGCTGCTTTATGGGCACTTCCGCTCTCTCTCTCTCTCTCTGAACGCCCGCTGCTTTATGGGCACTCCCGCACTCTCTCTCTCTCTGAACTCCCGCTGCTTTATGGGCACTCCCGCACTCTCTCTCTCTCTGAACTCCCGCTGCTTTATGGGCACTCCCGCACTCTCGCTCTCTCTGAACTCCCGCTGCTTTATGGGCAATCCCGCTCTCTCTCTCTCTCTCTGAACCCCCGCTGCTTTATGGGCACTCCCGCTCTCTCTCTCTCTCTGAACTCCCGCTGCTTTATCGGAACTCCCGATCTCTCTCTCTCTGAACTCCCACTGCTTTATGGGCACTCCCGCTCTCTCTCTGAACTCCCACTGCTTTATGGGAACTCCCGCTCTCTCTCTCTCTCTGTCTGAACTCCTCTTGCTTTATGGGCACTCCCGCTCTCTCTCTCTCTCTCTCTCTGTCTCTGAACCCCCGCTGCTTTATGGGCACTCACGCTCTCTGTCTCTCTCTGAACTCCCGTAGCTTTATGGGCACTACCGCTCTCTCTCTCTGGCTCTCTGATCTGCCACTGTTTTATTGGCACTCCCGCTCTCTCTCGCTCTCTCTCACTCTGAACTCCCGCTGCTTTATGGGCACTTCCTCTCTCTCTCTCTCTCTCTGAACTCTCGCTGCTTTATGGGCACTCCTGGTCTGTCTCTCCCTCCCTCTCCCTGAACTCCCGCTGCTTTATGGGCACTCCCGCTCTCTCTCTCTCTCTCTCCCTGAACTCCCGCTGCTTTATGGGCACTCCCGCTCTCTCTCTCTCTCTCTCTCTCTCTCTACCTGAACACCCGCTGCTTTATGGGCACTCCCGCTCTCTCTCTCTCTCTCTCTCTGAACTCTCCCTGCTTTATGGGCACTCCCGCTCTCTCTCTCTCTCTCTCTCTCCTTGCTTTATGGGCACTCCCGCTCTCTCTCACTCTCTCTGAACTCCCGCTGCTTTATGGGCACTCCTGCTCACTCTCTCTCTCTCTCTCTGAACTCCCACTGCTTTATGGGCACTCCCGCTCTCTCTGAACTCCCACTGCTTTATGGGCACTCCCACTCTCTGTCTCTCACTCTGAACTCCCGCTGCTTTATGGGCACTCCCGCTCTCTATCTCTCTCTCTGAACTCCCGTAGCTTTATGGGCACTACCGCTCTCTCTCTCTGGCTCTCTGATCTGCCACTGTTTTATGGGCACTCCCGCTCTCTCTCTCTCTCTCTCACTCTGAACTCCCGCTGCTTTATGGGCACTCCCGTTCTCTCTCTCTCTCTATGAACTTTCGCTGCTTTATGGGCACTCCTGGTCTGTCTCTCCCTCCCTCTCCCTGAACTCCCGCTGCTTTATGGGCATTCCCGCTCTCTCTCTCTCTCTCTCCCTCCCTGAACTCCCGCTGCTTTATGGGCACTCCCGCTCTCTCTCTCTCTCTCTCTCTCTCCCTGCTTTATGGGCACTCCCGCTCTCTCTCACTCTCTCTGAACTCCCGCTGCTTTATGGGCACTCCTGCTCTCTCTCTCTCTCTCTCTGAACTCCCACTGCTTTATGGGCACTCCCGCTCTCTCTGAACTCCCACTGCATTATGGGCACTCCCGCTCTCTGTCTCTCACTCTGAACTCCCGCTGCTTTATGGGCACTCCCGCTCTCTGTCTCTCTCTCTGAAATCCCGCTGCTTTATGGGCACTCCCGCTCTCTCTCTCTCTCTGAACTCCCGCTGCTTAATGGGCACTCCCACTCTCTCTCTCTCTCACTCTGAACTCCCGCTGCTTTATGGGCACTCCCGCTCTCTCTCTCTCTCTCTCTCTGAACTCCCGCTGCTTGATGGGCACTCCCGCTCTCTCTCTCTCTATGAACTCCCGCTGCTTCATGGGAAATCCCGCTCTCTCTCTCTGAACTCGCGCTGCTTTATGGGCACTCCCGCTCTCTCACTCTGAACTCCCGCTGCTTTATGGGCACTCCTGCTCTCTGATGCTCTGTCTGAACTCCAGCTGCTTTATGGGCACTCCCGCTCTCTCTCTCTCTCTCTCTCTCTCTGAACTCCCGCTGCTTTATGGGCACTCCCGCTCTCTCTCACTCTCTGAATGCTCGGTGCTTTATGGGCAGTCCCGCTCTCTCTCTATCTCTCTGAACTCCCGCTGCTTTATGGGCACACCCGCACTTTCTCTCTCTCTCTGAACTCCCGATGCTTTATGGGCACTCCCGCGCTCTCTCTCTCTCTCTGAACTCCCGCTGCTTTATGGGCACTCCCGCTCTCTCTCACTCACTGAACGCTCAGTGCTTTATGGGCACTCCCGCTCTCTCTCTATCTCTCTGAACTCCCGCTGCTTTATGGGCACACCCGCACTTTCTCTCTCTCTCTGAACTCCCGATGCTTTATGGGCACTCCTGCTCTCTGATGCTCTGTCTGAACTCCAGCTGCTTTATGGGCACTCCCGCTCTCTCTCTCTCTCTCTCTCTCTCTGAACTCCCGCTGCTTTATGGGCACTCCTGCTCTCTCTCTCTCTATGAACTCCCGCTGCTTTATGGGCACTCCCGCTCTCTCTCTCTCTCTCTCTCTCTGAACTCCCGCTGCTGTATGGGCACTCCTGCTCTCTCTCTCTTAATGAACTCCCGCTGCTTTATGGGCACTCCCGCTCTCTCTCTCTCTCTCTCTCTCTCTGAACTCCCGCTGCTTTATGGGCACTCCCGCTCTCTCTCACTCTCTGAACGCTCGGTGCTTTATGGGCAGTCCCGCTCTCTCTCTATCTCTCTGAACTCCCGCTGCTTTATGGGCACACCCGCACTTTCTCTCTCTCTCTGAACTCCCGATGCTTTATGGGCACTCCCGCTCTCTCTCTCTCTCTCTCTCTGAACTCCCGCTGCTTTATGGGCACTCCCGCTCTTTCTCTCTCGGTCTCTCTCTCTGAACTCCCGCTGCTTTATGGGCACTCCCGCTCTCTCTCTCTCTGAACTCCCGCTGCTTTATGGGCACTCCCGCTCTCTCTCTCTCTCTGAACTCCCGCTGCTTTATGGGCACTCCCGCTCTCTCTCTCTCTCTCTCTCTGAACTCCCGCTGCTTTATGGGCACTCCTGCTCTCTGTCTCTCTGTCTGAACTCCCGCTGCTTTATGGGCACTCCCGCTCTCTCTCTCTCTCTGACCTCCCGCTGCTTTCTGGGCACTCCCGCTCTCTCTCTCTCTTTCTGAAGTCTCGGTGCTTTATGGACACTCCCAATCTCTCTCTCTTTCTCTATCTCTGAACTCTCGCTGCTTTATGGGAACTCCCGCTCTCTCTCTGAACTCCCGCCGCTTTATGGGCACTCCCGCTCTCTCTCTCTCTCTCTGAATTCCCGCTGCTTTATGGGCACTCCCTCTCTCTCTCTCTCTGAACTCCCGCTGCTTTATGGGCACTCCCGCTCTCTCTCTCTCTGAACTCCCGCTGCTTTATGGGCACTCCCGCTCTCTCTCTCTCTCTGAACTCCCGCTGCTTTATGGGCACTCCCGCTCTCTCTCTCTCTCTCTCTCTGAACTCCCGCTGCTTTATGGGCACTCCTGCTCTCTGTCTCTCTGTCTGAACTCCCGCTGCTTTATGGGCACTCCCGCTCTCTCTCTCTCTCTGACCTCCCGCTGCTTTCTGGGCACTCCCGCTCTCTCTCTCTCTTTCTGAAGTCTCGGTGCTTTATGGACACTCCCACTCTCTCTCTCTCTGAACTCCCGCTGCTTTATGGGCAATCCCGCTCTCTCTCTCTCTCTCTGAACCCCCGCTGCTTTATGGGCACTCCCGCTCTCTCTCTCTCTCTGAACTCCCGCTGCTTTATCGGAACTCCCGATCTCTCTCTCTCTGAACTCCCACTGCTTTATGGGCACTCCCGCTCTCTCTCTGAACTCCCACTGCTTTATGGGAACTCCCGCTCTCTCTCTCTCTCTGTCTGAACTCCTCCTGCTTTATGGGCACTCCCGCTCTCTCTCTCTCTCTCTCTCTCTCTGAACCCCCGCTGCTTTATGGGCACTCACGCTCTCTGTGTCTCTCTGAACTCCCGTAGCTTTATGGGCACTACCGCTCTCTCTCTCTGGCTCTCTGATCTGCCACTGTTTTATGGGCACTCCCGCTCTCTCTCGCTCTCTCTCACTCTGAACTCCCGCTGCTTTATGGGCACTTCCTCTCTCTCTCTCTCTCTCTGAACTCTCGCTGCTTTATGGGCACTCCTGGTCTGTCTCTCCCTCCCTCTCCCTGAACTCCCACTGCTTTATGGGCACTCCCGCTCTCTCTCTCTCTCTCTCTCTGAACTCTCCCTGCTTTATGGGCACTCCCGCTCTCTCTCTCTCTCTCTCTCTCCTTGCTTTATGGGCACTCCCGCTCTCTCTCACTCTCTCTGAACTCCCGCTGCTTTATGGGCACTCCTGCTCACTCTCTCTCTCTCTCTCTGAACTCCCACTGCTTTATGGGCACTCCCGCTCTCTCTGAACTCCCACTGCTTTATGGGCACTCCCACTCTCTGTCTCTCACTCTGAACTCCCGCTGCTTTATGGGCACTCCCGCTCTCTATCTCTCTCTCTGAACTCCCGTAGCTTTATGGGCACTACCGCTCTCTCTCTCTGGCTCTCTGATCTGCCACTGTTTTATGGGCACTCCCGCTCTCTCTCTCTCTCTCTCACTCTGAACTCCCGCTGCTTTATGGGCACTCCCGTTCTCTCTCTCTCTCTATGAACTTTCGCTGCTTTATGGGCACTCCTGGTCTGTCTCTCCCTCCCTCTCCCTGAACTCCCGCTGCTTTATGGGCATTCCCGCTCTCTCTCTCTCTCTCTCCCTGAACTCCCGCTGCTTTATGGGCACTCCCGCTCTCTCTCTCTCTCTCTCCCTGCTTTATGGGCACTCCCGCTCTCTCTCACTCTCTCTGAACTCCCGCTGCTTTATGGGCACTCCTGCTCTCTCTCTCTCTCTCTCTGAACTCCCACTGCTTTATGGGCACTCCCGCTCTCTCTGAACTCCCACTGCATTATGGGCACTCCCGCTCTCTGTCTCTCACTCTGAACTCCCGCTGCTTTATGGGCACTCCCGCTCTCTGTCTCTCTCTCTGAAATCCCGCTGCTTTATGGGCACTCCCGCTCTCTCTCTCTCTCTGAACTCCCGCTGCTTAATGGGCACTCCCACTCTCTCTCTCTCTCACTCTGAACTCCCGCTGCTTTATGGGCACTCCCGCTCTCTCTGAACTCCCACTGCATTATGGGCACTCCCGCTCTCTGTCTCTCACTCTGAACTCCCGCTGCTTTATGGGCACTCCCGCTCTCTGTCTCTCTCTCTGAAATCCCGCTGCTTTATGGGCACTCCCGCTCTCTCTCTCTCTCTGAACTCCCGCTGCTTAATGGGCACTCCCACTCTCTCTCTCTCTCACTCTGAACTCCCGCTGCTTTATGGGCACTCCCGCTCTCTCTCTCTCTCTCTCTCTGAACTCCCGCTGCTTGATGGGCACTCCCGCTCTCTCTCTCTCTATGAACTCCCGCTGCTTCATGGGAAATCCCGCTCTCTCTCTCTGAACTCGCGCTGCTTTATGGGCACTCCCGCTCTCTCACTCTGAACTCCCGCTGCTTTATGGGCACTCCTGCTCTCTGTCTCTCTCTCTCTGAAATCCTGCTGCTTTATCGGCAATCCCGCTCTCACTCGCTCTCTGAACTCTCGCTGCTTTATGGGCACTCCCGCACTCTCTCCCTCTCAGAACTCTCGCTGCTTTATGGGCACTCCCGCTCTCTCTCTCTCTCTGAACTCCCGCTGCTTCATGGGCACTCCCGCTCTCTCTCTCTCTCTCTCTGAACTCCCGCTGCTTTATCGGCACTCCCGCTCTCACTCTCTCTCTGAACTCGCGCTGCTTTATGGGAACTCCCGCACTCTCTCCCTCTCAGAACTCTCGCTGCTTTATGGGCACTCCCGCTCTCTCTCTCTCTCTGAACTCCCGCTGCTTCATGGGCACTCCCGCTCTCTCTCTCTCTCTCTCTGAACTCCCGCTGCTTTATGGGCACTCCCGCTCCCGCTCCCTCTCTCTCTCTCACTCTCTGAACTCTCGGTGCTTTATGGGCACTCCCGCTCTCTCTCTCTTTCTCTCTCTCTGAACTCCCGCTGCTTTATGGGCACTCCCGCTCTCTCTCTCTCTCTCTCTGAACTCCCGCTGCTTTATGGACACTCCCGCACTCTCTCTCTCTCTCTGAACTCCCGCTGCTTTATGGGCACTCCCGCACTTTCTCTCTCTCTGAACTCCCGCTGCTTTATGGGCACTCCCGCTCTCTCTCTCTCTGAACTCCCGCTGCTTTATGGGCACTCCCGCTCCCTCTCTCTCTCTCACTCTCTGAACTCCCGCTGCTTTATGGGCACTCCCGCTCTCTCTCTCTCTCTCTGAACTCCCGCTGCTTTATGGGCACTCCCGCTCTCTCTCTCTCTGAACTCCCACTGCTTTATGGGCACTCCCGCTCTCTCTCTCTCTCTCTGAACTCCCACTGCTTTATGGGCACTCCCACTCTCTGTCTCTCTCTCTGAACTCCCGCTTCTTTATGGGGACTCCCGCTCTCTCTCTCTCTCTCTCTCTCAACTCTCGCTGCTTTATGAGCACTTCCTCTCTCTCTCTCTCTCTCTGAACTCGCGCTGCTTTATGGGCACTCCCGCACTCTCTCCCTCTCAGAACTCCCGCTGCTTTATGGGCACTCCCGCTCTCTGTCTCTCTCTCTCTGAAATCCTGCTGCTTTATCGGCAATCCCGCTCTCACTCTCTCTCTGAACTCCCGCTGCTTTATGGGCACTCCCGCACTCTCTCCCTCTCAGAACTCTCGCTGCTTTATGGGCACTCCCGCTCTCTCTCTCTCTCTGAACTCCCGCTGCTTCATGGGCACTCCCGCTCTCTCTCTCTCTCTTCTGAACTCCCGCTGCTTTATCGGCAATCCCGCTCTCACTCTCTCTCTGAACTCCCGCTGCTTTATGGGCACTCCCGCACTCTCTCCCTCTCAGAACTCTCGCAGCTTTATGGGCACTCCCGCTCTCTCTCTCTCTCTGAACTCCCGCTGCTTCATGGGCACTCCCGCTCTCTCTCTCTCTCTCTCTGAACTCCCGCTGCTTTAGCGGCACTCCCGCTCTCACTCTCTCTCTGAACTCGCGCAGCTTTATGGGAACTCCCGCACTCTCTCCCTCTCAGAACTCTCGCTGCTTTATGGGCACTCCCGCTCTCTCTCTCTCTCTGAACTCCCGCTGCTTCATGGGCACTCCCGCTCTCTCTCTCTCTCTCTCTGAACTCCCGCTGCTTTATGGGCACTCCCGCTCCCGCTCCCTCTCTCTCTCTCACTCTCTGAACTCTCGGTGCTTTATGGGCACTCCCGCTCTCTCTCTCTTTCTCTCTCTCTGAACTCCCGCTGCTTTATGGGCACTCCCGCTCTCTCTCTCTCTCTCTGAACTCCCGCTGCTTTATGGGCACTCCCGCACTCTCTCTCTCTCTCTGAACTCCCGCTGCTTTATGGGCACTCCCGCACTTCCTCTCTCTCTGAACTCCCGCTGCTTTATGGGCACTCCCGCTGTCTCTCTCTCTGAACTCCCGCTGCTTTATGGGCACTCCCGCTCCCTCTCTCTCTCTCACTCTCTGAACTCTCGGTGCTTTATGGGCACTCCCGCTCTCTCTCTCTTTCTCTCTCTCTGAACTCCCGCTGCTTTATGGGCACTCCGGCTCTCTCTCTCTCTCTCTCTGAACTCCCACTGCTTTATGGGCACTCCCGCTCTCTCTCTCTCTCTCTCTCTCTCTGAACTCCCACTGCTTTATGGGCACTCCCACTCTCTGTCTCTCTCTCTGAACTCCCGCTTCTTTATGGGGACTCCCGCTCTCTCTCTCTCTCTCTCTCTCAACTCTCGCTGCTTTATGAGCACTTCCTCTCTCTCTCTCTCTCTCTGAACTCGCGCTGCTTTATGGGCACTCCCGCACTCTCTCCCTCTCAGAACTCCCGCTGCTTTATGGGCACTCCCACTCTCTGTCTCTCTCTCTGAACTCCCGCTTCTTTATGGGGACTCCCGCTCTCTCTCTCTCTCTCTCTCTCAACTCTCGCTGCTTCATGGGCACTCCCGCTCTCTCTCTCTCTCTCTCTGAACTCCCGCTGCTTTATCGGCACTCCCGCTCTCACTCTCTCTCTGAACTCCCGCTGCTTTATGGGCACTCCCGCACTCTCTCCCTCTCAGAACTCTCGCTGCTTTATGGGCACTCCCGCTCTCTCTCTCTCTCTGAACTCCCGCTGCTTCATGGGCACTCCCGCTCTCTCTCTCTCTCTCTCTGAACTCCCGCTGCTTTATGGGCACTCCCGCTCCCGCTCCCTCTCTCTCTCTCACTCTCTGAACTCTCGGTGCTTTATGGGCACTCCCGCTCTCTCTCTCTTTCTCTCTCTCTGAACTCCCGCTGCTTTATGGGCACTCCCGCACTCTCTCTCTCTCTCTGAACTCCCGCTGCCTTATGGGCACTCCCGCACTTCCTCTCTCTCTGAACTCCCGCTGCTTTATGGGCACTCCCGCTCTCTCTCTCTCTGAACTCCCGCTGCTTTATGGGCACTCCCGCTCCCTCTCTCTCTCTGAACTCACGCTGCTTTATGGGCACTCCCGCTCTCTCTCTCTCTCTGAACTCCCGCTGCTTTATGGGAACTCCCGGTCTCTCTCTCTCTATGAACTCCCGCTGGTTTGTGGGCACTCCCGCTCTCTCTCACTCTCTCTGAACTCCCGCTGCTTTATGGGCACTCCTGCTCTCTCTCTCTCTCTCTCTGAACTCCCACTGCTTTATGGGCACTCCTCCTCTCTCTCTCTCTCTCTCTGAACTCCCACTGCTTTATGGGCACTCCCGCTCTCTCTCTCTCTCAGAACTCTCGCTGCTTTATCGGCAATCCCGCACTCTCTCCCTCTCAGAACCCCCGCTGCTTTATGGGCACTCCCGCTCTCTCTCACTCTGAACTCCCGCTGCTTTATGGGCACTCCCGCTCTCTCTCTCTCTGAACTCCCGCTCCTTTATGGGCACTCCCGCACTCTCTCCCTCTCAGAACCCCCGCTGCTTTATGGGCACTCTCGCTCTCTCTCTCACGCTGAACTCCCGCTGCTTTATAGGCACTCCCGCTCTCTCTATCTCTCTGAACTCCCGCTGCTTAATTGGCACTCCCACACTCTGTCTCTCCCTGAACTCCCGCTGCTTTATGGGCACTCATGCTCTCTCTCTCTCTGAACGCCCGCTGCTTTATGGGCTCTCCCGCACTCTCTCTCTCTCTGAACTCCCGCTGCTTTATGGGTACTCCCGCACTCTCTCTCTCTCTGAACTCCCGCTGCTTTATGGGCTCTCCCGCACTCTCTCTCTCTCTGAACTCCCGCTGCTTTATGGGCACTCCCGCTCTCTCTCTCTCTCTCTGAACCCCCGCTGCTTTATGGGAACTCCCGCTCTCTCTCTCTCTCTGAACTCCCGCTGCTTTATCGGCACTCCCGCTCTCTCTCTCTCTCTGAACCCCCGCTGCTTTATGGGCACTCCCGCTCTCTCTCGCTGAACTCCCGCTGCTTAATGGGCACTCCTGCTCTCTCTCTCTCTCTCTCTCTCTGTCTCTCTCTCTGAACTCTCGCTGCTTTATGGGCACTGCAGCTCTCTCTCTCTCTCTCTCTCTCTCTGAACTCTCACTGCTTTACGGGCACTCCCGCTCTCTCTCTGACCTCCCGCTGCTTTGTGGGCACACCCGCTCTCTCACTCTCTCTCTGAACTCCCGCTGCTTTATGGGCACTCCCGTTCTCTCTCTCTCTCTACCTCTCTCTCTGAACTCCCGCTGCTTTCTGGGCACTACCGCTCTCCGTCTCTCTGTCTGAACTCTCGCTGCTTTATGGGCACTCCCGCTCTCTCTCACTCTCTCTGAACTCCCGCTGCTTTATGGGCACTCCCGCTCTCTCTCTCTCTGAACTCCCGCTGCTTTATGGGCACTCCCGCTCTCTCTCTCTCTGAACTCCCAATGCTTTATGGGCACTCCTGCTGTCTCTCTCTCTCTGATCTCTCGCTGCTTTGTGGGCACTCCCGCTCTCGGTCTCTCTCTCTGAACTCCCGCTCCTTTTTGGGCACTCCTGCACTCTCTCTCTCTCTGAACTCCCGCTGCTTTATGGGCACTCCCGCTCTCTCTCTCTCTGAACTCCCGCTGCTTTGTGTGCACTCACGCTCTTTCTCACTCTCTCTGAACTCCCGCTGCTTTATGGGCACTCCGGCTCTCTCTCTCTCTCTCTCTCTGAACTCCCACTGCTTTATGGGCACTCCCGCTCTCTCTCTCTCTCTCTCTCTCTGAACTCCCACTGCTTTATGGGCACTCCCGCTCTCTCTCTCTCGCTCTGAACTCCCGCTTCTTTATGGGGACTCCCGCTCTCTCTCTCTCTCTCTCTCTCAACTCTCGCTGCTTTATGAGCACTTCCTCTCTCTCTGAACTCGCGCTGCTTTATGGGCACTCCCGCACTCTCTCCCTCTCAGAACTCCCGCTGCTTTATGGGCACTCCCGCTCTCTGTCTCTCTCTCTCTGAAATCCTGCTGCTTTATCGGCAATCCCGCTCTCACTCTCTCTCTGAACTCCCGCTGCTTTATGGGCACTCCCGCACTCTCTCCCTCTCAGAACTCTCGCTGCTTTATGGGCACTCCCGCTCTCTCTCTCTCTCTGAACTCCCGCTGCTTCATGGGCACTCCCGCTCTCTCTCTCTCTCTCTCTGAACTCCCGCTGCTTTATCGGCACTCCCGCTCTCACTCTCTCTCTGAACTCGCGCTGCTTTATGGGAACTCCCGCACTCTCTCCCTCTCAGAACTCTCGCTACTTTATGGGCACTCCCGCTCTCTCTCTCTCTCTGAACTCCCGCTGCTTCATGGGCACTCCCGCTCTCTCTCTCTCTCTCTCTGAACTCCCGCTGCTTTATGGGCACTCCCGCTCCCGCTCCCTCTCTCTCTCTCACTCTCTGAACTCTCGGTGCTTTATGGGCACTCCCGCTCTCTCTCTCTTTCTATCTCTCTGAACTCCCGCTGCTTTATGGGCACTCCCGCTCTCTCTGAACTCCCGCTGCTTTATGGACACTCCCGCACTCTCTCTCTCTCTCTGAACTCCCGCTGCTTTATGGGCACTCCCGCACTTTCTCTCTCTCTGAACTCCCGCTGCTTTATGGGCACTCCCGCTCTCTCTCTGAACTCCCGCTGCTTGATGGGCACTCCCGCTCCCTCTCTCTCTCTCACTCTCTGAGCTCTCGGTGCTTTATGGGCACTCCCGCTCTCTCTCTCTTTCTCTCTCTCTGAACTCCCGCTGCTTTATGGGCACTCCGGCTCTCTCTTTCTCTCTCTCTGAACTCCCACTGCTTTATGGGCACTCCCGCTCTCTCTCTCTCTCTCTCTCTCTGAACTCCCACTGCTTTATGGGCACTCCCACTCTCTGTCTCTCTCTCTGAACTCCCGCTTCTTTATGGGGACTCACGCTCTCTCTCTCTCTCTCTCTCTCAACTCTCGCTGCTTTATGAGCACTTCCTCTCTCTCTCTCTCTCCCTGAACTCGCGCTGCTTTATGGGCACTCCCGTACTCTCTCCCTCTCAGAACTCCCGCTGCTTTATGGGCACTCCCGCTCTCTGTCTCTCTCTCTCTGAAATCCTGCTGCTTTATCGGCAATCCCGCTCTCACTCTCTCTCTGAACTCCCGCTGCTTTATGGGCACTCCCGCACTCTCTCCCTCTCAGAACTCTCGCTGCTTTATGGGCACTCCCGCACTCTCTCTCTCTCTGAACTCCCGCTGCTTTATGGGCACTCACGCTCTCTCTCTCTCTCTGAACTCCCGCTGCTTTATGGGAACTCCCGCTCTCTCTCTCTCTCTGAACTCCCGCTGCTTTATCGGCACTCCCGCTCTCTCTCTCTCTCTGAACCCCCGCTGCTTTATGGGCACTCCCGCTCTCTCTCGCTGAACTCCCGCTGCTTAATGGGCACTCCTGCTCTCTCTCTCTCTCTCTCTCTCTGTCTCTCTCTCTGAACTCTCGCTGCTTTATGGGCACTGCCGCTCTCTCTCTCTCTCTCTCTCTCTGAACTCTCACTGCTTTACGGGCACTCCCGCTCTCTTTCTGACCTCCCGCTGCTTTGTGGGCACACCCGCTCTCTCACTCTCTCTCTGAACTCCCGCTGCTTTATGGGCACTCCCGTTCTCTCTCTCTCTACCTCTCTCTCTGAACTCCCGCTGCTTTATGGGCACTACCGCTCTCCGCCTCTCTGTTTGAACTCTCGCTGCTTTATGGGCACTCCCGCTCTCTCTCACTCTCTCTGAACTCCCGCTGCTTTATGGGCACTCCCGCTCTCTCTCTCTCTGAACTCCCGCTGCTTTATGGGCACTCCCGCTCTCTCTCTCTCTGAACTCCCGCTGCTTTATGGGCACTCCTGCTGTCTCTCTCTCTCTGATCTCTCGCTGCTTTGTGGGCACTCCCGCTCTCGGTCTCTCTCTCTGAACTCCCGCTGCTTTGTGGGCACTCCGGCTCTCTCTCTCTCTCTCTCTGAACTCCCACTGCTTTGTGGGCACTCCGGCTCTCTCTCTCTCTCTCTCTGAACTCCCACTGCTTTATGGGCACTCCCGCTCTCTCTCTCTCTCTCTCTCTCTGAACTCCCACTGCTTTATGGGCACTCCCGCTCTCTCTCTCTCGCTCTGAACTCCCGCTTCTTTATGGGGACTCCCGCTCTCTCTCTCTCTCTCTCTCTCAATTCTCGCTGCTTTATGAGCACTTCCTCTCTCTCTCTCTCTCTCTGAACTCGCGCTGCTTTATGGGCACTCCCGCACTCTCTCCCTCTCAGAACTCCCGCTGCTTTATGGGCACTCCCGCTCTCTGTCTCTCTCTCTCTGAAATCCTGCTGCTTTATCGGCAATCCCGCTCTCACTCTCTCTCTGAACTCCCGCTGCTTTATGGGCACTCCCGCACTCTCTCTCTCTCAGAACTCTCGCTGCTTTATGGGCACTCCCGCTCTCTCTCTCTCTCTGAACACCCGCTGCTTCATGGGCACTCCCGCTCTCTCTCTCTCTCTCTCTGAACTCCCGCTGCTTTATCGGCACGCCCGCTCTCACTCTCTCTCTGAACTCGCGCTGCTTTATGGGAACTCCCGCACTCTCTCCCTCTCAGAACTCTCGCTGCTTTATGGGCACTCCCGCTCTCTCTCTCTCTCTGAACTCCCGCTGCTTCATGGGCACTCCCGCTCTCTCTCTCTCTCTCTCTGAACTCCCGCTGCTTTATGGGCACTCCCGCTCCCGCTCCCTCTCTCTCTCTCACTCTCTGAACTCTCGGTGCTTTATGGGCACTCCCGCTCTCTCTCTCTTTCTCTCTCTCTGAACTCCCGCTGCTTTATGGGCACTCCCGCTCTCTCTGAACTCCCGCTGCTTTATGGACACTCCCGCACTCTCTCTCTCTCTCTGAACTCCCGCTGCTTTATGGGCACTCCCGCACTTTCTCTCTCTCTGAACTCCCGCTGCTTTATGGGCACTCCCGCTCTCTCTCTGAACTCCCGCTGCTTTATGGGCACTCCCGCTCCCTCTCTCTCTCTCACTCTCTGAGCTCTCGGTGCTTTATGGGCACTCCCGCTCTCTCTCTCTTTCTCTCTCTCTGAACTCCCGCTGCTTTATGGGCACTCCGGCTATCTCTCTCTCTCTCTCTGAACTCCCACTGCTTTATGGCCACTCCCGCTCTCTCTCTCTCTCTCTCTCTCTGAACTCCCACTGCTTTATGGGCACTCCCACTCTCTGTCTCTCTCTCTGAACTCCCGCTTCTTTATGGGGACTCCCGCTCTCTCTCTCTCTCTCTCTCTCAACTCTCGCTGCTTTATGAGCACTTCCTCTCTCTCTCTCTCTCTCTGAACTCGCGCTGCTTTATGGGCACTCCCGCACTCTCTCCCTCTCAGAACTCCCGCTGCTTTATGGGCACTCCCGCTCTCTGTCTCTCTCTCTCTGAAATCCTGCTGCTTTATCGGCAATCCCGCTCTCACTCTCTCTCTGAACTCCCGGTGCTTTATGGGCACTCCCGCACTCTCTCCCTCTCAGAACTCTCGCTGCTTTATGGGCACTCCCGCTCTCTCTCTCTCTCTGAACTCCCGCTGATTCATGGGCACTCCCGCTCTCTCTCTCTCTCTCTCTGAACTCCCGCTGCTTTATCGGCACTCCCGCTCTCACTCTCTCTCTGAACTCCCGCTGCTTTATGGGCACTCCCGCACTCTCTCCCTCTCAGAACTCTCGCAGCTTTATGGGCACTCCCGCTCTCTCTCTCTCTCTGAACTCCCGCTGCTTCATGGGCACTCCCGCTCTCTCTCTCTCTCTCTCTGAACTCCCGCTGCTTTATCGGCACTCCCGCTCTCACTCTCTCTCTGAACTCGCGCTGCTTTATGGGAACTCCCGCACTCTCTCCCTCTCAGAACTCTCGCTGCTTTATGGGCACTCCCGCTCTCTCTCTCTCTCTGAACTCCCGCTGCTTCATGGGCACTCCCGCTCTCTCTCTCTCTCTCTCTGAACTCCCGCTGCTTTATGGGCACTCCCGCTCCCGCTCCCTCTCTCTCTCTCACTCTCTGAACTCTCCGTGCTTTATGGGCACTCCCGCTCTCTCTCTCTTTCTCTCTCTCTGAACTCCCGCTGCTTTAAGGGCACTCCCGCTCTCTCTCTCTCTCTCTCTGAACTCCCGCTGCTTTATGGGCACTCCCGCACTCTCTCTCTCTCTCTGAACTCCCGCTGCTTTATGGGCACTCCCGCACTTCCTCTCTCTCTGAACTCCCGCTGCTTTATGGGCACTCCCGCTCTCTCTCTCTCTGAACTCCCGCTGCTTTATGGGCACTCCCGCTCCCTCTCTCTCTCTCACTCTCTGAACTCTCGGTGCTTTATTAGCACTCCCGCTCTCTCTCTCTTTCTCTCTCTCTGAACTCCCGCTGCTTTATGGGCACTCCGGCTCTCTCTCTCTCTCTCTCTGAACTCCCACTGCTTTATGGGCACTCCCGCTCTCTCTCTCTCTCTCTCTCTCTGAACTCCCACTGCTTTATGGGCACTCCCACTCTCTGTCTCTCTCTCTGAACTCCCGCTTCTTTATGGGGACTCCCGCTCTCTCTCTCTCTCTCTCTCTGAACTCGCGCTGCTTTATGGGCACTCCCGCACTCTCTCCCTCTCAGAACTCCCGCTGCTTTATGGGCACTCCCGCTCTCTGTCTCTCTCTCTGTGAAATCCTGCTGCTTTATCGGCAATCCCGCTCTCACTCTCTCTCTGAACTCCCGCTGCTTTATGGGCACTCCCGCACTCTCTCCCTCTCAGAACTCTCGCTGCTTTATGGGCACTCCCGCTCTCTCTCTCTCTCTGAACTCCCGCTGCTTCATGGGCACTCCCGCTCTCTCTCTCTCTCTCTCTGAACTCCCGCTGCTTTATCGGCACTCCCGCTCTCACTCTCTCTCTGAACTCCCGCTGCTTTATGGGCACTCCCGCACTCTCTCCCTCTCAGAACTCTCGCTGCTTTATGGGCACTCCCGCTCTCTCTCTCTCTCTGAACTCCCGCTGCTTCATGGGCACTCCCGCTCTCTCTCTCTCTCTCTCTGAACTCCCGCTGCTTTATGGGCACTCCCGCTCCCGCTCCCTCTCTCTCTCTCACTCTCTGAACTCTCGGTGCTTTATGGGCACTCCCGCTCTCTCTCTCTTTCTCTCTCTCTGAACTCCCGCTGCTTTATGGGCACTCCCGCACTCTCTCTCTCTCTCTGAACTCCCGCTGCCTTATGGGCACTCCCGCACTTCCTCTCTCTCTGAACTCCCGCTGCTTTATGGGCACTCCCGCTCTCTCTCTCTCTGAACTCCCGCTGCTTTATGGGCACTCCCGCTCTCTCTCTCTCTCTGAACTCACGCTGCTTTATGGGCACTCCCGCTCTCTCTCTCTCTCTGAACTCCCGCTGCTTTATGGGTACTCCCGGTCTCTCTCTCTCTATGAACTCCCGCTGGTTTGTGGGCACTCCCGCTCTCTCTCACTCTCTCTGAACTCCCGCTGCTTTATGGGCACTCCTGCTCTCTCTCTCTCTCTCTCTGAACTCCCACTGCTTTATGGGCACTCCATCTATCTCTCTCTCTCTCTCTGAACTCCCACTGCTTTATGGGCACTCCCGCTCTCTCTCTCTCTCAGAACTCTCGCTGCTTTATCGGCAATCCCGCACTCTCTCCCTCTCAGAACCCCCGCTGCTTTATGGGCACTCCCGCTCTCTCTCACTCTGAACTCCCGCTGCTTTATGGGCACTCCCGCTCTCTCTCTCTCTCTGAACTCCCGCTCCTTTATGGGCACTCCCGCACTCTCTCCCTCTCAGAACCCCCGCTGCTTTATGGGCACTCTCGCTCTCTCTCTCACGCTGAACTCCCGCTGCTTTATAGGCACTCCCGCTCTCTCTCTCTCTCTGAACTCCCGCTGCTTAATTGGCTCTCCCACACTCTGTCTCTCCCTGAACTCCCGCTGCTTTATGGGCACTCATGCTCTCTCTCTGAACGCCCGCTGCTTTATGGGCTCTCCCGCACTCTCTCTCTCTCTGAACTCCCGCTGCTTTATGGGCACTCCCGCACTCTCTCTCTCTCTGAACTCCCGCTGCTTTATGGGCTCTCCCGCACTCTCTCTCTCTCTGAACTCCCGCTGCTTTATGGGCACTCCCGCTCTCTCTCTCTCTCTCTGAACCCCCGCTGCTTTATGGGAACTCCCGCTCTCTCTCTCTCTCTGAACTCCCGCTGCTTTATCGGCACTCCCGCTCTCTCTCTCTCTCTGAACTCCCACTGCTTTATGGGCACTCCCGCTCTCTCTCACTCTCTCTCTCTGAACTCCCACTGCTTTATGGGAACTCCCGCTCTCTCTCTCTCTGTCTGAACTCCTCCTGCTTTATGGGCACTCCCGCTCTCTCTCTCTCACTCTGAACTCTCGCTGCTTTATGGGCACTCCCGCTCTCTCTCTCTCTCTGAACTCCCACTGCTTTATGGGCACTCCCGCACTCTCTCTCTCTCTGAACCCCCGCTGCTTTATGGGCACTCACGCTCTCTCTCTCTCTCTGAACTCCCGCAGCTTTATGGGCACTACCGCTCTCTCTCTCTCTCTCTCTCTAAACCCCCGCTGCTTTATGGGCACTCATGCTCTCTCTCTCTCTCTCTGAACTCCCGCAGCTTTATGGGCACTACCGCTCTCTCTCTCTCTCTGAACCCCCGCTGCTTTATGGGCACTCGCGCTCTCTCTGAACTCCCGCAGCTTTATGGGCACTACCGCTCTCTGTCTCTCTCTCTGTACTCCCGCTGCTTTATGGGCTCTCCCGCTCTCTCTCCCTCTCTCTGAACTCCCGCTGCTTTATGGGCACTCCCGCTCTCTCTCTCTCTGAACTCCCGCTGCTTTATGGGCACTCCTGCTGTCTCTCTCCCTCTGAACTCTCGCTGCTTTGTGGGCACTCCCGCTCTCTGTCTCTCTCTCTGAACTCCCGCTGCTTTTTGGGCACTCCTGCACTCTTTCTCTCTCTGAACTCCCGCTGCTTTGTGGGCTCTCCCGCTCTCTCTCTCTCTCTCTGAACTCCCGCTGCTTTATGGGCACTCCCGCTCTCTCTCACTCTCTCTCTCTGAACTCGCACTGCTGTATGGGAACTCCCGCTCTCTCTCTCTCTCTGTCTGAACTCCTCCTGCTTTATGGGCACTCCCGCTCTCTCTCTCTCACTCTGAACTCGCGCTGCTTTATGGGCACTCCCGCTCTCTCTCTCTCTCTGAACTCCCACTGCTTTATGGGCACTCCCGCACTCTCTCTCTCTCTGAACCCCCGCTGCTTTATGGGCACTCACGCTCTCTCTCTCTCTCTGAACTCCCGCAGCTTTATGGACACTACCGCTCTCTCTCTCTCTCTCTCTCTGAACTCCCGCTGCTTTATGGGCACTCCCGCTCTCTGTCTCTCTCTCTCTCTCTCTGAAATCCCGCTGCTTTATGGGCACTCACGCTCTCTCTCTCTCTCTGAACTCCCGCAGCTTTATGGGCACTACCGCTCTCTGTCTCTCTCTCTGAACTCCCGCTGCTTTATGGGCACTACCGCTCTCTCTCACTCTCTCTGAACTCCCGCTGCTTTATGGGCACTCCCGCTCTCTCTCTCTCTGAACTCCCGCTGCTTTATGGGCACTCCCGCTCTCTCTCTCTCTGAACTCCCGCTGCTTTATGGGCACTCCTGCTGTCTCTCTCCCTCTGAACTCTCGCTGCATTGTGGGCACTCCCGCTCTCTGTCTCTCTCTCTGAATTCCCGCTGCTTTTTGGGCACTCCTGCACTCTTTCTCTCTCTGAACTCCCGCTGCTTTGTGGGCTCTCCCGCTCTCTCTCAGTCTCTCTGAACTCCCGCTGCTTTATGGGCACTCCTGCTCTCTCTCTCTTTCTCTCTAAACTCCCACTGCTTTATGGGCACTCCCGCTCTCTCTCTCTCTGAACTCCCACTGCTATATGGGCACTCCCGTTCTCTGTCTCTCTCTGTGAACTCCCGCTTCTTTATGGGCACTCCCGCTCTCTCTCTCTCAACTCCCGCTGCTTTATGGGCACTCCCGCTCTCTCTATCTCTGAAATTCCGCTGCTTTATGGGCACTCCCGCTCTCATTCTCTCTCTGAACTCCCGCTGCTTCATGGGCACTCCCACACTCTCTCTCTCCCTGAACTCCCGCTGCTTTATGGGCACTCCCGCTCTCTCTCTCTCTCTGAACGCCCGCTGCTTCATGGGCACTCCCGCACTCTCTCTCTCTGAACTCTCGCTGCTTTATGGGCAATCCCGCTCTCTCTCTCTCTCTAAGAACTCCCGCTGCTTTATGGGCACTCCCGCTCTCTCTCTCTCTCTGAACACCCGCTGCTTTATCGGCACTCACGCTCTCTCTCTCTCTCTCTCTGAACTCCCTCTGCTTTATGGGCACTCCCTTTCTCTCTCACTCTCTCTATCTGAACTCCCACTGCTTTATGGGCACTCCCGCTCTCTCTCTCTCTGTCTGAACTCCTCCTGCTTTATGGGCACTCCCGCTCTCTCTCTCTCACTCTTAACTCTCGCTGCTGTGTGGGCACTCCCGCTCTCTCTCTCTCACTCTTAACTCTCGCTGCTGTATGGGCACTCCCGCTCTCTCTCTCTCTTTCTGACCTCTCACTGCTTTATGGGCACTCCCGCACTCTCTCTCTCTCTGAACCCCCGCTGCTTTATGGGCACTCACGCTCTCTCTCTCTCTCTGAACTCCCACTGCTTTATGGGCACTCCGGCACTCTCTCTCTCTCTGAACCCCCGCTGCTTTATGGGCACTCACGCTCTCTCTCTCTCTCTGAACTCCCGCAGCTTTATGGGCACTACCGCTCTCTCTCTCTCTCTCTCTCTGAACCCCCGCTGCTTTATGGGCACTCATGCTCTCTCTCTCTCTCTCTGAACTCCCGCAGCTTTATGGGCACTACCGCTCTCTCTCTCTCTCTGAACCCCCGCTGCTTTATGGGCACTCGCGCTCTCTCTGAACTCCCGCAGCTTTATGGGCACTACCGCTCTCTGTCTCTCTCTCTGTACTCCCGCTGCTTTATGGGCTCTCCCGCTCTCTCTCACTCTCTCTGAACTCCCGCTGCTTTATGGGCACTCACGCTCTCTCTCTCTCTCTGAACTCCCGCAGCTTTATGGGCACTACCGCTCTCTCTCTCTCTCTCTCTCTGAACCCCCGCTGCTTTATGGGCACTCATGCTCTCTCTCTCTCTCTCTGAACTCCCGCAGCTTTATGGGCACTACCGCTCTCTCTCTCTCTCTGAACCCCCGCTGCTTTATGGGCACTCGCGCTCTCTCTGAACTCCCGCAGCTTTATGGGCACTACCGCTCTCTGTCTCTCTCTCTGTACTCCCGCTGCTTTATGGGCACTCCCGCTCTCTCTCTCTCTGAACTCCCGCTGCTTTCTGGGCACTCCCGCTCTCTCTCTCTCTGAACTCCCGCTGCTTTATGGGCACTCCTGCTGTCTCTCTCCCTCTGAACTCTCGCTGCTTTGTGGGCACTCCCGCTCTCTGTCTCTCTCTCTGAACTCCCGCTGCTTTTTGGGCACTCCTGCACTCTTTCTCTCTCTGAACTCCCGCTGCTTTGTGGGCTCTCCCGCTCTCTCTCTCTCTCTCTGAACTCGCACTGCTGTATGGTACTCCCGCTCTCTCTCTCTCTCTGTCTGAACTCCTCCTGCTTTATGGGCACTCCCGCTCTCTCTCTCTCACTCTGAACTCGCGCTGCTTTATGGGCACTCCCGCTCTCTCTCTCTCTCTGAACTCCCACTGCTTTATGGGCACTCCCGCACTCTCTCTCTCTCTGAACCCCCGCTGCTTTATGGGCACTCACGCTCTCTCTCTCTCTCTGAACTCCCGCAGCTTTATGGGCACTACCGCTCTCTCTCTCTCTCTCTCTCTGAACTCCCGCTGCTTTATGGGCACTCCCGCTCTCTGTCTCTCTCTCTCTCTCTGAACCCCCGCTGCTTTATGGGCACTCACGCTCTCTCTCTCTCTCTGAACTCCCGCAGCTTTATGGGCACTACCGCTCTCTGTCTCTCTCTCTGAACTCCCGCTGCTTTATGGGCACTACCGCTCTCTCTCACTCTCTCTGAACTCCCGCTGCTTTATGGGCACTCCCGCTCTCTCTCTCTCTGAACTCCCGCTGCTTTATGGGCACTCCCGCTCTCTCTCTCTCTGAACTCCCGCTGCTTTATGGGCACTCCTGCTGTCTCTCTCCCTCTGAACTCTCGCTGCTTTGTGGGCACTCCTGCTCTCTGTCTCTCTCTCTGAATTCCCGCTGCTTTTTGGGCACTCCTGCACTCTTTCTCTCTCTGAACTCCCGCTGCTTTGTGGGCTCTCCCGCTCTCTCTCAGTCTCTCTGAACTCCCGCTGCTTTATGGGCACTCCTGCTCTCTCTCTCTTTCTCTCTAAACTCCCACTGCTTTATGGGCACTCCCGCTCTCTCTCTCTCTGAACTCCCACTGCTATATGGGCACTCCCGCTCTCTGTCTCTCTCTGTGAACTCCCGCTTCTTTATGGGCACTCCCGCTCTCTCTCTCTCAACTCCCGCTGCTTTATGGGCACTCCCGCTCTCTCTATCTCTGAAATTCCGCTGCTTTATGGGCACTCCCGCTCTCTCTATCTCTGAAATTCCGCTGCTTCATGGGCACTCCCGCACTCTCTCTCTCTCTGAACTCTCGCTGCTTTATGGGCACTCCCGCTCTCTCTCTCTCTCTCTGAACACCCGCTGCTTTATCGGCACTCACGCTCTCTCTCTCTCTCTCTGAACTCCCTCTGCTTTATGGGCACTCCCGCTCTCTCTCACTCTCTCTATCTGAACTCCCACTGCTTTATGGGCACTCCCGCTCTCTCTCTCTCTGTCTGAACTCCTCCTGCTTTATGGGCACTCCCGCTCTCTCTCTCTCACTCTTAACTCTCGCTGCTGTATGGGCACTCCCGCTCTCTCTCTCTCACTCTTAACTCTCGCTGCTGTATGGGCACTCCTGCTCTCTCTCTCTTTCTGACCTCTCACTGCTTTATGGGCACTCCCGCACTCTCTCTCTCTCTGAACCCCCGCTGCTTTATGGGCACTCACGCTCTCTCTCTCTGAACTCCCGCTGCTTTATGGGCACTACCGCTCTCTCTCTGTCTCTCTGAAATCCCGCTGCTTTATGGGCACTCCCGCTCTCGCTCTCTCTCTCTCTCTCTCTGAACTCCCGCTGCTTTATGGGCACTACCGCTCTCTCTCTGTCTCTCTGAACTCTCGCTGCTGTATGGGCACTCCCGCTCTCTCTCTCTCTTTCTGACCTCTCACTGCTTTATGGGCACTCCCGCACTCTCTCTCTCTCTGAACCCCCGCTGCTTTATGGGCACTCACGCTCTCTCTCTCTCTCTGAACTCCCACTGCTTTATGGGCACTCCGGCACTCTCTCTCTCTCTGAACCCCCGCTGCTTTATGGGCACTCACGCTCTCTCTCTCTCTCTGAACTCCCGCAGCTTTATGGGCACTACCGCTCTCTCTCTCTCTCTCTCTCTGAACCCCCGCTGCTTTATGGGCACTCATGCTCTCTCTCTCTCTCTCTGAACTCCCGCAGCTTTATGGGCACTACCGCTCTCTCTCTCTCTCTGAACCCCCGCTGCTTTATGGGCACTCGCGCTCTCTCTGAACTCCCGCAGCTTTATGGGCACTACCGCTCTCTGTCTCTCTCTCTGTACTCCCGCTGCTTTATGGGCTCTCCCGCTCTCTCTCACTCTCTCTGAACTCCCGCTGCTTTATGGGCACTCACGCTCTCTCTCTCTCTCTGAACTCCCGCAGCTTTATGGGCACTACCGCTCTCTCTCTCTCTCTCTCTCTGAACCCCCGCTGCTTTATGGGCACTCATGCTCTCTCTCTCTCTCTCTGAACTCCCGCAGCTTTATGGGCACTACCGCTCTCTCTCTCTCTCTGAACCCCCGCTGCTTTATGGGCACTCGCGCTCTCTCTGAACTCCCGCAGCTTTATGGGCACTACCGCTCTCTGTCTCTCTCTCTGTACTCCCGCTGCTTTATGGGCACTCCCGCTCTCTCTCTCTCTGAACTCCCGCTGCTTTCTGGGCACTCCCGCTCTCTCTCTCTCTGAACTCCCGCTGCTTTATGGGCACTCCTGCTGTCTCTCTCCCTCTGAACTCTCGCTGCTTTGTGGGCACTCCCGCTCTCTGTCTCTCTCTCTGAACTCCCGCTGCTTTTTGGGCACTCCTGCACTCTTTCTCTCTCTGAACTCCCGCTGCTTTGTGGGCTCTCCCGCTCTCTCTCTCTCTCTCTGAACTCGCACTGCTGTATGGTACTCCCGCTCTCTCTCTCTCTCTGTCTGAACTCCTCCTGCTTTATGGGCACTCCCGCTCTCTCTCTCTCACTCTGAACTCGCGCTGCTTTATGGGCACTCCCGCTCTCTCTCTCTCTCTGAACTCCCACTGCTTTATGGGCACTCCCGCACTCTCTCTCTCTCTGAACCCCCGCTGCTTTATGGGCACTCACGCTCTCTCTCTCTCTCTGAACTCCCGCAGCTTTATGGGCACTACCGCTCTCTCTCTCTCTCTCTCTCTGAACTCCCGCTGCTTTATGGGCACTCCCGCTCTCTGTCTCTCTCTCTCTCTCTGAACCCCCGCTGCTTTATGGGCACTCACGCTCTCTCTCTCTCTCTGAACTCCCGCAGCTTTATGGGCACTACCGCTCTCTGTCTCTCTCTCTGAACTCCCGCTGCTTTATGGGCACTACCGCTCTCTCTCACTCTCTCTGAACTCCCGCTGCTTTATGGGCACTCCCGCTCTCTCTCTCTCTGAACTCCCGCTGCTTTATGGGCACTCCCGCTCTCTCTCTCTCTGAACTCCCGCTGCTTTATGGGCACTCCTGCTGTCTCTCTCCCTCTGAACTCTCGCTGCTTTGTGGGCACTCCTGCTCTCTGTCTCTCTCTCTGAATTCCCGCTGCTTTTTGGGCACTCCTGCACTCTTTCTCTCTCTGAACTCCCGCTGCTTTGTGGGCTCTCCCGCTCTCTCTCAGTCTCTCTGAACTCCCGCTGCTTTATGGGCACTCCTGCTCTCTCTCTCTTTCTCTCTAAACTCCCACTGCTTTATGGGCACTCCCGCTCTCTCTCTCTCTGAACTCCCACTGCTATATGGGCACTCCCGCTCTCTGTCTCTCTCTGTGAACTCCCGCTTCTTTATGGGCACTCCCGCTCTCTCTCTCTCAACTCCCGCTGCTTTATGGGCACTCCCGCTCTCTCTATCTCTGAAATTCCGCTGCTTTATGGGCACTCCCGCTCTCTCTATCTCTGAAATTCCGCTGCTTCATGGGCACTCCCGCACTCTCTCTCTCTCTGAACTCTCGCTGCTTTATGGGCACTCCCGCTCTCTCTCTCTCTCTCTGAACACCCGCTGCTTTATCGGCACTCACGCTCTCTCTCTCTCTCTCTGAACTCCCTCTGCTTTATGGGCACTCCCGCTCTCTCTCACTCTCTCTATCTGAACTCCCACTGCTTTATGGGCACTCCCGCTCTCTCTCTCTCTGTCTGAACTCCTCCTGCTTTATGGGCACTCCCGCTCTCTCTCTCTCACTCTTAACTCTCGCTGCTGTATGGGCACTCCCGCTCTCTCTCTCTCACTCTTAACTCTCGCTGCTGTATGGGCACTCCTGCTCTCTCTCTCTTTCTGACCTCTCACTGCTTTATGGGCACTCCCGCACTCTCTCTCTCTCTGAACCCCCGCTGCTTTATGGGCACTCACGCTCTCTCTCTCTGAACTCCCGCTGCTTTATGGGCACTACCGCTCTCTCTCTGTCTCTCTGAAATCCCGCTGCTTTATGGGCACTCCCGCTCTCGCTCTCTCTCTCTCTCTCTCTGAACTCCCGCTGCTTTATGGGCACTACCGCTCTCTCTCTGTCTCTCTGAACTCCCGCTGCTTTATGGGCACTCCCGCTCTCGCTCTCTCTCTCTCTCTCTCTGAACTCTCGCTGCTTTATGGGCACTCCCGGTCTCTCTCTCTCTCTCTATCTGAACACCCGCTGCTTTATGGGCACTCCCGCTCTCTCTCTCTCTCTTTGAAATCCCGCTGCTTTATGGGCACTCCCGCTCTCTCTCTCTGAACTCCCGCTGCTTTATGGGCACTCCCGCTCTCTGTCTCTCTCTCTGAAATCCCGCTGCTTTATGGGCACTCCCGCTCTCTCTCTCTCTCTGGACTCCCGCTGCTTTATGAGCACTCCCGAACTCTCTCTCTCTATGAACTCCCGCTGCTTTATGGGCACTCCCGCATTCTCTCTCTCTCTCTAAACTCCCGCTGCTGTATGGGCACACCCGCACTCTCTCTCTCTCTCTCTGAACTCCCGATGCTTTATGGGTACTCCCGCTCTCACTCTCTCTCTCTGAACCCCCGCTGCTTTATGGGCAGCCCCGCTCCCTCTCTCTCTCTCACTCTCTGAACTCTCGGTGCTTTATGGGCACTGCCACTCTCACTCTCCGAATACCCGCTGCTTTATGGGCACTCCCACTCTCTCTCTCTTTCTCTCTCTCTGAACTCCCGCTGCTTTATGGGCACTCCCGCTGTCTCTCTCTCTCTATCTGAACTCCCGCTGCTTTATGGGCACTCCCGCACTCCCTCTCTCTCTGAACTCCCGCTGCTTTATGGGCACTCACGCTCTCTCTCTCTCTGAACTCCCGCTGCTTTATGGGCACTCCCGCTCCCTCTCTCTCTCTGAACTCACGCTGCTTTATGGGCACTCCCGCTCTCTCTCTCTCTCTGAACCCCCGCTGCTTTATGGGCACTCCCGGTCTCTCTCTCTCTATGAACTCCCGCTGGTTTATGGGCACACCCGCCTTCTCTCTCTCTCTGAACTCCCGCTGCTTTATGGGCACTCCCGCTCTCTCTCTCTCTCTGAACTCCTGCTGCTTTATGGGCACTCCTGGTCTCTCTCTCTCTATGAACTCCCACTGCTTAATGGGCACTCCTGCTCTCTCTCTCTCTCTGTCTCTCTCTCTGAACTCTCGCTGCTTTATGGGCACTCCCGCTCTCTCTCTCTCTCTCTCTCTGTCTGAACTCTCACTGCTTTACGGGCACTCCCGCTCTCTCTCTGACCTCCCGCTGCTTTATGGGCACACCCGCTCTCTCACTCTCTCGCTGAACTCCCGCTGCTTTATGGGCACTCCCGCTCTCTCTCTCTCTCTCTCTCTGAACTCCCGCTGCTTTATGGGCACAACCGCTCTCTGTCTCTCTGTCTGAACTCTCGCTGCTTTATGGGCACTCCCGCTCTCTCTCACTCTCTCTGAACTCCCGCTTCTTTATGGGCACTCCCGCTCTCTCTCTCTCTGAACTCCCGCTGCTTTATGGGCACTCCCGCTCTCTCTCTCTCTGAACTCCCGCTGCTTTATGGGCACTCCTGCTGTCTCTCTCTCTCTGAACTCCCGCTGCTTTTTGGGCACTCCTGCACTCTCTCTGTCTCTGAACTCCCGCTGCTTTGTGGGCACTCCCGCTCTCTGTCTCTCTCTGAACCCCAGCTGCTTTGTGGGCACTCCCGCACTCCCTCACTCTCTCTGAACTCCCGCTGCTTTATGTGCACTCCCACACTCTCTCTCTCCCTGAACTCCCGCTGCTTTATGGGCACTTCCGCTCTCTCTCTCTCTCTGAACGCCCGCTGCTTTATGGGCACTCCCGCACTCTCTCTCTCTCTGAACTCCTGCTGCTTTATGGGCAATCCCGCTCTCTCTCTCTCTCTCTGAACCCCCGCTGCTTTATGGGCACTCCTGCTCTCTCTCTCTCTCTGAACTCCCGCTGCTTTATCGGAACTCCCGATCTCTCTCTCTCTGAACTCCCACTGCTTTATGGGCACTCCCGCTCTCTCTCTCTCTCTGAACCCCCGCTGCTTTGTGGGCACTCCCGCTCTTTCTCTCTCACTCTCTGAACTCTTGCTGCTTTGTGGGCACTCCCGCACTCTCTCTGTCTCTGAACTCCCGCTGCTTTGTGGGCACTCCCGCTCTCTCTCACTCTCTCTGAACCCCCGCTGCTTTGTGGGCACTCCCGCACTCTCTCTCTCCCTGAACTCCCGCATCTTTGTGGGCACTCCCGCACTCTCTCTCTCTCTCTCTCTGAACCCCCGCTGCTTTGTGGGCACTCCCGCACTCTCTCTCTCCCTGAACTCCCGATGCTTTATGGGCACTCCCACTCTCTCTCTCTCTCTCTGAACTCCCGCTGCTTTATGTGCACTCCACACTCTCTCTCTCCCTGAACTCCCGCTGCTTTATGGGCCGTTCCGCTCTCTCTCTCTCTCTCTGAACGCCCGCTGCTTTATGGGCACTCCCGCACTCTCTCTCTCTCTGTCTGAACTCCTCCTGCTTTATGGGCACTCCCGCTCTCTCTCTCTCACTCTGAACTCTCGCTGCTTTATGGGCACTCCCGCTCTCTCTCTCTCTCTGAACTCCCACTGCTTTATGGGCACTCCCGCACTCTCTCTCTCTCTGAACCCCCGCTGCTTTATGGGCACTCACGCTCTCTCTCTCTCTCTCTGAACTCCCGCAGCTTTATGGGCACTACCGCTCTCTCTCTCTCTCTCTCTCTGAACCCCCGCTGCTTTATGGGCACTCATGCTCTCTCTCTCTCTCTCTGAACTCCCGCAGCTTTATGGGCACTACACTTCTCTCTCTCTCTCTGAACCCCCGCTGCTTTATGGGCACTCGCGCTCTCTCTGAACTCCCGCAGCTTTATGGGCACTACCGCTCTCTGTCTCTCTCTCTGTACTCCCGCTGCTTTATGGGCTCTCCCGCTCTCTCTCTCTCTCTCTCTCTGAACCCCCGCTGCTTTATGGGCACTCATGCTCTCTCTCTCTCTCTCTGAACTCCCGCTGCTTTATGGGCACTCCCGCTCTCTCTCTCTCTGAACTCCCGCTGCTTTCTGGGCACTCCCGCTCTCTCTCTCTCTGAACTCCCGCTGCTTTATGGGCACTCCTGCTGTCTCTCTCCCTCTGAACTCTCGCTGCTTTGTGGGCACTCCCGCTCTCTGTCTCTCTCTCTGAACTCCCGCTGCTTTTTGGGCACTCCTGCACTCTTTCTCTCTCTGAACTCCCGCTGCTTTGTGGGCTCTCCCGCTCTCTCTCTCTCTCTCTGAACTCCCGCTGCTTTATGGGCACTCCCGCTCTCTCTCACTCTCTCTCTCTGAACTCGCACTGCTGTATGGGAACTCCCGCTCTCTCTCTCTCTCTGTCTGAACTCCTCCTGCTTTATGGGCACTCCCGCTCTCTCTCTCTCACTCTGAACTCGCGCTGCTTTATGGGCACTCCCGCTCTCTCTCTCTCTCTGAACTCCCGCAGCTTTATGGGAACTACCGCTCTCTCTCTCTCTCTCTCTCTGAACTCCCGCTGCTTTATGGGCACTCCCGCTCTCTGTCTCTCTCTCTGAACCCCCGCTGCTTTATGGGCACTCCCGCTCTCTCTCTCTCTCTGAACTCCCGCAGCTTTATGGGCACTACCGCTCTCTCTCTCTCTCTCTCTCTGAACTCCCGCTGCTTTATGGGCACTCCCGCTCTCTGTCTCTCTCTCTCTCTCTCTGAACCCCCGCTGCTTTATGGGCACTCACGCTCTCTCTCTCTCTCTGAACTCCCGCAGCTTTATGGGCACTACCGCTCTCTGTCTCTCTCTCTGAACTCCCGCTGCTTTATGGGCACTACCGCTCTCTCTCACTCTCTCTGAACTCCCGCTGCTTTATGGGCACTCCCGCTCTCTCTCTCTCTGAACTCCCGCTGCTTTATGGGCACTCCCGCTCTCTCTCTCTCTGAACTCCCGCTGCTTTATGGGCACTCCTGCTGTCTCTCTCCCTCTGAACTCTCGCTGCTTTGTGGGCACTCCCGCTCTCTGTCTCTCTCTCTGAATTCCCGCTGCTTTTTGGGCACTCCTGCACTCTTTCTCTCTCTGAACTCCCGCTGCTTTGTGGGCTCTCCCGCTCTCTCTCAGTCTCTCTGAACTCCCGCTGCTTTATGGGCACTCCTGCTCTCTCTCTCTTTCTCTCTAAACTCCCACTGCTTTATGGGCACTCCCGCTCTCTCTCTCTCTGAACTCCCACTGCTATATGGGCACTCCCGCTCTCTGTCTCTCTCTGTGAACTCCCGCTTCTTTATGGGCACTCCCGCTCTCTCTCTCTCAACTCCCGCTGCTTTATGGGCACTCCCGCTCTCTCTATCTCTGAAATTCCGCTGCTTTATGGGCACTCCCGCTCTCATTCTCTCTCTGAACTCCCGCTGCTTTATGGGCACTCCCACACTCTCTCTCTCCCTGAACTCCCGCTGCTTTATGGGCACTCCCGCTCTCTCTCTCTCTCTGAACGCCCGCTGCTTCATGGGCACTCCCGCACTCTCTCTCTCTCTGAACTCTCGCTGCTTCATGGGCACTCCCGCTCTCTCTCTCTCTCTCTGAACTCCCGCTGCTTTATCGGCACTCACGCTCTCTCTCTCTCTCTCTGAACTCCCGCTGCTTTATGGGCACTCCCGCTCTCTCTCTCTCTGAACTCCCGCTGCTTTATGGGCACTCCTGCTGTCTCTCTCCCTCTGAACTCTCGCTGCTTTGTGGGCACTCCCGCTCTCTGTCTCTCTCTCTGAATTCCCGCTGCTTTTTGGGCACTCCTGCACTCTTTCTCTCTCTGAACTCCCGCTGCTTTGTGGGCTCTCCCGCTCTCTCTCAGTCTCTCTGAACTCCCGCTGCTTTATGGGCACTCCTGCTCTCTCTCTCTTTCTCTCTAAACTCCCACTGCTTTATGGGCACTCCCGCTCTCTCTCTCTCTGAACTCCCACTGCTATATGGGCACTCCCGCTCTCTGTCTCTCTCTGTGAACTCCCGCTTCTTTATGGGCACTCCCGCTCTCTCTCTCTCAACTCCCGCTGCTTTATGGGCACTCCCGCTCTCTCTATCTCTGAAATTCCGCTGCTTTATGGGCACTCCCGCTCTCATTCTCTCTCTGAACTCCCGCTGCTTTATGGGCACTCCCACACTCTCTCTCTCCCTGAACTCCCGCTGCTTTATGGGCACTCCCGCTCTCTCTCTCTCTCTGAACGCCCGCTGCTTCATGGGCACTCCCGCACTCTCTCTCTCTCTGAACTCTCGCTGCTTCATGGGCACTCCCGCTCTCTCTCTCTCTCTCTGAACTCCCGCTGCTTTATCGGCACTCACGCTCTCTCTCTCTCTCTCTGAACTCCCGCTGCTTTATGGGCACTCCCGCTCTCTCTCTCTCTCTAAGAACTCCCGCTGCTTTATGGGCACTCCCGCTGTCTCTCTCTCTCTCTGAACACCCGCTGCTTTATCGGCTCTCACGCTCTCTCTCTCTCTCTCTGAACTCCCTCTGCTTTATGGGCACTCCCGCTCTCTCTCACTCTCTCTATCTGAACTCCCACTGCTTTATGGGCACTCCCGCTCTCTCTCTCTCTCTCTGTCTGAACTCCTCCTGCTTTATGGGCACTCCCGCTCTCTCTCTCTCACTCTTAACTCTCGCTGCTGTATGGGCACTCCCGCTCTCTCTCTCTCACTCTTAAATCTCGCTGCTGTATGGGCACTCCCGCTCTCTCTCTCTTTCTGACCTCTCACTGCTTTATGGGCACTCCCGCACTCTCTCTCTCTCCGAACCCCCGCTGCTTTATGGGCACTCACGCTCTCTCTCTCTGAACTCCCGCTGCTTTATGGGCACTACCGCTCTCTCTCTGTCTCTCTGAAATCCCGCTGCTTTATGGGCACTCCCGCTCTCGCTCTCTCTCTCTCTCTCTCTGAACTCCCGCTGCTTTATGGGCACTACCGCTCTCTCTCTGTCTCTCTGAACTCCCGCTGCTTTATGGGCACTCCCGCTCTCGCTCTCTCTCTCTCTCTCTCTGAACTCTCGCTGCTTTATGGGCACTCCCGGTCTCTCTCTCTCTCTCTCTCTATCTGAACACCCGCTGCTTTATGGGCACTCCCGCTCTCTCTCACTCTCTTTGAAATCCCGCTGCTTTATGGGCACTCCCGCTCTCTCTCTCTGAACTCCCGCTGCTTTATGGGCACTCCCGCTCTCTGTCTCTCTCTCTGAAATCCCGCTGCTTTATGGGCACTCCCGCTCTCTCTCTCTCTCTGGACTCCCGCTGCTTTATGAGCACTCCCGAACTCTCTCTCTCTATGAACTCCCGCTGCTTTATGGGCACTCCCGCATTCTCTCTCTCTCTCTAAACTCCCGCTGCTGTATGGGCACACCCGCACTCTCTCTCTCTCTCTCTGAACTCCCGATGCTTTATGGGCACTCCCGCTCTCACTCTCTCTCTCTGAACCCCCGCTGCTTTATGGGCAGTCCCGCTCCCTCTCTCTCTCTCACTCTCTGAACTCTCGGTGCTTTATGGGCACTGCCACTCTCACTCTCTGAATACCCGCTGCTTTATGGGCACTCCCACTCTCTCTCTCTTTCTCTCTCTCTGAACTCCCGCTGCTTTATGGGCACTCCCGCTGCCTCTCTCTCTCTATCTGAACTCCCGCTGCTTTATGGGCACTCCCGCACTCCCTCTCTCTCTGAACTCCCGCTGCTTTATGGGCACTCACGCTCTCTCTCTCTCTGTGAACCCCCGCTGCTTTATGGGCACTCCCGCTCCCTCACTCTCTCTGAACTCACGCTGCTTTATGGGCACTCCCGCTCTCTCTCTCTCTCTGAACTCCCGCTGCTTTATGGGCACTCCCGGTCTCTCTCTCTCTATGAACTCCCGCTGGTTTATGGGCACACCCGCCTTCTCTCTCTCTCTGAACTCCCGCTGCTTTATGGGCACTCCCGCTCTCTCTCTCTCTCTGAACTCCTGCTGCTTTATGGGCACTCCCGGTCTCTCTCTCTCTATGAACTCCCACTGCTTAATGGGCACTCCTGCTCTCTCTCTCTCTCTGTCTCTCTCTCTGAACTCTCGCTGCTTTATGGGCACTCCCGCTCTCTCTCTCTCTCTCTCTCTCTCTGAACTCTCACTGCTTTACGGGCACTCCCGCTCTCTCTCTGACCTCCCGCTGCTTTATGGGCACACCCGTTCTCTCACTCTCTCTCTGAACTCCCGCTGCTTTATGGGCACTCCCGCTCTCTCTCTCTCTCTCTCTCTTAACTCCCGCTGCTTTATGGGCACAACCGCTCTCTGTCTCTCTGTCTGAACTCTCGCTGCTTTATGGGAACTCCCGCTCTCTCTCACTCTCTCTGAACTCCCGCTTCTTTATGGGCACTCCCGCTCTCTCTCTCTCTGAACTCCCGCTGCTTTATGGGCACTCCCGCTCTCTCTCTCTCTGAACTCTCACTGCTTTACGGGCACTCCCGCTCTCTCTCTGACCTCCCGCTGCTTTATGGGCACTCCCGCTCTCTCTCTCTCTCTCTCTCTGAACTCCCGCTGCTTTATGGGCACTCCCGCTCTCTCTCTCTCTGAACTCCCGCTGCTTTATGGGCACTCCTGCTGTCTCTCTCTCTCTGAACTCTTGCTGCTTTGTGGGCACTCCCGCTCTCTGTCTCTCTCTCTGAACTCCCGCTGCTTTTTGGGCACTCCTGCACTCTCTCTGTCTCTGAACTCCCGCTGCTTTGTGGGCACTCCCGCTCTCTGTCTCTCTCTGAACCCCAGCTGCTTTGTGGGCACTCCCGCACTCTCTCAACTTCTCTGAACTCCCGCTGCTTTATGTGCACTCCCACACTCTCTCTCTCCCTGAACTCCCGCTGCTTTATGGGCACTTCCGCTCTCTCTCTCTCTCTGAACGCCCGCTGCTTCATGGGCAATCCCGCTCTCTCTCTCTCTCTCTGAACCCCCGCTGCTTTATGGGCACTCCTGCTCTCTCTCTCTCTCTGAACTCCCGCTGCTTTATCGGAACTCCCGATCTCTCTCTCTCTGAACTCCCACTGCTTTATGGGCACTCCCGCTCTTTCTCTCTCACTCTCTGAACTCTTGCTGCTTTGTGGGCACTCCCGCACTCTCTCTGTCTCTGAACTCCCGCTGCTTTGTGGGCACTCCCGCTCTCTCTCACTCTCTCTGAACCCCCGCTGCTTTGTGGGCACTCCCGCACTCTCTCTCTCCCTGAACTCCCGCATCTTTGTGGGCACTCCCGCACTCTCTCTCTCTCTCTGAACCCCCGCTGCTTTGTGGGCACTCCCGCACTCTCTCTCCCCCTGAACTCCCGATGCTTTATGGGCACTCCCACTCTCTCTCTCTCTCTCTGAACTCCCGCTGCTTTATGTGCACTCCACACTCTCTCTCTCCCTGAACTCCCGCTGCTTTATGGGCACTTCCGCTCTCTCTCTCTCTCTCTGAACGCCCGCTGCTTTATGGGCACTCCCGCACTCTCTCTCTCTCTGAACTCCCGCTGCTTTATGGGCAATCCCGCTCTCTCTCTCTCTCTCTGAACCCCCGCTGCTTTATGGGCACTCCCGCTCTCTCTCTCTCTCTGAACTCCCGCTGCTTTATCGGAACTCCCGATCTCTCTCTCTCTGAACTCCCACTGCTTTATGGGCACTCCCGCTCTCTCTCTGAACTCCCACTGCTTTATGGGAACTCCCGCTCTCTCTCTCTCTCTGTCTGAACTCCTCTTGCTTTATGGGCACTCCCGCTCTCTCTCTCTCTCTCTCTCTCTCTGAACCCCCGCTGCTTTATGGGCACTCACGCTCTCTGTCTCTCTCTGAACTCCCGTAGCTTTATGGGCACTACCGCTCTCTCTCTCTGGCTCTCTGATCTGCCACTGTTTTATGGGCACTCCCGCTCTCTCTCGCTCTCTCTCACTCTGAACTCCCGCTGCTTTATGGGCACTTCCTCTCTCTCTCTCTCTCTCTGAACTCTCGCTGCTTTATGGGCACTCCTGGTCTGTCTCTCCCTCCCTCTCCCTGAACTCCCGCTGCTTTATGGGCACTCCCGCTCTCTCTCTCTCTCTCTCCCTGAACTCCCGCTGCTTTATGGGCACTCCCGCTCTCTCTCACTCTCTGAATGCTCGGTGCTTTATGGGCAGTCCCGCTCTCTCTCTATCTCTCTGAACTCCCGCTGCTTTATGGGCACACCCGCACTTTCTCTCTCTCTCTGAACTCCCGATGCTTTATGGGCACTCCCGCGCTCTCTCTCTCTCTCTGAACTCCCGCTGCTTTATGGGCACTCCCGCTCTCTCTCACTCACTGAACGCTCAGTGCTTTATGGGCACTCCCGCTCTCTCTCTATCTCTCTGAACTCCCGCTGCTTTATGGGCACACCCGCACTTTCTCTCTCTCTCTGAACTCCCGATGCTTTATGGGCACTCCTGCTCTCTGATGCTCTGTCTGAACTCCAGCTGCTTTATGGGCACTCCCGCTCTCTCTCTCTCTCTCTCTCTGAACTCCCGCTGCTTTATGGGCACTCCTGCTCTCTCTCTCTCTATGAACTCCCGCTGCTTTATGGGCACTCCCGCTCTCTCTCTCTCTCTCTCTCTCTGAACTCCCGCTGCTGTATGGGCACTCCTGCTCTCTCTCTCTTAATGAACTCCCGCTGCTTTATGGGCACTCCCGCTCTCTCTCTCTCTCTCTCTCTGAACTCCCGCTGCTTTATGGGCACTCCCGCTCTCTCTCACTCTCTGAACGCTCGGTGCTTTATGGGCAGTCCCGCTCTCTCTCTATCTCTCTGAACTCCCGCTGCTTTATGGGCACACCCGCACTTTCTCTCTCTCTCTGAACTCCCGATGCTTTATGGGCACTCCCGCTCTCTCTCTCTCTCTCTCTCTGAACTCCCGCTGCTTTATGGGCACTCCCGCTCTTTCTCTCTCGGTCTCTCTCTCTGAACTCCCGCTGCTTTATGGGCACTCCCGCTCTCTCTCTCTCTGAACTCCCGCTGCTTTATGGGCACTCCCGCTCTCTCTCTCTCTCTGAACTCCCGCTGCTTTATGGGCACTCCCGCTCTCTCTCTCTCTCTCTCTCTGAACTCCCGCTGCTTTATGGGCACTCCTGCTCTCTGTCTCTCTGTCTGAACTCCCGCTGCTTTATGGGCACTCCCGCTCTCTCTCTCTCTCTGACCTCCCGCTGCTTTCTGGGCACTCCCGCTCTCTCTCTCTCTTTCTGAAGTCTCGGTGCTTTATGGACACTCCCAATCTCTCTCTCTTTCTCTATCTCTGAACTCTCGCTGCTTTATGGGAACTCCCGCTCTCTCTCTGAACTCCCGCCGCTTTATGGGCACTCCCGCTCTCTCTCTCTCTGAACTCCCGCTGCTTTATGGGCACTCCCGCTCTCTCTCTCTCTGAACTCCCGCTGCTTTATGGGCACTCCCGCTCTCTCTCTCTCTCTGAACTCCCGCTGCTTTATGGGCACTCCCGCTCTCTCTCTCTCTCTCTCTCTGAACTCCCGCTGCTTTATGGGCACTCCTGCTCTCTGTCTCTCTGTCTGAACTCCCGCTGCTTTATGGGCACTCCCGCTCTCTCTCTCTCTCTGACCTCCCGCTGCTTTCTGGGCACTCCCGCTCTCTCTCTCTCTTTCTGAAGTCTCGGTGCTTTATGGACACTCCCACTCTCTCTCTCTCTGAACTCCCGCTGCTTTATGGGCAATCCCGCTCTCTCTCTCTCTCTCTGAACCCCCGCTGCTTTATGGGCACTCCCGCTCTCTCTCTCTCTCTGAACTCCCGCTGCTTTATCGGAACTCCCGATCTCTCTCTCTCTGAACTCCCACTGCTTTATGGGCACTCCCGCTCTCTCTCTGAACTCCCACTGCTTTATGGGAACTCCCGCTCTCTCTCTCTCTCTGTCTGAACTCCTCCTGCTTTATGGGCACTCCCGCTCTCTCTCTCTCTCTCTCTCTCTCTGAACCCCCGCTGCTTTATGGGCACTCACGCTCTCTGTCTCTCTCTGAACTCCCGTAGCTTTATGGGCACTACCGCTCTCTCTCTCTGGCTCTCTGATCTGCCACTGTTTTATGGGCACTCCCGCTCTCTCTCGCTCTCTCTCACTCTGAACTCCCGCTGCTTTATGGGCACTCCTGGTCTGTCTCTCCCTTCCTCTCCCTGAACTCCCGCTGCTTTATGGGCACTCCCGCTCTCTCTCTCTCTCTCTCCCTGAACTCCCGCTGCTTTATGGGCACTCCCGCTCTCTCTCTCTCTCTCTCTCTACCTGAACACCCGCTGCTTTATGGGCACTCCCGCTCTCTCTCTCTCTCTCTCTCTGAACTCTCCCTGCTTTATGGGCACTCCCGCTCTCTCTCTCTCTCTCTCTCTCCTTGCTTTATGGGCACTCCCGCTCTCTCTCACTCTCTCTGAACTCCCGCTGCTTTATGGGCACTCCTGCTCACTCTCTCTCTCTCTCTCTGAACTCCCACTGCTTTATTGGCACTCCCGCTCTCTCTGAACTCCCACTGCTTTATGGGCACTCCCACTCTCTGTCTCTCACTCTGAACTCCCGCTGCTTTATGGGCACTCCCGCTCTCTATCTCTCTCTCTGAACTCCCGTAGCTTTATGGGCACTACCGCTCTCTCTCTCTGGCTCTCTGATCTGCCACTGTTTTATGGGCACTCCCGCTCTCTCTCTCTCTCTCTCACTCTGAACTCCCGCTGCTTTATGGGCACTCCCGTTCTCTCTCTCTCTCAATGAACTTTCGCTGCTTTATGGGCGCTCCTGGTCTGTCTCTCCCTCCCTCTCCCTGAACTCCCGCTGCTTTATGGGCATTCCCGCTCTCTCTCTCTCTCTCTCCCTGAACTCCCGCTGCTTTATGGGCACTCCCGCTCTCTCTCTCTCTCTCTCTCCCTCCCTGCTTTATGGGCACTCCCGCTCTCTCTCACTCTCTCTGAACTCCCGCTGCTTTATGGGCACTCCTGCTCTCTCTCTCTCTCTCTCTGAACTCCCACTGCTTTATGGGCACTCCCGCTCTCTCTGAACTCCCACTGCATTATGGGCACTCCCGCTCTCTGTCTCTCACTCTGAGCTCCCGCTGCTTTATGGGCACTCCCGCTCTCTGTCTCTCTCTCTGAAATCCCGCTGCTTTATGGGCACTCCCGCTCTCTCTCTCTCTCTGAACTCCCGCTGCTTAATGGGCACTCCCACTCTCTCTCTCTCTCACTCTGAACTCCCGCTGCTTTATGGGCACTCCCGCTCTCTCTCTCTCTCTCTCTCTGAACTCCCGCTGCTTGATGGGCACTCCCGCTCTCTCTCTCTCTATGAACTCCCGCTGCTTCATGGGAAATCCCGCTCTCTCTCTCTGAACTCGCGCTGCTTTATGGGCACTCCCGCTCTCTCACTCTGAACTCCCGCTGCTTTATGGGCACTCCTGCTCTCTGATGCTCTGTCTGAACTCCAGCTGCTTTATGGGCACTCCCGCTCTCTCTCTCTCTCTCTCTGAACGCTCGGTGCTTTATGGGCAGTCCCGCTCTCTCTCTATCTCTCTGAACTCCCGCTGCTTTATGGGCACACCCGCACTTTCTCTCTCTCTCTGAACTCCCGATGCTTTATGGGCACTCCCGCTCTCTCTCTCTCTCTCTGAACTCCCGCTGCTTTATGGGCACTCCCGCTCTCTCTCTCTCTCTGAACTCCCGCTGCTTTATCGGAACTCCCGATCTCTCTCTCTCTGAACTCCCACTGCTTTATGGGCACTCCCGCTCTCTCTCTCTCTCTGAACTCCCACTGCTTTATGGGAACTCCCGCTCTCTCTCTCTCTCTCTGTCTGAACTCCTCCTGCTTTATGGGCACTCCCGCTCTCTCTCTCTCTCTGAACTCCCGTAGCTTTATGGGCACTACCGCTCTCTCTCTCTGGCTCTCTGATCTGCCACTGTTTTATGGGCACTCCCGCTCTCTCTCTCTCTCTCTCACTCTGAACTCCCGCTGCTTTATGGGCACTTCCGCTCTCTCTCTCTCTCTCTGAACTCTCGCTGCTTTATGGGCACTCCTGGTCTGTCTCTCCCTCCCTCTCCCTGAACTCCCGCTGCTTTATGGGCACTCCCGCTCTCTCTCTCTCTCTCTCCCTGAACTCCCGCTGCTTTATGGGCACTCCCGCACTCTCTCTCTCTCTCTCTCTACCTGAACACCCGCTGCTTTATGGGCACTCCCGCTCTCTCTCTCTCTCTCTCTCTCTGAACTCTCCCTGCTTTATGGGCACTCCCGCTCTCTCTCTCTCTCCTTGCTTTATGGGCACTCCCGCTCGCTCTCACTCTCTCTGAACTCCCGCTGCTTTATGGGCACTCCTGCTCACTCTCTCTCTCTCTCTCTGAACTCCCACTGCTTTATGGGCACTCCCGCTCTCTCTGAACTCCCACTGCTTTATGGGCACTCCCGCTCTCTGTCTCTCACTCTGAACTCCCGCTGCTTTATAGGCACTCCCGCTCTCTATCTCTCTCTGAACTCCCGTAGCTTTATGGGCACTACCGCTCTCTCTCTCTGGCTCTCTGATCTGCCACTGTTTTATGGGCACTCCCGCTCTCTCTCTCTCACTCTGAACTCCCGCTGCTTTATGGGCACTCCCGTTCTCTCTCTCTCTCTATGAACTCTCGCTGCTTTATGGGCACTCCTGGTCTGTCTCTCCCTCCCTCTCCCTGAACTCCCGCTGCTTTATGGGCACTCCCGCTCTCTCTCTCTCTCTCCCTGAACTCCCGCTGCTTTATGGGCACTCCCGCTCTCTCTCTCTCTCTGAACTCCCGCTGCTTTATCGGAACTCCCGATCTCTCTCTCTCTGAACTCCCACTGCTTTATGGGCACTCCCGCTCTCTCTCTCTCTCTCTCTGATCTGCCACTGTTTTATGGGCACTCCCGCTCTCTCTCTCTCTCTCTCTCACTCTGAACTCCCGCTGCTTTATGGGCACTCCCGTTCTCTCTCTCTCTCTATGAACTCTCGCTGCTTTATGGGCACTCCTGGTCTGTCTCTCCCTCCCTCTCCCTGAACTCCCGCTGCTTTATGGGCACTCCCGCTCTCTCTCTCTCTCTCTCCCTGAACTCCCGCTGCTTTATGGGCACTCCCGCTCTCTCTCTCTCTCTCTCTCCCTGCTTTATGGGCACTCCCGCTCTCCCTCCCTCTCCCTGAACTCCCGCTGCTTTATGGGCACTCCCGCTCTCTCTCTCTCTCTCTCCCTGAACTCCCGCTGCTTTATGGGCACTCCCGCTCTCTCTCTCTCTCTCTCTCTCTCCCTGCTTTATGGGCACTCCCGCTCTCTCTCACTCTCTCTGAACTCCCGCTGCTTTATGGGCACTCCTGCTCTCTCTCTCTCTCTCTCTGAACTCCCACTGCTTTATGGGCACTCCCGCTCTCTCTGAACTCCCACTGCATCATGGGCACTCCCGCTCTCTGTCTCTCACTCTGAACTCCCGCTGCTTTATGGGCACTCCAGCTCTCTGTCTCTCTCTCTGAAATCCCGCTGCTTTATGGGCACTCCCGCTCTCTCTCTCTCTCTGAACTCCCGCTGCTTAATGGGCACTCCCACTCTCTCTCTCTCTCACTCTGAACTCCCGCTGCTTTATGGGCACTCCCGCTCTCTCTCTCTCTCTCTCTCTGAACTCCCGCTGCTTGATGGGCACTCCCGCTCTCTCTCTCTCTATGAACACCCGCTGCTTCATGGGAAATCCCGCTCTCTCTCTCTGAACTCGCGCTGCTTTATGGGCACTCCCGCTCTCTCACTCTGAACTCCCGCTGCTTTATGGGCACTCCTGCTCTCTGATGCTCTGTCTGAACTCCAGCTGCTTTATGGGCACTCCCGCTCTCTCTCTCTCTCTCTCTGAACGCTCGGTGCTTTATGGGCAGTCCCGCACTTTCTCTCTCTCTCTGAACTCCCGATGCTTTATGGGCACTCCCGCGCTCTCTCTCTCTCTCTGAACTCCCGCTGCTTTATGGGCACTCCCGCTCTCTCTCTCTCTCTCTCTCTGAACTCCCGCTGCTTGATGGGCACTCCCGCTCTCTCTCTCTCTATGAACTCCCGCTGCTTCATGGGAAATCCTGCTCTCTCTCTCTGAACTCGCGCTGCTTTATGGGCACTCCCGCTCTCTCACTCTGAACTCCCGCTGCTTTATGGGCACTCCTGCTCTCTGATGCTCTGTCTGAACTTCTGCTGCTTTATGGTCACTCCCGCTCTCTCTCTATCTCTCTCTCTGAACTCCCGCTGCTTTATGGGCACTCCCGCTCTCTCTCACTCTCTGAATGCTCGGTGCTTTATGGGCAGTCCCGCTCTCTCTCTATCTCTCTGAACTCCCGCTGCTTTATGGGCACACCCGCACTTTCTCTCTCTCTCTGAACTCCCGATGCTTTATGGGCACTCCCGCGCTCTCTCTCTCTCTCTGAACTCCCGCTGCTTTATGGGCACTCCCGCTCTCTCTCACTCACTGAACGCTCAGTGCTTTATGGGCACTCCCGCTCTCTCTCTATCTCTCTGAACTCCCGCTGCTTTATGGGCACACCCGCACTTTCTCTCTCTCTCTGAACTCCCGATGCTTTATGGGCACTCCTGCTCTCTGATGCTCTGTCTGAACTCCAGCTGCTTTATGGGCACTCCCGCTCTCTCTCTCTCTCTCTCTCTGAACTCCCGCTGCTTTATGGGCACTCCTGCTCTCTCTCTCTCTATGAACTCCCGCTGCTTTATGGGCACTCCCGCTCTCTCTCTCTCTCTCTCTCTCTGAACTCCCGCTGCTGTATGGGCACTCCTGCTCTCTCTCTCTTAATGAACTCCCGCTGCTTTATGGGCACTCCCGCTCTCTCTCTCTCTCTCTCTCTGAACTCCCGCTGCTTTATGGGCACTCCCGCTCTCTCTCACTCTCTGAACGCTCGGTGCTTTATGGGCAGTCCCGCTCTCTCTCTATCTCTCTGAACTCCCGCTGCTTTATGGGCACACCCGCACTTTCTCTCTCTCTCTGAACTCCCGCTGCTTTATGGGCACTCCCGCTCTCTCTCTCTCTCTCTCTCTGAACTCCCGCTGCTTTATGGGCACTCCCGCTCTTTCTCTCTCGGTCTCTCTCTCTGAACTCCCGCTGCTTTATGGGCACTCCCGCTCTCTCTCTCTCTGAACTCCCGCTGCTTTATGGGCACTCCCGCTCTCTCTCTCTCTCTGAACTCCCGCTGCTTTATGGGCACTCCCGCTCTCTCTCTCTCTCTCTCTCTGAACTCCCGCTGCTTTATGGGCACTCCTGCTCTCTGTCTCTCTGTCTGAACTCCCGCTGCTTTATGGGCACTCCCGCTCTCTCTCTCTCTCTGACCTCCCGCTGCTTTATGGGCACTCCCGCTCTCTCTCTCTCTTTCTGAAGTCTCGGTGCTTTATGGACACTCCCAATCTCTCTCTCTTTCTCTATCTCTGAACTCTCGCTGCTTTATGGGAACTCCCGCTCTCTCTCTGAACTCCCGCCGCTTTATGGGCACTCCCGCTCTCTCTCTCTCTCTCTCTGAATTCCCGCTGCTTTATGGGCACTCCCTCTCTCTCTCTCTCTGAACTCCCGCTGCTTTATGGGCACTCCTGCTCTCTCTCTCTCTGAACTCCCGCTGCTTTATGGGCACTCCCGCTCTCTCACTCTGAACTGCCGCTGCTTTATGGGCACTCCTGCTCTCTGATGCTCTGTCTGAACTCCAGCTGCTTTATGGTCACTCCCGCTCTCTCTCTATCTCTCTCTCTGAACTCCCGCTGCTTTATGGGCACTCCCGCTCTCTCTCACTCTCTGAATGCTCGGTGCTTTATGGGCAGTCCCGCTCTCTCTCTATCTCTCTGAACTCCCGCTGCTTTATGGGCGCACCCGCACTTTCTCTCTCTCTCTGAACTCCCGATGCTTTATGGGCACTCCCGCGCTCTCTCTCTCTCTCTGAACTCCCGCTGCTTTATGGGCACTCCCGCTCTCTCTCACTCACTGAACGCTCAGTGCTTTATGGGCACTCCCGCTCTCTCTCTATCTCTCTGAACTCCCGCTGCTTTATGGGCACACCCGCACTTTCTCTCTCTCTCTGAACTCCCGATGCTTTATGGGCACTCCTGCTCTCTGATGCTCTGTCTGAACTCCAGCTGCTTTATGGGCACTCCCGCTCTCTCTCTCTCTCTCTCTCTGAACTCCCGCTGCTTTATGGGCACTCCCGCTCTCTCTCTCTCTCTCTCTCTCTCTGAACTCCCGCTGCTTTATGGGCACTCCCGCTCTCTCTCACTCTCTGAACGCTCGGTGCTTTATGGGCAGTCCCGCTCTCTCTCTATCTCTCTGAACTCCCGCTGCTTTATGGGCACACCCGCACTTTCTCTCTCTCTCTGAACTCCCGCTGCTTTATGGGCACTCCCGCTCTCTCTCTCTCTCTCTCTCTGAACTCCCGCTGCTTTATGGGCACTCCCGCTCTTTCTCTCTCGGTCTCTCTCTCTGAACTCCCGCTGCTTTATGGGGACTCCCGCTCTCTCTCTCTCTGAACTCCCGCTGCTTTATGGGCACTCCCGCTCTCTCTCTCTCTCTGAACTCCCGCTGCTTTATGGGCACTCCCGCTCTCTCTCTCTCTCTCTCTCTGAACTCCCGCTGCTTTATGGGCACTCCTGCTCTCTGTCTCTCTGTCTGAACTCCCGCTGCTTTATGGGCACTCCCGCTCTCTCTCTCTCTCTGACCTCCCGCTGCTTTATGGGCACTCCCGCTCTCTCTCTCTCTTTCTGAAGTCTCGGTGCTTTATGGACACTCCCAATCTCTCTCTCTTTCTCTATCTCTGAACTCTCGCTGCTTTATGGGAACTCCCGCTCTCTCTCTGAACTCCCGCCGCTTTATGGGCACTCCCGCTCTCTCTCTCTCTCTCTGAATTCCCGCTGCTTTATGGGCACTCCCTCTCTCTCTCTCTCTGAACTCCCGCTGCTTTATGGGCACTCCTGCTCTCTCTCTCTCTGAACTCCCGCTGCTTTATGGGCACTCCCGCTCTCTCTCTCTCTCTGAACTCCCGCTGCTTTATGGGCACTCCCGCTCTCTCTCTCTCTGAACTCCCGCTGCTTTATGGGCACTCCTGCTCTCTGTCTCTCTGCCTGAACTCCCGCTGCTTTATGGGCACTCCCGCTCTCTCTCTCTCTCTGACCTCCCGCTGCTTTCTGGGCACTCCCGCTCTCTCTCTCTCTTTCTGAAGTCTCGGTGCTTTATGGACACTCCCACTCTCTCTCTCTTTCTCTCTCTCTGAACTCTCGCTGCTTTATGGGAACTCCCGCTCTCTCTCTGAACTCCCGCCGCTTTATGGGCACTCCCGCTCTCTCTCTCTCTCTCTGAATTCCCGCTGCTTTATGGGCACTCCCTCTCTCTCTCTCTCTGAACTCCCGCTGCTTTATGGGCACTCCCGCTCTCTCTCTCTTTCTCTCTCTCTGAACTCCCGCTGCTTTATGGGCACTCCCGCTCTCTCTCTCTCTGAACTCCCGCTGCTTTATGGGCACTCCCGCACTCTCTCTCTCACTCTCTGAACTCCCGCTGCTTTATGGGCACTCCCGCACTCCCTCTCTCTCTGAACTCCCGCTGCTTTATGGGCACTCCCGCTCTCTCTCCCTCTCTCTGAACTCCCGCTGCTTTATGGGAACTCCCGATCTCTCTCTCTCTATGAACTCCCGCTGCTTTGTGGGCACACCCGCTCTCTCTCTCTCCCTGAACTCCCGCTGCTTTATGGGCACTCCCGCTCTCTCTCTCTCTATGAACTCCCGCTGCTTTATGGGAAATCCCGCTCTCTCTCTCTGAACTCGCGCTGCTTTATGGGCACTCCCGCTGTCTCTCTCTCGGTCTCTCTCTATGAACTCCCGCTGCTTTGTGGGCACACCCGCACTCTCTCTCTCCCTGAACTCCCGCTGCTTTATGGGCACCCCCGCTCTCTCTCTCTCTCTGAACTCCCGCTGCTTTATGGGCACTCCTGCTCTCTGTCTCTCTGTCTCAACTCCAGCTGCTTTTTGGGCACTCCCGCTCTCTCTCACTCTCTGAACGCTCGGTGGTTTATGGGCAGTCTCGCTCTCTCTCTATCTCTCTGAACTCCCGCTGCTTTATGGGCACACCCGCACTTTCTCTCTCTCTCTGAACTCCCGATGCTTTATGGGCACTCCCGCTCTCTCTCTCTCTCTCTCTCTACCTGAACACCCGCTGCTTTATGGGCACTCCCGCTATCTCTCTCTCTCTCTCTCTGAACTCTCCCTGCTTTATGGGCACTCCCGCTCTCTCTCTCTCTCTCTCTCTCCTTGCTTTATGGGCACTCCCGCTCTCTCTCACTCTCTCTGAACTCCCGCTGCTTTATGGGCACTCCTGCTCACTCTCTCTCTCACTCTCTGAACTCCCACTGCTTTATGGGCACTCCCGCTCTCTCTGAACTCCCACTGCTTTATGGGCACTCCCACTCTCTGTCTCTCACTCTGAACTCCCGCTGCTTTATGGGCACTCCCGCTCTCTATCTCTCTCTCTGAACTCCCGTAGCTTTATGGGCACTACCGCTCTCTCTCTCTGGCTCTCTGATCTGCCACTGTTTTATGGGCACTCCCGCTCTCTCTCTCTCTCTCTCTCACTCTGAACTCCCGCTGCTTTATGGGCACTCCCGTTCTCTCTCTCTCTCTATGAACTCTCGCTGCTTTATGGGCACTCCTGGTCTGTCTCTCCCTCCCTCTCCCTGAACTCCCGCTGCTTTATGGGCACTCCCGCTCTCTCTCTCTCTCTCTCCCTGAACTCCCGCTGCTTTATGGGCACTCCCGCTCTCTCTCTCTCTCTCTCTCTCTCCCTGCTTTATGGGCACTCCCGCTCTCCCTCCCTCTCCCTGAACTCCCGCTGCTTTATGGGCACTCCCGCTCTCTCTCTCTCTCTCTCCCTGAACTCCCGCTGCTTTATGGGCACTCCCGCTCTCTCTCTCTCTCTCTCTCTCTCCCTGCTTTATGGGCACTCCCGCTCTCTCTCACTCTCTCTGAACTCCCGCTGCTTTATGGGCACTCCTGCTCTCTCTCTCTCTCTCTCTGAACTCCCACTGCTTTATGGGCACTCCCGCTCTCTCTGAACTCCCACTGCATCATGGGCACTCCCGCTCTCTGTCTCTCACTCTGAACTCCCGCTGCTTTATGGGCACTCCAGCTCTCTGTCTCTCTCTCTGAAATCCCGCTGCTTTATGGGCACTCCCGCTCTCTCTCTCTCTCTGAACTCCCGCTGCTTAATGGGCACTCCCACTCTCTCTCTCTCTCACTCTGAACTCCCGCTGCTTTATGGGCACTCCCGCTCTCTCTCTCTCTCTCTCTCTGAACTCCCGCTGCTTGATGGGCACTCCCGCTCTCTCTCTCTCTATGAACACCCGCTGCTTCATGGGAAATCCCGCTCTCTCTCTCTGAACTCGCGCTGCTTTATGGGCACTCCCGCTCTCTCACTCTGAACTCCCGCTGCTTTATGGGCACTCCTGCTCTCTGATGCTCTGTCTGAACTCCAGCTGCTTTATGGGCACTCCCGCTCTCTCTCTCTCTCTCTCTGAACGCTCGGTGCTTTATGGGCAGTCCCGCACTTTCTCTCTCTCTCTGAACTCCCGATGCTTTATGGGCACTCCCGCGCTCTCTCTCTCTCTCTGAACTCCCGCTGCTTTATGGGCACTCCCGCTCTCTCTCTCTCTCTCTCTCTGAACTCCCGCTGCTTGATGGGCACTCCCGCTCTCTCTCTCTCTATGAACTCCCGCTGCTTCATGGGAAATCCTGCTCTCTCTCTCTGAACTCGCGCTGCTTTATGGGCACTCCCGCTCTCTCACTCTGAACTCCCGCTGCTTTATGGGCACTCCTGCTCTCTGATGCTCTGTCTGAACTTCTGCTGCTTTATGGTCACTCCCGCTCTCTCTCTATCTCTCTCTCTGAACTCCCGCTGCTTTATGGGCACTCCCGCTCTCTCTCACTCTCTGAATGCTCGGTGCTTTATGGGCAGTCCCGCTCTCTCTCTATCTCTCTGAACTCCCGCTGCTTTATGGGCACACCCGCACTTTCTCTCTCTCTCTGAACTCCCGATGCTTTATGGGCACTCCCGCGCTCTCTCTCTCTCTCTGAACTCCCGCTGCTTTATGGGCACTCCCGCTCTCTCTCACTCACTGAACGCTCAGTGCTTTATGGGCACTCCCGCTCTCTCTCTATCTCTCTGAACTCCCGCTGCTTTATGGGCACACCCGCACTTTCTCTCTCTCTCTGAACTCCCGATGCTTTATGGGCACTCCTGCTCTCTGATGCTCTGTCTGAACTCCAGCTGCTTTATGGGCACTCCCGCTCTCTCTCTCTCTCTCTCTCTGAACTCCCGCTGCTTTATGGGCACTCCTGCTCTCTCTCTCTCTATGAACTCCCGCTGCTTTATGGGCACTCCCGCTCTCTCTCTCTCTCTCTCTCTCTGAACTCCCGCTGCTGTATGGGCACTCCTGCTCTCTCTCTCTTAATGAACTCCCGCTGCTTTATGGGCACTCCCGCTCTCTCTCTCTCTCTCTCTCTGAACTCCCGCTGCTTTATGGGCACTCCCGCTCTCTCTCACTCTCTGAACGCTCGGTGCTTTATGGGCAGTCCCGCTCTCTCTCTATCTCTCTGAACTCCCGCTGCTTTATGGGCACACCCGCACTTTCTCTCTCTCTCTGAACTCCCGCTGCTTTATGGGCACTCCCGCTCTCTCTCTCTCTCTCTCTCTGAACTCCCGCTGCTTTATGGGCACTCCCGCTCTTTCTCTCTCGGTCTCTCTCTCTGAACTCCCGCTGCTTTATGGGCACTCCCGCTCTCTCTCTCTCTGAACTCCCGCTGCTTTATGGGCACTCCCGCTCTCTCTCTCTCTCTGAACTCCCGCTGCTTTATGGGCACTCCCGCTCTCTCTCTCTCTCTCTCTCTGAACTCCCGCTGCTTTATGGGCACTCCTGCTCTCTGTCTCTCTGTCTGAACTCCCGCTGCTTTATGGGCACTCCCGCTCTCTCTCTCTCTCTGACCTCCCGCTGCTTTATGGGCACTCCCGCTCTCTCTCTCTCTTTCTGAAGTCTCGGTGCTTTATGGACACTCCCAATCTCTCTCTCTTTCTCTATCTCTGAACTCTCGCTGCTTTATGGGAACTCCCGCTCTCTCTCTGAACTCCCGCCGCTTTATGGGCACTCCCGCTCTCTCTCTCTCTCTCTCTGAATTCCCGCTGCTTTATGGGCACTCCCTCTCTCTCTCTCTCTGAACTCCCGCTGCTTTATGGGCACTCCTGCTCTCTCTCTCTCTGAACTCCCGCTGCTTTATGGGCACTCCCGCTCTCTCTCTCTCTCTGAACTCCCGCTGCTTTATGGGCACTCCCGCTCTCTCTCTCTCTCTCTCTCTGAACTCCCGCTGCTTTATGGGCACTCCTGCTCTCTGTCTCTCTGTCTGAACTCCCGCTGCTTTATGGGCACTCCCGCTCTCTCTCTCTCTCTGACCTCCCGCTGCTTTCTGGGCACTCCCGCTCTCTCTCTCTCTTTCTGAAGTCTCGGTGCTTTATGGACACTCCCACTCTCTCTCTCTTTCTCTCTCTCTGAACTCTCGCTGCTTTATGGGAACTCCCGCTCTCTCTCTGAACTCCCGCCGCTTTATGGGAACTCCCGCTCTCTCTCTCTCTCTCTGAATTCCCGCTGCTTTATGGGCACTCCCTCTCTCTCTCTCTCTGAACTCCCGCTGCTTTATGGGCACTCCCGCTCTCTCTCTCTTTCTCTCTCTCTGAACTCCCGCTGCTTTATGGGCACTCCCGCTCTCTCTCTCTCTGAACTCCCGCTGCTTTATGGGCACTCCCGCACTCTCTCTCTCACTCTCTGAACTCCCGCTGCTTTATGGGCACTCCCGCACTCCCTCTCTCTCTGAACTCCCGCTGCTTTATGGGCACTCCCGCTCTCTCTCCCTCTCTCTGAACTCCCGCTGCTTTATGGGAACTCCCGATCTCTCTCTCTCTATGAACTCCCGCTGCTTTGTGGGCACACCCGCTCTCTCTCTCTCCCTGAACTCCCGCTGCTTTATGGGCACTCCCGCTCTCTCTCTCTCTATGAACTCCCGCTGCTTTATGGGAAATCCCGCTCTCTCTCTCTGAACTCGCGCTGCTTTATGGGCACTCCCGCTGTCTCTCTCTCGGTCTCTCTCTATGAACTCCCGCTGCTTTGTGGGCACACCCGCACTCTCTCTCTCCCTGAACTCCCGCTGCTTTATGGGCACCCCCGCTCTCTCTCTCTCTCTGAACTCCCGCTGCTTTATGGGCACTCCTGCTCTCTGTCTCTCTGTCTCAACTCCAGCTGCTTTTTGGGCACTCCCGCTCTCTCTCACTCTCTGAACGCTCGGTGGTTTATGGGCAGTCTCGCTCTCTCTCTATCTCTCTGAACTCCCGCTGCTTTATGGGCACACCCGCACTTTCTCTCTCTCTCTGAACTCCCGATGCTTTATGGGCACTCCCGCTCTCTCTCTCTCTCTCTCTCTACCTGAACACCCGCTGCTTTATGGGCACTCCCGCTCTCTCTCTCTCTCTCTCTCTGAACTCTCCCTGCTTTATGGGCACTCCCGCTCTCTCTCTCTCTCTCTCTCTCCTTGCTTTATGGGCACTCCCGCTCTCTCTCACTCTCTCTGAACTCCCGCTGCTTTATGGGCACTCCTGCTCACTATCTCTCTCTCTCTCTGAACTCCCACTGCTTTATGGGCACTCCCGCTCTCTCTGAACTCCCACTGCTTTATGGGCACTCCCACTCTCTGTCTCTCACTCTGAACTCCCGCTGCTTTATGGGCACTCCCGCTCTCTATCTCTCTCTCTGAACTCCCGTAGCTTTATGGGCACTACCGCTCTCTCTCTCTGGCTCTCTGATCTGCCACTGTTTTATGGGCACTCCCGCTCTCTCTCTCTCTCTCTCTCACTCTGAACTCCCGCTGCTTTATGGGCACTCCCGTTCTCTCTCTCTCTCTATGAACTCTCGCTGCTTTATGGGCACTCCTGGTCTGTCTCTCCCTCCCTCTCCCTGAACTCCCGCTGCTTTATGGGCACTCCCGCTCTCTCTCTCTCTCTCTCCCTGAACTCCCGCTGCTTTATGGGCACTCCCGCTCTCTCTCTCTCTCTCTCTCTCTCCCTGCTTTATGGGCACTCCCGCTCTCCCTCCCTCTCCCTGAACTCCCGCTGCTTTATGGGCACTCCCGCTCTCTCTCTCTCTCTCTCCCTGAACTCCCGCTGCTTTATGGGCACTCCCGCTCTCTCTCTCTCTCTCTCTCTCTCCCTGCTTTATGGGCACTCCCGCTCTCTCTCACTCTCTCTGAACTCCCGCTGCTTTATGGGCACTCCTGCTCTCTCTCTCTCTCTCTCTGAACTCCCACTGCTTTATGGGCACTCCCGCTCTCTCTGAACTCCCACTGCATTATGGGCACTCCCGCTCTCTGTCTCTCACTCTGAACTCCCGCTGCTTTATGGGCACTCCAGCTCTCTGTCTCTCTCTCTGAAATCCCGCTGCTTTATGGGCACTCCCGCTCTCTCTCTCTCTCTGAACTCCCGCTGCTTAATGGGCACTCCCACTCTCTCTCTCTCTCTCACTCTGAACTCCCGCTGCTTTATGGGCACTCCCGCTCTCTCTCTCTCTCTCTCTCTGAACTCCCGCTGCTTGATGGGCACTCCCGCTCTCTCTCTCTCTATGAACTCCCGCTGCTTCATGGGAAATCCCGCTCTCTCTCTCTGAACTCGCGCTGCTTTATGGGCACTCCCGCTCTCTCACTCTGAACTGCCGCTGCTTTATGGGCACTCCTGCTCTCTGATGCTCTGTCTGAACTCCAGCTGCTTTATGGGCACTCCCGCTCTCTCTCTCTCTCTCTCTGAACGCTCGGTGCTTTATGGGCAGTCCCGCTCTTTCTCTATCTCTCTGAACTCCCGCTGCTTTATGGGCACACCCGCACTTTCTCTCTCTCTCTGAACTCCCGATGCTTTATGGGCACTCCCGCTCTCTCTCTCTCTCTCTGAACTCCCGCTGCTTTATGGGCACTCCCGCTCTCTCTCTCTCTCTGAACTCCCGCTGCTTTATCGGAACTCCCGATCTCTCTCTCTCTGAACTCCCACTACTTTATGGGCACTCCCGCTCTCTCTCTCTCTCTGAACTCCCACTGCTTTATGGGAACTCCCGCTCTCTCTCTCTCTCTCTGTCTGAACTCCTCCTGCTTTATGGGCACTCCCGCTCTCTCTCTCGCTCTCTCTCTCTCTGAACCCCCGCTGCTTTATGGGCACTCACGCTCTCTCTCTCTCTCTGAACTCCCGTAGCTTTATGGGCACTACCGCTCTCTCTCTCTGGCTCTCTGATCTGCCACTGTTTTATGGGCACTCCCGCTCTCTCTCTCTCTCTCTCACTCTGAACTCCCGCTGCTTTATGGGCACTTCCGCTCTCTCTCTCTCTCTCTGAACTCTCGCTGCTTTATGGGCACTCCTGGTCTGTCTCTCCCTCCCTCTCCCTGAACTCCCGCTGCTTTATGGGCACTCCCGCTCTCTCTCTCTCTCTCTCCCTGAACACCCGCTGCTTTATGGGCACTCCCGCACTCTCTCTCTCTCTCTCTCTACCTGAACACCCGCTGCTTTATGGGCACTCCCGCTCTCTCTCTCTCTCTCTGAACTCTCCCTGCTTTATGGGCACTCCCGCTCTCTCTCTCTCTCTCTCTCTCCTTGCTTTATGGGCACTCCCGCTCGCTCTCACTCTCTCTGAACTCCCGCTGCTTTATGGGCACTCCTGCTCACTCTCTCTCTCTCTCTCTGAACTCCCACTGCTTTATGGGCACTCCCGCTCTCTCTGAACTCCCACTGCTTTATGGGCACTCCCGCTCTCTGTCTCTCACTCTGAACTCCCGCTGCTTTATGGGCACTCACGCTCTCTATCTCTCTCTGAACTCCCGTAGCTTTATGGGCACTACCGCTCTCTCTCTCTGGCTCTCTGATCTGCCACTGTTTTATGGGCACTCCCGCTCTCTCTCTCTCACTCTGAACTCCCGCTGCTTTATGGGCACTCCCGTTCTCTCTCTCTCTCTATGAACTCTCGCTGCTTTATGGGCACTCCTGGTCTGTCTCTCCCTCCCTCTCCCTGAACTCCCGCTGCTTTATGGGCACTCCCGCTCTCTCTCTCTCTCTCCCTGATCTCCCGCTGCTTTATGGGCACTCCCGCTCTCTCTCTCTCTCTCTCTCTATCTGAACTCTCCCTGCTTTATGGGCACTCCCGCTCTCTCTCTCTCTCTCTCTCTCTCCCTGCTTTATGGGCACTCCCGCTCTCTCTCACTCTCTCTGAACTCCCGCTGCTTTATGGGCACTCCTGCTCTCTCTCTCTCTCTCTCTGAACTCCCGCTGCTTTATGGGCACTCCCGCACTCTCTCTCTCTCTCTCTCTACCTGAACACCCGCTGCTTTATGGGCACTCCCGCTCTCTCTCTCTCTCTCTCTCTCTGAACTCTCCTTGCTTTATGGGCACTCCCGCTCTCTCTCTCTCTCTCTCTCTCCTTGCTTTATGGGCACTCCCGCTCGCTCTCACTCTCTCTGAACTCCCGCTGCTTTATGGGCACTCCTGCTCACTCTCTCTCTCTCTCTCTGAACTCCCACTGCTTTATGGGCACTCCCGCTCTCTCTGAACTCCCACTGCTTTATGGGCACTCCCGCTCTCTGTCTCTCACTCTGAACTCCCGCTGCTTTATGGGCACTCCCGCTCTCTATCTCTCTCTGAACTCCCGTAGCTTTATGGGCACTACCGCTCTCTCTCTCTGGCTCTCTGATCTGCCACTGTTTTATGGGTACTCCCGCTCTCTCTCTCTCACTCTGAACTCCCGCTGCTTTATGGGCACTCCCGTTCTCTCTCTCTCTCTATGAACTCTCGCTGCTTTATGGGCACTCCTGGTCTGTCTCTCCCTCCCTCTCCCTGAACTCCCGCTGCTTTATGGGCACTCCCGCTCTCTCTCTCTCTCTCCCTGAACTCCCGCTGCTTTATGGGCACTCCCGCTCTCTCTCTCTCTCTCTCTCTATCTGAACTCTCCCTGCTTTATGGGCACTCCCGCTCTCTCTCTCTCTCTCTCTCTCTCCCTGCTTTATGGGCACTCCCGCTCTCTCTCACTCTCTCTGAACTCCCGCTGCTTTATGGGCACTCCTGCTCTCTCTATCTCTCTCTCTGAACTCCCACTGCTTTATGGGCACTCCCGCTCTCTCTGAACTCCCACTGCATTATGGGCACTCCCGCTCTCTGTCTCTCACTCTGAAGTCCCGCTGCTTTATGGGCACTCCCGCTCTCTGTCTCTCTCTCTGAAATCCCGCTGCTTTATGGGCACTCCCGCTCTCTCTCTCTCTCTCAACTCCCGCTGCTTTATGGGCACTCCCACTCTCTCTCTCTCTCACTCTGAACTCCCGCTGCTTTATGGGCACTCCCGCTCTCTCTCTCTCTCTCTCTCTGAACTCCCGCTGCTTGATGGGCACTCCCGCTCTCTCTCTCTCTATGAACTCCCGCTGCTTCATGGGAAATCCCGCTCTCTCTCTCTGAACTCGCGCTGCTTTATGGGCACTCCCGCTCTCTCACTCTGAACTCCCGCTGCTTTATGGGCACTCCTGCTCTCTGATGCTCTGTCTGAACTCCAGCTGCTTTATGGGCACTCCCGCTCTCTCTCTATCTCTCTCTCTGAACTCCCGCTGCTTTATGGGCACTCGCGCTCTCTCTCACTCTCTGAATGCTCGGTGCTTTATGGGCAGTCCCGCTCTCTCTCTATCTCTCTGAACTCCCGCTGCTTTATGGGCACACCCGCACTTTCTCTCTCTCTCTGAACTCCCGATGCTTTATGGGCACTCCCGCGCTCTCTCTCTCTCTCTGAACTCCCGCTGCTTTATGGGCACTCCCGCTCTCTCTCACTCACTGAACGCTCAGTGCTTTATGGGCACTCCCGCTCTCTCTCTATCTCTCTGAACTCCCGCTGCTTTATGGGCACACCCGCACTTTCTCTCTCTCTCTGAACTCCCGATGCTTTATGGGCACTCCTGCTCTCTGATGCTCTGTCTGAACTCCAGCTGCTTTATGGGCACTCCCGCTCTCTCTCTCTCTCTCTGAACTCCCGCTGCTTTATGGGCACTCCTGCTCTCTTTCTCTCTATGAACTCCCGCTGCTTTATGGGCACTCCCGCTCTCTCTCTCTCTCTCTCTCTCTGAACTCCCGCTGCTTTATGGGCACTCCCGCTCTCTCTCTCTCTCTCACTCTCTCTCTCTGAACTCCCGCTGCTTTATGGGCACTCCCGCTCTCTCTCACTCTCTGAACGCTCGGTGCTTTATGGGCAGTCCCGCTCTCTCTCTATCTCTCTGAACTCCCGCTGCTTTATGGGCACACCCGCACTTTCTCTCTCTCTCTGAACTCCCGATGCTTTATGGGCACTCCCGCTCTCTCTCTCTCTCTCTCTCTGAACTCCCGCTGCTTTATGGGCACTCCCGCTCTCTCTCTCTCGGTCTCTCTCTCTGAACTCCCGCTGCTTTATGGGCACTCCCGCTCTCTCTCTCTCTGAACTCCCGCTGCTTTATGGGCACTCCCGCTCTCTCTCTCTCTCTGAACTCCCGCTGCTTTATGGGCACTCCCGCTCTCTCTCTCTCTCTCTCTCTGAACTCCCGCTGCTTTATGGGCACTCCTGCTCTCTGTCTCTCTGTCTGAACTCCCGCTGCTTTATGGGCACTCCCGCTCTCTCTCTCTCTCTGACCTCCCGCTGCTTTCTGGGCACTCCCGCTCTCTCTCTCTCTTTCTGAAGTCTCGGTGCTTTATGGACACTCCCACTCTCTCTCTCTTTCTCTCTCTCTGAACTCTCGCTGCTTTATGGGAACTCCCGCTCTCTCTCTGAACTCCCGCCGCTTTATGGGCACTCCCGCTCTCTCTCTCTCTCTCTGAATTCCCGCTGCTTTATGGGCACTCCCTCTCTCTCTCTCTCTGAACTCCCGCTGCTTTATGGGCACTCCCGCTCTCTCTCTCTTTCTCTCTCTCTGAACTCCCGCTGCTTTATGGGCACTCCCGCTCTCTCTCTCTCTGAACTCCCGCTGCTTTATGGGCACTCCCGCACTCTCTCTCTCACTCTCTGAACTCCCGCTGCTTTATGGGCACTCCCGCACTCCCTCTCTCTCTGAACTCCCGCTGCTTTATGGGCACTCCCGCTCTCTCTCCCTCTCTCTGAACTCCCGCTGCTTTATGGGATCTCCCGATCTCTCTCTCTCTATGAACTCCCGCTGCTTTGTGGGTCACCCGCTCTCTCTCTCTCCCTGAACTCCCGCTGCTTTATGGGCACTCCCGCTCTCTCTCTCTCTATGAACTCCCGCTGCTTTATGGGAAATCCCGCTCTCTCTCTCTGAACTCGCGCTGCTTTATGGGCACTCCCGCTGTCTCTCTCTCGGTCTCTCTCTATGAACTCCCGCTGCTTTGTGGGCACACCCGCACTCTCTCTCTCCCTGAACTCCCGCTGCTTTATGGGCACCCCCGCTCTCTCTCTCTCTCTGAACTCCCGCTGCTTTATGGGCACTCCTGCTCTCTGTCTCTCTGTCTCAACTCCAGCTGCTTTTTGGGCACTCCCGCTCTCTCGCACTCTCTGAACGCTCGGTGGTTTATGGGCAGTCCCGCTCTCTCTCTATCTCTCTGAACTCCCGCTGCTTTATGGGCACACCCGCACTTTCTCTCTCTCTCTGAACTCCCGATGCTTTATGGGCACTCCCGCTCTCTCTCTCTCTCTCTCTCTCTGAACTCCTGCTGCTTTATGGGCACTCCCGTTCCCTCTCTCTCTCTGAACTCACGCTGCTTTATGGGCACTCCCGTTCCCTCTCTCTCTCTGAACTCACGCTGCTTTATGGGCACTCCCGCTCTCTCTCTCTCTCTGAACTCCCGCTGCTTTATGGGCACTCCCGGTCTCTCTCTCTCTCTATGAACTCCCGCTGGTTTATGGGTACACCCGCTCTCTCTCTCTCTCTGAACTCCCGCTGCTTTATGGGCAATCCCGCTCTCTCTCTCTGAACTCCCGCTGCTTAATGGGCAATCCTGCTCTCTCTCTGTCTCTCTCTCTGAACTCTCGCTGCTTTACGGGCACTCCCGCTCTCTCTCTGACCTCCCGCTGCTTTATGGGCACACCCGCTCTCTCACTCTCTCTCTGAACTCCCGCTGCTTTATGGGCACTCCCGCTCTCTCTCTCTCTCTCTCTCTCTGAACTCCCGCTGCTTTATGGGCACTACCGCTCTCTGTCTCTCTCTATGAACTCCCGCTGGTTTATGGGTACACCCGCTCTCTCTCTCTCTCTGAACTCCCGCTGCTTTATGGGCAATCCCGCTCTCTCTCTCTGAACTCCCGCTGCTTAATGGGCAATCCTGCTCTCTCTCTGTCTCTCTCTCTGAACTCTCGCTGCTTTACGGGCACTCCCGCTCTCTCTCTGACCTCTCGCTGCTTTATGGGCTCTCCCGCTCTCTCTCACTCTCTCTGAACTCCCGCTGCTTTATGGGCACTCCCGCTCTCTCTCTCTCTGAACTCCCGCTGCTTTATGGGCACTCCTGCTGCCTCTCTCCCTCTGAACTCTCGAAGCTTTATGGGCACTCCCGCTCTCTCTCTCTCTCTCTCTCTGAACTCCCGCTGCTTTATGGGCACTCCCGCTCTCTCTCTCTCTGAACTCCCGATCCTTTATGGGCACTCCTGCTGTCTCTCTCCCTCTGAACTCTCGCTGCTTTATGGGCACTCCCGCTCTCTCTCTCTCTGAACTCCCGCTGCTTTATGGGCACTCCTGCTGTCTATCTCCCTCTGAATTCTCGCTGCTTTGTGGGCACTCCCGCTCTCTGTCTCTCTATCTGAACTCCCGCTGCTTTTTGGGCACTCCTGCACTCTTTCTCTCTCTGAACTCCCGCTGCTTTGTGGGCACTCCCGCTCTCTCTCAGTCTCTCTGAACTCCCGCTGCTTTATGGGCACTCCTGCTCTCTCTCTCTTTCTCTCTGAACTCCCACTGCTTTATGGGCACTCCCGCTCTCTCTCTCTCTTTCTCTGAACTGCCACTGCTTTATGGGCACTCCCGCTCTCTGTCTCTCTCTCTGAACTCCCGCTTCTTTATGGGCACTCCCGCTCTCTCTCTCTCAACTCCCGCTGCTTTATGGGCACTCCCGCTCTCTCTCTCTCTCTGAAATCCCGCTGCTTTATGGGCACTCCCGCTCTCTCTCTCTCTCTGAACTCCCGCTGCTTTATGGGCACTCCCACACTCTCTCTCTCCCTGAACTCCCGCTGCTTTATGGGCACTCCCGCTCTCTCTCTCTCTCTGAACGCCCGCTGCTTCATGGGCACTCCCGCACTCTCTCTCTCTCTGAACTCTCGCTGCTTTATGGGCAATCCCGCTCTCTCTCTCTCTCTAAGAACTCCCACTGCTTTATGGGCACTCCCGCTCTCTCTCTCTCTCTCTGAACTCCCGCTGCTTTATCGGCACTCACGCTCTCTCTCACTCTCTCTGAACACCCACTGCTTTATGGGCACTCCCGCTCTCCCTCACTCTCTCTATCTGAACTCCCACTGCTTTATGGGCACTCCCGCTCTCTCTCTCTCTCTCTCTCTGAACTCTCCCTGCTTTATGGGCACTCCCGCTCTCTCTCTCCCTGCTTTATGGGCACTCCCGCTCTCTCTCACTCTCTCTGAACTCCCGCTGCTTTATGGGCACTCCTGCTCTCTCTCTCTCTCTCTCTGAACTCCCACTGCTTTATGGGCACTTCCGCTCTCTCTGAACTCCCACTGCTTTATGGGCACTCCCGCTCTCTGTCTCTCACTCTGAACTCCCGCTGCTTTATGGGCACTCGCGCTCTCTGTCTCTCTCTCTGAAATCCCGCTGCTTTATGGGCACTCCCGCTCTCTCTCTCTCTCTGAACTCCCGCTGCTTTATGGGCACCCCCACTCTCTCTCTCTCACTCTGAACTCCCGCTGCTTTATGGGCACTCGCGCTCTCTGTCTCTCTCTCTGAAATCCCGCTGCTTTATGGGCACTCCCGCTCTCTGTCTCTCTCTCTGAACTCCCACTGCTTTATGGGCACTTCCGCTCTCTCTGAACTCCCACTGCTTTATGGGCACTCCCGCTCTCTGTCTCTCACTCTGAACTCCCGCTGCTTTATGGGCACTCGCGCTCTCTGTCTCTCTCTCTGAAATCCCGCTGCTTTATGGGCACTCCCGCTATCTCTCTCTCTCTGAACTCCCGCTGCTTTATGGGCACTCCCGATCTCTCTCTCTCTATGAACTCCCGCTGCTTTGTGGGCACACCCGCTCTCTCTCTCTCCCTGAACTCCCGCTGCTTTATGGGCACTCCCGATCTCTCTCTCTCTATGAACTCCCGCTGCTTCATGGGAAATCCCGCTCTCTCTCTCTGAACTCGCGCTGCTTTATGGGCACTCCCGCTTTCTCTCTCTCGGTCTCTCTCTCTGAACTCCCGCTGCTTTATGGGCACCCCCGCTCTCTCTCTCTCTCTGAACTCCCGCTGCTTTATGGGCACTCCTGCTCTCTGTCTCTCTGTCTGAACTCCAGCTGCTTTATGGGCACTCCCGCTCTCTCTCTCTCTCTCTCTCTGAACTCCCGCTGCTTTATGGGCACTCCCGCTCTCTCTCACTTTCTGAACGCTCGGTGCTTTATGGGCAGTCCCGCTCTCTCTCTATCTCTCTGAACTCCCGCTGCTTTATGGGCACACCCGCACTTTCTCTCTCTCTCTGAACTCCCGATGCTTTATGGGCACTCCCGCTCTCTCTCTCTCTCTCTCTCTCTCTGAACTCCCGCTGCTTTATGGGCACTCCCGCTCTCTCTCTCTCTCTCTGAACTCCCGCTGCTTTATGGGCACTCCCGCTCTCTCTCTCTCTGAACACCCGCTGCTTTATGGGCACTCACGCTCTCTCTCTCTCTCTGAACTCCCGCTGCTTTATGGGCAATCCCGCTCTCTCTCTCTCTCTCTCTCTGAACTCCCGCTGCTTTATGGGCACTCCCGCTCTCTGTCTCTCTGTCTGAACTCCCGCTGCTTTATGGGCACTCCCGCTCTCTCTCTCTCTGACCTCCCGCTGCTTTCTGGGCACTCCCGCTCTCTCTCTCTCTCTCTCTCTCTCTCTGAAGTCTCGGTGCTTTATGGACACTCCCGCTCTCTCTCTCTCTCTGAATTCCCGCTGCTTTATGGGCACTCCCTCTCTCTCTCTCTCTGAACTCCCGCTGCTTTATGGGCACTCCCGCTCTCTCTCTCTTTCTCTCTCTCTGAACTCCCGCTGCTTTATGGGCACTCCCGCTCTCTCTCTCTCTCTCTGAACTCCCGCTGCTTTATCGGCACTCACGCTCTCTCTCTCTCTCTCTGAACTCCCACTGCTTTATGGGCACTCCCGCTCTCTCTCACTCTCTCTATCTGAACTCCCACTGCTTTATGGGCACTCCCGCTCTCTCTCTCTCTCTCTCTCTGAACTCTCCCTGCTTTATGGGCACTCCCGCTCTCTCTCTCTCTCCCTGATTTATGGGCACTCCCGCTCTCTCTCACTCTCTCTGAACTCCCGCTGCTTTATGGGCACTCCTGCTCTCTCTCTCTCTCTCTCTGATCTCCCACTGCTTTATGGGCACTTCCGCTCTCTCTGAACTCCCACTGCTTTACGGGCACTCCCGCTCTCTGTCTCTCACTCTGAACTCCCGCTGCTTTATAGGCACTCGCGCTCTCTGTCTCTCTCTCTGAAATCCCGCTGCTTTATGGGCACTCCCGCTCTCTCTCTCTCTCTGAACTCCCGCTGCTTTATGGGCACCCCCACTCTCTCTCTCTCTCACTCTGAACTCCCGCTGCTTGATGGGCACTCCCGCTATCTCTCTCTCTCTGAACTCCCGCTGCTTTATGGGCACTCCCGATCTCTCTCTCTCTATGAACTCCCGCTGCTTTGTGGGCACACCCGCTCTCTCTCTCCCTGAACTCCCGCTGCTTTATGGGCACTCCCGATCTCTCTCTCTCTATGAACTCCCGCTGCTTCATGGGAAATCCCGCTCTCTCTCTCTGATCTCGCGCTGCTTTATGGGCACTCCCGCTCTCTCTCTCTCGGTCTCTCTCTCTGAACTCCCGCTGCTTTATGGGCACCCCCGCTATCTCTCTCTCTCTGAACTCCCGCTGCTTTATGGGCACTCCTGCACTCTGTCTCTCTGTCTGAACTCCAGCTGCTTTATGGGCACTCCCGCTCTCTCTCTCTCTGAACTCCCACTGCTTTATGGGCACTCCCGCTCTCTCTCACTCTCTGAACGCTCGGTGCTTTATGGGCAGTCCCGCTCTCTCTCTATCTCTCTGAACTCCTGCTGCTTTATGGGCACACCCGCACTTTCTCTCTCTCTCTGAACTCCCGATGCTTTATGGGCACTCCCGCTCTCTCTCTCTCTCTCTCTCTGTCTGAACTCCCGCTGCTTTATGGGCACTCCCGCTCTCTCTCTCTCGGTCTCTCTCTCTGAACTCCCGCTGCTTTATGGGCACTCCCGCTCTCTCTCTCTCTGAACACCCGCTGCTTTATGGGCACTCCCGCTCTCTCTCTCTCTCTGAACTCCCGCTGCTTTATGGGCAATCCCGCTCTCTCTCTCTCTCTCTCTCTCTGAACTCCCGCTGCTTTATGGGCACTCCCGCTCTCTGTCTCTCTGTCTGAACTCCCGGTGCTTTATGGGCACTCCCGCTCTCTCTCTCTCTCTGACCTCCCGCTGCTTTCTGGGCACTCCCGCACTCTCTCTCTCTCTCTCTCTCTCTCTGAAGTCTCGGTGCTTTATGGACACTCCCGCTCTCTCTCTCTCTCTGAATTCCTGCTGCTTTATGGGCACTCCCTCTCTCTCTCTCTCTGAACTCCCGCTGCTTTATGGGCACTCCCGCTCTCTCTCTCTTCATCTCTCTCTGAACTCCCGCTGCTTTATGGGCACTCCCGCTCTCTCTCTCTCTCTCTCTGATCTCCCGCTGCTTTATGGGCACTCCCGCACTCTCTCTCTCACTCTCTGAACTCCCGCTGCTTTATGGGCACTCCCGCACTCCCTCTCTCTCTGAACTCACGCTGCTTTATGGGCAATCCCGCTCTCTCTCTCTCTCTCTCTCTGAACTCCCGCTGCTTTATGGGCACTCCCGCTCTCTGTCTCTCTGTCTGAACTCCCGCTGCTTTATGGGCACTCCCGCTCTCTCTCTCTCTCTGACCTCCCGCTGCTTTCTGGGCACTCCCGCTCTCTCTCTCTCTCTCTCTCTCTCTCTGAAGTCTCGGTGCTTTATGGACACTCCCGCTCTCTCTCTCTCTCTGAATTCCCGCTGCTTTATGGGCACTCCCTCTCTCTCTCTCTCTGAACTCCCGCTGCTTTATGGGCACTCCCGCTCTCTCTCTCTTTCTCTCTCTCTGAACTCCCGCTGCTTTATGGGCACTCCCGCTCTCTCTCTCTCTCTCTGAACTCCCGCTGCTTTATCGGCACTCACGCTCTCTCTCTCTCTCTCTGAACTCCCACTGCTTTATGGGCACTCCCGCTCTCTCTCACTCTCTCTATCTGAACTCCCACTGCTTTATGGGCACTCCCGCTCTCTCTCTCTCTCTCTCTCTGAACTCTCCCTGCTTTATGGGCACTCCCGCTCTCTCTCACTCTCTCTGGACTCCCGCTGCTTTATGGGCACTCCTGCTCTCTCTCTCTCTCTCTCTGAACTCCCACTGCTTTATGGGCACTTCCGCTCTCTCTGAACTCCCACTGCTTTACGGGCACTCCCGCTCTCTGTCTCTCACTCTGAACTCCCGCTGCTTTATAGGCACTCGCGCTCTCTGTCTCTCTCTCTGAAATCCCGCTGCTTTATGGGCACTCCCGCTCTCTCTCTGTCTCTGAACTCCCGCTGCTTTATGGGCACCCCCACTCTCTCTCTCTCTCACTCTGAACTCCCGCTGCTTGATGGGCACTCCCGCTATCTCTCTCTCTCTGAACTCCCGCTGCTTTATGGGCACTCCCGATCTCTCTCTCTCTATGAACTCCCGCTGCTTTGTGGGCACACCCGCTCTCTCTCTCCCTGAACTCCCGCTGCTTTATGGGCACTCCCGATCTCTCTCTCTCTATGAACTCCCGCTGCTTCATGGGAAATCCCGCTCTCTCTCTCTGATCTCGCGCTGCTTTATGGGCACTCCCGCTCTCTCTCTCTCGGTCTCTCTCTCTGAACTCCCGCTGCTTTATGGGCACCCCCGCTATCTCTCTCTCTCTGAACTCCCGCTGCTTTATGGGCACTCCTGCACTCTGTCTCTCTGTCTGAACTCCAGCTGCTTTATGGGCACTCCCGCTCTCTCTCTCTCTGAACTCCCACTGCTTTATGGGCACTCCCGCTCTCTCTCACTCTCTGAACGCTCGGTGCTTTATGGGCAGTCCCGCTCTCTCTCTATCTCTCTGAACTCCCGCTGCTTTATGGGCACACCCGCACTTTCTCTCTCTCTCTGAACTCCCGATGCTTTATGGGCACTCCCGCTCTCTCTCTCTCTCTCTCTCTGTCTGAACTCCCGCTGCTTTATGGGCACTCCCGCTCTCTCTCTCTCGGTCTCTCTCTCTGAACTCCCGCTGCTTTATGGGCACTCCCGCTCTCTCTCTCTCTGAACACCCGCTGCTTTATGGGCACTCCCGCTCTCTCTCTCTCTCTGAACTCCCGCTGCTTTATGGGCAATCCCGCTCTCTCTCTCTCTCTCTCTCTCTGAACTCCCGCTGCTTTATGGGCACTCCCGCTCTCTGTCTCTCTGTCTGAACTCCCGGTGCTTTATGGGCACTCCCGCTCTCTCTCTCTCTCTGACCTCCCGCTGCTTTCTGGGCACTCCCGCACTCTCTCTCTCTCTCTCTCTCTCTCTCTCTGAAGTCTCGGTGCTTTATGGACACTCCCGCTCTCTCTCTCTCTCTGAATTCCCGCTGCTTTATGGGCACTCCCTCTCTCTCTCTCTCTGAACTCCCGCTGCTTTATGGGCACTCCCGCTCTCTCTCTCTTCATCTCTCTCTGAACTCCCGCTGCTTTATGGGCACTCCCGCTCTCTCTCTCTCTCTCTCTGATCTCCCGCTGCTTTATGGGCACTCCCGCACTCTCTCTCTCACTCTCTGAACTCCCGCTGCTTTATGGGCACTCCCGCACTCCCTCTCTCTCTGAACTCACGCTGCTTTATGGGCACTCCCGCTCTCTCTCCCTCTCTCTGAACTCCCGCTGCTTTATGGGCACTCCCGCTCTCGGTCTCTCTCTCTGAACTCCCGCTGCTTTATGGGCACTCCCGATCTCTGTCTCTCTATGAACTCCCGCTGCTTTATGGGCACTCCCGATCTCTCTCTCTCTATGAACTCCCGCTGCTTTGTGGGCTCTCCCGCTCTCTCTCTTTCCCTGAACTCCCGCAGCTTTATGGGCACTCCCGCTCTCTCTCTCTCCCTGAACTCCCGCTGCTTTATGGGCACTCCCGCACTCCCTCTCTCTCTGAACTCCCGCTGCTTTATGGGCACTCCAGATCTCTCTCTCTCTGTGAACTCCCGCTGCTTTATGGGCACTCCCGCTCTCTCTCTCTCTCTGAACTCCCGCTGCTTTATGGGAAATCCCGCTCTCTCTCTCTGAACTCGCGCTGCTTTATGGGCACCCCCGCTCTCTCTCTCTCTCTGAACTCCCGCTGCCTTATGGGCACTCCTGCTCTCTGTCTCTCTGTCTCTCTGTCTCAACTCCAGCTGCTTGATGGGCACTCCTGCTCTCTCTCTCTCTCTCTCTCTGAACTCCCGCTGCTTTATGGGCACTCCCACTCTCTCTCACTCTCTGAACGCTCGGTGCTTTATGGGCAGTCCTGCTCTCTCTCTCTCTCTCTGAACCCCCGCTGCTTTATGGGCACTCCCGCTCTCTCTCTCTCTCTGAACTCCCGCTGCTTTATGGGAACTCCCGCTCTCTCTCTCTCTCTCTGTCTGAACTCCCGCTGCTTTATGGGCACTCCCGCTCTCTCTCTCTCTCTGAACTCCCGCTGCTTTATCGGAACTCCCGATCTCTCTCTCTCTGAACTCCCACTGCTTTATGGGCACTCCCGCTCTCTCTCTCACTCTGAACTCCCACTGCTTTATGGGAACTCCCGCTCTCTCTCTCTCTCCCTGTCTGAACTCCTCCTGCTTTATGGGCACTCCCGCTCTCTCTCTCTCTCTCTGAACCCCCGCTGCTTTTTGGGCACTCACGCTCTCTCTCTCTCTCTGAACTCCCGTAGCTTTATGGGCACTACCGCTCTCTCTCTCTGGCTCTCTGATCTGCCACTGTTTTATGGGCACTCCCGCTCTCTCTCTCTCTCTCTCACTCTGAACTCCCGCTGCTTTATGGGCACTTCCGCTCTCTCTCTCTCTCTCTCTGAACTCTCGCTGCTTTATGGGCACTCCTGGTCTGTCTCTCCCTCCCTCTCCCTGAACTCCCGCTGCTTTATGGGCACTCCCGCTCTCTCTCTCTCTCTCTCCCTGAACTCCCGCTGCTTTATGGGCACTCCCGCTCTCTCTCTCTCTCTCTATCTGAACACCCGCTGCTTTATGGGCACTCCCGCTCTCTCTCTCTCTCTCTCTCTCTCTCTGAACTCTCCCTGCTTTATGGGCACTCCCGCTCTCTCTCTCTCTCTCTCTCTCCTTGCTTTATGGGCACTCCCGCTCTCTCTCACTCTCTCTGAACTCCCGCTGCTTTATGGGCACTCCTGCTCACTCTCTCTCTCTCTCTGAACTCCCACTGCTTTATGGGCACTCCCGCTCTCTCTGAACTCCCACTGCTTTATGGGCACTCCCGCTCTCTGTCTCTCACTCTGAACTCCCGCTGCTTTATGGGCACTCCCGCTCTCTCTCTCTCTCTGAACTCCCGTAGCTTTATGGGCACTACCGCTCTCTCTCTCTGGCTCTCTGATCTGCCACTGTTTTATGGGCACTCCCGCTCTCTCTCTCTCTCTCTCACTCTGAACTCCCGCTGCTTTATGGGCACTCCCGCTCTCTCTCTCTCTATGAACTCTCGCTGCTTTATGGGCACTCCTGGTCTGTCTCTCCCTCCCTCTCCCTGAACACCCGCTGCTTTATGGGCACTCCCGCTCTCTCTCTCTCTCTCTCCCTGAACTCCCGCTGCTTTATGGGCACTCCCGCTCTCTCTCTCTCTCTCTCTCTATCTGAACACCCGCTGCTTCATGGGCACTCCCGCTCTCTCTCTCTCTCTCTCTCTGAACTCTCCCTGCTTTATGGGCACTCCCGCTCTCTCTCTCTCTCTCTCTCTCTCCCTGCTTTATGGGCACTCCCGCTCTCTCTCACTCTCTCTGAACTCCCGCTGCTTTATGGGCACTCATGCACTCTCTCTCTCTCTCTGAACTCCCACTGCTTTATGGGCACTCCCGCTCTCTCTGAACTCCCACTGCATTATGGGCACTCCCGCTCTCTGTCTCTCACTCTGAACTCCCGCTGCTTTATGGGCACTCCCGCTCTCTGTCTCTCTCTCTGAAATCCCGCTGCTTTATGGTCACTCCCACTCTCTCTCTCTCTCTGAACTCCCGCTGCTTTATGGGCACTCCCGCACTCTCTCTCTCACTCTCTGAACTCCCGCTGCTTTATGGGCACTCCCGCACTCCCTCTCTCTCTGAACTCCCGCTGCTTTATGGGCACTCCCGCTCTCTCTCCCTCTCTCTGAACTCCCGCTGCTTTATGGGCACTCCCGCTCTCGGTCTCTCTCTCTGAACTCCCGCTGCTTTATGGGCACTCCCGATCTCTCTCTCTCTATGAACTCCCGCTGCTTTATGGGCACTCCCGATCTCTCTCTCTCTATGAACTCCCGCTGCTTTGTGGGCTCTCCCGCTCTCTCTCTCTCCCTGAACTCCCGCTGCTTTATGGGCACTCCCGCTCTCTCTCTCTCCCTGAACTCCCGCTGCTTTATGGGCACTCCCGCACTCCCTCTCTCTCTGAACTCCCGCTGCTTGATGGGCACTCCCGATCTCTCTCTCTCTATGAACTCCCGCTGCTTTATGGGCACTCCCGCTCTCTCTCACTTTCTGAACGCTCGGTGCTTTATGGGCAGTCCCTCTCTCTCTCTCTCTCTCTGAACTCCCGATGCTTTATGGGCACTCCCGCTCTCTCTCTCTCTCTCTCTCTCTCTGAACTCCCGCTGCTTTATGGGCACTCCCGCTCTCTCTCTCTCGGTCTCTCTCTCTGAACTCCCGCTGCTTTATGGGCACTCCCGCTCTCTCTCTCTCTGATCACCCGCTGCTTGATGGGCACTCCCGCTCTCTCTCTCTCTCTGAACTCCCGCTGCTTTATGGGCAATCCCGCTCTCTCTCTCTCTATCTCTCACTGAACTCCCGCTGCTTTATGGGCACTCCCGCTCTCTGTCTGAACTCCCGCTGCTTTATGGGCACTCCTGCTCTCTCTCTCTCTCTCTCTCTCTCTCTCTCTGAATTCCCGCTGCATTATGGGCACTCCCTCTCTCTCTCTCTCTGAACTCCCGCTGCTTTATGGGCACTCCCGCTCTCTCTCTTTCTCTCTCTCTGAACTCCCGCTGCTTTATGGGCACTCCCGCTCTCTCTCTCTCTCTCTGAACTCCCACTGCTTTAGGGGCACTCCCGCTCTCTCTCACTCTCTCTATCTGAACTCCCACTGCTTTATGGGCACTCGCGCTCTCTCTCTCTCTCTCTCTCTGAACTCTCCCTGCTTTATGGGCACTCCCGCTCTCTCTCTCTCTCTCTCCCTGCTTTATGGGCACTCCCGCTCTCTCTCACTCTCTCTGAACTCCCGCTGCTTTATGGGCACTCCTGCTCTCTCTCTCTCTCTCTCTGAACTCCCACTGCTTTATGGGCACTTCCGCTCTCTCTGAACTCCCACTGCTTTATGGGCACTCCCGCTCTCTGTCTCTCACTCTGAACTCCCGCTGCTTTATGGGCACTCGCGCTCTCTGTCTCTCTCTCTGAAATCCCGCTGCTTTATGGGCACTCCCGCTCTCTCTCTCTCTCTCAGAACTCCCGCTGCTTTATGGGCACCCCCACTCTCTCTCTCTCTCACTCTGAACTCCCGCTGCTTGATGGGCACTCCCGCTATCTCTCTCTCTCTGAACTCCCGCTGCTTTATGGGCACTCCCGATCTCTCTCTCTCTATGAACTCCCGCTGCTTCATGGGAAATCCCGCTCTCTCTTTGAACTCGCGCTGCTTTATGGCCACTCCCGCTCTCTCTCTCTCGGTCTCTCTCTCTGAACTCCCGCTGCTTTATGGGCACCCCCGCTCTCTCTCTCTCTCTGAACTCCCGCTGCTTTATGGGCACTCCTGCTCTCTGTCTCTCTGTCTGAACTCCAGCTGCTTTATGGGCACTCCCGCTCTCTCTCTCTCTCTCTCTCTGAACTCCCGCTGCTTTATGGGCACTCCCGCTCTCTCTCACTCTCTGAACGCTCGGTGCTTTATGGGCAGTCCCGCTCTCTCTCTATCTCTCTGAACTCCCGCTGCTTTATGGGCACACCCGCACTTTCTCTCTCTCTCTGAACTCCCGATGCTTTATGGGCACTCCCGCTCTCTCTCTCTGAACTCCCGCTGCTTTATGGGCACTCCCGCTCTCTCTCTCTCGGTCTCTCTCTCTGAACTCCCGCTGCTTTATGGGCACTCCCGCTCTCTCTCTCTCTGAACACCCGCTGCTTTATGGGCTCTCCCGCTCTCTCTCTCTCTCTCTGAACTCCCGCTGCTTTATGGGCAATCCCTCTCTCTCTCTCTCTCTCTCTCTCTGAACTCCCGCTGCTTTATGGGCACTCCCGCTCTCTGTCTCTCTGTCTGAACTCCCGGTGCTTTATGGGCACTCCCGCTCTCTCTCTCTCTCTGACCTCCCGCTGCTTTCTGGGCACTCCCGCACTCTCTCTCTCTCTCTCTCTCTCTCTCTGAAGTCTCGGTGCTTTATGGACACTACCGCTCTCTCTCTCTATCTGAATTCCCGCTGCTTTATGGGCACTCCCTCTCTCTCTCTCTCTGAACTCCCGCTGCTTTATGGGCACTCCCGCTCTCTCTCTCTTTCTCTCTCTCTGAACTCCCGCTGCTTTATGGGCACTCCCGCTCTCTCTCTCTCTCTCTCTGAACTCCCGCTGCTTTATGGGCACTCCCGCTCTCTCTCTCTTTCTCTCTCTCTGAACTCCCGCTGCTTTATGGGCACTCCCGCTCTCTCTCTCTCTCTCTCTGAACTCCCGCTGCTTTATGGGCACTCCCGCACTCTCTCTCTCACTCTCTGAACTCCCGCTGCTTTATGGGCACTCCCGCACTCCCTCTCTCTCTGAACTCCCACTGCTTTATGGGCACTCCCGCTCTCTCTCCCTCTCTCTGAACTCCTGCTGCTTTATGGGCACTCCCGCTCTCGGTCTCTCTCTCTGAACTCCCGCTGCTTTATGGGCACTCCCGATCTCTCTCTCTCTATGAACTCCCGCTGCTTTATGGGCACTCCCGATCTCTCTCTCTCTATGAACTCCCGCTGCTTTGTGGGCTCTCCCGCTCTCTCTCTCTCCCTGAACTCCCGCTGCTTTATGGGCACTCCTGCTCTCTCTCTCTCCCTGAACTCCCGCTGCTTTATGGGCACTCCCGCACTCCCTCTCTCTCTGAACTCCCGCTGCTTTATGGGCACTCCCGATCTCTCTCTCTCTATGAACTCCCGCTGCTTTATGGGCACTCCCGCTCTCTCTCTCTCTCTGAACTCCCGCTGCTTTATGGGCACTCCCGCTCTCTCTCTCTCCCTGAACTCCCGCTGCTTTATGGGAAATCCCGCTCACTCTCTCTGAACTCGCGCTGCTTTATGGGCACCCCCGCTCTCTCTCTCTCTCTGAACTCCCGCTGCTTTATGGGCACTCCTGCTCTCTGTCTCTCTGTCTCTCTGTCTCAACTCCAGCTGCTTTATGGGCACTCCCGCTCTCTCTCTCTCTCACTCTCTGAACGCTCGGTGCTTTATGGGCAGTCCCGCTCTCTCTCTCTCTCTCTGAACCCCCGCTGCTTTATGGGCACTCCCGCTCTCTCTCTCTCTCTGAACTCCCGCTGCTTTATGGGAACTCCCGCTCTCTCTCTCTCTCTGTCTGAACTCCCGCTGCTTTATGGGCACTCCCGCTCTCTCTCTCTCTCTGAACTCCCGCTGCTTTATCGGAACTCCCGATCTCTCTCTCTCTGAACTCCCACTGCTTTATGGGCACTCCCGCTCTCTCTCTCTCTCTGAACTCCCACTGCTTTATGGGAACTCCCGCTCTCTCTCTCTCTCTGTCTGAACTCCTCCTGCTTTATGGGCACTCCCGCTCTCTCTCTCTCTCTCTCTCTCTCTGAACCCCCGCTACTTTATGGGCACTCACGCTCTCTCTCTCTCTCTCTGAACTCCCGTAGCTTTATGGGCACTACCGCTCTCTCTCTCTGGCTCTCTGATCTGCTACTGTTTTATGGGCACTCCCGCTCTCTCTCTCTCTCTCTCACTCTGAACTCCCGCTGCTTTATGGGCACTCCCGCTCTCTCTCTCTCTCTCTCACTCTGAACTCCCGCTGCTTTATGGGCACTTCCGCTCTCTCTCTCTCTCTCTGAACTCTCGCTGCTTTATGGGCACTCCTGGTCTGTCTCTCCCTCCCTCTCCCTGAACTCCCGCTGCTTTATGGGCACTCCCGCTCTCTCTCTCTCTCTCTCCCTGAACTCCCGCTGCTTTATGTGCACTCCCGCTTTCTCTCTCTCTCTCTCTCTCTATCTGAACACCCGCTGCTTTATGGGCACTCCCGTTCTCTCTCTCTCTCTCTCTCTCTGAACTCCTTCTGCTTGATGGGCACTCCCGCTCTCTCTCTCTCTCTCTCTCTCTCTCCTTGCTTTATGGGCACTCCCGCTCTCTCTCACTCTCTCTGAACTCCCGCTCCTTTATGGGCACTCCTGCTCACTCTCTCTCTCTCTCTGAACTCCCACTGCTTTATGGGCACTCCCGCTCTCTCTGAACTCCCACTGCTTTATGGGCACTCCCGCTCTCTGTCTCTCACTCTGAACTCCCGCTGCTTTATGGGCACTCCCGCTCTCTCTCTCTCTCTGAACTCCCGCTGCTTTATGGGCACTCCTGCTCTCTCTCTCTCTCTCTCTGAACTCACGCTGCTTTATGGGCACTCCCGCTCTCTCTGAACTCCCACTGCATTATGGGCACTCCCGCTCTCTGTCTCTCACTCTGAACTCCCGCTGCTTTATGGGCACTCCCGCTCTCTGTCTCTCTCTCTGAAATCCCGCTGCTTTATGGGCACTCCCGCTCTCTCTCTCTCTCTGAACTCCCGCTGCTTTATGGGCACTCCCGCACTCTCTCTCTCACTCTCTGAACTCCCGCTGCTTTATGGGCACTCCCGCACTCCCTCTCTCTCTGAACTCCCGCTGCTTTATGGGCACTCCCGCTCTCTCTCCCTCTCTCTGAACTCCCGCTGCTTTATGGGCACTCCCGCTCTCGGTCTCTCTCTCTGAACTCCCGCTGCTTTCTGGGAAATCCCGCTCTCTCTCTCTGAACTCGCGCTGCTTTATGGGCACCCCCGCTCTCTCTCTCTCTCTGAACTCCCGCTGCTTTATGGGCACTCCTGCTCTCTGTCTCTCTGTCTCAACTCCAGCTGCTTTATGGGCACTCCCGCTCTCTCTCTCTCTCTCTCTCTGAACTCCCGCTGCTTTATGGGCACTCCCACTCTCTCTCACTCTCTGAACGCTCGGTGCTTTATGGGCAGTCCCGCTCTCTATCTCTCTCTCTGAACCCCCGCTGCTTTATGGGCACTCCCGCTCTCTCTCTCTCTCTGAACTCCCACTGCTTTATCGGAACTCCCGATCTCTCTCTCTCTGAACTCCCACTGCTTTATGGGCACTCCCGCTCTCTCTCTCTCTCTGAACTCCCACTGCTTTATGGGAACTCCCGCTCTCTCTCTCTCTCTGTCTGAACTCCTCCTGCTTTATGGGCACTCCCGCTCTCTCTCTCTCTCTCTCTCTCTCTGAACCCCCGGTGCTTTATGGGCACTCACGCTCTCTCTCTCTCTCTGAACTCCCGTAGCTTTATGGGCACTACCGCTCTCTCTCTCTGGCTCTCTGATCTGCCACTGTTTTATGGGCACTCCCGCTCTCTCTCTCTCTCTCTCACTCTGAACTCCCGCTGCTTTATGGGCACTTCCGCTCTCTCTCTCTCTCTCTGAACTCTCGCTGCTTTATGGGCACTCCCGCTCTCTCTCTCCCTCTCTCCCTGAACTCCCGCTGCTTTATGGGCACTCCTGGTCTGGCTCTCCCTCCCTCTCCCTGAACTCCTGCTGCTTTATGGGCACTCCCGCTCTCTCTCTCTCTCTCTCCCTGAACACCCGCTGCTTTATGGGCACTCCCGCTCTCTCTCTCTCTCTCTCTCTCTCTATCTGAACACCCGCTGCTTTATGGGCACTCCCGCTCTCTCTCTCTCTCTCTCTGAACTCTCCCTGCTTTATGGGCACTCCCGCTCTCTCTCTCTCTCTCTCTCCCCTTGCTTTATGGGCACTCCCGCTCTCTGTCTCTCACTCTGAACTCCCGCTGCTTTATGGGCACTCCCACTCTCTCTCTCTCTCTGAACTCCCATAGCTTTATCGGCACTCCCGCTCTCTCTCTCTCTCTCTCACTCTGAACTCCCGCTGCTTTATGGGCACTCCCGCTCTCTCTCTCTCTCTATGAACTCTCGCTACTTTATGAGCACTCCTGGTCTGTCTCTCCCTCCCTCTCCCTGAACTCCCGCTGCTTTATGGGCACTCCCGCTCTCTCTCTCTCTCTCTCCCTGAACTCCCGCTGCTTTATGGGCACTCCCGCTCTCTCTCTCTCTATCTGAACACCCGCTGCTTTATGGGCACTCCCGCTCTCTCTCTCTCTCTCTCTCTGAACTCTCCCTGCTTTATGGGCACTCCCGCTCTCTCTCTCTCTCTCTCTCTCTCCCTGCTTTATGGGCACTCCCGCTCTCTCTCACTCTCTCTGAACTCCCGCTGCTTTATGGGCACTCATGCTCTCTCTCTCTCTCTCTCTGAACTCCCACTGCTTTATGGGCACTCCCGCTCTCTCTGAACTCCCACTGCATTATGGGCACTCCCGCTCTCTGTCTCTCACTCTGAACTCCCGCTGCTTTATGGGCACTCCCGCTCTCTGCTACTCTCTCTGAAATCCCGCTGCTTTATGGGCACTCCCGCTCTCTCTCTCTCTCTGAACTCCCGCTGCTTTATGGGCACTCCCGCACTCTCTCTCTCACTCTCTGAACTCCCGCTGCTTTATGGGCACTCCCGCACTCCCTCTCTCTCTGAACTCCCGCTGCTTTATGGGCACTCCCGCTCTCTCTCCCTCTCTCTGAACTCCCGCTGCTTTATGGGCACTATCGCTCTCTCTCTCTGGCTCTCTGATCTGCCACTGTTTTATGGGCACTCCCGCTCTCTCTCTCTCTCTCTCACTCTGAACTCCCGCTGCTTTATGGGCACTTCCGCTCTCTCTCTCTCTCTCTGAACTCTCGCTGCTTTATGGGCACTCCCGCTCTCTCTCTCCCTCTCTCCCTGAACTCCCGCTGCTTTATGGGCACTCCTGGTCTGTCTCTCCCTCCCTCTCCCTGAACTCCTGCTGCTTTATGGGCACTCCCGCTCTCTCTCTCTCTCTCTCTCCCTGAACACCCGCTGCTTTATGGGCACTCCCGCTCTCTCTCTCTCTCTCTCTCTCTATCTGAACACCCGCTGCTTTATGGGCACTCCCGCTCTCTCTCTCTCTCTCTCTGAACTCTCCCTGCTTTATGGGCACTCCCGCTCTCTCTCTCTCTCTCTCTTCCCTTGCTTTATGGGCACTCCCGCTCTCTGTCTCTCACTCTGAACTCCCGCTGCTTTATGGGCACTCCCACTCTCTCTCTCTCTCTGAACTCCCGTAGCTTTATGGGCACTACCGCTCTCTCTCTCTGGCTCTCTGATCTGCCACTGTTTTATGGGCACTCCCGCTCTCTCTCTCTCTCTCTCACTCTGAACTCCCGCTGCTTTATGGGCACTCCCGCTCTCTCTCTCTCTCTATGAACTCTCGCTACTTTATGAGCACTCCTGGTCTGTCTCTCCCTCCCTCTCCCTGAACTCCCGCTGCTTTATGGGCACTCCCGCTCTCTCTCTCTCTCTCTCCCTGAACTCCCGCTGCTTTATGGGCACTCCCGCTCTCTCTCTCTCTCTCTCTCTCTATCTGAACACCCGCTGCTTTATGGGCACTCCTGCTCTCTCTCTCTCTCTCTCTGAACTCTCCCTGCTTTATGGGCACTCCCGCTCTCTCTCTCTCTCTCTCTCCCCTTGCTTTATGGGCACTCCCGCTCTCTGTCTCTCACTCTGAACTCCCGCTGCTTTATGGGCACTCCCACTCTCTCTCTCTCTCTGAACTCCCATAGCTTTATCGGCACTCCCGCTCTCTCTCTCTCTCTCTCACTCTGAACTCCCGCTGCTTTATGGGCACTCCCGCTCTCTCTCTCTCTCTATGAACTCTCGCTACTTTATGAGCACTCCTGGTCTGTCTCTCCCTCCCTCTCCCTGAACTCCCGCTGCTTTATGGGCACTCCCGCTCTCTCTCTCTCTCTCTCCCTGAACTCCCGCTGCTTTATGGGCACTCCCGCTCTCTCTCTCTCTATCTGAACACCCGCTGCTTTATGGGCACTCCCGCTCTCTCTCTCTCTCTCTCTCTGAACTTTCCCTGCTTTATGGGCACTCCCGCTCTCTCTCTCTCTCTCTCTCTCTCCCTGCTTTATGGGCACTCCCGCTCTCTCTCACTCTCTCTGAACTCCCGCTGCTTTATGGGCACTCCTGCTCTCTCTCTCTCTCTCTCTGAACTCCCACTGCTTTATGGGCACTCCCGCTCTCTCTGAACTCCCACTGCATTATGGGCACTCCCGCTCTCTGTCTCTCACTCTGAACTCCCGCTGCTTTATGGGCACTCCCGCTCCCTGCTACTCTCTCTGAAATCCCGCTGCTTTATGGGCACTCCCGCTCTCTCTCTCTCTCTGAACTCCCGCTGCTTTATGGGCACTCCCGCACTCTCTCTCTCACTCTCTGAACTCCCGCTGCTTTATGGGCACTCCCGCACTCCCTCTCTCTCTGAACTCCCGCTGCTTTATGGGCACTCCCGCTCTCTCTCCCTCTCTCTGAACTCCCGCTGCTTTATGGGCACTATCGCTCTCTCTCTCTGGCTCTCTGATCTGCCACTGTTTTATGGGCACTCCCGCTCTCTCTCTCTCTCTCTCACTCTGAACTCCCGCTGCTTTATGGGCACTTCCGCTCTCTCTCTCTCTCTCTGAACTCTCGCTGCTTTATGGGCACTCCCGCTCTCTCTCTCCCTCTCTCCCTGAACTCCCGCTGCTTTATGGGCACTCCTGGTCTGTCTCTCCCTCCCTCTCCCTGAACTCCTGCTGCTTTATGGGCACTCCCGCTCTCTCTCTCTCTCTCTCTCCCTGAACACCCGCTGCTTTATGGGCACTCCCGCTCTCTCTCTCTCTCTCTCTCTCTATCTGAACACCCGCTGCTTTATGGGCACTCCCGCTCTCTCTCTCTCTCTCTCTGAACTCTCCCTGCTTTATGGGCACTCCCGCTCTCTCTCTCTCTCTCTCTTCCCTTGCTTTATGGGCACTCCCGCTCTCTGTCTCTCACTCTGAACTCCCGCTGCTTTATGGGCACTCCCACTCTCTCTCTCTCTCTGAACTCCCGTAGCTTTATGGGCACTACCGCTCTCTCTCTCTGGCTCTCTGATCTGCCACTGTTTTATGGGCACTCCCGCTCTCTCTCTCTCTCTCTCACTCTGAACTCCCGCTGCTTTATGGGCACTCCCGCTCTCTCTCTCTCTCTATGAACTCTCGCTACTTTATGAGCACTCCTGGTCTGTCTCTCCCTCCCTCTCCCTGAACTCCCGCTGCTTTATGGGCACTCCCGCTCTCTCTCTCTCTCTCTCCCTGAACTCCCGCTGCTTTATGGGCACTCCCGCTCTCTCTCTCTCTCTCTCTCTCTATCTGAACACCCGCTGCTTTATGGGCACTCCTGCTCTCTCTCTCTCTCTCTCTGAACTCTCCCTGCTTTATGGGCACTCCCGCTCTCTCTCTCTCTCTCTCTCCCCTTGCTTTATGGGCACTCCCGCTCTCTGTCTCTCACTCTGAACTCCCGCTGCTTTATGGGCACTCCCACTCTCTCTCTCTCTCTGAACTCCCATAGCTTTATCGGCACTCCCTCTCTCTCTCTCTCTCTCTCACTCTGAACTCCCGCTGCTTTATGGGCACTCCCGCTCTCTCTCTCTCTCTATGAACTCTCGCTACTTTATGAGCACTCCTGGTCTGTCTCTCCCTCCCTCTCCCTGAACTCCCGCTGCTTTATGGGCACTCCCGCTCTCTCTCTCTCTCTCTCCCTGAACTCCCGCTGCTTTATGGGCACTCCCGCTCTCTCTCTCTCTATCTGAACACCCGCTGCTTTATGGGCACTCCCGCTCTCTCTCTCTCTCTCTCTCTGAACTTTCCCTGCTTTATGGGCACTCCCGCTCTCTCTCTCTCTCTCTCTCTCTCCCTGCTTTATGGGCACTCCCGCTCTCTCTCACTCTCTCTGAACTCCCGCTGCTTTATGGGCACTCCTGCTCTCTCTCTCTCTCTCTCTGAACTCCCACTGCTTTATGGGCACTCCCGCTCTCTCTGAACTCCCACTGCATTATGGGCACTCCCGCTCTCTGTCTCTCACTCTGAACTCCCGCTGCTTTATGGGCACTCCCGCTCCCTGCTACTCTCTCTGAAATCCCGCTGCTTTATGGGCACTCCCGCTCTCTCTCTCTCTCTGAACTCCCGCTGCTTTATGGGCACTCCCGCACTCTCTCTCTCACTCTCTGAACTCCCGCTGCTTTATGGGCACTCCCGCACTCCCTCTCTCTCTGAACTCCCGCTGCTTTATGGGCACTCCCGCTCTCTCTCCCTCTCTCTGAACTCCCGCTGCTTTATGGGCACTATCGCTCTCTCTCTCTGGCTCTCTGATCTGCCACTGTTTTATGGGCACTCCCGCTCTCTCTCTCTCTCTCTCACTCTGAACTCCCGCTGCTTTATGGGCACTTCCGCTCTCTCTCTCTCTCTCTGAACTCTCGCTGCTTTATGGGCACTCCCGCTCTCTCTCTCCCTCTCTCCCTGAACTCCCGCTGCTTTATGGGCACTCCTGGTCTGTCTCTCCCTCCCTCTCCCTGAACTCCTGCTGCTTTATGGGCACTCCCGCTCTCTCTCTCTCTCTCTCTCCCTGAACACCCGCTGCTTTATGGGCACTCCCGCTCTCTCTCTCTCTCTCTCTCTCTATCTGAACACCCGCTGCTTTATGGGGACTCCCGCTCTCTCTCTCTCTCTCTCTGAACTCTCCCTGCTTTATGGGCACTCCCGCTCTCTCTCTCTCTCTCTCTTCCCTTGCTTTATGGGCACTCCCGCTCTCTGTCTCTCACTCTGAACTCCCGCTGCTTTATGGGCACTCCCACTCTCTCTCTCTCTCTGAACTCCCGTAGCTTTATGGGCACTACCGCTCTCTCTCTCTGGCTCTCTGATCTGCCACTGTTTTATGGGCACTCCCGCTCTCTCTCTCTCTCTCTCACTCTGAACTCCCGCTGCTTTATGGGCACTCCCGCTCTCTCTCTCTCTCTATGAACTCTCGCTACTTTATGAGCACTCCTGGTCTGTCTCTCCCTCCCTCTCCCTGAACTCCCGCTGCTTTATGGGCACTCCCGCTCTCTCTCTCTCTCTCTCCCTGAACTCCCGCTGCTTTATGGGCACTCCCGCTCTCTCTCTCTCTCTCTCTCTCTATCTGAACACCCGCTGCTTTATGGGCACTCCTGCTCTCTCTCTCTCTCTCTCTGAACTCCCACTGCTTTATGGGCACTCCCGCTCTCTCTGAACTCCCACTGCATTATGGGCACTCCCGCTCTCTGTCTCTCACTCTGAACTCCCGCTGCTTTATGGGCACTCCCGCTCTCTGCTACTCTCTCTGAAATCCCGCTGCTTTATGGGCACTCCCGCTCTCTCTCTCTCTCTGAACTCCCGCTGCTTTATGGGCACTCCCGCACTCTCTCTCTCACTCTCTGAACTCCCGCTGCTTTATGGGCACTCCCGCACTCCCTCTCTCTCTGAACTCCCGCTGCTTTATGGGCACTCCCGCTCTCTCTCCCTCTCTCTGAACTCCCGCTGCTTTATGGGCACTCCCGCTCTCGGTCTCTCTCTCTGAACTCCCGCTGCTTTATGGGCACTCCCGATCTCTCTCTCTCTTTGAACTCCCGCTGCTTTATGGGCACTCCCGATCTCTCTCTCTCTATGAACTCCCGCTGCTTTGTGTGCTCTCCCGCTCTCTCTTTCTCCCTGAACTCCCGCTGCTTTATGGGCACTCCCGCTCTCTCTCTCTCCCTGAACTCCCGCTGCTTTATGGGCACTCCCGCACTCCCTCTCTCTCTGAACTCCCGCTGCTTTATGGGCACTCCCGATCTCTCTCTCTCTATGAACTCCCGCTGCTTTATGGGCACTCCCGCACTCCCTCTCTCTCTGAACTCCCGCTGCTTTATGGGCACTCCCGCTCTCTCTCTCTCTCTGAACTCCCGCTGCTTTATGGGCACTCCCGCTCTCTCTCTCTCCCTGAACTCCCGCTGCTTTATGGGAAATCCCGCTCTCTCTCTCTGAACTCGCGCTGCTTTATGGGCACCCCCGCTCTCTCTCTCTCTCTGAATTCCCGCTGCTTTATGGGCACTCCTGCTCTCTGTCTCTCTGTCTCAACTCCAGCTGCTTTATGGGCACTCCCGCTCTCTCTCTCTCTCTCTCTGAACTCCCGCTGCTTTATGGGCACTCCTGCTCTCTGTCTCTCTGTCTCAACTCCAGCTGCTTTATGGGCACTCCCGATCTCTCTCTCTCTATGAACTCCCGCTGCTTCATGGGAAATCCCGCTCTCTCTCTCTGAACTCGCGCTGCTTTATGGGCACTCCAGCTCTCTCTCTCTCGGTCTCTCTCTCTGAACTCCCGCTGCTTTATGGGCACCCCCGCTCTCTCTCTCTCTCTGAACTCCAGCTGCTTTATGGGCACTCCTGCTCTCTGATGCTCTGTCTGAACTCCAGCTGCTTTATGGGCACTCCCGCTCTCTCTCTCTCTCTCTCTCTGAACTCCCGCTGCTTTATGGGCACTCCCGCTCTCTCTCACTCTCTGAACGCTCGGTGCTTTATGGGCAGTCCCGCTCTCTCTCTATCTCTCTGAACTCCCGCTGCTTTATGGGCACACCCGCACTTTCTCTCTCTCTCTGAACTCCCGATGCTTTATGGGCACTCCTGCTCTCTGATGCTCAGTCTGAACTCCAGCTGCTTTATGGGCAGTCCCGCTCTCTCTCTCTCTCTCTCTCTGAACTCCCGCTGCTTTATGGGCACTCCCTCACTCTCTCACTCTCTGAACGCTCGGTGCTTTATGGGCACTCCCGCTCTCTCTCTATCTCTCTGAACTCCCGCTGCTTTATGGGCACACCCGCACTTTCTCTCTCTCTCTGAACTCCCGATGCTTTATGGGCACTCCCGCTCTCTCTCTCTCTCTCTCTCTCTGAACTCCCTCAGCTTTATGGGCACTCCCGCTCTCTCTCTCTCGGTCTCTCTCTCTGAACTCCCGCTGCTTTATGGGCACTCCCGCTCTCTCTCTCTCTGAACTCCCGCTGCTTTATGGGCACTCCCGCTCTCTCTCTCTCTCTGAACTCCTGCTGCTTTATGGGCACTCCTGCTCTCTGTCTCTCTCTCTCTCTGAACTCCCGCTGCTTTCTGGGCACTCCAGCTCTCTCTCTCTCTCTCTGAAGTCTCGGTGCTTTATGGACACTCCCACTCTCTCTCTCTTTCTCTCTCTCTGAACTCTCGCTGCTTTATGGGAACTCCCGCTCTCTCTCTCTCTCTGAACTCCTGCTGCTTTATGGGCACTCCTGCTCTCTGTCTCTCTCTCTCTCTGAACTCCCGCTGCTTTATGGGCACTCCTGCTCTCTCTCTCTCTCTCTCTGAACTCCCACTGCTTTATGGGCACTCCCGCTCTCTCTGAACTCCCACTGCATTATGGGCACTCCCGCTCTCTGTCTCTCACTCTGAACTCCCGCTGCTTTATGGGCACTCCCGCTCTCTGCTACTCTCTCTGAAATCCCGCTGCTTTATGGGCACTCCCGCTCTCTCTCTCTCTCTGAACTCCCGCTGCTTTATGGGCACTCCCGCACTCTCTCTCTCACTCTCTGAACTCCCGCTGCTTTATGGGCACTCCCGCACTCCCTCTCTCTCTGAACTCCCGCTGCTTTATGGGCACTCCCGCTCTCTCTCCCTCTCTCTGAACTCCCGCTGCTTTATGGGCACTCCCGCTCTCGGTCTCTCTCTCTGAACTCCCGCTGCTTTATGGGCACTCCCGATCTCTCTCTCTCTTTGAACTCCCGCTGCTTTATGGGCACTCCCGATCTCTCTCTCTCTATGAACTCCCGCTGCTTTGTGTGCTCTCCCGCTCTCTCTTTCTCCCTGAACTCCCGCTGCTTTATGGGCACTCCCGCTCTCTCTCTCTCCCTGAACTCCCGCTGCTTTATGGGCACTCCCGCACTCCCTCTCTCTCTGAACTCCCGCTGCTTTATGGGCACTCCCGATCTCTCTCTCTCTATGAACTCCCGCTGCTTTATGGGCACTCCCGCACTCCCTCTCTCTCTGAACTCCCGCTGCTTTATGGGCACTCCCGCTCTCTCTCTCTCTCTGAACTCCCGCTGCTTTATGGGCACTCCCGCTCTCTCTCTCTCCCTGAACTCCCGCTGCTTTATGGGAAATCCCGCTCTCTCTCTCTGAACTCGCGCTGCTTTATGGGCACCCCCGCTCTCTCTCTCTCTCTGAATTCCCGCTGCTTTATGGGCACTCCTGCTCTCTGTCTCTCTGTCTCAACTCCAGCTGCTTTATGGGCACTCCCGCTCTCTCTCTCTCTCTCTCTGAACTCCCGCTGCTTTATGGGCACTCCTGCTCTCTGTCTCTCTGTCTCAACTCCAGCTGCTTTATGGGCACTCCCGATCTCTCTCTCTCTATGAACTCCCGCTGCTTCATGGGAAATCCCGCTCTCTCTCTCTGAACTCGCGCTGCTTTATGGGCACTCCAGCTCTCTCTCTCTCGGTCTCTCTCTCTGAACTCCCGCTGCTTTATGGGCACCCCCGCTCTCTCTCTCTCTCTGAACTCCAGCTGCTTTATGGGCACTCCTGCTCTCTGATGCTCTGTCTGAACTCCAGCTGCTTTATGGGCACTCCCGCTCTCTCTCTCTCTCTCTCTCTGAACTCCCGCTGCTTTATGGGCACTCCCGCTCTCTCTCACTCTCTGAACGCTCGGTGCTTTATGGGCAGTCCCGCTCTCTCTCTATCTCTCTGAACTCCCGCTGCTTTATGGGCACACCCGCACTTTCTCTCTCTCTCTGAACTCCCGATGCTTTATGGGCACTCCTGCTCTCTGATGCTCAGTCTGAACTCCAGCTGCTTTATGGGCAGTCCCGCTCTCTCTCTCTCTCTCTCTCTGAACTCCCGCTGCTTTATGGGCACTCCCTCACTCTCTCACTCTCTGAACGCTCGGTGCTTTATGGGCACTCCCGCTCTCTCTCTATCTCTCTGAACTCCCGCTGCTTTATGGGCACACCCGCACTTTCTCTCTCTCTCTGAACTCCCGATGCTTTATGGGCACTCCCGCTCTCTCTCTCTCTCTCTCTCTCTGAACTCCCTCAGCTTTATGGGCACTCCCGCTCTCTCTCTCTCGGTCTCTCTCTCTGAACTCCCGCTGCTTTATGGGCACTCCCGCTCTCTCTCTCTCTGAACTCCCGCTGCTTTCTGGGCACTCCCGCTCTCTCTCTCTCTCTGAACTCCTGCTGCTTTATGGGCACTCCTGCTCTCTGTCTCTCTCTCTCTCTGAACTCCCGCTGCTTTCTGGGCACTCCAGCTCTCTCTCTCTCTCTCTGAAGTCTCGGTGCTTTATGGACACTCCCACTCTCTCTCTCTTTCTCTCTCTCTGAACTCTCGCTGCTTTATGGGAACTCCCGCTCTCTCTCTGAACTCCCGCCGCTTTATGGGCACTCCCGCTCTCTCTCTCTCTCTCTCTCTGAATTCCCGCTGCTTTATGGGCTCTCCCTCTCTCTCTCTCTCTGAACTCCCGCTGCTTTATGGGCACTCCCGCTCTCTCTCTCTTTCTCTCTCTCTGAACTCCCGCTGCTTTATGGGCACTCCCGCTCTCTCTCTCTCTCTCTGAACTCCCGCTGCTTTATGGGCACTCCCGCACTCTCTCTCTCACTCTCTGAACTCCCGCTGCTTTATGGGCACTCCCGCACTCCCTCTCTCTCTGAACTCCTGCTGCTTTATGGGCACTCTCGCTCTCTCTCCCTCTCTCTGAACTCCCGCTGCTTTATGGGAACTCCCGATCTCTCTCTCTCTATGAACTCCCGCTGCTTTGTGGGCACACCCGCTCTCTCCCTCTCCCTGAACTCCCGCTGCTTTATGGGCACTCCCGCTCTCTCTCTCTCTATGAACTCCCGCTGCTTTATGGGAAATCCCGCTCTCTCTCTCTGAACTCGCGCTGCTTTATGGGCACTCCCCCTCTCTCTCTCTCGGTCTCTCTCTCTGAACTCCCGCTGCTTTATGGGCACTCCCGATCTCTCTCTCTCTATGAACTCCCGCTGCTTTGTGGGCACACCCGCTCTCTCTCTCTCCCTGAACTCCCGCTGCTTTATGGGCACCCCCGCTCTCTCTCTCTCTCTCTGAACTCCCGCTGCTTTATGGGCACTCCTGCTCTCTGTCTCTCTGTCTCAACTCCAGCTGCTTTATGGGCACTCCCGCTCTCTCTCTCTCTGAACTCCCTCTGCTTTATGGGCACTCCCGCTCTCTCTCACTCTCTGAACGCTCGGTGCTTTATGGGCAGTCCTGCTCTCTCTCTATCTCTCTGAACTCCCGCTGCTTTATGGGCACACCCGCACTTTCTCTCTCTCTCTGAACTCCCGATGCTTTTTGGGCACTCACGCTCTCTCTCTCTCTCTCTGAACTCCCGCTGCTTTATGGGCACTCCCGTTCCCTCTCTCTCTCTGAACTCACGCTGCTTTATGGGCACTCCCGCTCTCTCTCTCTCTCTGAACTCCCGCTGCTTTCTGGGCACTCCCGGTCTCTCTCTCTCTCTATGAACTCCCGCTGGTTTATGGGTACACCCGCTCTCTCTCTCTCTCTGAACTCCCGCTGCTTTGTGGGCTCTCCCGCTCTCTCTCTCTGAACTCCCGCTGCTTAATGGGCAATCCTGCTCTCTCTCTGTCTCTCTCTCTGAACTCTCGCTGCTTTACGGGCACTCCCGCTCTCTCTCTCTGACCTCCCGCTGCTTTATGGGCACTCCCGCTCTCTCTCTCTCTCTCTCTCTCTGAACTCCCGCTGCTTTATGGGCACTACCGCTCTCTGTCTCTCTGTCTGAACTCTCGCTGCTTTATGGGCTCTCCCGCTCTCTCTCACTCTCTCTGAACTCCCGCTGCTTTATGGGCACTCCCGCTCTCTCTCACTCTCTCTGAACTCCCGCTGCTTTATGGGCACTCCCGCTCTCTCTCTCTCTGAACTCCCGCTGCGTTATGGGCACTCCCGCTCTCTCTCTCTCTGAACTCCCGCTGCTTTATGGGCACTCCTGCTGTCTATCTCCCTCTGAACTCTCGCTGCTTTGTGGGCACTCCCGCTCTCGGTCTCTCTATCTGAACTCCCGCTGCTTTTTGGGCACTCCTGCACTCTTTCTCTCTCTGAACTCCCGCTGCTTTGTGGGCACTCCCGCTCTCTCTCAGTCTCTCTGAACTCCCGCTGCTTTATGGGCACTCCTGCTCTCTCTCTCTTTCTCTCTGAACTCCCACTGCTTTATGGGCACTCCCGCTCTCTCTCTCTGAACTGCCGCTGCTTTATGGGCACTCCCGCTCTCTGTCTCTCTCTCTGAACTCCCGCTTCTTTATGGGCACTCCCGCTCTCTCTCTCTCAGCTCCCGCTGCTTTATGGGCACACCCGCTCTCTCTCTCTCTCTGAAATCCCCCTGCTTTATGGGCACTCCCGCTCTCTCTCTCTCTCTGAACTCCCGCTGCTTTATGGGCACTCCCACACTCTCTCTCTCCCTGAACTCCCGCTGCTTTATGGGCACTCCCGCTCTCTCTCTCTCTCTGAACGCCCGCTGCTTCATGGGCACTCCCGCACTCCCTCTCTCTCTGAACTCTCGCTGCTTTATGGGCAATCCCGCACTCTCTCTCTCTCTAAGAACTCCCGCTGCTTTATGGGCACTCCCGCTCTCTCTCTCTCTCCCTGAACTCCCGCTGCTTTATCGGCACTCACGCTCTCCCTCTCTCTCTCTGAACTCCCACTGCTTTATGGGCACTCCCGCTCTCTCTCACTCTCTCTATCTGAACTCCCACTGCTTTATGGGCACTCCTGCTCTCTCTCCCTCTCTCTCTCTGAACTCTCCCTGCTTTATGGGCACTCCCGCTCTCTCTCTCTCTCTCTCCCTGCTTTATGGGCACTCCCGCTCTCTCTCACTCTCTCTGAACTCCCGCTGCTTTATGGGCACTCCTGCTCTCTCTCTCTCTCTCTCTGAACTCCCACTGCTTTATGGGCACTCCCGCTCTCTGTCTCTCACTCTGAACTCCCGCTGCTTTATGGGCACTCGCGCTCTCTGTCTCTCTCTCTGAAATCCCGCTGCTTTATGGGCACTCCCGCTCTCTCTCTCTCTCTGAACTCCCGCTGCTTTATGGGCACTCCCGATCTCTCTCTCTCGATGAACTCCCGCTGCTTTGTGGGCACTCCCGATCTCTCTCTCTCTATGAACTCCCGCTGCTTTATGGGCAATCCCGCTCTCTCTCTCTCCCTGAACTCCCGCTGCTTTATGGGCACCCCCGCTCTATCTCTCTCTCTGAACTCCCGCTGCTTTATGGGCAATCCCGCTCTCTCTCTCTCCCTGAACTCCCGCTGCTTCATGGGAATTCCCGCTCTCTCTCTCTGAACTCGCGCTGCTTTATGGGCACTCCCGCTCTCTCTCTCTCTCTGAACTCCCGCTGCTTTATGGGCACCCCCGCTCTATCTCTCTCTGAACTCCCGCTGCTTTATGGGCACTCCTGCTCTCTCTCTCTTTCTCTCTGAACTCCCACTGCTTTATGGGCACTCCCGCTCTCTCTCTCTGAACTGCCACTGCTTTATTGGCACTCCCGCTCTCTGTCTCTCTCTCTGAACTCCCGCTTCTTTATGGGCATTCCCGCTCTCTCTCTCTCAGCTCCCGCTGCTTTATGGGCACACCCGCTCTCTCTCTCTTTCTGAAATCCCCCTGCTTTATGGGCACTCCCGCTCTCTCTCTCTCTCTGAACTCCCGCTGCTTTATGGGCACTCCCACACTCTCTCTCTCCCTGAACTCCCGCTGCTTTATGGGCACTCCCGCTCTCTCTCTCTCTCTGAACGCCCGCTGCTTCATGGGCACTCCCGCAATCACTCTCTCTCTGAACTCCCGCTGCTTTATGGGCACTCCCGCTCTCTCTCGCTCTCTGAACGCCCGCTGCTTCATGGGCACTCCCGCTCTCTCTCTCTCTCTAAGAACTCCCGCTGCTTTATGGGCACTCCCGCTCTCTCTCTCTCTCTCTGAACTCCCGCTGCTTTATCGGCACTCACGCTCTCTCTCTCTCTCTCTGAACTCCGACTGCTTTATGGGCACTCCCGCTCTCTCTCACTCTCTCTATCTGAACTCCCACTGCTTTATGGGCACTCCCGCTCTCTCTCTCTCTCTCTCTGAACTCCCGCTGCTTTATGGGCACTCCCTCACTCTTTCACTCTCTGAACGCTCGGTGCTTTATGGGCAGTCCCGCTCTCTCTCTATCTCTCTGAACTCCCGCTGCTTTATGGGCACTCCTGCTCTCTCTCTCTCTCTCTCTGAACTCCCGATGCTTTATGGGCACTCCCGCTCTCTCTCTCTCTCTCTCTCTGAACTCCCTCAGCTTTATGGTCACTCCCGCTCTCTCTCTCTCGGTCTCTCTCTCTGAACTCCCGCTGCTTTATGGGCACTCCCGCTCTCTCTCTCTCTGAACTCCCGCTGCTTTATGGGCACTCCCGCTCTCTCTCTCTCTCTGAACTCCTGCTGCTTTATGGGCACTCCTGCTCTCTGTCTCTCTCTCTCTCTGAACTCCCGCTGCTTTATGGGCACTCCCGCTCTCTCTCTCTCTCTGAACTCCTGCTGCTTTATGGGCACTCCTGCTCTCTGTCTCTCTCTCTCTCTGAACTCCCGCTGCTTTATGGACACTCCCACTCTCTCTCTCTTTCTCTCTCTCTGAACTCTCGCTGCTTTATGGGAACTCCCGCTCTCTCTCTGAACTCCCGCCGCTTTATGGGCACTCCCGCTCTCTCTCTCTCTCTCTCTGAATTCCCGCTGCTTTATGGGCTCTCCCTCTCTCTCTCTCTCTGAACTCCCGCTGCTTTATGGGCACTCCCGCTCTCTCTCTCTTTCTCTCTCTCTGAACTCCCGCTGCTTTATGGGCACTCCCGCTCTCTCTCTCTCTCTGAACTCCCGCTGCTTTATGGGCACTCCCGCACTCTCTCTCTCACTCTCTGAACTCCCGCTGCTTTATGGGCACTCCCGCACTCCCTCTCTCTCTGAACTCCTGCTGCTTTATGGGCACTCCCGCTCTCTCTCCCTCTCTCTGAACTCCCGCTGCTTTATGGGAACTCCCGATCTCTCTCTCTCTATGAACTCCCGCTGCTTTATGGGAAATCCCGCTCTCTCTCTCTGAACTTGCGCTGCTTTATGGGCACTCCCGCTCTCTCTCTCTCGGTCTCTCTCTCTGAACTCCCGCTGCTTTATGGGCACTCCCGATCTCTCTCTCTCTATGAACTCCCGCTGCTTTGTGGGCACACCCGCTCTCTCTCTCTCCCTGAACTCCCGCTGCTTTATGGGCACCCCCGCTCTCTCTCTCTCTCTCTGAACTACCGCTGCTTTATGGGCACTCCTGCTCTCTGTCTCTCTGTCTCAACTCCAGCTGCTTTATGGGCACTCCCGCTCTCTCTCTCTCTCTGAACTCCCGCTGCTTTATGGGCACTCCCGGTCTCTCTCTCTCTCTATGAACTCCCGCTGGTTTATGGGTACACCCGCTCTCTCTCTCTCTCTGAACTCCCGCTGCTTTATGGGCACTCCCGCTCTCTCTCTCTGAACTCCCGCTGCTTAATGGGCAATCCTGCTCTCTCTCTGTCTCTCTCTCTGAACTCTCGCTGCTTTACGGGCACTCCCGCTCTCTCTCTCTGACCTCCCGCTGCTTTATGGGCACTCCCGCTCTCTCTCTCTCTCTGAACTCCCGCTGCTTTATGGGCACTACCGCTCTCTGTCTCTCTGTCTGAACTCTCGCTGCTTTATGGGCTCTCCCGCTCTCACTCTCTCTCTCTGAACTCCCGCTGCTTTATGGGCACCCCCGCTCTATCTCTCTCTCTGAACTCCCGCTGCTTTATGGGCAATCCCGCTCTCTCTCTCTCCCTGAACTCCCGCTGCTTCATGGGAATTCCCGCTCTCTCTCTCTGAACTCGCGCTGCTTTATGGGCACTCCCGCTCTCTCTCTCTGAACTCCCGCTGCTTTATGGGCACCCCAGCTCTATCTCTCTCTCTGAACTCCCGCTGCTTTATGGGCACTCCTGCTCTCTCTCTCTTTCTCTCTGAACTCCCACTGCTTTATGGGCACTCCCGCTCTCTCTCTCTGAACTGCCACTGCTTTATTGGCACTCCCGCTCTCTGTCTCTCTCTCTGAACTCTCGCTTCTTTATGGGCATTCCCGCTCTCTCTCTCTCAGCTCCCGCTGCTTTATGGGCACACCCGCTCTCTCTCTCTTTCTGAAATCCCCCTGCTTTATGGGCACTCCCGCTCTCTCTCTCTCTCTGAACTCCCGCTGCTTTATGGGCACTCCCACACTCTCTCTCTCCCTGAACTCCCGCTGCTTTATGGGCACTCCCGCTCTCTCTCTCTCTCTGAACGCCCGCTGCTTCATGGGCACTCCCGCACTCACTCTCTCTCTGAACTCCCGCTGCTTTATGGGCACTCCCGCTCTCTCTCTCTCTCTGAACGCCCGCTGCTTCATGGGCACTCCCGCTCTCTCTCTCTCTCTAAGAACTCCCGCTGCTTTATGGGCACTCCCGCTCTCTCTCTCTCTCTCTGAACTCCCGCTGCTTTATCGGCACTCACGCTCTCTCTCTCTCTCTCTGAACTCCGACTGCTTTATGGGCACTCCCGCTCTCTCTCACTCTCTCTATCTGAACTCCCACTGCTTTATGGGCACTCCCGCTCTCTCTCTCTCTCTCTCTCTGAACTCTCCCTGCTTTATGGGCACTCCCGCTCTCTCTCTCTCTCTCTCCCTGCTTTATGGGCACTCCCGCTCTCTCTCACTCTCTCTGAACTCCCGCTGCTTTATGGGCACTCCTGCTCTCTCTCTCTCTCTCTCTGAACTCCCACTGCTTTATGGGCACTCCCGCTCTCTGTCTCTCACTCTGAACTCCCGCTGCTTTATGGGCACTCGCGCTCTCTGTCTCTCTCTCTGAAATCCCGCTGCTTTATGGGCACTCCCGCTCTCTCTCTCTCTCTGAACTCCCGCTGCTTTATGGGCACTCCCGATCTCTCTCTCTCTATGAACTCCCGCTGCTTTGTGGGCACACCCGCTCTCTCTCTCTCCCTGAACTCCCGCTGCTTTATGGGCACTCCCGATCTCTCTCTCTCTATGAACTCCCGCTGCTTCATGGGAAATCCCGCTCTCTCTCTCTGAACTCGCGCTGCTTTATGGGCACTCCCGCTCTCTCTCTCTCTCTCTGAACTCCCGCTGCTTTATGGGCACCCCCGCTCTCTCTCTCTCTCTGAACTCCCGCTGCTTTATGGGCACTCCCGCTCTCTCTCTCTCTCTCTCTCTCTGAACTCCCGCTGCTTTATGGGCACTCCCGCTCTCTCTCACTCTCTGAACGCTCGGTGCTTTATGGGCAGTCCCGCTCTCTCTCTATCTCTCTGAACTCCCGCTGCTTTATGGGCACACCCGCACCTTCTCTCTCTCTCTGAACTCCCGATGCTTTATGGGCACTCCCGCTCTCTCTCTCTCTCTCTCTGAACTCCCGCTGCTTTATGGGCACTCCCGCTCTCTCTCTCTCGGTCTCTCTCTCTGAACTCCCGATGCTTTATGGGCACTCCCGCTCTCTCTCTCTCTCTCTCTCTGAACTCCCGCTGCTTTATGGGCACTCCTGCTCTCTGTCTCTCTGTCTGAACTCCCGCTGCTTTATGGGCACTCCCGCTCTCTCTCTCTCTCTGACCTCCCGCTGCTTTCTAGGCACTCCCGCTCTCTCTCTCTCTCTCTCTCTCTGAAGTCTCGGTGCTTTATGGACACTCCCGCTCTCTCTCTCTCTCTGAATTCCCGCTGCTTTATGGGCACTCCCTCTCTCTCTCTCTCTGAACTCCCGCTGCTTTATGGGCACTCCCGCTCTCTCTCTCTTTCTCTCTCTCTGAACTCCCGCTGCTTTATGGGCACTCCCGCTCTCTCTCTGTCTCTCTGAACTCCCGCTGCTTTATGGGCACTCCCGCACTCTCTCTCTCACTCTCTGAACTCCCGCTGCTTTATGGGCACACCCGCACTCCCTCTCTCTCTGAACTCCCGCTGCTTTATGGGCACTCCCGCTCTCTCTCCCTCTCTCTGAACTCCCGCTGCTTTATGGGCACTCCCGCTCTCGGTGTCTCTCTCTGAACTCCCGCTGCTTTATGGGCACTCCCGATCTCTCTCTCTCTATGAACTCCCGCTGCTTTATGGGCACTCCCGATCTCTCTCTCTCTTTGAACTCCCGCTGCTTTGTGGGCTCTCCCGCTCTCTCTCTCTCCCTGAACTCCCGCTGCTTTATGGGCACTCCCGCTCTCTCTCTCTCCCTGAACTCCCGCTGCTTTATGGGCACTCCCGCACTCCCTCTCTCTCTGAACTCCCGCTGCTTTATGGGCACTCCCGATCTCTCTCTCTCTATGAACTCCCGCTGCTTTATGGGCACTCCCGCTCTCTCTCTCTCTCTGAACTCCCGCTGCTTTATGGGCACTCCCGCTCTCTCTCTCTCCCTGAACTCCCGCTGCTTTATGGGAAATCCCGCTCTCTCTCTCTGAACTCGCGCTGCTTTATGGGCACCCCCGCTCTCTCTCTCTCTCTGAACTCCCGCTGCTTTATGGGCACTCCTGCTCTCTGTCTCTCTGTCTCTCTGTCTCAACTCCAGCTGCTTTATGGGCACTCCCGCTCTCTCTCTCTCTCTCTCTGAACTCCCGCTGCTTTATGGGCACTCCCGCTCTCTCTCACTCTCTGAACGCTCGGTGCTTTATGGGCACACCAGCTCTCTCTCTCTCTCTCTCTCTCTGAACTCCCGCTGCTTTATGGGCACTCCCGTTCCTTCTCTCTCTCTGAACTCACGCTGCTTTATAGGCACTCCCGCTCTCTCTCTCTCTCTGAACTCCCGCTGCTTTATGGGCACTCCCGGTCTCTCTCTCTCTCTATGAACTCCCGCTGGTTTATGGGTACACCCGCTCTCTCTCTCTCTCTGACCTCCCGCTGCTTATTGGGCAATCCTGCTCTCTCTCTCTCTCTGTCTCTCTCTCTGAACTCTCGCTGCTTTACGGGCACTCCCGCTCTCTCTCTGACCTCCCGCTGCTTTATGGGCACACTCGCTCTCTCACTCTCGCTCTGAACTCCCGCTGCTTTATGGGCACTCCCTCTCTCTCTCTCTCTCTCTGATCTCCCGCTGCTTTATGGGCACTACCGCTCTCTGTCTCTCTGTCTGAACTCTCGCTGCTTTATGGGCTCTCCCGCTCTCTCTGAACTCCCGCTGCTTTATGGGCACTCCCGGTCTCTCTCTCTCTGAACTCCCGCTGCTTTATGGGCACTCCCGCTCTCTCTCTCTCTGAACTCCCGCTGCTTTATGGGCACTCCTGCTGTCTCTCTCCCTCTGAACTCTCGCTGCTTTGTGGGCACTCCCGCTCTCTGTCTCTCTCTCTGAACTCCCGCTGCTTTTTGGGCACTCCTGCACTCTTTCTCTCTCTGAACTCCCGCTGCTTTGTGGGCACTCCCGCTCTTTCTCAGTCTCTCTGAACTCCCGCTGCTTTATGGGCACTCCTGCTCTCTCTCTCTCTCTCTCTGAACTCCCACTGCTATATGGGCACTCCCGCTCTCTGTCTCTCTCTCTGAACTCCCGCTTCTTCATGGGCACTCCCGCTCTCTCTCTCTCAACTCCCGCTGCTTTATGGGCACTCCCGCTCTCTCTCTCTCTCTGAAATCCCGCTGCTTTATGGGCACTCCCGCTCTCTCTCTCTCTCTGAACTCCCGCTGCTTTATGGGCACTCCCACACTCTCTCTCTCCCTAAACTCCCGCTGCTTTATGGGCACTCCCGCACTCTCTCTCTCTCTGAACGCCCGCTGCTTCATGGGCACCCCCGCTCTCTCTCACTCTCTCAATCTGAACTCCCACTTCTTTATGGGCACTTCCGCTCTCTCTCTCTCTCTGTCTGAACTCCTCCTGCTTCATGGGCACTCCCGCTCTCTCTCTCTCACTCTTAACTCTCGCTGCTGTATGGGCACTCCCGCTCTCTCTCTCACTCTTAACTCTCGCTGCTGTATGGGCAATCCCGCTCTCTCTCTCTTTCTGAACTCTCACTGCTTTATGGGCACTCCCGCACTCTCTCTCTCTCTGAACCCCCACTGCTTTATGGGCACTCACGCTCTCTCTCTCTGAACTCCCGCTGCTTTATGGGCACTACCGCTCTCTCTCTGTCTCTCTGAACTCCCGCTGCTTTATGGGCACTCCCGCTCTCGCTCTCTCTCTCTCTGAACTCCCGCTGCTTTATGGGCACTACCGCTCTCTCTCTGTCTCTCTGAACTCCCGCTGCTTCATGGGCACTCCCGCTCTCGCTCTCTCTCTCTCTCTCTCTGAACTCTCGCCTCTTTATGGGCACTCCAGGTCTCTCTCTCTCTCTCTCTCTATCTGAACACCCGCTGCTTTATGGGCACTCCCGCTCTCTCTCTCTCTCTTTGAAATCCCGCTGCTTTATGGGCACTCCCGCTCTCTCTCTGAACTCCCGCTGCTTTATGGGCACTCCCGCTCTCTCTCTCTCGGTCTCTGCTCTGAACTCCCGCTGCTTTATGGGCACTCCCGCTCTCTCTCTCTCTGAACACCCGCTGCTTTATGGGCACTCCCGCTCTCTCTCTCTCTCTGAACTCCCGCTGCTTTATGGGCAATCCCGCTCTCTCTCTCTCTCTGAACTCCCGCTGCTTTATGGGCACTCCTGCTCTCTGTCTGAACTCCCGCTGCTTTATGGGCACTCCCGCTCTCTCTCTCTTTCTCTCTCTCTGAACTCCCGCTGCTTTATGGGCACTCCCGCTCTCTCTCTGTCTCTCTGAACTCCCGCTGCTTTATGGGCACTCCCGCACTCTCTCTCTCACTCTCTGAACTCCCGCTGCTTTATGGGCACACCCGCACTCCCTCTCTCTCTGAACTCCCGCTGCTTTATGGGCACTCCCGCTCTCTCTCCCTCTCTCTGAACTCCCGCTGCTTTATGGGCACTCCCGCTCTCGGTGTCTCTCTCTGAACTCCCGCTGCTTTATGGGCACTCCCGATCTCTCTCTCTCTATGAACTCCCGCTGCTTTATGGGCACTCCCGATCTCTCTCTCTCTTTGAACTCCCGCTGCTTTGTGGGCTCTCCCGCTCTCTCTCTCTCCCTGAACTCCCGCTGCTTTATGGGCACTCCCGCTCTCTCTCTCTCCCTGAACTCCCGCTGCTTTATGGGCACTCCCGCACTCCCTCTCTCTCTGAACTCCCGCTGCTTTATGGGCACTCCCGATCTCTCTCTCTCTATGAACTCCCGCTGCTTTATGGGCACTCCCGCTCTCTCTCTCTCTCTGAACTCCCGCTGCTTTATGGGCACTCCCGCTCTCTCTCTCTCCCTGAACTCCCGCTGCTTTATGGGAAATCCCGCTCTCTCTCTCTGAACTCGCGCTGCTTTATGGGCACCCCCGCTCTCTCTCTCTCTCTGAACTCCCGCTGCTTTATGGGCACTCCTGCTCTCTGTCTCTCTGTCTCTCTGTCTCAACTCCAGCTGCTTTATGGGCACTCCCGCTCTCTCTCTCTGAACTCCCGCTGCTTTATGGGCACTCCCGCTCTCTCTCACTCTCTGAACGCTCGGTGCTTTATGGGCACACCAGCTCTCTCTCTCTCTCTCTCTGAACTCCCGCTGCTTTATGGGCACTCCCGTTCCTTCTCTCTCTCTGAACTCACGCTGCTTTATAGGCACTCCCGCTCTCTCTCTCTCTCTGAACTCCCGCTGCTTTATGGGCACTCCCGGTCTCTCTCTCTCTCTATGAACTCCCGCTGGTTTATGGGTACACCCGCTCTCTCTCTCTCTCTGACCTCCCGCTGCTTATTGGGCAATCCTGCTCTCTCTCTCTCTCTGAACTCTCGCTGCTTTACGGGCACTCCCGCTCTCTCTCTGACCTCCCGCTGCTTTATGGGCACACTCGCTCTCTCACTCTCGCTCTGAACTCCCGCTGCTTTATGGGCACTCCCTCTCTCTCTCTCTCTCTCTGAACTCCCGCTGCTTTATGGGCACTACCGCTCTCTGTCTCTCTGTCTGAACTCTCGCTGCTTTATGGGCTCTCCCGCTCTCTCTGAACTCCCGCTGCTTTATGGGCACTCCCGGTCTCTCTCTCTCTGAACTCCCGCTGCTTTATGGGCACTCCCGCTCTCTCTCTCTCTCTGAACTCCCGCTGCTTTTTGGGCACTCCTGCACTCTTTCTCTCTCTGAACTCCCGCTGCTTTGTGGGCACTCCCGCTCTTTCTCAGTCTCTCTGAACTCCCGCTGCTTTATGGGCACTCCTGCTCTCTCTCTCTCTCTCTCTGAACTCCCACTGCTATATGGGCACTCCCGCTCTCTGTCTCTCTCTCTGAACTCCCGCTTCTTCATGGGCACTCCCGCTCTCTCTCTCTCAACTCCCGCTGCTTTATGGGCACTCCCGCTCTCTCTCTCTCTCTGAAATCCCGCTGCTTTATGGGCACTCCCGCTCTCTCTCTCTCTCTGAACTCCCGCTGCTTTATGGGCACTCCCACACTCTCTCTCTCCCTAAACTCCCGCTGCTTTATGGGCACTCCCGCACTCTCTCTCTCTCTGAACGCCCGCTGCTTCATGGGCACCCCCGCTCTCTCTCACTCTCTCAATCTGAACTCCCACTTCTTTATGGGCACTTCCGCTCTCTCTCTCTCTCTGTCTGAACTCCTCCTGCTTCATGGGCACTCCCGCTCTCTCTCTCTCACTCTTAACTCTCGCTGCTGTATGGGCACTCCCGCTCTCTCTCTCTCACTCTTAACTCTCGCTGCTGTATGGGCAATCCCGCTCTCTCTCTCTTTCTGAACTCTCACTGCTTTATGGGCACTCCCGCACTCTCTCTCTCTCTGAACCCCCACTGCTTTATGGGCACTCACGCTCTCTCTCTCTGAACTCCCGCTGCTTTATGGGCACTACCGCTCTCTCTCTGTCTCTCTGAACTCCCGCTGCTTTATGGGCACTCCCGCTCTCGCTCTCTCTCTCTCTGAACTCCCGCTGCTTTATGGGCACTACCGCTCTCTCTCTGTCTCTCTGAACTCCCGCTGCTTCATGGGCCCTCCCGCTCTCGCTCTCTCTCTCTCTCTCTCTGAACTCTCGCCTCTTTATGGGCACTCTAGGTCTCTCTCTCTCTCTCTCTCTATCTGAACACCCGCTGCTTTATGGGCACTCCCGCTCTCTCTCTCTCTCTCTCTCTTTGAAATCCCGCTGCTTTATGGGCACTCCCGCTCTCTCTCTGAACTCCCGCTGCTTTATGGGCACTCCCGCTCTCTCTCTCTCGGTCTCTGCTCTGAACTCCCGCTGCTTTATGGGCACTCCCGCTCTCTCTCTCTCTGAACACCCGCTGCTTTATGGGCACTCCCGCTCTCTCTCTCTCTCTGAACTCCCGCTGCTTTATGGGCAATCCCGCTCTCTCTCTCTCTCTGAACTCCCGCTGCTTTATGGGCACTCCTGCTCTCTGTCTCTCTGTCTGAACTCCCGCTGCTTTATGGGCACTCCCGCTCTCTCTCTCTCTCTGACCTCCCGCTGCTTTCTGGGCACTCCCGCTCTCTCTGTCTCTCTCTCTCTCTCTCTCTCTGAAGTCTCGGTGCTTTATGGACACTCCCGCTCTCTCTCTCTCTCTGAATTCCCGCTGCTTTATGGGCACTCCCTCTCTCTCTGAACTCCCGCTGCTTTATGGGCACTCCCGCTCTCTCTCTCTTTCTCTCTCTCTGAACTCCCGCTGCTTTATGGGCACTCCCGCTCTCTCTCTCTCTGAACTCCCGCTGCTTTATGGGCACTCCCGCACTCTCTCTCTCACTCTCTGAACTCCCGCTGCTTTATGGGCACTCCCGCACTCCCTCTCTCTCTGAACTCCCGCTGCTTTATGGGCACTCCCGCTCTCTCTCCCTCTCTCTGAACTCCCGCTGCTTTATGGGCACTCCCGCTCTCGGTCTCTCTCTCTGAACTCCCGCTGCTTTATGGGCACTCCCGCTCTCTCTCTCTCTCTCTAAACTCCCGCTGCTGTATGGGCACACCCACACTCTCTCTCTCTCTCTCTGAACTCCCGCTGCTTTATGGGCACTCCCGCTCTCTCTCTCTCTCTAAACTCCCGCTGCTGTATGGGCACACCCACACTCTCTCTCTCTCTCTGAACTCCCGCTGCTTTATGGGCACTCCCGCTGTCTCTCTCTCTCTATCTGAACTCCCGCTGCTTTATGGGCACTCCCGCACTCCATCTCTCTCTGAACTCCCGCTGCTTTATGGGCACTCACGCTCTCTCTCTCTCTGAACTCCCGCTGCTTTATGGGCACTCCCGCTCCCTCTCTCTTTCTGAACTCACGCTGCTTTATGGGCACTCCCGGTCTCTCTCTCTCTATGAACTCCCGCTGGTTTATGGGCACACCCGCTCTCTCTCTCTTGTAGAGGGTGCCATCTCCGCTACTCCACTACTGGGCCGATATCTGGGGTTTGAATATCTGTGTGTGTCTCTCTCCAGCTGGCACTGAAACTTCAGAGGCCAGGGGATGTCGCGCTGGGACACTTCCACTGAAGAGAGCACTGATTCAAGCCTGCCGTTTATTCCTAACCGACAGCCTGAGACTTATATCACACAGATCTCCAGACCCCTACCAATACCCAGGTGATTCTCTCTCTTGCCGGTGGTGCAACAGCCACCCGGTTCCTACTCCACTAGAGTAGCTTTCCCAAGAGAGAGAATAGGACACTGCTGTTTATTCCCTAACCAGCAGTCTGTCCTGAGTGAATCGCTCAAGATGACCCTCGATTCCTGAACCCGGAATTAAGGTGAGGAGTATTTTAACCATGACTTGGTCAGAGATCGCTGGTGAAGGATTGAAGAATTTAAACGACTCCAATTAGCATCAAATCAAGATTTATTGTAAAACCCAGGTCAAAATCATCAACAGAAGAAACACAATACAATCTTATACTCTAATATACACTATGTCTATTCAAAGGTAATATAGCGGACACAACGAAAATTCTTATGCTTACACAGGTTTTAGCAATATCACAGGCACAAAACAAGTTCCCTTCCCCAAAGCCTCAACCACTATTAAAGTCAAGGGAGTTTCGTAAGCTGCTGCGGAGTACTTACGGTCACAGGCTGCAGAGGTCAAGTCAGGGGTGCAGAGGTCGAGCCAAGAACGAAGAGAGCCCTACTCGAAAACACAGCCCCTTTTATATAGTTATACCTGGCTTTGTTCTGTGATCGGCCAGCCCCTTTTGCATTGAAAAGGTAGGTTTTCAAAGTTCCCGCTGGTCCCGCCCCTTTTGAGCCGGTCAGAGCTGTATGTTTCCGGGGTATTCCTTGCAGGTCCGCTTCTTCCAGCTAGGCAGACCTGCGCGATTTGAATTTGGCGCTGGCTCCGCCCCCTTCTTTCAGTGAGTTTCTGCCGGTAGCTCCTGTCAAGATTGGAGTACCTCCCCCAGGTCCGCCTCCAACTTGGTTTTTTCTGCCGGTAGCTTCTGTCAAGCTTGGAGTACCTCCCCTAGGTCCGCCTCCAACTTGGTTTTTTTTCAGACCTGCGCGATTTGAATTTGGCGCTGGCTCCGCCCCCCTTCTCCCAGTGAGTTTCTGCCGGTAGCTCCTGTCAAGATTGGAGTACCTCCCCCAGGTCCGCCTCCAACTTGGCTTTTCTCTACCGCTGATTTTCTAGGGGCTTTTCCAGCGCAATATGCTGGACTCAGACAGTCTGATTTCTAGTTTTAATGAGGTTAGGCTCTTCTGTGGAGAATTTCAGTGTCTTCCAGCTGCTCCGGAGATGGCTGCTATTCTCACCTCGCTATGTTGATGGGGTGCTAATTGGATTCTGCTCTGGTGGAGGCCAGGTCATTTACATTTGCATGGGGCTATGACCATCCCATTGTCCTGCTTGCATGCAAGCCTCCTGTGTATTCCCGTGCCCCTTTGTCTGTGTCTTGATGTTATCTTGTTGTCTGGCTCCTTCTTCCTTGTAGCTCCTAGGGGGGTGTTTGTAAATGTTTATGTATTTATGCCCTTACTCAGCTCAGCGGGCCAAGCCTGCTGGGAAAACTGGTTCTGTTCCCTTGGCTGGAAAGTCGGTTTACAGTCTCTGAGTTTCTCCAAAAAGGGCCGAATTGCCCGAAAACCTTACACTCTCTCTGAACTCCCGCTGCTTTATGGGCACTCCCGCTCTCTCTCTCTCTCTGAACTCCTGCTGCTTTATGGGCACTCCCGGTCTCTCTCTATCTCTCTGAACTCCCGCTGCTTTATGGGCACACCCGCACTTTCTCTCTCTCTCTGAACTCCCGATGCTTTATGGGCACTCCCGCTCTCTCTCTCTCTCTCTCTCTCTGAACTCCCGCTGCTTTATGGGCACTCCCGCTCTCTCTCTCTCGGTCTCTGCTCTGAACTCCCGCTGCTTTATGGGCACTCCCGCTCTCTCTCTCTCTGAACACCCGCTGCTTTATGGGCACTCCCGCTCTCTCTCTCTCTCTGAACTCCCGCTGCTTTATGGGTAATCCCGCTCTCTCTCTCTCTCTCTCTCTCTCTCTGAACTCCCGCTGCTTTATGGGCACTCCTGCTCTCTGTCTCTCTGTCTGAACTCCCGCTGCTTTATGGGCACTCCCGCTCTCTCTCTCTCTCTGACCTCCCGCTGCTTTCTGGGCACTCCCGCTCTCTCTCTCTCTCTCTCTCTCTCTCTCTCTGAAGTCTCGGTGCTTTATGGACACTCCCGCTCTCTCTCTCTCTCTGAATTCCCGCTGCTTTATGGGCACTCCCTCTCTCTCTCTCTCTGAACTCCCGCTGCTTTATGGGCACTCCCGCTCTCTCTCTCTTTCTCTCTCTCTGAACTCCCGCTGCTTTATGGGCACTCCCGCTCTCTCTCTCTCTGAACTCCCGCTGCTTTATGGGCACTCCCGCACTCTCTCTCTCACTCTCTGAACTCCCGCTGCTTTATGGGCACTCCCGCACTCCCTCTCTCTCTGAACTCCCGCTGCTTTATGGGCACTCCCGCTCTCTCTCCCTCTCTCTGAACTCCCGCTGCTTTATGGGCACTCCCGCTCTCGGTCTCTCTCTTTGAACTCCCGCTGCTTTATGGGCACTCCCGCTCTCTCTCTCTCTCTCTCTCTAAACTCCCGCTGCTGTATGGGCACACCCACACTCTCTCTCTCTCTCTCTGAACTCCCGCTGCTTTATGGGCACTCCCGCTGTCTCTCTCTCTCTATCTGAACTCCCGCTGCTTTATGGGCACTCCCGCACTCCCTCTCTCTCTGAACTCCCGCTGCTTAATGGGCACTCACGCTCTCTCTCTCTCTGAACTCCCGCTGCTTTATGGGCACTCCCGCTCCCTCTCTCTCTCTGAACTCACGCTGCTTTATGGGCACTCCCGGTCTCTCTCTCTCTATGAACTCCCGCTGGTTTATGGGCACACCCGCTCTCTCTCTCTCTCTGAACTCCCGCTGCTTTATGGGCACTCCCGCTCTCTCTCTCTCTCTGAACTCCTGCTGCTTTATGGGCACTCCCGGTCTCTCTCTCTCTATGAACTCCCACTGCTTAATGGGCACTCCTGCTCTCTCTCTCTCTCTGTCTCTCTCTCTGAACTCTCGCTGCTTTATGGGCACTCCCGCTCTCTCTCTCTCTCTCTCTCTCTCTCTGAACTCTCACTGCTTTACGGGCACTCCCGCTCTCTCTCTGACCTCCCGCTGCTTTATGGGCACACCCGCTCTCTCACTCTCTCTCTGAACTCCCGCTGCTTTATGGGCACTTCCGCTCTCTCTCTCTCTCTCTCTCTCTCTGAACTCCCGCTGCTTTATGGGCACTCCGGCTCTCTCTCACTCTCTCTGAACTCCCGCTTCTTTCTGGGCACTCCCGCTCTCTCTCTCTCTGAACTCCCGCTGCTTTATGGGCACTCCCGCTCTCTCTCTGTCTGAACTCCCGCTGCTTTATGGGCACTCCTGCTGTCTCTCTCTCTTTGAACTCTTGCTGCTTTGTGGGCACTCCCGCTCTCTCTCTCTGAACTCCCGCTGCCTTTTGGGCACTCCTGCACTCTCTCTCTCTCTGAACTCCCGCTGCTTTGTGGGCACTCCCGCTCTCTCTCACTCTCTCAGAACTCCCGCTGCTTTATGTGCACTCCCACACTCTCTCTCTCCCTGAACTCCCGCTGCTTTATGGGCACTCCCGCTCTCTCTCTGAACGCCCGCTGTTTTATGGGCACTCCCGCACTCTCTCTCTCTCTGAACTCCCGCTGCTTTATGGGCACACCCGCTATCTCTCTGAACGGCCGCTGTTTTTTGGGCACTCCCGCTCTCTCTCTGAACTCCCGCTGCTTTATGGGCAATCCCGCTCTCTCTCTCTATCTGAACCCCCGCTGCTTTATGGGCACTTCCGCTCTCTCTCTCTCTCTGAACTCCCGCTGCTTTATCGGAACTCCCGATCTCTCTCTCTCTCTCTCTCTGAACTCCCACTGCTTTATGGGCACTCACGCTCTCTCTCACTCTCTATCTCTGAACTCCCACTGCTTTATGGGAACTCCCGCTCTCTCTCTCTTTCTGTCTGAACTCCTCCTGCTTCATGGGCACTCCCGGTCTCTCTCTCTCACTCTGAACTCTCGCTGCTTTATGGGCACTCCCGCTCTCTCTCTCTCTCTGAACTCCCACTGCTTTATGGGCACTCCCGCACTCTCTCTCTCTCTGAACCCCCGCTGCTTTCTGGGCACTCACGCTCTCTCTCTCTCTCTGAACACCCCCAGCTTTATGGGCACTACCGCTCTCTCTCTCTCTCTCTCTGAACCCCCACTGCTTTATGGGCACTCCCGCTCTCTGTCTCTCTCTCTCTCTCTCTCTGAACCCCCGCTGCTTTATGGGCACTCCCGCTCTCTGTCTCTCTCTCTCTCTCTCTCTGAACCCCCGCTGCTTTATGGGCACTCCCGCTCTCTCTCTCTCTATCTCACTCTGAACTCCCGCTGCTTTATGGGCACTCCCGCTCTCTCTCTCTCTCTCTGAACTCTCGCTGCTTTGTGGGCACTCCTGGTCTGTCTCTCCCTCCCTCTCCCTGAACTCCCGCTGCTTTATGGGCACTCCCGCTCTCTCTCTCTCTCTCTCCCTGAACTCCCGCTGCTTTATGGGCACTCCCGCTCTCTCTCTCTCTCTGAACGCCCGCTGCTTCATGTGCACTCCCGCACTCTCTCTCTCTCTGAACTCTCGCTGCTTTATGGGCAATCCCGCTCTCTCTCTCTCTCTAAGAACTCCCGCTGCTTTATGGGCACTCCCGCTCTCTCTCTCTCTCTCTGAACTCCCGCTGCTTTATCGGCACTCACGCTCTCTCTCTCTCTCTCTGAACACCCACTGCTTTATGGGCACTCCCGCTCTCTCTCTCTCTCTCTCTCTGAACTCTCCCTGCTTTATGGGCACTCCCGCTCTCTCTCTCTCTCCCTGCTTTATGGGCACTCCCACTCTCTCTCACTCTCTCTGAACTCCCGCTGCTTTATGGGCACTCCTGCTCTCTCTCTCTCTCTCTCTCTGAACTCCCACTGCTTTATGGGCACTTCCGCTCTCTCTGAACTCCCACTGCTTTATGGGCACTCCCGCTCTCTGTCTCTCACTCTGAACTCCCGCTGCTTTATGGGCACTCCCGCTCTCTGTCTCTCTCTCTGAAATCCCGCAGCTTTATGGGCACTCCCGCTCTCTCTCTCTCTCTCTGAAACCCCGCTGCTTTATGGGCACTCCCACTCTCTCTCTCTCTCACTCTGAACTCCCGCTGCTTGATGGGCACTCCCGCTATCTCTCTCTCTCTGAACTCCCGCTGCTTTATGGGCACTCCCGATCTCTCTCTCTCTATGAACTCCCGCTGCTTTGTGGGCACACCCGCTCTCTCTCTCTCCCTGAACTCCCGCTGCTTTGTGGGCACACCCGCTCTCTCTCCCTGAACTCCCGCTGCTTTATGGGCACTCCCGCTCTCTCTCTCTCGGTCTCTCTCTCTTTGAACTCCCGCTGCTTCATGGGAAATCCCGCTCTCTCTCTCTGAACTCGCGCTGCTTTATGGGCACTCCCGCTCTCTCTCTCTCTCTCTCTCTGAACTCTCCCTGCTTTATGGGCACTCCCGCTCTCTCTCTCTCTCTCTGAACTCTCCCTGCTTTATGGGCACTCCCGCTCTCTCTCTCTCTCTCTCCCTGCTTTATGGGCACTCCCGCTCTCTCTCACTCTCTCTGAACTCCCGCTGCTTTATGGGCACTTCCGCTCTCTCTGAACTCCCACTGCTTTATGAGCACTCTCGCTCTCTCTCTCTCTATGAACTCCCGCTGCTTTATGGGAAATCCCGCACTCTCTCTCTCTCTCTCTCTCTGAACTCCCGCTGCTTTATGGGCACCCCCGCTCTCTCTCTCTCTGAACTCCCGCTGCTTTATGGGCACTCCTGCTCTCTGTCACTCTGTCTCAACTCCAGCTGCTTTATGGGCACTCCCGCTCTCTCTCTCTCTCTCTCTCTGAACTCCCGCTGCTTTATGGGCACTCCCGCTCTCTCTCACTCTCTGAACGCTCGGTGCTTCATGGGCACTCCCGCTCTCTCTCTCTCTCTCTCTCTCTGAACTCCCGCTGCTTTATGGGCACTCCCGTTCCCTCTCTCTCTCTGAACTCACGTTGCTTTATGGGCACTCCCGCTCTCTCTCTCTCTCTGAACTCCCGCTGCTTTATGGGCACTCCCGGTCTCTCTCTCTCTCTATGAACTCCCGCTGGTTTAAGGGTACACCCGCTCTCTCTCTCTCTCTGAACTCCCGCTGCTTTATGGGCAATCCCGCTCTCTCTCTCTGAACTCCCGCTGCTTAATGGGCACTCCCGCTCTCTCTCTGTCTCTCTCTCTGAACTCTCGCTGCTTTATGGGCACTCCTGCTCTCTCTCTCTCTCTGTCTCTCTCTCTGAACTCTCGCTGCTTTACTGGCACTCCCGCTCTCTCTCTGACCTCCCGCTGCTTTATGGGCACACCCGCTCTCTCACTCTCTCTCTGAACTCCCGCTGCTTTATGGGCACTCCCGCTCTCTCTCTCTCTCTCTCTCTCTCTGAACTCCCGCTGCTTTATGGGCACTACCGCTCTCTGTCTCTCTGTCTGAACTCTCGCTGCTTTATGGGCTCTCCCGCTCTCTCTCACTCTCTCTGAACTCCCGCTGCTTTATGGGCACTCCCGCTCTCTCTCTCTCTGAACTCCCGCTGCTTTATGGGCACTCCCGCTCTCTCTCTCTCTGAACTCCCGCTGCTTTATGGGCACTGCTGCTGTCTCTCTCCCTCTGAACTCTCGCTGCTTTGTGGGCACTCCCGCTCTCTGTCTCTCTCTCTGAACTCCCGCTGCTTTTTGGGCACTCCTGCACTCTTTCTCTCTCTGAACTCCCGCTGCTTTGTGGGCACTCCTGCTCTCTCTCTCTTTCTCTCTGAACTCCCACTGCTTTATGGGCACTCCCGCTCTCTCTCTCTCTCTCTCTGAACTCCCACTGCTATATGGGCACTCCCGCTCTCTGTCTCTCTCTCTGAACTCCCGCTTCTTTATGGGCACTCCCGCTCTCTCTCTCTCAACTCCCGCTGCTTTATGGGCACTCCCGCTCTCTCTCTCTCTCTGAAATCCCGCTGCTTTATGGGCACTCCCGCTCTCTCTCTCTCTCTCTGAACACCCGCTGCTTTATGGGCACTCCTGCTCTCTCTCTCTCTCTGAACTCCCACTGCTATATGGGCACTCCCGGTCTCTGTCTCTCTCTCTGAACTCCCGCTTCTTTATGGGCACTCCCGCTCTCTCTCTCTCAACTCCCGCTGCTTTATGGGCACTCCCGCTCTCTCTCTCTCTCTGAAATCCCGCTGCTTTATGGGCACTCCCGCTCTCTCTCTCTCTCTGAACTCCCGCTGCTTTATGGGCACTCCCACACTCTCTCTCTCCCTGAACTCCCGCTGCTTTATGGGCACTCCCGCTCTCTCTCTCTGAACGCCCGCTGCTTCATGGGCACTCCCGCACTCTCTCTCTCTCTGAACTCTCGCTGCTTTATGGGCACTCCCGCTCTCTCTCTCTCAACGCCCGCTGCTTCATGGGCACTCCCGCACTCTCTCTCTCTCTGAACTCTCGCTGCTTTATGGGCAATCCCGCTCTCTCTCTCTCTCTAAGAACTCCCGCTGCTTTATGGGCACTCCCGCTCTCTCTCTCTCTCTCTGAACCCCCGCTGCTTTATGGGCACTCCCGCTCTCTCTCTCTCTCTCTGAACTCCCGCTGCTTTATCGGCACTCACGCTCTCTCTCTCTCTCTCTATCTGAACTCCCACTGCTTTATGGGCACTCCCGCTCTCTCTCTCTCTCTGTCTGAACTCCTCCTGCTTTATGGGCACTTCCGCTCTCTCTCTCTTTCTGAACTCTCACTGCTTTATGGGCACTCCAGCACTCTCTCTCTCTCTGAACCCCCGCTGCTTTATGGGCACTCACGCTCTCTCTCTCTGAACTCCCGCTGCTTTATGGGCACTACCGCTCTCTCTCTGTCTCTCTGAACTCCCGCTGCTTTATGGGCACTCCCGCTCTCGCTCTCTCTCTCTCTCTCTCCCTGAACTCCCGCTGCTTTATGTGCACTCCCGCACTCTCTCTCTCTCTGAACTCTCGCTGCTTTATGGGCAATCCCGCTCTCTCTCTCTTTTTAAGAACTCCCGCTGCTTTATGGGCACTCCCGCTCTCTCTCTCTCTCTCTGAACTCCCGCTGCTTTATCGGCACTCACGCTCTCTCTCTCTCTCTCTGAACACCCACTGCTTTATGGGCACTCCCGCTCTCTCTCTCTCTCTCTCTCTGAACTCTCCCTGCTTTATGGGCACTCCCGCTCTCTCTCTCTCTCTCCCTGCTTTATGGGCACTCCCGCTCTCTCTCACTCTCTCTGAACTCCCGCTGCTTTATGGGCACTCCTGCTCTCTCTCTCTCTCTCTCTCTGAACTCCCACTGCTTTATGGGCACTTCCGCTCTCTCTGAACTCCCACTGCTTTATGGGCACTCCCGCTCTGTCTCTCACTCTGAACTCCCGCTGCTTTATGGGCACTCCCGCTCTCTGTCTCTCTCTCTGAAATCCCGCTGCTTTATGGGCACTCCCGCTCTCTCTCTCTCTCTCTGAACTCCCGCTGCTTTATGGGCACTCCCACTCTCTCTCTCTCTCACTCTGAACTCCCGCTGCTTGATGGGCACTCCCGCTATCTCTCTCTCTCTGAACTCCCGCTGCTTTATGGGCACTCCCGATCTCTCTCTCTCTATGAACTCCCGCTGCTTTGTGGGCACACCCGCTCTCTCTCTCTCCCTGAACTCCCGCTGCTTTGTGGGCACACCCGCTCTCTCTCCCTGAACTCCCGCTGCTTTATGGGCACTCCCGCTCTCTCTCTCTCGGTCTCTCTCTCTTTGAACTCCCGCTGCTTCATGGGAAATCCCGCTCTCTCTCTCTGAACTCGCGCTGCTTTATGGGCACTCCCGCTCTCTCTCTCTCTCTCTCTCTCTGAACTCCCGCTGCTTTATGGGCACTCCCGCTCTCTCTCACTCTCTGAACGCTCGGTGCTTTATGGGCAGTCCGCTCTCTCTCTATCTCTCTGAACTCCCGATGCTTTATGGGCACTCCCGCTCTCTCTCTCTCTGAACTCCCGCTGCTTTATGGGCACTCCCGCTCTCTCTCTCTCTCTCTGAATTCCCGCTGCTTTATGGGCACTCCCACTCTCTCTCTCTCTCACTCTGAACTCCCGCTGCTTGATGGGCACTCCCGCTCTCTCTCTCTCTGAACTCCCGCTGCTTTATGGGCACTCCCGCTCTCTCTCTCTCTCTCTGAATTCCCGCTGCTTTATGGGCACTCCCACTCTCTCTCTCTCTCTCTCTGAACTCCCGCTGCTTTATGGGCACTCCCGCTCTCTCTCTCTCTCTCTGAACTCCCGCTGCTTTATGGGCACTCCCGATCTCTCTCTCTCTATGAACTCCCGCTGCTTTGTGGGCACACCCGCTCTCTCAATCTCCCTGAACTCCCGCTGCTTTGTGGGCACACCCGCTCTCTCTCTCTCCCTGAACTCCCGCTGCTTTATGGGCACTCCCGCTCTCTCTCTCTCGGTCTCTCTCTCTTTGAACTCCCGCTGCTTCATGGGAAATCCCGCTCTCTCTCTCTGAACTCGCGCTGCTTTATGGGCACTCCCGCTCTCTCTCTCTCTCTCTCTCTGAACTCCCGCTGCTTTATGGGCACTCCCGCTCTCTCTCACTCTCTGAACGCTCGGTGCTTTATGGGCAGTCCGCTCTCTCTCTATCTCTCTGAACTCCCGATGCTTTATGGGCACTCCCGCTCTCTCTCTCTTTGAACTCCCGCTGCTTTATGGGCACTCCCGCTCTCTCTCTCTCGGTCTCTCTCTCTGAACTCCCGCTGCTTCATGGGCACTCCCGCTCTCTATCTCTCTGAACTCCCGCTGCTTTCTGGGCACTCCCGCTCTCTCTCTCTCTCTGAACTCCCGCTGCTTTATGGGCACTCCAGCACTCTCTCTCTCTGAACTCCCGCTGCTTTATGGGCACTCCCGCTCTCTCTCTCTCTCACTCTCTCTCTGAATTCCCGCTGCTTTATGGGCACTCCCTCTCTCTCTCTCTCTGAACTCCCGCTGCTTTATGGGCACTCCTGCTCTCACTCTCTGAATTCCCGCTGCTTTATGGGCACTCCCGCTCTCTCTCTCTTTCTCTCTCTCTGAACTCCCGCTGCTTTATGGGCACTCCCGCTCTCTCTCTCTCTCTCTCTGAACTCCCGCTGCTTTATGGGCACTCCCGCACTCTCTCTCTCACTCTCTGAACTCCCGCTGCTTTATGGGCACTCCCGCACTCCCTCTTTCTCTGAACTCCCGCTGCTTTATGGGCACTCCCGCTCTCTCTCCCTATCTCTGAACTCCCGCTGCTTTATGGGCACTCCCGATCTCTCTCTCTCTATGAACTCCCGCTGCTTTGTGGGCACACCCGCTCTCTCTCTCTCTCTCTGAACTCCCACTGCTTTATGGGCACTCCCGCTCTCTCTCACTCTCTCTATCTGAACTCCCACTGCTTTATGGGCACTCCCGCTCTCTCTCTCTCTCTCTCTCTGAACTCTCCCTGCTTTATGGGCACTCCCGCTCTCTCTCTCTCTCTCTCCCTGCTTTATGGGCACTCCCGCTCTCTCTCACTCTCTCTGAACTCCCGCTGCTTTATGGGCACTTCCGCTCTCTCTGAACTCCCACTGCTTTATGAGCACTCTCGCTCTCTCTCTCTCTATGAACTCCCGCTGCTTTATGGGAAATCTCGCTCTCTCTCTCTCTCTCTCTCTCTGAACTCCCGCTGCTTTATGGGCACCCCCGCTCTCTCTCTCTCTCTGAACTCCCGCAGCGTTATGGGCACTCCTGCTCTCTGTCTCTCTGTCTCAACTCCAGCTGCTTTATGGGCACTCCCGCTCTCTCTCTCTCTCTCTCTCTGAACTCCCGCTGCTTTATGGGCACTCCCGCTCTCTCTCACTCTCTGAACGCTCGGTGCTTCATGGGCACTCCCGCTCTCTCTCTCTCTCTCTCTCTCTGAACTCCCGCTGCTTTATGGGCACTCCCGTTCCCTCTCTCTCTCTGAACTCACGCTGCTTTATGGGCACTCCCGCTCTCTCTCTCTCTCTGAACTCCCGCTGCTTTATGGGCACTCCCGGTCTCTCTCTCTCTCTATGAACTCCCGCTGGTTTAAGGGTACACCCGCTCTCTCTCTCTCTCTGAACTCCCGCTGCTTTATGGGCAATCCCGCTCTCTCTCTCTGAACTCCCGCTGCTTAATGGGCACTCCCGCTCTCTCTCTGTCTCTCTCTCTGAACTCTCGCTGCTTTATGGGCACTCCTGCTCTCTCTCTCTCTCTGTCTCTCTCTCTGAACTCTCGCTGCTTTACGGGCACTCCCGCTCTCTCTCTGACCTCCCGCTGCTTTATGGGCACACCCGCTCTCTCACTCTCTCTCTGAACTCCCGCTGCTTTATGGGCACTCCCGCTCTCTCTCTCTCTCTCTCTCTCTCTCTGAACTCCCGCTGCTTTATGGGCACTACCGCTCTCTGTCTCTCTGTCTGAACTCTCGCTGCTTTATGGGCTCTCCCGCTCTCTCTCACTCTCTCTGAACTCCCGCTGCTTTATGGGCACTCCCGCTGCTTTGTGGGCACACCCGCTCTCTCTCCCTGAACTCCCGCTGCTTTATGGGCACTCCCGCTCTCTCTCTCTCGGTCTCTCTCTCTTTGAACTCCCGCTGCTTCATGGGAAATCCCGCTCTCTCTCTCTGAACTCGCGCTGCTTTATGGGCACTCCCGCTCTCTCTCTCTCTCTCTCTCTGAACTCCCGCTGCTTTATGGGCACTCCCGCTCTCTCTCACTCTCTGAACGCTCGGTGCTTTATGGGCAGTCCGCTCTCTCTCTATCTCTCTGAACTCCCGATGCTTTATGGGCACTCCCGCTCTCTCTCTCTCTGAACTCCCGCTGCTTTATGGGCACTCCCGCTCTCTCTCTCTCTCTCTGAATTCCCGCTGCTTTATGGGCACTCCCACTCTCTCTCTCTCTCACTCTGAACTCCCGCTGCTTGATGGGCACTCCCGCTATCTCTCTCTCTCTGAACTCCCGCTGCTTTATGGGCACTCCCGATCTCTCTCTCTCTATGAACTCCCGCTGCTTTGTGGGCACACCCGCTCTCTCAATCTCCCTGAACTCCCGCTGCTTTGTGGGCACACCCGCTCTCTCTCTCTCCCTGAACTCCCGCTGCTTTATGGGCACTCCCGCTCTCTCTCTCTCGGTCTCTCTCTCTTTGAACTCCCGCTGCTTCATGGGAAATCCCGCTTTCTCTCTCTGAACTCGCGCTGCTTTATGGGCACTCCCGCTCTCTCTCTCTCTCTCTCTCTGAACTCCCGCTGCTTTATGGGCACTCCCGCTCTCTCTCACTCTCTGAACGCTCGGTGCTTTATGGGCAGTCCGCTCTCTCTCTATCTCTCTGAACTCCCGATGCTTTATGGGCACTCACGCTCTCTCTCTCTCTGAACTCCCGCTGCTTTATGGGCACTCCCGCTCTCTCTCTCTCGGTCTCTCTCTCTGAACTCCCGCTGCTTTATGGGCACTCTCGCTCTCTATCTCTCTGAACTCCCGCTGCTTTCTGGGCACTCCCGCTCTCTCTCTCTCTCTGAACTCCCGCTGCTTTATGGGCACTCCAGCACTCTCTCTCTCTCTCTGAACTCCCGCTGCTTTATGGGCACTCCAGCTCTCTCTCTCTCTCACTCTCTCTCTGAATTCCCGCTGCTTTATGGGCACTCCCTCTCTCTCTCTCTCTGAACACCCGCTGCTTTATGGGCACTCCTGCTCTCACTCTCTGAATTCCCGCTGCTTTATGGGCACTCCCGCTCTCTCTCTCTTTCTCTCTCTCTGAACTCCCGCTGCTTTATGGGCACTCCCGCTCTCTCTCTCTGAACTCCCGCTGCTTTATGGGCACTCCCGCACTCTCTCTCTCACTCTCTGAACTCCCGCTGCTTTATGGGCACTCCCGCACTCCCTCTTTCTCTGAACTCCCGCTGCTTTATGGGCACTCCCGCTCTCTCTCCCTATCTCTGAACTCCCGCTGCTTTATGGGCACTCCCGATCTCTCTCTCTCTATGAACTCCCGCTGCTTTGTGGGCACACCCGCTCTCTCTCTCTCTCTCTGAACTCCCACTGCTTTATGGGCACTCCCGCTCTCTCTCACTCTCTCTATCTGAACTCCCACTGCTTTATGGGCACTCCCGCTCTCTCTCTCTCTCTGAACTCTCCCTGCTTTATGGGCACTCCCGCTCTCTCTCTCTCTCTCTCCCTGCTTTATGGGCACTCCCGCTCTCTCTCACTCTCTCTGAACTCCCGCTGCTTTATGGGCACTTCCGCTCTCTCTGAACTCCCACTGCTTTATGAGCACTCTCGCTCTCTCTCTCTCTATGAACTCCCGCTGCTTTATGGGAAATCCCGCTCTCTCTCTCTCTCTCTCTCTCTGAACTCCCGCTGCTTTATGGGCACCCCCGCTCTCTCTCTCTCTCTGAACTCCCGCTGCTTTATGGGCACTCCTGCTCTCTGTCTCTCTGTCTCAACTCCAGCTGCTTTATGGGCACTCCCGCTCTCTCTCTCTCTCTCTCTCTGAACTCCCGCTGCTTTATGGGCACTCCCGCTCTCTCTCACTCTCTGAACGCTCGGTGGTTCATGGGCACTCCCGCTCTCTCTCTCTCTCTCTCTCTCTGAACTCCCGCTGCTTTATGGGCACTCCCGTTCCCTCTCTCTCTCTGAACTCACGCTGCTTTATGGGCACTCCCGCTCTCTCTCTCTCTCTGAACTCCCGCTGCTTTATGGGCACTCCCGGTCTCTCTCTCTCTCTATGAACTCCCGCTGGTTTAAGGGTACACCCGCTCTCTCTCTCTCTCTGAACTCCCGCTGCTTTATGGGCAATCCCGCTCTCTCTCTCTGAACTCCCGCTGCTTAATGGGCACTCCCGCTCTCTCTCTGTCTCTCTCTCTGAACTCTCGCTGCTTTATGGGCACTCCTGCTCTCTTTCTCTCTCTGTCTCTCTCTCTGAACTCTCGCTGCTTTACGGGCACTCCCGCTCTCTCTCTGACCTCCCGCTGCTTTATGGGCACACCCGCTCTCTCACTCTCTCTCTGAACTCCCGCTGCTTTATGGGCACTCCCGCTCTCTCTCTCTCTCTCTAATCTCCCGCTGCTGTATGGGCACACCCAAACTCTCTCTCTCTCTCTCTGAACTCCCGCTGCTTTATGGGCACTCCCGCTGTCTCTCTCTCTCTATCTGAACTCCCGCTGCTTTATGGGCACTCCCGCACTCCCTCTCTCTCTGAACTCCCGCTGCTTTATGGGCACACACGCTCTCTCTCTCTGACCTCCCGCTGCTTTATGGGCACTCCCGCTCCCTCTCTCTCTCTGAACTCACGCTGCTTTATGGGCACTCCCGGTCTCTCTCTCTCTATGAACTCCCGCTGGTTTATGGGCACACCCGCTCTCTCTCTCTCTCTGAACTCCCGCTGCTTTATGGGCACTCCCGCTCTCTCTCTCTCTCTGAACTCCTGCTGCTTTATGGGCACTCCCGGTCTCTCTCTCTCTATGAACTCCCACTGCTTAATGGGCACTCCTGCTCTCTCTCGCTCTCTGTCTCTCTCTCTGAACTCTCGCTGCTTTATGGGCACTCCCGCTCTCTCTCTCTCTCTCTGACCTCCCGCTGCTTTATGGGCACACCCGCTCTCTGTCTCTCTGTCTGAACTCTCGCTGCTTTATGGGCACTCCCGCTCTCTCTCACTCTCTCTGAACTCCCGCTTCTTTATGGGCACTCCCGCTCTCTCTCTCTCTGAACTCCCGCTGCTTTATGGGCACTCCCGCTCTCTCTCTCTCTGAACTCCCGCTGCTTTATGGGCACTCCTGCTGTCTCTCTCTCTCTGAACTCTTGCTGCTTTGTGGGCACTCCTGCACTTTCTCTCTCTCTGAACTCCCGCTTCTTTATGGGCACTCCCGCTCTCTCTCTCTCTGAACACCCGCTGCTTTATGGGCACTCCCGCACTCTGTCTCTGAACTCCCGCTGCTTTATGGGCACTCCCGCTCTTTCTCTCTCTGAACTCCCGCTGCTTTATGGGCACTCCCGCTCTCTGTCTCTCTCTCTGAACTCCCGCTGCTTTTTGGGCACTCCTGCACTCTCTCTCTCTCTGAACTCCCGCTGCTTTGTGGGCACTCCCGCTCTCTCTCACTCTCTCTGAACCCCCGCTGCTTTGTGGGCACTCCCGCACTCTCTCACTCTGTCAGAACTCCCGCTGCTTTATGTGCACTCCCACACTCTCTCTCTCCCTGAACTCCCGCTGCTTTATGGGCACTCCCGCTCTCTCTCTCTCTCTCTGAACGCCCGCTGCTTTATGGGCACTCCCGCACTCTCTCTCTCTCTGAACTCCCGCTGCTTTATGGGCAATCCCGCTCTCTCTCTCTCTGAACTCCCGCTGCTTTATGGGCAGTTCCGCTCTCTCTCTCTCTCTGAACTCCCGCTGCTTTATCGGAACTCCCGATCTCTCTCACTCTCTCTCTCTGAACTCCCACTGCTTTATGGGAACTCCCGCTCTCTCTCTCTCTCTGTCTGAACTCCTCCTGCTTTATGGGCACTCCCGGTCTCTCTCTCTCACTCTGAACTCTCGCTGCTTTATGGGCACTCCCGCTCTCTCTCTCTCTCTGAACTCCCACTGCTTTATGGGCACTCCCTCACTCTCTCTCTCTCTGAAACACCGCTGCTTTATGGGCACTCACGCTCTCTCTCTCTCTCTCTGAACTCCCGCAGCTTTATGGGCACTACCGCTCTCTCTCTCTCTCTCTCTGAACCCCCGCTGCTTTATGGGCACTCCCGCTCTCTGTCTCTCTCTCTCTGAACCCCCGCTGCTTTATGGGCACTCACGCTCTCTCTCTCTCTCTGAACTACCGTAGCTTTATGGGCACTACCGCTCTCTCTCTCTGGCTCTCTGATCTGCCACTGTTTTATGGGCACTCCCGCTCTCTCTCACTCTGAACTCCCGCTGCTTTATGGGCACTCCCGCTCTCTCTCTCTCTCTCTGAACTCTCGCTGCTTTATGGGCACTCCTGGTCTGTCTCTCCCTCCCTCTCCCTGAACTCCCGCTGCTTTATGGGCATTCCCGCTCTCTCTCTCTCCCTGAACTCCCGCTGCTTTATGGGCACTCCCGCTCTCTCTCTCTCTCTCTCTCTATCTGAACACCCGCTGCTTTATGGGCACTCCCGCTCTCTCTCTCTCGCTCTCTGAACTCTCCCTCCTTTATGGGCACTCCCGCTCTCTCTCTCTCTCTCTCTCCTTGCTTTATGGGCACTCCCGCTCTCTCTCACTCTCTCTGAACTCCCGCTGCTTTATGGGCACTCCTGCTCTCTCTCTCTCTCTCTCTGAACTCCCACTGCTTTATGGGCACTCCCGCTCTCTCTGAACTCCCACTGCTTTATGGGCACTCCCGCTCTCTCTCTCTCTCTGAACTCCCGTAGCTTTATGGGCACTACCGCTCTCTCTCTCTGGCTCTCTGATCTGCCACTGTTTTATGGGCACTCCCGCTCTCTCTCTCTCTCTCTCACTCTGAACTCCCGCTGCTTTATGGGCACTCCCGCTCTCTCTCTCTCTCTCTGAACTCTCGCTGCTTTATGGGCACTCCTGGTCTGTCTCTCCCTCCCTCTCCCTGAACTCCCGCTGCTTTATGGGCACTCCCGCTCCACCTCGATCTCTCCCTGAACTCCCGCTGCTTTATGGGCACTCCCGCTCTCTCTCTCTCTCTCTCTCTATCTGAACACCCGCTGCTTAATGGGCACTCCCGCTCTCTCTCTCTCTCTCTCTCTCTGAACTCTCCCTGCTTTATGGGCACTCCCGCTCTCTCTCTCTCTCTCTCTCTCTCCCTGCTTTATGGGCACTCCCGCTCTCTCTCACTCTCTCTGAACTCCCACTGCTTTATGGGCACTCCTGCTCTCTCTCTCTCTGAACTCCCACTGCTTTATGGGAACTCCCGCTCTCTCTGAACTCCCACTGCTTTATGGGCACTCCCGCTCTCTGTCTCTCACTCTGAACTCCCACTGCTTTATGGGCACTCCCGCTCTCTGTCTCTCTCTCTGAAATCCCGCTGCTTTATGGGCACTCCCGCTCTCTCTCTCTCTCTGAACTCCCGCTGCTTTATGGGCACTCCCACACTCTCTCTCTCTCACTCTGAACTCCCGCTGCTTGATGGGCACTCCCGCTATCTCTCTCTCTCTGAACTCCCGCTGCTTTATGGGCACTCCCGATCTCTCTCTCTCTATGAACTCCCGCTGCTTTGTGGACACACCCGCTCTCTCTCTCTCTCTCTCTCTGTGAACTCTCGCTGCTTTATGGGCACTCCCGCTCTCTCTCTCTCCCTGAACTCCCGCTGCTTTATGGGCACTCCCGATCTCTCTCTCTCTATGAACTCCCGCTGCTTCATGGGAAATCCCGCTCTCTCTCTCTGAACTCGCGCTGCTTTATGGGCACTCCCGCTCTCTCTCTCTCTTGGTCTCTCTCTCTGAACTCCCGCTGCTTTATGGGCACCCCCGCTCTCTCTCTCTCTCTGAACTCCCGCTGCTTTATGGGCACTCCTGCTCTCTGTCTCTCTGTCTGAACTCCAGCTGCTTTATGGGCACTCCCGCTCTCTCTCTCTCTCTCTCTCAGAACTCCCGCTGCTTTATGGGCACTCCCGCTCTCTCTCACTCTCTGAACGCTCGGTGCTTTATGGGCAGTCCCGCTCTCTCTCTATCTCTCTGAACTCCCGCTGCTTTATGGGCACACCCGCACTTTCTCTCTCTCTCTCAGTCTCTCTCTCTGAACTCCCGCTGCTTTATTGGCACTCCCGCTCTCTCTCTCTCTGAACTCCCGCTGCTTTATGGGCACTCCCGCTCTCTCTCTCTCTCTGAACTCCCGCTGCTTTATGGGCACTCCCGCTCTCTCTCTCTCTGTCTGAACCCCCGCTGCTTTATGGGCACTCCCGCTCTCTGTCTCTCTCTCTCTGAACCCCCGCTGCTTTATGGGCACTCACGCTCTCTCTCTCTCTCTGAACTACCGTAGCTTTATGGGCACTACCGCTCTCTCTCTCTGGCTCTCTGATCTGCCACTGTTTTATGGGCACTCCCGCTCTCTCTCACTCTGAACTCCCGCTGCTTTATGGGCACTCCCGCTCTCTCTCTCTCTCTCTGAACTCTCGCTGCTTTATGGGCACTCCTGGTCTGTCTCTCCCTCCCTCTCCCTGAACTCCCGCTGCTTTATGGGCATTCCCGCTCTCTCTCTCTCCCTGAACTCCCGCTGCTTTATGGGCACTCCCGCTCTCTCTCTCTCTCTCTCTCTATCTGAACACCCGCTGCTTTATGGGCACTCCCGCTCTCTCTCTCTCTCGCTCTCTGAACTCTCCCTCCTTTATGGGCACTCCCGCTCTCTCTCTCTCTCTCTCTCCTTGCTTTATGGGCACTCCCGCTCTCTCTCACTCTCTCTGAACTCCCGCTGCTTTATGGGCACTCCTGCTCTCTCTCTCTCTCTCTCTGAACTCCCACTGCTTTATGGGCACTCCCGCTCTCTCTGAACTCCCACTGCTTTATGGGCACTCCCGCTCTCTCTCTCTCTCTGAACTCCCGTAGCTTTATGGGCACTACCGCTCTCTCTCTCTGGCTCTCTGATCTGCCACTGTTTTATGGGCACTCCCGCTCTCTCTCTCTCTCTCTCACTCTGAACTCCCGCTGCTTTATGGGCACTCCCGCTCTCTCTCTCTCTCTCTGAACTCTCGCTGCTTTATGGGCACTCCTGGTCTGTCTCTCCCTCCCTCTCCCTGAACTCCCGCTGCTTTATGGGCACTCCCGCTCCACCTCGATCTCTCCCTGAACTCCCGCTGCTTTATGGGCACTCCCGCTCTCTCTCTCTCTCTCTCTCTATCTGAACACCCGCTGCTTAATGGGCACTCCCGCTCTCTCTCTCTCTCTCTCTCTCTGAACTCTCCCTGCTTTATGGGCACTCCCGCTCTCTCTCTCTCTCTCTCTCCCTGCTTTATGGGCACTCCCGCTCTCTCTCACTCTCTCTGAACTCCCACTGCTTTATGGGCACTCCTGCTCTCTCTCTCTCTGAACTCCCACTGCTTTATGGGAACTCCCGCTCTCTCTGAACTCCCACTGCTTTATGGGCACTCCCGCTCTCTGTCTCTCACTCTGAACTCCCACTGCTTTATGGGCACTCCCGCTCTCTGTCTCTCTCTCTGAAATCCCGCTGCTTTATGGGCACTCCCGCTCTCTCTCTCTCTCTGAACTCCCGCTGCTTTATGGGCACTCCCACACTCTCTCTCTCTCACTCTGAACTCCCGCTGCTTGATGGGCACTCCCGCTATCTCTCTCTCTCTGAACTCCCGCTGCTTTATGGGCACTCCCGATCTCTCTCTCTCTATGAACTCCCGCTGCTTTGTGGGCACACCCGCTCTCTCTCTCTCTCTCTCTCTGTGAACTCTCGCTGCTTTATGGGCACTCCCGCTCTCTCTCTCTCCCTGAACTCCCGCTGCTTTATGGGCACTCCCGATCTCTCTCTCTCTATGAACTCCCGCTGCTTCATGGGAAATCCCGCTCTCTCTCTCTGAACTCGCGCTGCTTTATGGGCACTCCCGCTCTCTCTCTCTCTTGGTCTCTCTCTCTGAACTCCCGCTGCTTTATGGGCACCCCCGCTCTCTCTCTCTCTCTGAACTCCCGCTGCTTTATGGGCACTCCTGCTCTCTGTCTCTCTGTCTGAACTCCAGCTGCTTTATGGGCACTCCCGCTCTCTCTCTCTCTCTCTCTCAGAACTCCCGCTGCTTTATGGGCACTCCCGCTCTCTCTCACTCTCTGAACGCTCGGTGCTTTATGGGCAGTCCCGCTCTCTCTCTATCTCTCTGAACTCCCGCTGCTTTATGGGCACACCCGCACTTTCTCTCTCTCTCTCGGTCTCTCTCTCTGAACTCCCGCTGCTTTATTGGCACTCCCGCTCTCTCTCTCTCTGAACTCCCGCTGCTTTATGGGCACTCCCGCTCTCTCTCTCTCTCTGAACTCCCGCTGCTTTATGGGCACTCCCGCTCTCTCTCTCTCTGTCTGATCTCCCGCTGCTTTATGGGCACTCCCGCTCTCTCTCTGAACTCGCGCTGCTTCATGGGCACTCCCGCTCTCTCTATCTCTATCTCTCTCTCTCTGAACTCCCGCTGCTTTATGGGCACTCCCGCTCTCTCTCTCTCTCTCTCTGAACTCTCGCTGCTTTATGGGCACTCCCGCTCTCTCTCTCTCTCTGAACTCCCGCTGCTTTATGGGCACTCCCGCTCACTCTCTCTCTCTCTGAAATCCCGCTGCTTTATGGGCACTCCCGCTCTCTCTCTCTCTCTGAACTCACGCTGCTTTATGGGCACTCCCGCTCTCTCTCTCTCTCTCTCTGAACTCCCGCTGCTTTATGGGCACTCCCACTCTCTCTCTCTCTCTCTTGCTGAACTCCCGCTGCTTTATGGGCACACCCGCTCTCTCTCTCTCTGAACTCTCGCTGCTTTATGGGAACTCCCGATCTCTCTCTCTGAACTTCCGCTGCTTTATGGGCACTCCTGCTCTCTCTCTCTCTCACTGAATTCCCGCTGCGTTATGGGCACTCCCGCACTCTCTCTCTCTCTGAACTCCCGCTGCTTTATGGGCACTCCCGCTCTCTCTCTCTCTCTGAACTCCCGCTGCTTTATGGGCAATCCCGCTCTCTCTCTCTCTCTCAGAATTCCCGCTGCTTTATGGGCACTCCCGCTCTCTCTCTCTCTCTCTGAACTCCCGCTGCTTTATCGGCACTCACGTTCTCTCTCTCTCTCTCTGAACACCCACTGCTTTATGGGCACTCCCACTCTCTCTCTCTCTCTCACTCTCTGAACTCTCCCTGCTTTATGGGCACTCCCGCTCTCTCTCTCTCTCTCCCTGCTTTATGGGCACTCCCGCTCTCTCTCACTCTCTCTGAACTCCCGCTGCTTTATGGGCACTCCTGCTCTCTCTCTCTCTCTCTCTCTGAACTCCCACTGCTTTATGGGCACTTCCGCTCTCTCTGAACTCCCAATGCTTTATGGGCACTCCCGCTCTCTGTCTCTCACTCTGAACTCCCGCTGCTTTATGGGCACTCCCGCTCTCTGTCTCTCTCTCTGAAATCCCGCTGCTTTATGGGCACTCCCGCTCTCTCTCTCTCTCTGAACTCCCGCTGCTTTATGGGCACTCCCACTCTCTCTCTCTCTCTGAAATCCCGCTGCTTTATGGGCACTCCCGCTCTCTCTCTCTCTCTGAACTCCCGCTGCTTTATGGGCACTCCCACTCTCTCTCTCTCTCACTCTGAACTCCCGCTGCTTTATGGGCACACCCGCTCTCTCTCTCTCCCTGAACTCCCACTGCTTTGTGGGCACACCCGCTCTCTCTCTCTCCCTGAACTCCCGCTGCTTTATGGGCACTCCCGATCTCTCTCTCTCTATGAACTCCCGCTGCTTCATGGGAAATCCCGCTCTCTCTCTCTGAACTCGCGCTGCTTTATGGGCACTCCCGCTCTCTCTCTCTCGGTCTCTCTATGAACTCCCGCTGCTTCATGGGAAATCCCGCTCTCTCTCTCTGAACTCGCGCTGCTTTATGGGCACTCCCGCTCTCTCTCTCTCTCTCTCTCTGAACTCCCGCTGCTTTATGGGCACTCCCGCTCTCTCTCTCTCTCTCTCTCTGAACTCCCGCTGCTTTCTGGGCACTCCCGCTCTTCTCTCTCTCTCTGATCTCCTGCTGCTTTATGGGCACTCCCGCTCTCTCTCTCTCTCTCTCTGAACTCCCGCTGCTTTATGGGCACTCCCACTCTCTCTCTCTCTCTCTCTTGCTGAACTCCCGCTGCTTTATGGGCACACCCGCTCTCTCTCTCTCTGAACTCTCGCTGCTTTATGGGAACTCCCGATCTCTCTCTCTGAACGTCCGCTGCTTTATGGGCACTCCTGCTCTCTCTCTCTCTCACTGAATTCCCGCTGCGTTATGGGCACTCCCGCACTCTCTCTCTCTCTGAACTCCCGCTGCTTTATGGGCACTCCCGCTCTCTCTCTCTCTCTGAACTCCCGCTGCTTTATGGGCACTCCCGCTCTCTCTCTCTCTCTCTGAACTCCCGCTGCTTTATCGGCACTCACGCTCTCTCTCTCTCCCTCTGAACACCCACTGCTTTATGGGCACTCCCACTCTCTCTCTCTCTCTCTCTCTCTGAACTCTCCCTGCTTTATGGGCACTCCCGCTCTCTCTCTCTCTCTCCCTGCTTTATGGGCACTCCCGCTCTCTCTCACTCTCTCTGAACTCCCGCTGCTTTATGGGCACTCCTGCTCTCTCTCTCTCTCTCTCTCTCTGAACTCCCACTGCTTTATGGGCACTTCCGCTCTCTCTGAACTCCCACTGCTTTATGGGCACTCCCGCTCTCTGTCTCTCACTCTGAACTCCCGCTGCTTTATGGGCACTCCCGCTCTCTGTCTCTCTCTCTGAAATCCCGCTGCTTTATGGGCACTCCCGCTCTCTCTCTCTCTCTGAACTCCCGCTGCTTTATGGGCACTCCCACTCTCTCTCTCTCTCACTCTGAACTCCCGCTGCTTTATGGGCACTCCCGATCTCTCTCTCTCTATGAACTCCCGCTGCTTTGTGGGCACACCCGCTCTCTCTCTCTCCCTGAACTCCCGCTGCTTTGTGGGCACACCCGCTCTCTCTCTCTCCCTGAACTCCCGCTGCTTTATGGGCACTCCCGATCTCTCTCTCTCTATGAACTCCCGCTGCTTCATGGGAAATCCCGCTCTCTCTCTCTGAACTCGCGCTGCTTTATGGGCACTCCCGCTCTCTCTCTCTCGGTCTCTCTCTCTATGAACTCCCGCTGCTTCATGGGAAATCCCGCTCTCTCTCTCTGAACTCGCGCTGCTTTATGGGCACTCCCGCTCTCTCTCTCTCTCTCTCTCTGAACTCCCGCTGCTTTATGGGCACTTCCGCTCTCTCTCTCTCTCTCTCTCTCTGAACTCCCGCTGCTTTATGGGCACTCCCGCCCTTCTCTCTCTCTCTGATCTCCTGCTGCTTTATGGGCACTCCCGCTCTCTCTCTCTCTCTCTCTGAACTCCCGCTGCTTTATGGGCACTCCCACTCTCTCTCTCTCTCTTTCTTGCTGAACTCCCGCTGCTTTATGGGCACACCCGCTCTCTCTCTCTCTGAACTCTCGCTGCTTTATGGGAACTCTCTCTCTCTCTCTCTCTTGCTGAACTCCCGCTGCTTTATGGGCACTCCCGCTCTCTCTGAACTCCCACTGCTTTATGGGCACTCCCGCTCTCTCTGAACACCCGCTGCTTTATGGGCACTCCCGCTCTCTCTCTCTCTGAACTCCCGCTGCTTTATGGGTTCTCCTGCTCTCTCTCTCTCTCTCTCTCTGAACTCTCGCTGCTTTATGGACACTCCCGCTCTCTCTGAACTCCCGCCGCTTTATCGGCACTCCCGCTCTCTCTCTCTCTCTCTCTCTGAACTCCCGCTGCTTTATGGGCACTCCTGCTCTCTCTCTCTCTCTCTCTCTCTCTGAACTCACGCTGCTTTATAAGCACTCCCGCTCTCTCTCTCTCTCTCTCTCTGTACTCTCGCTGCTTTATGGGCACTCCCGCTCTCTCTCTGTCTCTCTCTCTGAACTCTCGCTGCTTTATGGGCACTCCCGCTCTCTGTCTCTCTCTCTGAACTCCCGCTTCTTATGGGCACTCCCGCTCTCGCTCTCTCTCTCTCTGAACTCTCGCTGCTTTATCCGCTCTCCCGCTCTCTCTCTCTCTCTGAACTCCCGCTGCTTTATGGGCACTCCCGCTCTCTCTCTCTCTCTGAACTCCCGCTGCTTTATGGGCACTACCGCTCTCTCTCTCTCTGATCTCTCGCTGCTTTATGGGCACTCCCGCTCTCTCTCTCTCTCTGAACTCCCGCTGCTTTATGGGCACTCCCGCTCTCTCTCTGTCTCTGACCTCCCGCTGCTTTATGGGCACTCCCGCTCTCTCTCTCTCTCTGAACTCCCGCTGCTTTATGGGCACTACCGCTCTCTCTCTCTCTCTCTCTGAACTCTCGCTGCTTTATGGGCACTCCCGCTCTCTCTCGCTCTCTGAACTCTCGCTGCTTTATGGGCACTCCCGCTCTCTCTCTCTCTGTCTCTCTCTCTGAACTCCCGCTGCTTTATGGGCACTCCCGCTCTCTCTCTCACTCTCTCTCTGAACTCTCGCTGCTTTATGGGCACTCCCGCTCTCTGTCTCTCTCTCTGAACTCCCGCTGCTTGATGGGCACTCCCGCTCTCTCTCTCACTCTCTCTCTGAACTCTCGCTGCTTTATGGGCACTCCCGCTCTCTCTATCTCTCTGAACTCCCACTGCTTTATGGGCACTCCCGCTCTCTCAATCTCTCTGAACTCCCACTGCTTTATGGGCACTCCCGCTCTCTCTCTCTCTCTCTGAACTCCCGCTGCTTTATGGGCACTCCCGCTCTCTCTCTCTCTCTGAACACCGGCTGCTTTATGGGCACTCCCGCTCTCTCTCTCTCTCTGAACTCCCGATGCTTTATGGGCACTCCCGCTCTCTCTCTCTCTATCTCTCTCTCTCTGAACTCCCGCTGCTTTATGGGCACTCCCGCTGTCTGTCTCTCTCTCTGAACTCCCGCTTCTTATGGGCACTCCCGCTCTCGCTCTCTCTCTCTCTGAACTCTCGCTGCTTTATCGGCACTCCCGCTCTCTCTCTCTCTCTGAACTCCGGCTGCTTTATGGGCACTCCCGCTCTCTGTCTCTCTCTCTGAACTCCCGCTGCTTGATGGGCACTCCCGCTCTCTCTCTCACTCTCTCTCTGAACTCTCGCTGCTTTATGGGCACTCCTTCTCTCTCTCTATCTCTCTCTCTCTGAACTCCCGCTGCTTTATGGGCACTCCCGCTCTCTCTATCTCTCTGAACTCCCACTGCTTTATGGGCACTCCCGCTCTCTCTCTCTCTCTCTCTGAACTCCCGCTGCTTTATGGGCACTCCCGCTCTCTCTCTCTCTCTGAACTCCCGCTGCTTTATGGGCACTCCCGCTCTCTCTCTCTCTATCTCTCTCAATCTCTCTCACAACTCCCGCTGCTTTATGGACACTCCCGCTCTCTCTCTCTCTCTCTCTCACTCGCTCTCTCACAACTCCCGCTGCTTTACCGGCACTCCCGCTCTCTCTCTCTCTCTCTCACAACTCCCGCTGCTTTACGGGCACTCCTGCTCTCTCTCACAACTCTCGCTGCTTCATGGACACTCCCACTCTCTCTCTCTCTCTCTCACTCGCTCTCTCATAACTCCCGCTGCTTTATCGGCACTCCCGCTCTCTCTCTCTCTCTGAACTCCCGCTGCTTTATGGGCACTCCCGCTCTCTCTCTCTCTATCTCTCTCAATCTCTCTCACAACTCCCGCTGCTTTACGGGCACTCCCGCTCTCTCTCTCCCTCTCTCACAACTCCCGCTGCTTTACGGGCACTCCTGCTCTCTCTCACAACTCTCGCTGCTTCATGGACACTCCCACTCTCTCTCTCTCTCTCTCACTCGCTCTCTCATAACTCCCGCTGCTTTATCGGCACTCCCGCTCTCTCTCTCGCTCTCTCTGAACTCCCGCTGCTTTATGGGCACTCCAGCGCTCTCTCTCTCTCTGAACTCCGGCTGCTTTATGGGCACTCCCGCTCTCTCTCTCTCTCTCTCTCTGTCTCTCTCTCTGAACTCTCGCTGCTTTATGGGCACTCCCGCTCTCTGTCTCTCTCTCTGAACTCCCGCTGCTTTATGGGCACTCCCGCTCTCTCTCTCTCTCTCTCTGAACTCCGCTGCTTTATGGGCACTCCCGCTCTCTCTCTCTCTCTCTCTGAACTCCCGCTGCTTTATGGGCACTCCCACTCTCTCTCTCTTTCTCTCTCTCTGAACTCTCGCTGCTTTATGGGCACTCCCGCTCTCTCTCTCTCTCTCTCTGAACTCCCGCTGCTTTATGGGCACTCACACTCTCTCTCTCTCTCTCTGAACCCTCGCTGCTTCATGGGTACTCCCGCTCTCTCTCTCTCTCTCCATCTCTGATCTCTCGCTGCTTTATGGGCACTCCCGCTCTCTGTCTCTCTCTCTGAACTCTCGCTGCTTTGTGGGCACTCCTGGTCTGTCTCTCCCTCCCTCTCCCTGAACTCCCGCTGCTTTATGGGCACTCCCACTCTCTCTCTCTCTCACTCTGAACTCCCGCTGCTTTATGGGCACTCCCGCTCTCTCTCTCTCTCTCTCTGAACTCTCGCTGCTTTGTGGGCACTCCTGCTCTGTCTCTCCCTCCCTCTCTCTGAACTCCCGCTGCTTTATGGGCACTCCCGCTCTCTCTCTCTCTCTCTCCCTGAACTCCCGCTGCTTTATGGGCACTCCCGCTCTCTCTCTCTCTCTGAACTCCCGCTGCTTTATGGGGACTCCCGCTCTCTCTCTCTCTGAACTCCCACTGCTTTATGGGCACTCCCGCTCTCTCTGAACTCCCACTGCTTTATGGGCACTCCCGCTCTCTCTGAACACCCGCTGCTTTATGGGCACTCCCGCTCTCTCTCTCTCTGAACTCCCGCTGCTTTATGGGCTCTCCTGCTCTCTCTCTCTCTCTCTCTCTCTGAACTCCCGCTGCTTTATGGGCACTCCCGCTCTCTCTGAACTCCCGCCGCTTTATCGGCACTCCCGCTCTCGCTCTCTCTCTCTCTCTCTGAACTCCCGCTGCTTTATGGGCACTCCCGCTCTCTCTCTCTCTCTCTCTGAACTCCCGCTGCTTTATGGGCACTCCCGCTCTCTCTCTCTCTCTCTCTGAACTCACGCTGCTTTATGGGCACTCCCGCTCTCTCTCTCTCTCTCTCTCTGTACTCTCGCTGCTTTATGGGCACTCCCGCTCTCTCTCTGTCTCTCTCTCTGAACTCTCGCTGCTTTATGGGCACTCCCGCTCTCTCTCTCTCTCTCTCTGAACTCACGCTGCTTTATGGGCACTCCCGCTCTCTCTCTCTCTCTCTCTCTGTACTCTCGCTGCTTTATGGGCACTCCCGCTCTCTCTCTGTCTCTCTCTCTGAACTCTCGCTGCTTTATGGGCACTCCCGCTCTCGCTCTCTCTCTCTCTGAACTCTCGCTGCTTTATCCGCTCTCCCGCTCTCTCTCTCTCTCTGAACACCCGCTGCTTTATGGGCACTCCCGCTCTCTCTCTGACCTCCCGTTGCTTTATGGGCACTCCCGCTCTCTCTCTCTCTCTGAACTCCCGCTGCTTTATGGGCACTACCGCTCTCTCTCTCTCTCTCTCTGAACTCTCGCTGCTTTATGGGCACTCCCGCTCTCTCTCGCTCTCTGAACTCTCGCTGCTTTATGGGCACTCCCGCTCTCTCTCTCTCTGTCTCTCTCTCTGAACTCCCGCTGCTTTATGGGCACTCCCGCTCTCTCTCTCACTCTCTCTCTGAACTCTCGCTGCTTTCTGGGCACTCCCGCTCTCTCTATCTCTCTGAACCCCCACTGCTTTATGGGCACTCCCGCTCTCTCTATCTCTCTGAACTCCCACTGCTTTATGGGCACTCCCGCTCTCTCTCTCTCTCTCTCTGAACTCCCGCTGCTTTATGGGCACTCCCGCTCTCTCTCTCTCTCTGAACACCGGCTGCTTTATGGGCACTCCCGCTCTCTCTCTCTCTCTGAACTCCCGATGCTTTATGGGCACTCCCGCTCTCTCTCTCTCTATCTCTCTCTCTCTGAACTCCCGCTGCTTTATGGGCACTCCCGCTGTCTGTCTCTCTCTCTGAACACCCGCTTCTTATGGGCACTCCCGCTCTCGCTCTCTCTCTCTCTGAACTCTCGCTGCTTTATCGGCACTCCCGCTCTCTCTCTCTCTCTGAACTCCCGCTGCTTTATGGGCACTCCCGCTCTCTGTCTCTCTCTGAACTTCCGCTGCTTTATGGGCACTCCCGCTCTCTCTCTCTCTCTGAACTCCCGCTGCTTTATGGGCACTCCCGCTCTCTGTCTCTCTCTCTGAACTCCCGCTGCTTTCTGGGTACTCCCGCTGTCTCTCTCTCTGAACTCCCGCTGTTTTATGGGCTCTCCTGCTCTCTCTCTCTCTCTCTCTCTGAACTCCCGCTGCTTTATGGGCACTCCCGCTCTCTCTCTCTCTCTCTCTGAACTCACGCTGCTTTATGGGCACTCCCGCTCTCTCTCTCTCTCTCTCTCTTAACTCTCGCTGCTTTATGGGCACTCCCGCTCTCTGTCTCTCTCTCTGAACTCCCGCTTCTTATGGGCACTCCCGCTCTCGCTCTCTCTCTCTCTGAACTCTCGCTGCTTTATCCGCACTCCCGCTCTCTCTCTGTCTCTGACCTCCCGCTGCTTTATGGGCACTCCCGCTCTCTCTCTCTCTCTGAACTCCCGCTGCTTTATGGGCACTACCGCTCTCTCTCTCTCTCTCTGAACTCTCGCTGCTTTATGGGCACTCCCGCACTCTGTCTCTCTCTCTGAACACCCGCTGCTTTATGGGCACTCCCGCTCTCTCTCTCTCTGAACTCTCGCTGCTTTATGGGCACTCCCGCTCTCTCTCTCTCTGTCTCTCTCTCTGAACTCCCGCTGCTTTATGGGCACTCCCGCTCGCTCTCTCTCTGTCACTCTCTCTGAACTCCCGCTGCTTTCTGGGCACTCCCGCTCTCTGTCTCTCTCTCTGAACTCCCGCTGCTTGATGGGCACTCCCGCTCTCTCTCTTACTCTCTCTCTGAACTCTCGCTGCTTTATGGGCACTCCCTCTCTCTCTCTATCTCTCTCTCTCTGAACTCCCGCTACTTTATGGGCACTCCCGCTCTCTCTATCTCTCTGAACTCCCACTGCTTTATGGGCACTCCCGCTCTCTCTCTCTCTCTCTCTGAACTCCCGCTGCTTTATGGGCACTCCCGCTCTCTCTCTCTGAACACCGGCTGCTTTTGGGCACTCCCGCTCTCTCTCTCTCTCTGAACTCCCGCTGCTTTATGGGCACTCCCGCTCTCTCTCTCTCTATCTCTCTCACTCTCTCTCTCACAACTCCCGCTGCTTTATGGACACTCCCGCTCTCTCTCTCTCTCTCTCTCACTCGCTCTCTCACAACTCCCGCTGCTTCACGGGCACTCCCGCTCTCTCTCTCTCTCTCACAACTCCCGCTGCTTTATGGGCACTCCCGCTCTCTCTCTCTGAACACCGGCTGCTTTTGGGCACTCCCGCTCTCTCTCTCTCTCTGAACTCCCGCTGCTTTATGGGCACTCCCGCTCTCTCTCTCTCTCTCTCTCTTAACTCTCGCTGCTTTATGGGCACTCCCGCTCTCTGTCTCTCTCTCTGAACTCCCGCTTCTTATGGGCACTCCCGCTCTCGCTCTCTCTCTCTCTGAACTCTCGCTGCTTTATCCGCACTCCCGCTCTCTCTCTGTCTCTGACCTCCCGCTGCTTTATGGGCACTCCCGCTCTCTCTCTCTCTCTGAACTCCCGCTGCTTTATGGGCACTACCGCTCTCTCTCTCTCTCTCTGAACTCTCGCTGCTTTATGGGCACTCCTGCACTCTGTCTCTCTCTCTGAACACCCGCTGCTTTATGGGCACTCCCGCTCTCTCTCTCTCTGAACTCTCGCTGCTTTATGGGCACTCCCGCTCTCTCTCTCTCTGTCTCTCTCTCTGAACTCCCGCTGCTTTATGGGCACTCCCGCTCGCTCTCTCTCTGTCACTCTCTCTGAACTCCCGCTGCTTTCTGGGCACTCCCGCTCTCTGTCTCTCTCTCTGAACTCCCGCTGCTTGATGGGCACTCCCGCTCTCTCTCTTACTCTCTCTCTGAACTCTCGCTGCTTTATGGGCACTCCCTCTCTCTCTCTATCTCTCTCTCTCTGAACTCCCGCTACTTTATGGGCACTCCCGCTCTCTCTATCTCTCTGAACTCCCACTGCTTTATGGGCACTCCCGCTCTCTCTCTCTCTCTCTCTGAACTCCCGCTGCTTTATGGGCACTCCCGCTCTCTCTCTCTGAACACTGGCTGCTTTTGGGCACTCCCGCTCTCTCTCTCTCTCTGAACTCCCGCTGCTTTATGGGCACTCCCGCTCTCTCTCTCTCTATCTCTCTCACTCTCTCTCTCACAACTCCCGCTGCTTTATGGACACTCCCGCTCTCTCTCTCTCTCTCTCTCACTCGCTCTCTCACAACTCCCGCTGCTTCACGGGCACTCCCGCTCTCTCTCTCTCTCTCACAACTCCCGCTGCTTTACGGGCACTCCTGCTCTCTCTCACAACTCTCGCTGCTTCATGGACACTCCCACTCTCTCTCTCTCTCTCTCACTCGCTCTCTCATAACTCCCGCTGCTTTATCGGCACTCCCGCTCTCTCTCTCGCTCTCTCTGAACTCCCGCTGCTTTATGGGCACTCCAGCTCTCTCTCTCTCTCTGAACTCCGGCTGCTTTATGGGCACTCCCGCTCTCTCTCTCTCTCTCTCTCTGAACTCCCTCTGCTTTATGGGCACTCCCGCTCTCTCTCTCTCTCTCTCTGAACTCCCGCTGCTTTATGGGCACTCCCGCTCTCTCTCACTCTCTCCCTCTGAACTCTCGCTGCTTTATGGGCACTCCCTCTCTCTCTCTCTGAACTCTCGCTGCTTTATGGGCACTCCCTCTCTCTCTCTCTGTACTCTCGCTGCTTTATGGGCACTCCCGCTCTCTCTCTCTCTCTCACTCTCTCTCTCTGAACTCCCGCTGCTTTATGGGCACTCCCGCTCTCTCTGAACTCTCGCTGCTTTATTGGCACTCCTGCTTGAGCTAGTCACCACTGTTTGTATCATCCATGTATTAGAGGTATTACGGTAAGGCTCCTGTACTCCAGGTGCGGGGGTAGATCCCTGCCTCCTGGCTCCGCCCAGTAGGTTGAGTATAAATGTGTGTGCTCACCGAGCTGGACCAATTTCTGGTAGCAGCTGCAGGAGGCCACACATCTCTGTGTAATAAAGCCTCCATTACTCTCTACTCTCGTCTTGTCGTAATTGATCGTGCATCAATTTATTAAGCAGAGATATTACAGCTTTGGAACTCCGCATAAAGCCTGATCGGCGACAGCTGCCCCGCAAGCAGACAAATCTGCTTCGGCCTTCGAGAGCTACCTCCGATCCGCGACGGATCAACCCTCGGAAGAACAGAAACTCGAGGTCCACTACTCACTGGTGAGCTCCGATATTTTCCCCTTTATCCGGGATGCGCCTACGTACACGGAAGCAATGGTGCTCCTGAAAACTGGGTCGTGCTAAACACGCACTACTCCTTGTTGTAGGTGAGGTTGAGGAGAGTGGCGGTGTGGAGAAATTTGGCAAGGTTGGCATCGCGGTCCTGCTGATCATGGCCGCAGATGGTGACGTTGTCGAGGTACGGGAACGTGGCCCGCAAACCGTACCGGTCGACCATTCGGTCCATCTCCCTTTGGAAGACCGAGACCCCGTTAGTGATGCCGAAGGGAACCCCGAGGAAGTGATAGAGGCGGCCGTCTGCCTCAAAGGCAGTGTATGGACGATCAGACTTCCGGATGGGGATCTGGTGGTAGGCAGATATCAGGTCCATTGTCGAGAAGACCCGGTACTGTGCAATCTGATTGACCACATCAGATATGCGTGGGAGGGGGTACGCGTTGAGCTGCGTGTACCTGTTGATGGTCTGGCTGTAGTCCACGACCATCCAGTGTTTCTCCCCAGTTTTCACCACTACCACTTGGGCTCTCCAGGGGCTGTTTCTGGCCTCGATGATGCCTTCCCGAAGCAGCCGCTGGACATCGGACCTGATGAAGGTCCTGTCCTGGGCGCTGTACCGTCTGCTCCTGGTGGCGACGGGTTTGCAATCCGGGGTGAGGTTTGCGAAGAGTGAAGGTGGGTCGACCTTTAGGGTCGCGAGGCCGCACACAGCGAGGGGTGGTAAGGGTCCGCCGAATTTCAAGGTTAGGCTCTGGAGGTAGCACTGAAGTCCAGGCCGAGTAGTAGAGCAGCGCAGAGGTTGGGGAGGACGTAGAGGCGGAAACCGCTGAATTCTACGCCCTGGATCGTGAGTGTGACCGTACAGTACCCCCGGATCGCCACGGAATGGGATCCGGAGGCCAGGAAGATTCTTTGGTTGGCGGGGTGTACCGCGAGGGAGCAGCGCCTTACCGTATCTGGGTGGATGAAGCTCTCGGTGCTCCCAGAGTCCATTGGCTTTCACGCTGGTCGATGCGGTGGTCAGGTTGTGCAGACGAGACCTGGTTGATGGTCACTGAGGCGAGTCGTGGTCGGCCGTCGCTGGTGTCGGATGACGGGGAGCCCGGGGGGCCCTGGTCCTGGGACACTGGTGGTGCCCATGTGCCGTGGGGGAGACAAGATGGTGGCGCCTGAAGATTTCGGGAAGGACAAAATGGCGGCGCCCATGAGCCGCACGTGTTGCTTGGGGGGGAAGATGGCGGCGCCCATTGTCCGTAAACGAGGGGTGTGGGGGCGATAGCAGCGACTGCACGGGCCTGGCACACCGCGGCGAAGAGCCCCTTCTTGACGCAAGCCTTACAAAGGGCAGCGCGGGCAGGGCAGCATTGGTGGGGGTGTTTCTGCTGGTCGCAGAAATAACATCGGGGACCCCCGGGGTTTGCTGGCTGGTGCGTGGCAGGGTAAGGCCCCCGCTGTGGCGGCTGTCTGTGGGGTCCACGATGCGTAGAAGGGGTGGGCCGCGCGGCTGGGGGTGTTGGCCTGAAAGTTGCGCGAGGCGACCGTCATGGAGAACGCTAGTCTCTTCGTCTCCGCTAGGTCGAACGTGGCCCCCTCTAACAGTCGCTATCGATGCACCATCAATCGGACACGAGGCGAAGACGCGATCCAAACAAAAGGCTTTAATACACAAGATGTGTGCCCGACAGCAGACTTACAGAAGAATGGCCGACTGCCGGGGAACACGGGTTCTTATATCCTGAGAGGCACATGACTTACCTGGGCCAATGGGCAGCGAGTCCCCTGCACCAATGGCAGCTCACCGCTGAACCGTAATACCCCCAGTCATGCTACCACACTGGCGTATGAGGTCCGACCCAATCCCCGTACGTGCCTGGCGAAGAGCGTGTTGGTCTTCTGAGCGTAATTCTCTTTGAGAAGCTTCATGGCTTCGGCGTAGTTCGGGGCGTCCTGGATTAGCGGAAACACGCTGGAGCTCAACCTCGAGTACAGGATCTGTATCTTCTGAGCCTCCGAGACAGGGGTGGTCGCTGAGTTGATGTACGCCTCGAAGCAAGCTAGCCAGTGTTGAAAGTCCTTTTTGGCGTCGCTTGATTGCGGATCCAGCTGCAGGCGATCCGGTTTGATACGGAGGTCCATCTTTTGAAAATCTTAGAGCAATAAATTGAGGGATGATCAATTGGACAAAGACTTGAGTTGGGTTCAACTGAGGCTTTATTGCTCTAAGATGTGTGGCTTCCCACAGCAGCTGGCGAAATGGCTGCAGCATGGAGGACACACATATTTATACTCCGCCTACTGGGCGGAGCCAGCAGGCAGGGACTACTAACGAACCTGTAGTACAGGTCTTACCATACATCACCTAATAGAGGTGCCTAAGTATGCGGACAAGGCCCACCCACTCATCCACTCCACAGTTTTCCCCCTGACAGCTGAGGCTCGCCAGGCTTTCAACCGTATCAAGGCCGACATCGCCAAGGCCGCAATGCACGCGGTCGACGAGACTCTCCCCTTTCAGGCCGAAAGTGATGCATCGGATGTCGCTCGGCCGCCACCCTCAGCCAGGCAGGCAGACCCGTGACATTCTTTTCCCGCACCGTCCATGCCTCCGAAATTCGGCACTCCTCTGCCAAAAAAGAAGCCCAAACCATCGTTGAGGCTGTGCGGCATTGGAGGCATTACCTGGCCGGCAGGAGATTCACTCTCCTCACTGACCAACGGTCAGTTGCCTTCATGTTCAACAACACACAGCGGGGCAAGATCAAAAATGATAAAAATCTGAAGGTGGAGGATCGAGCTCTCCACCTACAATTACGAGATCTTGTATCGCCCCGTGAAGCTCAACGAGCCCCCGATGCCCTATCCCGAGGTACATGTGCCAGCGCACAAGTGGACCGACTCCGGGCCCTACACGATGGTCTCTGTCACCCGAGGGCCACCCGGTTCTTTCGCTTCATAAAGGCCCGCAATCTGCCCTACTCCATTGCGGAGGTCAGGGCTGTCACCAGGGACTGCCAGGTCTGCGCGGAGTGCAAGCCGCACTTCTACCGGCCAGACCGTGCACACCTGGTGAAGGCCTCCCGTCCATTTGAACGCCTCAGCGTGGACTTCAAAGGGCCCCTCCCCTCCACCGACTGCAACACGTACTTCCTGAACATAGAACATAGAACAGTACAGCACAGAACAGGCCCTTCGGCCTCGATGTTGTGCCGAGCATTGTCCGAAACCAAGATCAAGCTATCCCACTCCCTGTCATTCTGGTGTGCTCCATGTGCCTATCCAATAACCGCTTGAAAGTTCCTAAAGTGTCCGACTCCAATATCACAGCAGGCAGTCCATTCCACACCCTAACCACTCTCTGAGTAAAGAACTTACCTCGGACATCCCTCCTATATCTCCCACCCTGAACCTTATAGTTATGCCCCCTTGTAACAGCTACATCCACCCGAGGAAATAGTCTCTGAACGTCCACTCTATCTATCCCCCTTATCATCTTATAAACCTCTATTAAGTCGCCTGTCATCCTCCTCCGCACCAAAGAGAAAAGCCCGAGCTCCCTCAACCTTTCCTCATAAGACCTATCCTCCAAACCTGGCAGCATCCTGGTAAATCTCCTCTGCACCCTTTCCAATGCTTCCACATCCTTCCTATAATGAGGTGACCAGAACTGCACACAATACTCCAAATGTGGTCTCACCAGGGTCCTGTACAGTTGCAGCATAACCCCGCGGCTCTTAAACTCAAGCCCCCTGTTAATAAACGCTAACACACTATAGGCCTTCTTCACGGCTCTATCCACTTGAGTGGCAACCTTCAGAGATCTACGGACATGAACCCCAAGATCTCTCTGTTCCCCCACATTCCTCAGAACCCTGCCGTTGACCCTGTAATCCGCATTCAAATTTTTTCTACCAAAATGAATCACCTCACACTTATCAGGGTTAAACTCCATTTGCCATTTATCGGCCCAGCTCTGCATCCTATCAATGTCTCTTTGCAGCCTACAACAGCCCTCCACCTCATCCACTACTCCACCAATCTTGGTGTCCTCAGCAAAGACCCACCCTTCAGCCCCCTCCTCCAAGTCATTGATAAAAATCACAAATAGCAGAGGACTCAGCACTGATCCCTGTGGTACACCGCTGGTAACTGGTCTCCAGTCTGAAAATTTTCCATCCACCACCCCTCGTCTTCTATGTGATAGCCAGTTACTGATCCAATTGGCCAAATTTCCCTCTATCCCACACCTCCTTACTTTCTTCATCAGCCGACCATGGGGAACCTTATCAATGCCTTACTAAAATCCATGTATACAACATCAACTGCTCGATCTTCATCTACACACTTAGTTACCTCCTCAAAGAATTCAATCAAATAGTGAGGCAAGACCTACCCTTCACGAATCCGTGTTGACTATCCTGGATTAAGCTACATCTTTCCAAATGGTCACTAATCCTATCCTTCAGGACCTTTTCCATTAACTTACCGACCACCGAAGTAAGACTAACCGGCCTATAATTACCAGGGGCATTCCTATTCACTTTATTGAACAGAGGAACAACATTCGCCACTCTCCAGTCCTCTGGCACTATCCCTGTGGACAGTGAGGACCCAAAGATCAAAGCCAAAGGCTCTGCAATCTCATCCCTCGCCTCCCAAAGAATCCTTGGATATATCCCATCTGGCCCAGGGGACTTGTCGACCCTAAGGTTTTTCAAAATTGCTAATACATCCTTCCTCAGAACATCTACCTCCTCCAGCCTACCCGCCTGAATCACACTCTCATCCTCAAAAACATGCCTCCTCTCCTTTGTGAACACTGAAGAAAAGTATTAATTCAACGTCTCCTATTTCTTCAGACTCCATGCACAAGTTCCCACTACTGTCCTTGACCAGCCCTAACCTCACCCTGGTCATTCTTTTATTTCTCACATAAGAGTAAAAAGCCTTGGGGTTGTCCTTGATCCGACCCGCCAAGGACTTCTCATGCCCCCTCCTAGCTCTCCTAAGCCCTTTCTTTAGCTCATTCCTTGCTACCTTGTAACCCTCAAGCGACCCAACTGAACCTTGTTTTCTCATCCTTACATACGCTTCCTTTTTCCCCTTGACAAGACATTCAACCTCTTATGTGAACCATGGTTCCCTCACACGGCCATTTCCTCCCTGCCTGACAGGGACATACCTATCAAGGACACGCAGTATTTGTTCCTTGAACAAACTTCACTTTTCATTTGTGCCTTTCCCTGACAGTTTCTGTTCCCATCTTATGCTCCCTAATTCTTGCCTAATCGCATCATAATTACCCCTCCCCCAATTATAAACCTTGCCCTGCCATATGGCCCTATCCCTCTCCATTGCAATAGTGAAAGACACTGAATTGTGGTCACTATCTCCAAAGTGCTCTCCCACAAACAAATCTAACACTTAGCCCGGTTCATTACCCAGTACCAAATCCAATGTGACCCCCCCTCTTGTCGGCCTATCCACATATTGTGTCAGGAAACCCTCCTGCACACACTGTACAAAAACTGCTCCATCCGAACTGTTCGACCTATAGAGGTTCCAATCAATATTTGGAAAGTTAAAGTCACCCATGGCAACTACCCTGAGACCTCCACACCTATCCATAATCTGTTTTGCAATTTCTTCCTCCACATCTCTATTACTATTTGGGGGCCTATAGGAAACTCCTAACAATGTGACCGCTCCTTTCCTATTTCTAACTTCGGCCTGTATTACCTCAGTAGGCAGATCCCCTTCAAACTGCCTTTCTGCAGCCGTTAAACTATCCTTGATTAACAATGCTACTCTTCTACCTCTTTTACCACCTTCCCTACTCTTACTGAAACATCTATACCCCAGAACTTCCAACAACCATTCCTGTCCCTGTTCTAACCGTGTCTCCGTAATGCCCACAACATCGTAGTCCCAAGTACCAATCCACGCTCCAAGTTCACCTACCTTATTCCGGATGCTCCTTGCATTGAAGTAGACACACTTCAACCCACCTTTCTGTCTGCCGGTACACTCCTGCGACCTTGATACCCTCCTCAGTACCTCACTACTCTCGACACTGGCTTCTGGGACTCAGCTCGTTTTCCCATCCCCCTGACAAATTAGTTTAACCCCCCCGAAGAGCCGTAGCAAATTTCCCTTCCAGGATATTGGTGCCCCTCTGGTTCAGGTGCAAACCGTCCTGTCTGTACAGGTCCCACCTTCCCCAGAATGTGCTCCAATTATCCACGTACCTGAAACCCTCCCTCCTACACCATCCCTGCAGCCACGTGTTTATCTGCACTCTCTCCCTGTTCCTCGACTCGCTAGCACGTGGCACCGGCAACAAACCAGAGATGACAACATGGTTTGTCCTGGCTCTCAGCTTCCACCCTTGCTCCCTAAATTCCTGTTTTAAATCCCCGTCCCTTCTCTTATGTGGTCGATGAATACTCCAGATTTCCCTTCGCCATCTCATATGACTTCTGCCACGGTCATTAAAGCACTCAACAGCATCTTCACCCTGTTCGGTTTCCCCGCTTACGCCCACAGTGATCGGGGATCCTCCTTTCTGAGCGATGAATTGCTTCAGTTCCTGCTCAGCAAGGGTATCGCCTCGAGCAGGACGACCAGCTACAACCCCCGGGGAAGCGGGCAGGTGGAGAGGGAGAACGGGACGGTCTGGAAGGCCGTCCTGCTGGCCCAACGGTCTAAATATCTCCCGGTCTCCCGCTGGCAGGAGGTCCTCCCCGACCCGCTCCACTCCATCCCATCGCTACTCTGCACTGCGCCTAATGAAACCCCCCATGAACGTCTCTTTGCCTTCCCCAGGAAGTCCACCTCCGGGGTTTCGCTCCCAACGTGGCTGGCAGCTCCTGGACCTGCCTCCTCCACAAGCGCGTGCGGCTCTACAAGGCGGACCCGTTGGTCAAAAGGGTACAGCTGCTGCACGTGAACCCGCAGTACGCCTACGTGGCGTACCCCAATGGCCGCCACAACACAGTCTCCCTCAGGGACCTGGCACCAGCTGGATCCCCACCCACGGCCCCACACCACTCGACACCCCCCCCTTCAATTGCCCCGGCGCCACCCATCCTCCCCCCAGCACACCTCACCACAGCCCCCGCTCCAGGATGATCCGTCCTCCCACTGGTTCCACCCAGGGATGAAGATGAGCAGGTGACCAAGCCGCTGCCTGCATCACCACCGGGACTGCGGCGCTCACAGCGGAGGATCAAGGCACCCGACCGGCTAAATTTGTAAATTTTCAAAAGACTGTAAACTTTAAATTCTCACATCCCCCCCCGCCCCCCCCCCCCCCTTGCTGGACTTTTTTTAACAGGGGGTGAATGTGGTAGCCACCAATGTTTGTATAATACGTGTATTAGAGGTAATAAGGTAAGGCAGGTACGGGAGTAGATCCCTGCCTGCTGGCTCCGCCCAGTAGGCGGAGTATAAATGTGTGTGCACACCGAGCTGGACCCATTTCGGCAGCAGCTGTAGGAGGCCACACATAGAACATAGAACATAGAACGATACAGCGCAGTACAGGCCCTTCGGCCCACGATGTTGCACCGAAACAAAAGCCATCTAACCTACACTATGCCCTTGTAGAACATGGAACATAGAACAATACAGCGCAGTACAGGCCCTTCGGCCCACGATGTTGCACCGAAACAAAAGCCATCCAACCTACACTATGCCATTATCATCCATATGTTTATCCAATAAACTTTTAAATGCCCTCAATGTTGGCGAGTTCACTACTGTAGCAGGTAGGGCATTCCACGGCCTCACTACTCTTTGCGTAAAGAACCTACCTCTGACCTCTGTCCTATATCTATTACCCCTCAGTTTAAAGTTATGTCCCCTCGTGCCAGCCATATCCATCCGCGGGAGAAGGCTCTCACTGTCCACCCTATCCAACCCCCTGATCATTTTGTATGCCTCTATTAAGTCTCCTCTTAACCTTCTTCTCTTCAACGAAAGTAACCTCAAGTCCATCAGCCTTTCCTCATAAGATTTTCCCTCCATACCAGGCAACATCCTGGTAAATCTCCTCTGCACCCGCTCCAAAGCCTCCACGTCCTTCCTATAATGCGGTGACCAGAACTGTACGCAATACTCCAAATGCGGCCGTACCAGAGTTCTGTACAGCTGCAACATGACCTCCCGACTCCGGAACTCAATCCCTCTACCAATAAAGGCCAACACTCCATAGGCCTTCTTCACAACCCTATCAACCTGGGTGGCAACTTTCAGGGATCTATGTACATGGACACCTAGATCCCTCTGCTCATCCACACTTTCAAGAACTTTACCATTAGCCAAATATTCCGCATTCCTGTTATTCCTTCCAAAGTGAATCACCTCACACTTCTCTACATTAAACTCCATTTGCCACCTCTCGGCCCAGCTCTGCAGCTTATCTATATCCCTCTGTAATCTGCTACATCCTTCCACACTATCGACAACACCACCGACTTTAGTATCGTCTGCAAATTTACTCACCCACCCTTCTGCGCCTTCCTCTAGGTCATTGATAAAAATGACAAACAGCAACGGCCCCAGAACAGATCCTTGTGGTACTCCACTTGTGACTGTACTCCATTCTGAACAGTTCCCATCAACCACCACCCTCTGTCTTCTTTCAGCTAGCCAATTTCTGATCCACATCTCTAATCACCCTCAATCCCCAGCCTCCGTATTTTTTGCAATAGCCTACCGTGGGGAACCTTATCAAACGCTTTGCTGAAATCCATATACACCACATCAACTGCTCTACCCTCGTCTGCCTGTTCAGTCACCTTCTCAAAGAACTCAATAAGGTTTGTGAGGCATGACCTACCCTTCACAAAGCCATGCTGACTATCCCTGATCATATTATTCCTATCTAGATGATTATAAATCTTGTCTCTTATAATCCCCTCCAAGACTTTACCCACTACAGACGTGAGGCTCACCGGCCTATAGTTGCCGGGGTTATCTCTGCTCCCCTTTTTGAACAAAGGGACCACATTTGCTGTCCTCCAGTCCTCTGGCACTATTCCTGTAGCCAATGATGACATAAAAATCAAAGCCAAAGGTCCAGCAATCTCTTCCCTGGCCTCCCATAGAATCCTAGGATAAATCCCATCAGGTCCCGGGGACTTATCTATTTTCAGCCTGTCCAGAATTGCCAACACCTCTTCCCTACGTACCTCAATGCCATCTATTCTATTAGCCTGGGGCTCAGCATTCTCCTCCACAACATTATCTTTTTCCTGAGTGAATACTGACGAAAAATATTCATTTAGTATCTCGCCTATCTCTTCAGACTCCACACACAATTTCCCATCCCTGTCCTTGACTGGTCCTACTCTTTCCCTAGTCATTCGCTTATTCCTGACATACCTATAGAAAGCTTTTGGGTTTTCCTTGATCCTTCCTGCCAAATACTTCTCATACTTGCTCGTCTTAGCTCTCTCTTTAGATCCTTCCTCGCTACCTTGTAACTATCCATCGCCCCAACCGAAACTTCACACTTCATCTTCACATAGGCCTCCTTCTTCCTCTTAACAAGAGATTCCACTTCCTTGGTAAACCACGGTTCCCTCGCTCGACGCCTTCCTCCCTGCCTGACCGGTACATACTTATCAAGAACACGCAGTAGCTGATCCTTGAACAAGCCCCACTTATCCAGTGTGCCCAACACTTGCAGCCTACTTCTCCACCTTATCCCCCCCAAGTCACGTCTAATGGCATCATAATTGCCCTTCCCCCAGCTATAACTCTTGCCCTGCGGTGTATACTTATCCCTTTCCATCATTAACGTAAACGTCACCGAATTGTGGTCACTGTCCTCAAAGTGCTCTCCTACCTCCAAATCCAACACCTGGCCTGGTTCATTACCCAAAACCAAATCCAACGTGGCCTCGATCTTGTTGGCCTGTCAACATATTGTTTCAGGAAACCCTCCTGCACACACTGTACAAAAAACGACCCATCTATTGTACTCGAACTATATATTTTCCAGTCAATATTTGGAAAGTTAAAATCTCCCATAATAACTACCCTGTTACTTTCGCTCATATCCAGAATCATCTTCGCCATCCTTTCCTCTACATCCCTAGAACTATTAGGAGGCCTATAAAAAACTCCCAACAGGGTGACCTCTCCTTTCCTGTTTCTAACTTCAGCCCATACTACCTCGGCAGAAGAGTCCACATCTAGCATCCTCTCCGCCACCGTAATACTGCTCTTGACTAGCAGCGCCACACCTCCCCCTCTTTTGCCTCCTTCTCTGAGCTTACTAAAACACCTAAACCCCGGAACCTGCAACATCCATTCCTGTCCCTGCTCTATCCATGTCTCCGAAATGGACACAACATCGAAGTCCCAGGTACCAACCCACGCTGCCAGTTCCCCTACCTTGTTTCGTATACTCCTGGCATTGAAGTAGACACACTTCAAACCACCTACCTGAACACTGGCCCCCTCCTGCGATGTCAAATCTGTGCTCCTGACCTCTATACTCTCATTCTCCCTTACCCTAAAACTACAATCCAGGTTCCCATGCCCCTGCTGCATTAGTTTAAACCCCCCCAAAGAGCACTAACAAATCTCCCCCCCAGGATATTTGTGCCCCTCAGGTTCAGATGTAGACCATCCTGTCTGTAGAGGTCCCACCTTCCCCAGAAAGAGCCCCAGTTATCCAAAAATCTGAATCCCTCCCGCCTGCACCATCCCTGTAGCCACGTGTTTAAATGCTCTCTCTCCTTATTCCTCATCTCACTATCACGTGGCACGGGCAACAACCCAGAGATAACAACTCTGTTTGTTCTAGTTCTGAGCTTCCATCCTAGCTCCCTGAAAGCCTGCCTGACATCCTTGTCCCCTTTCCTACCTATGTCGTTGGTGCCAATGTGGACCACGACTTGGGGCTGCTCCCCCTCCCCCCTAAGGACCCGGAAAACACGATCCGAGACATCACGTACCCTTGCACCTGGGAGGCAACATACCAAACGTGAGTCTCTCACGCTCCCACAAAATCTCCTATCTGTGCCCCTGACTATAGAGTCCCCAATTACTAATGCTCTGCTCCTCTCCCCCCTTCCCTTCTGAGCAACAGGGACAGACTCCGTGCCAGAGGCCCGTACCCCATGGCTTACCCCTGGTAAGTCGTCCCCCCCACAAGTATCCAAAGCGGTATACTTGTTTCTCAGGGGTACGACCGCAGGGGATCCCTGCACTGACTGTTTTTTCCCAGTCCCTCTTACAGTTACCCACCTATCTCCAATCTTTGGTGTAACTAATTCCCTGAAGCTGCTATCTATGACCCCTTCTGCCTCCCGAATGATCCGAAGTTCTTCCAACTCCAGCTCCAGTTCCCTAACTCGGTCTTGGAGGAGCTGGAGATGGCAGCACTTCCTGCAGGTAAAATCAGCAGGGACACTAACTGCATCCCTCACCTCAAACATCCTGCAGGAGGAACATTGCACTCCCTTCCCTGCCATTCCTCTAACTTTCTACCAAGATCTGGCTAAAAAATAACAATAATATAATAAAATATGGTACTTACCTCACACCAATGGGTTTTATTATTAGGTTAGAGGAGGAGGGCGGGTGGGAGACGTGAGAACAGCTGGTGAGTGGTGAGTGGTGAGTCATCCATATGCTTATCCAATAAACTTTTAAATGTTTATTTTTAAAACTTTTTAAACTTTTAAAAGTACATCTCTGTGTAATAAAGCCTCGATTACTCTCTACTCTCGTCTCATCGTGATTGATAGCGCGTCACCGCTCTCTCTCACTCTCCCTGAACTCTCACTGCTTTATGGGCTCTCCCGCTCTCTCACTCTCTTTCTGAACTCCCTGTCTAGAACCTTAGCTAGGCCACTCTTGGAGTATAGTGTTCAATCCTGGTCGCCACACTGAGGCAGCGGTGGAGACCAGCCACCTTTATACCGAGCCCGGGGGAGGCGGAGCCAGCAGGCAGTAATTTACCACATTACATATAATACAGTGGCAGTTTACCACAATACACAGATTATCTACTACAGAGGTTCGGACCCAGAAGGATGTGGAGGCTTTAGAGAGGGTGCAGAAGAGATTTACCAGAATGTTGCCTGGTATGGAGGGCATTAGCTATGAGGAGCGGTTGAATAAACTTGGTTTGTTCTCACTGGAACGAAGGAGGTTGAAGGGTGACCTGATAGAGGTCTACAAAATTATGAGGGGCATAGACAGAGTGGATAGTCAGAGGCTTTTCCCCAGGGTAGAGGGGTCAATTACTAGGGGGCATAGGTTTAAGGTGCCAGGGGCAAGGTTTAGAGTAGATGTACAAGGCAAGTTTTTTACACAGAGAGTAGTGGGTGCCTTGAACTCGCTGCCAGAGGAGGTGGTAGAAGCAGGGACGATAGTGACATAAGAACATAAGAACATAAGAACTAGGAACAGGAGTAGGCCATCTGGCCCCTCGAGCCTGTTCGCCATTCAATGAGATCATGGCTGATCTTTGTGGACTCAGCTCCACTCTCCGGCCCGTACACCATAACCCTTAATCCCTTCATTCTTCCAAAAACTATCTATCTTTATCTTAAAAACATTTAATGAAGCCTCAACTGCTTCACTGGGCAAGGAATTCCAGAGATTCACAACCCTTTGGGTGAAGAAGTTCCTCCTACACTCAGTCCTAAATCTACTTCCCCTTATTTTAAGGCTAAGCCCCCTAGTTCTGCTTTCCCCGACCAGTGGAAACAACCTGCCCGCATCTATCCTATCTATTCCCTTCACAATTTTATATGTCTCAATAAGATCCCCCCCGCATCCTTCTAAACTCCAATGAGTACAGTCCCAGTCTACTCAACCTCTCGTCATAATCTAATCCCCTCAACTCTGGGATCAACCTAGTGAATCTCCTCTGCACTCCCTCCAGTGCCAATATGTCCTTTCTCAGGTAAGGACACCAAAACTGAACACAATACTCCAGATGTGGCCTCACTAACACCTTATACAATTTCAGCAGAACCTCCCTAGTCTTGAGCTCCATCCCTCTAGCAATGAAAGACAAAACTCGATTAGCCTTCTTAATCACCTGTTGCACCTGCACACCAACTTTTTGAGACTAGTGCACCAGCACACCCAGGTCCCTCTGCACAGCAGCATGTTTTAACATCTTACCGTTTAAATAATAATCCATTCTGCTGTTATTCCTCCCAAAATGGATAGCCTCACACTTGGCAACATTGAATTCCATCTGCCAGACCCTAGCCCATTCACCTAACCTATCCAAATCCTTCTGCAGACTTCCAGTATCCTCTGCACTTTTTGCTTTACCGCTCATCTTAGTGTCGTCTGCAAACTTAGACACATTGCACTTGGTCCCCAACTCCAAATAGTCTATGTAACTTGTGAACAACTGCGGGCCCAACACTGATCCTTGAGGGACCCCACTAGTTACAGGTTGCCAACCAGAGAAACACCCATTTATCCCCACTCTCTGCTTTCTGTTAGTTAACCAATCCTCTACCCATGCTACCACTTTACCCTCAATGCCATGCATCTTTAGTTTATGCAGCAACCTTTTGTGTGGCACCTTGTCAAAAGCTTTCTGGAAATCCAGATATACGACATCCATTGGCTCCCCGTTATCTACTGCACTGGTAACGTCCTCAAAAAATTCTACCAAATTAGTCCGACACGACCTACCCTTTATGAACCCATGCTGCGTCTGCCCAATGGGACAATTTCCCTCCAGGTGCCCCGCTATTTCCTCCTTAATGATAGATTCCAGCATTTTCCCGACAACCGAAGTTAAGCTATAATTACCCGCTTTCTGCCGACCTCCTTTTTTAAACAGTGGTGTCACGTTTGCTACTTTCCAATCCTCTGTGACGTTTAAGGGGCATCTTGAAAAATACATGAATAGGAAGGGAATAGAGGGATACTGACCCCGGAAGTGTAGAAGATTTTAGTTTGGACGGGCAGCATGGTCGGAGCAGGCTTGGAGGGCCGAAGGGCCTGTTCCTGTGCTGTACCTTTCTTTGTCCTAAACTCCATCTGCCATCTCTCCGCCCAAGTCTCTAAACAATCTAAATCCTGCTGTATCCTCTGACAGTCCTCATCGCTATCCGCAATTCCACCAACCTTTGTGTGGTCTGCAAACTTACTAATCAGACCAGTTACATTTTCCTCCAAATCATTTATATATACTATGAACAGCAAAGGTCCCAGCACTGATCCCTGTGGAACACCACTGGTCACAGCCCTCCAATTAGAAAAGCATCCTTCCATTGCTACTCTCTGCCTTCTATGACCTATGATGTGGAGATGCCGGCGTTGGACTGGGGTGAGCACAGTACGAAGTCTTACAACACCAGGTTAAAGTCCAACAGGTTTGTTTCGATGTCACTAGCTTTCGGAGCGCTGCTCCTTCCTCAGGTGAATGAAGAGGTCTGTTCCAGAAACACATATATAGACAAATTCAAAGATGCCAAACAATGCTAGGAATGCGAGCATTAGCAGGTGATTAAATCTTTACAGATCCAGAGATGGGGTAACCCCAGGTTAAAGAGGTGTGAATTGTCTCAAGCCAGGACAGTTGGTAGGATTTCGCAGGCCAGATGGTGGGGGATGAATGTAATGCGACATGAATCCCAGGTCCCGGTTGAGGCCGCACTCATGTGTGCGGAACTTGGCTATAAGTTTCTGCTCGGCGATTCTGCGTTGTCGCGGGTCCTGAAGGCCGCCTTGGAGAACGCTTACCCGGAGATCAGAGGCTGAATGCCCTTGACTGCTGAAGTGTTCCCCGACAGGAAGGGAACATTCCTGCCTGGTGATTGTTGCACGATGTCCGTTCATTCGTTGTCGCAGCGTCTGCATGGTCTCGCCAATGTACCACGCTTCGGGACATCCTTTCCTGCAGCGTATGAGGTAGACAACGTTGGCCGAGTCGCACGAGTATGTACCGCATACCTGGTGGGTGGTGTTCTCACGTGTAATAGTGGTGTCCATGTCGATGATCTGGCACGTCTTGCAGAGATTACCATGACAGGGTTGTGTGGTGTCGTGGTCACTGTTCTGAAGACTGGGTAGTTTGCTGCAAACAATGGTCCGTTTGAGGTTGCGCGGTTGTTTGAAGGCAAGTAGTGGGGGTGTGGGGATGACCTTGGCAAGATGTTCATCGTCATCAATGACGTGTTGAAGGCTGTGAAGAAGATGACGTAGTTTCTCCGCTCCGGGGAAGTACTGGACGACGAAGGGTATTCTGTCGGTTGTGTCCCATGTTTGTCTTCTGAGGAGGTCGGTGCGGTTTTTCGCTGTGGCGCGTTGGAACTGTCGATCGATGAGTCGAGTGCCATATCCCGTTCGTACGAGGGCATCTTTCAACGTCTGTAGATGTCTGTTACGCTCCTCCTCGTCTGAGCAGATCCTGTGTATACGGAGCGCTTGTCCATAGGGGATGGCTTCTTTAATGTGTTTAGGGTGGAAGCTGGAGAAGTGGAGCATCATGAGGTTATCCGTAGGTTTGCGGTAAAGCGAAGTGCTGAGGTGACCGTCCTTGATGGAGACGAGTGTGTCCAAGAATGCAACTGATTTTGGAGAGTAGTCCATGGTGAGTCTGATGGTTGGATGGAACTTATTAATGTCATCGTGTAGTCGTTTCAGTGATTCTTCGCCGTGGGACCAAAGGAAAAAAATGTCATTGATGTATCTGGTGTATAACGTCGGTTGAAGGTCCTGTGTGGTGAGTAGGTCCTGTTCAAACTTGTGCATGAAGATGTTGGCGTATTGGGGTGCGAATTTGGTCCCCATTGCTGTTCCGTGCGTCTGGATGAAGAAGTTGTTGTCGAAGGTGAAGACGTTGTGATCCAGAATGAAGCGGATGAGTTGCAGAATTGCGTCTGGAGATTGGCAGTTGTCGGTGTTGAGTACGGACACTGTTGCAGCAATGCCGTCGTCATGGGGGATGCTGGTGTAGAGTGCCGAGACGTCCATCAAGGACGGTCACCTCAGCACTTCGCTTTACCGCAAACCTACGGATAACGTCATAGAACATAGAACAATACAGCGCAGTACAGGCCCTTCGGCCCACGATGTTGCACCGAAACAAAAGCCATCTAACCTACACTATGCCATTATCATCCATATGTTTATCCAATAAACTTTTAAATGCCCTCAATGTTGGCGAGTTCACTACTGTAGCAGGTAGGGCATTCCATGGCCTCACTACTCTTTGCGTAAAGAACCTACCTCTGACCTCTGTCCTATATCTATTACCCCTCAATTTAAAGCTATGTCCCCTCATGCCAGCCATTTCCATCCGCGGGAGAAGGCTCTCACTGTCCACCCTATCTAACCCCCTGATCATTTTGTATGCCTCTATTAAGTCTCCTCTTAACCTTCTTCTCTCCAACGAAAACAACCTCAAGTCCATCAGCCTTTCCTCATAAGATTTTCCCTCCATACCAGGCAACATCCTGGTAAATCTCCTCTGCACCCGCTCCAAAGCCTCCACGTCCTTCCTATAATGCGGTGACCAGAACTGTACGTAATACTCCAAATGCGGCCGTACCAGAGTTCTGTACAGCTGCAACATGACCTCCCGACTCCGGAACTCAATCCCTCTACCAATAAAGGCCAACACTCCATAGGCCTTCTTCACAACCCTATCAACCTGGGTGGCAACTTTCAGGGATCTATGTACATGGACACCTAGATCCCTCTGCTCATCCACACTTTCAAGAACTTTACCATTAGCCAAATATTCCGCATTCCTGTTATTCCTAAATGATGCTCCACTTCTCCAGCTTCCACCCTAAACACAGTAAAGAAGCCATCCCCTATGGACAAGCGCTCCGTATACATAGGATCTGCTCAGACGAGGAGGAGCGTAACAGATATCTACAGACGTTGAAAGATGCCCTCATACGAACGGGATATGGCACTCGACTCATCGATCGACAGTTCCAACGCGCCACAGCGAAAAACTGGACCGACCTCCTCAGAAGACAAACATGGGACACAACCGACAGAATACCCTTCGTCGTCCAGTACTTCCCCGGAGCGGAGAAACTACGTCATCTTCTTCACAGCCTTCAACACGTCATTGATGACGATGAACATCTTGCCAAGGTCATCCCCACACCCCCACTACTTGCCTTCAAACAACCGCGCAACCTCAAACGAACCATTGTTTGCAGCAAACTACCCAGCCTTCAGAACAGTGACCACGACACCACACAACCCTGTCATGGCAATCTCTGCAAGACGTGCCAGATCATCGACATGGATACCACTATTACACGTGAGAACACCACCCACCAGGTATGCGGTACATACTCGTGCGACTCGGCCAACGTTGTCTACCTCATACGCTGCAGGAAAGGATGTCCCGAAGCGTGGTACATTGGCGAGACCATGCAGACGCTGCGACAACGAATGAACGAACATCGCGCAACAATCACCAGGCAGGAATGTTCCCTTCCAGTCGGGGAACACTTCAGCAGTCAAGGGCATTCAGCCTCTGATCTCCGGGTAAGCATTCTCCAAGGCGGTCTTCAGGACGCGCGACAACGCAGAATCGCCGAGCAGAAACTTATAGCCAAGTTCCGCACACATGAGTGCGGCCTCGACCGGGACCTGGGATTCATGTCGCATTACATTCATCCCCCACCACCTGGCCTGCGAAATCCTACCAACTGTCCTGGCTTGATACAATTCACACCTCTTTAACCTGGGGTTACCCCATTTCTGGATCTGTAAAGATTTAATCACCTGCTAATGCTCGCATTCCAAGCATTGTTTGGCATCTTTGAATTTGTCTATATATGTGTTTCTGGAACATACGTCTTCATTCACCTGAGGAAGGAGCAGCGCTCCGAAAGCTAGTGACATCGAAACAAACTTGTTGGACTTTAACCTGGTGTTGTAAGACTTCGTACTGTTCTATGACCGAGCCAGTTCTGTATCCACCTTGCCAGCTCACCCCTGATCCCGTGTGACTTCACCTTTTGTATCAGTCTGCCATGAGGTGTTAGCCGTCTAGCTGCTGTTGTATAAAGAGTCAAAAGTTCTATTCCTTCTCACAAACACCTTTATTTTCCTTTAACACCACTCTAAACAAAAACTCTACCATCACATCACACGCCCAAAGGCGACCTGCAGCGTCTTTACATATCAGTGTAGACAGTGTACCCGCCAGACGCAACCACCTACCGTCCACAAGAGCTGACGTCGGCCATCGGATCCCGGGATCATCCAGCAGCAGCCGCCGACCGAGGAAGCGAGGGAAACGCGGCGGTCTGCAGGTTAGACTGAAGCAACGTGGTTTCAAGACCCCTCTCCCCAGCATATTCCTGGCAAACGTCCAAGCGATCGAAAACAAGCTGGATGAACTTAACGCCAGACTTACCTCTCAGAGGGAAGTAAGAGACTGCTGTGTGCTCTGTTTCACAGAGACATGGCTCACCCCCGCCTCACCGGACTGTGCCATACAACCTGAAGGCTTCTCAATTCACCGGGCGGACCGCACGGCATCATCAGGCAAAGCGAAGGGGGGAGGGGTTTGCCTCCTCATCAACCCCTCCTGGTGCTTGGATGTGGCGACCCTGGCGACCTGCTGCTCCCAGACCTGGAATACCTGACCGTGAAGTGCCGCCCATATTATCTTCCACGTGAGTTCACTTCAGCCATTATCACAGCGGTCTACATCCCACCCCAGGCAGTAGTGAGGAAGGCGCTGGACGAACTATACACAGTTATAAACAACTACGAAACAGAACACCCGGAGGCCTTGTTCATCGTGGCCGGAGACTTCAACAAGGCCAACATCAAGAGTGTACTGCCAAAATTCCACCAGCACATCTCCTGTCCCACCAGGGGCAACAACACTCTTGACCACTGCTACTCAAAAATCAAGGGCGCCTACCGTTCCATCCCCCGACCGCACTTGGGGAAATCAGACCACAAGACGGTGCTCCTTCTCCCGGCATACAAGCAGAAACTCAAGCGGGAGAATCCAGCTAAGAAGGTCGTGCAGTGCTGGTCCGAGGAGACAGAAGAGCTCTTACGTGACTGCTTAGAGACAGTGGACTGTGTAGCGCACAAAGACTCCATGAGACGAATAGAGTGAAGTCGATGAGGCTTTATTAAGCGTGTCTGTTCCCCCGCAGCTCGATAGTAAACTGGCCTGCGGGGGAAGACTCCGGCTTCTTATACTCCGCCTTCAGGGCGGAGCTTGAGGTCAACGGCCAACCAGGACCCGGGATCTGTCAGCCAATGACATTAGGGCTTCCAGTCCCACATGACCCCCAATACATACTACCACATTCACCCCTTGTCAAAAATGAACCCGGCGGGGTGATGCTTCGTATGGTGGTAAGGGTTTACAGGGCTGATCCTGGGAGGACAAAACATTCACATGGCAATACAGTATTGGACAATTTCGTCCTGTTGCAACTATTTACAGAGGGTATAGGAAGAAAAGCAAAATGTTCTTGTGAACAGTCCATATTTGTTTTACATCGACGCCACGAGTCGGTCGGGCGGTCTGGTCGTCCGTGTCGATCGCCTCGGCCCCGGCGGTGGTGGTGGTGCTTGTACCAGTGTTGTCGCCTCCGGGAGCCGCACGGTTTCAGCTGTCGGTGCAAAGGGGAGGGGGACCGATCCTCCTGGGAAGGGGGCGGTCGCGGGGTGCGGCGGTGGCAGGAAGGGGGGGGGTTGGGTTGCTGGTGTCGGGAGGGTGTGCGTGTTGCCGGCGGGCGCCAGATCCCGCAGGGAGACCGTGTCCTGTCGGCCGTTGGGGTACTCCACGTAGGCGTACTGGGGGTTCGCGTGGAGGAGGTGAACCCTTTCGACCAACGGGTCCGCCTTATGTGCCCGCACATGCTTTCGGAGCAGGATGGGTCCTGGGGCCGCCAGCCAGGTCGGCAGCGACGTTCCAGAGGAGGACCTCCTAGGGAAGACAAGGAGACGCTCGTGCGGCGTTTGATTAGTGCTCGTACATAATAACGACCGGATGGAGTGGAGAGCGTCCGGGAGGACCTCCTGCCACCGTGAAACTGGGAGATCCCTGGACCGTAGAGCCAGTAGGACGGCCTTCCAGACCGTGCCGTTCTCCCTCTCTACTTGCCCGTTCCCCCGGGGGTTGTAGCTGGTCGTCCTGCTTGAGGCTATGCCCTTGCTGAGCAGGAACTGGCGCAGCTCGTCACTCATGAAAGAGGACCCCCTGTCGCTGTGGACGTATGCGGGGTAACCGAACAGTGTGAAGATGCTGTTCAGGGCTTTAATGACTGTGGCCGCGGTGATGTCAGAGCAGGGAATGGCAAAAGGGAAGCAGGAGTATTCGTCCACTACGTTAAGAAAATATGCGTTGCGGTCGGTGGAGGGGAGGGGCCCTTTGAAATCGAGACTGAGGCGCTCGAAGGGGCGGGAAGCCTTAATCAGGTGTGCTCCATCTGGCCTGAAAAAATGCGGCTTGCATTCCGCGCAGATGTGGCAGTCCCTCATGACTGTACGGACCTCCTCTAAGGAGTATGGGAGATTGCGGGACTTGATGAAGTGGTAAAACCGAGTGACCCCCGGGTGGCAGAGGTCCTCGTGGAGGGTTTGGAGGCGGTTAATTTGTGCGTTGGCACATGTGCCGCGGGATAGGGCATCGGACGGCTCGTTCAGCTTTCCGGGACGAAGATCTCGTAGTTGAAGGTGGAGAGCTCGATCCTCCACCTTAAGATCTTGTCGTTTTTGATTTTGCCCCGCTGTGCATTATCGAACATGAAGGCTACCGACCGTTGGTCAGTGAGGAGAGTGAATCTCCTGCCGGCCAGGTAATGCCTCCAATGTCGCACAGCTTCCACTATGGCTTGGGCTTCCTTTTCCACTGAGGAGTGGCGGATTTCTGAGGCGTGGAGGGTTCGGGAGAAAAAGGCCACGGGTCTGCCCGCTTGGTTAAGGGTGGCCGCTAGAGCTACGTCGGAGGCGTCGCTCTCGACCTGGAAGGGGACGGACTCGTCGATGGCGCGCATCGTGGCCTTTGCGATATCCGCTTTGATGCGGCTGAAGGCCTGGCAAGCCTCTGTCGACAGAGGGAAGGTCGTGGTCTGTATTAGGGGGCGGGCCTTGTCTGCGTACTGGGGGACCCACTGGGCGTAGTACGAAAAGAACCCCAAGAAGCGTTTCAGGGCTTTTGGGCAGTGCGGGAGGGGAAATTCCATGAGTGCGCGCATACGTTCTGGGTCGGGGCCTATTATCCCATTGCGTACTATGTAGCCCAGAATGGCTAGCCGGTTGGTGCTAAAAACGCACTTGTCCTCGTTGTACGTGAGGTTCAAGGCTTTGGCGGTCTGGAGGAATTTCTGGAGGTTGGCGTCGTGGTCCTGCTGATCGTGGCCGCAGATGGTTACATTGTCAAGATACGGGAACGTGGCCCGTAACCCATGTTGATCAACCATCCGGTCCACCTCCCGTTGGAAGACCGAGACCCCGTTTGTGATGCCAAAAGGGACCCGTAGGAAATGGTATAATCGCCCGTCTGCCTCGAAGGCTGTGTACTTGCGGTCACTTGGGCGGATGGGGAGCTGATGGTAGGCGGACTTGAGGTCCACGGTGGAGAAGACTTTATATTGGGCAATCCGATTGACCATGTCGGATATGCGGGGGAGAGGGTACGCATCTAGTTGTGTGTACCTGTTGATGGTCTGGCTATAGTCAATGACCATCCTTTGTTTCTCCCCTGTCTTCACTACTACCACCTGCGCTCTCCAGGGACTATTGCTGGCCTGGATTATGCCCTCCTTTAGTAGCCGCTGGACTTCGGAGCGAATGAAGGTCCGGTCCTGGGCGCTGTACCGTCTGCTCCTAGTGGCGACGGGTTTGCAATCCGGGGTGAGGTTCGCAAACAAGGACGGGGGTTGCACCTTGAGGGTAGCGAGGCCGCAGATAGTGAGTGGGGGTATGGGGCCGCCGAATTTGAACGTAAGGCTCTGTAGATTACATTGGAAATCTAATCCCAGCAAGGTGGGGGCACAGAGTTGGGGAAGGACGTTAAGTTTGTAGTTTTTGAACTCCCTCCCCTGCACCGTAAGGGTAACTATGCAGAATCCCTGGATCTGTACGGAGTGGGATCCTGCAGCTAGGCAAATCTTTTGTGCGCTGGGATAGGTGGTCAAGGAACAGCGTCTTACCGTGTCGGGGTGTATAAAGCTTTCCGTGCTCCCGGAGTCGACTAGGCATGGCGTCTCGTGGCCGTTTATTAGGACCGTTGTCGTCGTCGTCTGGAGTGTCTGGGGCCGAGCTTGATCGAGCGTAATCGAAGCGAGCCGTGGTTGTAGTAGTGGTGTGGGGTCCGTTGTTGCCGTCCAAGATGGCGTCGGGGATGAACAATATGGCCGCCCCCATACATCCCACATGGCTGGGGGGTCACAAGATGGCGGCGGGGGTGGACAAAATGGCCGCCCCCATGCGTCGTACAGGTCTGGGGCGGTCCAAGATGGCGGCGCCCTCCTCCCCTCGTGGTGGTCGGGACCCAAAATGGCGGCGTCTGCGGGTCGCACAACGGCGCCCCTCCTCCCCTCGTGGTGGTCGGGACCCAAAATGGCGGCGTCTGCGGGTCGCAGATGGTGTGCTGGGGGGTCTGGGAGCGCTAGGACCGCGAGCGTTAGGACCGCACGGAGCTCCCTCACCGCGAGCGCTAGGACCGCGAGCGCTAGGACCGCGCGGAGCTCCCTCACCGGGGACAGCGGTGGTCGGGGCCCAAGTCGGCGGCGCCGGCGGGTCAGGCGTGGGCCCGCGAGCGCAAGGACCGCGCGGAGCTCCCTCACCGGGGACAGCGGTGGTCGGGGTCAAGGTAGTTGGCGCCGGCGGGTCAGGCGTGGGGCGCAGGACGGGGGTGAGGGTGGCGTTAGGGATGCGAAAAGCCCCCTCCTCTCCGTGGAGAGTGTTGGCCGGCACCCAAAGCGGGAGCGCCGGCGGCGGGTCATACATGGGCTGCGGGGAGGGGGGTTGAGGAGCGTAGGCGGCGTGCAGGGCTCCCAGTTCTCCCGGGACCGCGGTGGTCGGGACCCAGAGCGGCTGCGCCTGCGGGTCGTACATGGCGTGCTGGGGGGGTTGGGAGGCATAGACTGCTTGCAGGGCTCCCTGTGCTCCCGGGACGGCGGCGACCTCGCGGGACCGGCAGACAACCGCATAATGGCCCTTTTTCCCGCAGCTTTTGCAGATGGCTGCGCGGGCCGGGCAGCGATGTCGGGGGTGTTTCGCCTGGCCGCAGAAATAACAGCGGGCGCCCCCGGTGTGACTCGGCGTTTGGACCGCGCAAGCCTGTGGGGTGTCCGGGGGGGGTAGCGGGTTTGCCGCGACGGGTACGTACGGGGCCCAATGGGCTGCCGCGCGGTCGGGGCCGTAGGCGCGGGTATTACGCGCGGCCACGTCTAGGGAGGCTGCTAGGGCCCGTGCCTCTGAGAGTCCTAGCGACTCTTTTTCTAGAAGTCTTTGGCGGATTTGGGAGGATTGCATACCTGCCACAAAAGCATCGCGCATTAACATGTCCGTATGTTCGTTTGCATTCACCGACGGGCAGCTGCAGGCTCGTCCCAAAATCAGCAGCGCGGCGTAGAACTCGTCCATCGATTCTCCGGGAGCTTGCCGTCTCGTCGCGAGCTGGTAGCGAGCGTAGATTTGATTAACTGGGCGAACGTAGAGACTTCTCAGTGCTGCGAACGCCGTCTGGAAGTCGTCGGTGTCTTCGATGAGGGAGAAAATCTCCGTGCTCACCCTCGAGTGCAGGACCTGCAGTTTTTGTTTGTCTGAGACTCCGCCGGTGGTCGTTCTGAGGTAGGCCTCGAAGCAAGTCTGCCAGTGCTTGAAGGCTGCTGCCGTGTTCACTGTGTGGGGGCTGATCCTCAGGCATTCTGGAATGATCCTGAGCTCCATAGTCCTTTTTAGGCACGCTTAATAAATTGTAGCGCACAAAGACTCCATGAGACGAATAGAGTGAAGTCGATGAGGCTTTATTAAGCGTGTCTGTTCCCCCGCAGCTCGATAGTAAACTGGCCTGCGGGGGAAGACTCCGGCTTCTTATACTCCGCCTTCAGGGCGGAGCTTGAGGTCAACGGCCAACCAGGACCCGGGATCTGTCAGCCAATGACATTAGGGCTTCCAGTCCCACATGACCCCCAATGCATACTACCACAGACTGGCCCATATTTAAGAACTCAGCGCCCAACTTAAATGAGTATGCCACCGCCGTCACAGACTTCATCAGCAAATGTGTGGACAACTGCGTGCCAAAGAAAGCAGTACGTGCGTTCCCCAACCGGAAACCATGGCTCAATCGCGAGACTGACTCCCGACTGAAGGACAGATCTGAGGCGTTCAAGGCAGACGACCCTGACCTATACAAGAAATCCAGGTACGACCTCCGCAAAGCCAGCCGGAATGCCAAGAGAGAATATCAAACCAAGCTAGAGTCACAGACAGACTCTCGGCGGTTGTGGTAAGGACTAAACAACATAACGGGCTACAAAGCGAAGCCGAACAGTATCTCTGGCAGCAGCGCACCCCTCCCCGATGAACTCAATGCATTCTGTGCTCAGTTCGAGCAGGTAACCAACAATCCGCTGTCGAGTCCCCCAGCAGCCCATAATTCACCCATACCCACCATCACAGCTTCCGAAGTCAGATTGGCCTTCCTGAAAGTGAACCCTCGGAAGGCGACGGGCCCAGACGGGATCCCTGGTCGTGCACTCAGAGCCTGCGCGGACCAGCTGGCAGAGGTATTCGCGGACATCTTTAACCTGTCCCTACTCCACTCCGAGGTCCCCACCTGCTTCACGAAGACCACCATCATACCGGTACCAAAGAAGAACCAGGCAACGTGCCTCAATGACTACCGACCAGTGGCCCTGACTTCAGTCGTAATGAAGTGCTTCGAGAGGTTGATCATGAAGCGCATCACCTCCATACTCCCAGAACGCCTTGATCCACTGCAATTCGCATACCGCTGCAACCGGTCCACATCAGACACCAATACCCTGGCCCTACACTCATCCCGAGAGCATCTCGAAAACAAGGACTCCTACATCAAACTCCTATTTATTGACTACAGCTCCGCCTTCAACACCATAATCCCAGCCAAGCTCATATCAAAGCTCCAAAACCTAGGACTTGGCTCCCCACTCTGCAACTGGATCCTCGATTTTCTGACCAACAGACCACAATCAGTAAGAATGAACAACAACACCTCCTCCACAATAATCCTCAACACCGGCGCCCCGCAAGGCTGCGTACTTAGCCCCCTACTCTACTCCCTGTACACACACGACTGCGTGGCAAAACTTGGTTCCAACTCCATCTACAAGTTTGCTGACGATACGACCATAGTGGGCCGGATCTCGAATAACGATGAGTCCGAATACAGGAGGGAGATAGAGAACCTAGTGGAGTGGTGTAGCGACAAAAAGCTCTCCCTCAATGCCAGCAAAACTAAAGAGCTGGTCATTGACTTCAGGAAGCAAAGTACTGTACACACCCCTGTCAGCATCAACGGAGCAGAGGTGGAGATGGTTAGCAGTTTCAAATTCCTAGGGGTGCACATCTCCAAAAATCTGTCCTGGTCCACCCACGTCGACGCTACCACCAAGAAAGCACAACAGCACCTATACTTCCTCAGGAAACTAAGGAAATTCGGCATGTCCACGTTGACTCTTACCAACTTTTACAGATGCACCATAGAAAGCATCCTATCGGGCTGCATCACAGCCTGGTATGGCAACTGCTCGGCCCAGGACCGCAAGAAACTTCAGAGAGTCGTGAACACCGCCCAGTCCATCACACGAACCTGCCTCCCATCCATTGACTCCATCTACACCTCCCGCTGCCTGGGGAAAGCGGGCAGCATAATCAAAGACCCCTCCCACCCGGCTTACTCACTCTTCCAACTTCTTCCATCGGGCAGGAGATACAGAAGTCTGAGAACACGCACGAACAGACTCAAAAACAGCTTCTTCCCCACTGTCACCAGACTCCTAAATGACCCTCTTATGGACTGACCTCATTAACACTACACCCTGTGTGCTTCACCCGGTTCCAGTGTTTATGTAGTTACATTGTATATGTTGTCTTGCCCTATTATGTATTTTCTTTTATTCCCTTTTCTTCTCATGTACTTAATGATCTGTTGAGCTGCTCGCAGGAAAATACTTTTCACTGTACCTCGGCACACGTGACAATAAACAAATCCAATCCAATCCAGTGTCAATTACTGGATACTTAACATAAATGAGACATTTAATTGGAATGTCTCTTAAACCATTACTTAACATGAGGGACCTTGTTAAAGGCCTTACTGAAGTCCATATAGACAACATCCACTGCCCTACCTGCATCAATCATCTTAGTGACCTCCTCGAAAACTCTATCAAGGTTTTGTGTAACAGACCTCACGGTCCAGGGAAGGGAGTTTAAAAAGTACCGGCTCTACGTCCTTCCCCACCTCTGCGCGGCCGCACTCCTAGGTTTAGACTTCCAGTGTAATCTCCAAAGTCTAACTTTCAAATTCGGCGGCCCTATACCCCCGTCACTGTCTGCGGCCTCGCGACCCTCAAGGTCGATCCGCCTTCGCTGTTTGCGAACCTCACCCCGGGTTGCAAACCCGTCGCCACCAGGAGCAGACGGTACAGTGCCCAGGACCGGACCTTCATCAGGTCCGAGGTCCAAAGGCTTCTGGGGGAAGGGGTCATCGAAGCGAGCAGCAGTCCCTGGAGAGCTCAAGTAGTGGTGGTAAAGACCGGGGAGAAGCAGAGGATGGTCATCGACTACAGTCAGACCATCAACAGGTTTACACAACTGGACGCGTACCCTCTCCCCGGCATATCCGACCTGGTAAACAGGATCGCGCATTACAAGGTCTTCTCCACGGTGGATCTTAAGTCCGCCTACCACCAGCTCCCCATCCGCACTAGTGACCGCAAATACATTGCCTTCGAGCAGATGGGCAGCTCTACCACTTCTTAAGGGTTCCCTTCAGTGTCACTAACGGGGTCTCGGTCTTCCAGCGCGGGATGGACCGAATGGTTGACCGGTACGGTTTACGGGCAACATTCCCGTATCTCAATAATGTCACCATCTGCGGCCATGACCAGCAGGACTACGGCACCAACCTCCGAAAATTCCTCCAGACCGCAAAGATCCTTAACCTTACATACAACAAGGATAAATGTGTGTTTAGCATCGACCGCCTAGCCAACCTTGGCTATGCGAAATGGAGTCATAGGCCCTGACCCTGAGCGCATGCGCCCCCTCATGGAGTTCCCCCTCCCTCACTGCTCCAAGGCCCTGAAGCGCTGCCTCGGGTTTTTCAGCTACTACGCCCAGTGGATCCCCAACTATGCGGACAAGGCCCGTCCCCTGATCCAATCCACAGCTTTCCCCCTGTCGATAGAGGCCCGCCAGGCCTTCAGCCGCACCAAAGCTGACATTGCAAAGGCCACGATGCACGCCATCGACGAGTCCCTCCCCTTCCAGGTCGAGAGTGACGCGTCTGACATAGCTCTGGCAGCCACCCACAACCAAGCGGGCAGACCCGTGGCCTTCTTCTCCCGGACCCTCCATGCTTCCGAAATCCGCCATTCCTCAGTCGAGAAGGAGGCCCAGGCCATAGTGGAAGCTGTGCGACACTGGAGGCATTACCTGGCCGGCAGGGGATTCACTCTCCTCACTTATCAACGGTCGGTTGCCTTCATGTTCGATAATGCGCAGCGGGCAAGATAAAAACAATAAGATCTTGTGGTGGAGGATCAAACTCTCCACCTACAATTACGAGATCTTGTATCGTCCCGGGAAGCTGAACGAGCCTCCTGACGCCCTGTCCCGCGGCACATGTGCCACCGCACAAGTGGACCGCCTCCGAGCCCTCCACGAGGATCTCTGCCACCCGGGGGTCACTCGCTTTTTCCACTTTATCAAAACCCGATACCTGCCCTACTCCATCGAGGAGGTCAGGACAGCCACCAGGGACTGCCAAATCTGCGCGGAGTGCAAACCGGCCAGATAAAGCGCACCTGATAAAGGCTTCCTGCCCCTTTGAACGCCTCAGCATGGACTTCAAAGGCCCCCTCCCCTCCAGCGACCGCAACACGTACTTCCTGAACGTGATTGACGAGTACTCCCGGTTCCCATTCGCCATCCCCTGCCCCGACATGGCCGCAACCACCGTCATCAAGGCCCTCCAGGGTATCTTTGCACTGTTTGGGTTCCCCGCTTACATTCACAGTGATGGGGGTCCTCCTTTATGAGCGACGAACTGCGTCAATTCCTGCTCAGCAAGGGCATTGCCTCGAGCAGGACGACCAGTTACAAACCCCAGGGTAACGGGCAGGTTGAGAGGGAGAACGGCACCGTCTGGAAGACCTACTGGCCCTACGGTCCAGGAATCTCCCAGTCTCCCATGGGCAGGAAGTCCTCCCGGATGCCCTCCACTCCATCCGGTCACTGCTTTGTACCACAACAAACCAGACACCTCACGAACGTCTCCTTGTCTTCCCCAGGAAGTCTTCCTCCGGGACCTCGCTCCCGACCTGGCTGGCAGCACCCGGACCCATCCTACTCCGAAAACACGTGCGGGCGCACAAGTCGGACCCGTTGGTCGTGGGAGTCCATCTTCTCCATGCTAACCTCCAGTACACCTACGTGGCGTACCCCGACGGCCGACAAGATAAGGTCTCCCTACGAGACCTGGCGCCCGCCGGATCCCCATGCACACCCCAGCCACCAGTTACAACCTCCCTCCCACCGGCGCACCTTACAGGAGGATCGGTCCTTCCGCCGGCCCCGCCGAGGCCCCCCCACCCACCGACGCACCCCGCAGACGCTCCCTTCCCAGGTCAACCGTTTTCCCCACCAGCGCCGTCTAAGGGTGTTGAAGCTGCCGCAGAGATCAAGGCCATGCTCCCGGATCACAGACGCCCGAGCCTCCACCGGAGTCACCACCGAAGCTTCGACGATCAGGGCCCCCGATCGACTGATTGCTTCATTTTAAAGTGTATAGTTTATTGTGAATCTGTAAATAGTTACAAAACGCTGTATGGAGGTATTACGGTACCCCCATAACTATAATTTCTACCACGTTACCATGTTGTAATATCAAGCCACCACCCCCGCCGGACTCTTTTTTAACAGGGGGTGAATGTGGTAGTCTGTGTAGAGGTATTATGGTACCTGGTAATGCTGGAACACCATTGGTCGATATTGTATGTTTCCTATTAATCAAGCTGTATGGTAGCTCCGCCCTGCAAGGCGGTGTATAAGAGCCCGAGCCGCCCCAGCAGCTTTCATTCTGTATCTGAGCTGCTGGGGGAAACATCTAGCTTATTAAAGCCTTCAGTTGGACTACAACCTCGCTTTAGTGGTCATTGATTGTGCATCAGCTATCTACACACCCTTCTCCAGACTCAACATCTACCAATTTCTTCTCTTTGGTGAATACTGATGCAAAGTATTCCTTTAGTACCTCGCCCATTTCCTCTGGCTCCACACATAGATTCCCTTGCCTATCCTTCAGTGGGCCAACCCTTTCCCCGGCTACCCTCTTGCTTTTTATGTACGTGTAAAAAGCCTTGGGGTTTTCCTTAACCCTATTTGCCAATGACTTTTTGTGACCCCTTTTAGTCCTCCTGACTCCTTGCTTAAGTTCCTTCCTACTTTCCTTATATTCCACACAGGCTTCGTCTGTTCACAGCCTTTTAGCCCTGACAAATGCCTCCTTTTTCTTTTTGACGAGGCCTACAATAGCTCTCGTTATCCAAGGTCCCCGAAATTTGCCATATTTATCCTTCCGCACAGGAACATGCCGGTCCTGAATTCCTTTCAACTGACATTTGAAAGCCTCCCACATGTCAGATGTTGATTTATCCTCAAATATCCGCCCCCAATCTAAACTCTTCAGTTCCTGCCTAATATTATTATAATTAGCCTTCCCCCAATTTAGCACATTCACCCGAGGACCACTCTTATCCTTGTCCATCAGCACTTACTGAATTGTGGTCACTGTTCTCACAATGCTCCCCCACTTAAACTTCTACCACCTGGCCGGGCCCATTCCCCAATACCAGGTCCAGTACAATCTCTTCCCTTGTCGGACTACCATTCCTTTATGGGCTCTCTCTCTCACTCCTCCTGGCTTCAACCCTCCTGAGTAAATTTAGTTTCCCCACTCTGATTAAATCCCCTCTGTAAACTCCCTCTGTAAACTCCTTCTGTAAATCCTGTCTGTAAACTCCCTCTGTAAATCCTGTCTGTAAACTCCCTCTGTAAATCCTGTCTGTAAAGTCCCTCTGTAAATCCTGTCTGTAAATCCTGTCTGTGAACTCCCTCTGTAAATCCTGTCTGTAAATCCTGTCTGTAAACTCCTTCTGTAAATCCTGTCTGTAAACTCCCTCTGTAAATCCTGTCTGTAAATCCTGTCTGTAAACTCCTTCTGTAAATCCTGTCTGTAAACTCCCTCTGTAAATCCTGTCTGTAAATCCTGTCTGTAAACTCCCTCTGTAAATCCTGTCTGTAAATCCTGTCTGTAAACTCCCTCGAAACTCCCTCTGTAGATCCTGTCTGTAAACTCCCTCTGTAAACTCCCTCTGTAAATCCTGTCTGTAAACTCCCTCTGTAAATCCTGTCTGTAAACTCCCTCTGTAAATCCTGTCTGTAAACTCCCTCTGTAGATCCTGTCTGTAAACTCCCTCTGTAAACTCCCTCGAAACTCCCTCTGTAGATCCTGTCTGTAAACTCCCTCTGTAGATCCTGTCTGTAAACTCCCTCTGTAAACTCCCTCGAAACTCCCTCTGTAGATCCTGTCTGTAAACTCCCTCTGTAAACTCCCTCGAAACTCCCTCTGTAGATCCTGTCTGTAAACTCCCTCTGTAAACCCCCTCTGTAAACCCCCTCTGTAATCTCCCTCTGTAAACCCCCTCTGTAAAGCCCCTCTGTAAACCCCCTCTGTAATCTCCCTCTGTAAACTCCGTCTGTAAACCCCATCTGTAAACTCCCTCTGTAAACTCCCTCTGTAAACCCCCTCTGTAAACCTCCTCTGTAAACTCCCTCTGTAAACCCCCTCTGTAAACTCCCTCTGTAAACCCCTTCTGTAAACCCCCTCTGTAATCTCCCTCTGTAAACCCCCTCTGTAAACCCCCTCTGTAAACCCCTTCTGTAAACCCCCTCTGTAAACCCCTTCTGTAAACCCCCTCTGTAAACCTCCTCTGTAAACTCCCTCTGTAAACTCCCTCTGTAAACCCCCTCTGTAAACCCCCTCTGTAATCTCCCTCTGTAAACCCCCTCTGTAAACCCCCTCTGTAAACCCCTTCTGTAAACCCCCTCTGTAAATCCCCTCTGTAAACTCCGTCTGTAAACACTGTCTGTAAACTCCCTCTGTAAACTCCCTCTGTAAACACTGTCTGTAAAATCCCTCTGCAAACTCCGTCTGTAAACTCCGTCTGTAAACTCCCTCTGTAAACCCTGTCTGTAAAATCCCTCTGCAAACTCCGTCTGTAAATTCCGTCTGTAAACTCCCTCTGTAAACTCCCTCTGTAAACTCTCTCTCTAAACCCCCTCTGTAAACCCCCTCTGCAAACCTCCTCTGTAAACCCCCTCTGTAAACACTGTCTGAAAAGCTCCTCTGTAAACCCCCTCTGTAAACTCCCTCTGCAAACCCCCTCTGTAAACTCCCTCTGTAAACCCTCTCTGTAAACTCCCTCTGTAAACTCCATCTGTAAACCAACTCTGTAACCTCGCTCTGTAAACTCCCTCTGTAAACTCCCTCTGTAAACTCTCTCTGTAATCCCCCTCTGTAAACTCCCTCTGTAATCTCCCTCTGTAATCTCCCTCTGTAAACTCCCTCTGTAAATTCTCTCTGTAAACTCCCTCTGTAAACTCTCTCTCTAAACCCCCTCTGTCAACCCCCTCTGCAAACCTCCGCTGTAAACCTCCTCTGTAAACCCCCTCTGCATCCCTCCTCTATAAATCCCCTCTTTAAACCCCCTCTGCAAACCTCCTCTGTAAACCTCCTCTGTAAACCCCCTCTGTAAACACTGTCTGAAAAACTCCTCTGTAAACTCCCTCTGCAAACTCCCCCTGTAAACCCCCTTTGTAAACCCCCTCTGTAAACTCCCTCTGTAAACTCTCTCTCTAAACCCCCTCTGTAAACACCCTCTGTAAACCTCCTCTGTAAACCCCCTCTGTAAACCCCCTCTGTAAACCCCCTCTGCAAACCTCCTCTGTAAACCCCCTCTGTAAACACTGTCTGAAAAACTCCTCTGTAAACTCCCTCTGTAAACCTCCTCTGTAAAACACCTCTGTAACCCCCCTCTGCAAACTCCTATGTAAACACCCTTCGTAAACCTCCTCTGAAAACTCCCTCTGTAAACCCCCTCTGTAAACCTCCTCTGTTAACTCCCTCTGTAAACTCTCCCAATAAACTACCTCTGTAAACTGCCTCTGTAAACCACCTCTGGAAACGCTCTCCATAAAATTCCTCTGGAAACACCCTCTGTAAGCCTCCTCTGTAAACGTCCTCTGCAAATTCCCTCTGTAAACCACCTCTGTAAACTCTCTCTCTAAATTCCCTTTGTAAATCCCCTCTGTAAACTCCCTCTGTAATCTCCCTCTGTAATCTCCCTCTGTAAACTCTCTCTGTAAACTCTCTCTGTAAACTCCCTCTGTAAACTCTCTCTGTAAACCCCCTCTGCATCCCTCCTCTGTAAATCCCCTCTGTAAACCCCCTCTGCAAACCTCCTCTGTAAACCTCCTCTGTGAACCCCCTCTGTAAACTCCGTCTGTAAACCCCATCTGTAAACTCCCTCTGTAAACTCCCTCTGTAAACACTGTCTGTAAAATCCCTCTGCAAACTCCGTCTGTAAACACTGTCTGTAAACTCTCTCTCTAAACTCCCTCTGTAAACACCCTCTGTAAACCTCCTCTGTAAACTCCCTCTGTAAACTCTCCCAATAAACTACCTCTGTAAACTGCCTCTGTAAACCACCTCTGGAAACACCCTCTGTAAGCCTCCTCTGTAAACCTCCTCTGTAAACCTCCTTGCAAACTCCCTCTGTAAACCACCTCTGTAAACTCTCTCTCCATATCCCCTCTGTAAATCCCCTCTGTAAATCCCCTCTGTAAACTCCCTCTGTAAACTCCCTCTGTAAACCCTCTCTGTAAACTCCCTTTGTAAACTCCCTCTGTAAACCCTCTCTGTAAACTCGCTCTGTAAAACTCCTCTGTAAACGCCTTCTGTAAACCCCCTCTGTAAACCCTCTCTGCAAACCTCCTCTGCAACCCCCTCTGTAAACACCCGCTGACAACACTCTCCGTAATCCTCCTCTGTAAACTTCCTCTGTAAATTCTCCCCGTAAACCCCCTCTGTAAACTCCCACTGTAAACTCCCACTGTAAACCCCTTCTGCAAACCTCCTCTGTAAACCCCCTCTGTAAACACTGTCTGAAAAACTCCTCTGTAAACTCCCTCTGTAAAACACCTCTGTGAACTCCCTATGTAAACACCCTTTGTAAACCTCCTCTGAAAACTCCCTCTGTAAACCCACTCTGTAAACACCCGCTGACAACACTCTCTGTAAACTCCCTCTGTAAAAGTCCTCTGTAAACTCCCTCTGTAAACCTCCTCTGTTAACTCCCTCTGTAAACTCTCCCAATAAACTACCTCTGTAAACTGCCTCTGTAAACTTCCTCTGTAAACCCTCTCTTTAAACTACCTCTGCAAAAAAAGGGCAGCATGGTAGCATAGTGGATAGCACAATTGCTTCACAGCTCCAGGGTCCCAGGTTCGATTCCCGGCTTGGGTCACTGTCTGTGCGGAGTCTGCATGTTCTCCCCATGTGTGTGTGGGTTTCCTCCGGGTGCTCCGGTTTCCTCCCACAAGTCCAAAGATGTGCAGGTTAGGTGGATTGGCCGTGATTAATTGCCCTTGGTGTCCAAAATTGCCCTTAGTGTCGGGTGGGTTTACTGGGTTACTGGGGATAGGGTGGAGGTGTGGGCTTGGGTAGGGTGCTCTTTCCGAGAGCCGGTGCAGACTCGATGGGCCGAATGGCCTCCTTCTGCACTGTAAATTATATGATATATGAAACCCCCTCTGTAAACCACCTCTGGAAACGCTCTCCGTAAAATTCCTCTGGAAACACCCTCTGTAAACCTCCTCTGCAAACTCCCTCTGTAAACCACCTTTGTCAACTCCCTCTGTAAACTCGATCTGTAAACCCTCTCTGTAAACTCCCTCTATAAACTCTATCTGTAAAGCTCCGCTGTTAACTACCTCTGTAAACTGCCTCTGTAAACTTCCTGTGTAAACCCTCTCTTTAAACTCCCTCTGCAAACCCCCTCTGTAAACCACCTCTGGAAACGCTCTCCGTAAAATTCCTCTGGAAACACCCTCTGTAAGCCTCCTCTGTAAACCTCCTCTGCAAACTCCCTCTGTAAACCACCTCTGTAAACTTTCTCTCTCTAAATCCCCTCTGTACATCCCCTCTGTAAACTCCCTCTGTAAACTCCCTCTGTAAGCTCCCTCTGCAAACTCCCTCTGTAAACCACCTCTGTCAACTCCCTCTGTAAACTCCCTCTGTAAACTCCATCTGTAAACCCTCTCTGTAAACTCCCTCTGTAAACTCCCTCTGTAAAACTCCTCTGTAAACCTCCTCTGTAAACCCCCTCTGTAAACCACATCTGTAAACTCTATCAGTAAATCCCCTCTGTAAACTCCATCTGTAAACCCTCAATGTAAACTCCCTCTGTAAACCCTCTCTGTAAACCCCCTCTGTAAACCCTCTCTGCAAACCTCCTCTGCAACCCCGTCTGTAAACACCCGCTGACAACACTCTCCGTAATCCTCCTCTGTAAACTTCCTCTGTAAATTCTCCCTGTAAACCCCCTCTGTAAACTCCCACTGTAAACTCCCTCTGAAACCCTCTCTCTAAACTCCCTCTGTAAACCCCCTCTGTAAACCTCCTCTGTAAACCCCCTCTGTAAACCCCCTCTGCAAACCTCCTCTGTAAACCCCCTCTGTAAACACTGTCTGAAAAACTCCTCTGTAAACTCCCTCTGTAAACCTCCTCTGTAAAACACCTCTGTAAACTCCCTCTGCAAACTCCTATGTAAACACCCTTTGTAAACCTCCTCTGAAAACTCCCTCTGTAAACACCCGCTGACAACACTCTCTGTAAACTCCCTCTGTAAAAGTCCTCTGTAAACTCCCTCTGTAAACCTCCTCTGTTAACTCCCTCTGTAAACTCTCCCAATAAACTACCTCTGTAAACTGCCTCTGTAAACTTCCTCTGTAACCCCTCTCTTTAAACTACCTCTGCAAACCCCCTCTGTAAACCACCTCTGAAAACGCTCTCCGTAAAATTCCTCTGGAAACACCCTCTGTAAGCCTCCTCTGCAAACTCCCTCTGTAAACTCTCTCTCTAAATCCCCTCTGTAAATCCCCTCTGTAACCTCCCTCTGTAAACTTCATCTGTAAACCCTCTCTGTAAACTCCCTCTGTAAACTCCCTCTGTAAACCTTCTCTGTAAAACTCCCTCTGTAAACCCCCTCTGTAAACCTCCTCTGTAAACCCTTGGAACTTGGAAGGGAGAGTGTCTAAAGCATGACCAGAGAAAGCAGGGCAGAGAGCAAGGAAAGCAGATGAACTCAGGGCATGGATGAGCACATGGGACTGGGATATTATAGCTATGACTGAAACATGGCTAAGGGAGGGGCAGGACTGACAGCTCAATGTTCCGGGGTACAGATGCTATAGAAAGGATAGAACAGGAGGTAAGAGAGGAGGGGGAGTGGCGTTTTTGATTAGGGAGAACATCACGGCAGTACTTAGAGGGGATATATCCGAGGGTTCGCCCACTGAGTCTATATGGGTGGAACTGAAAAATAAGAAGGGAGAGATCACCTTGATTGGACTGCACTACAGGCCCCCAAATAGTCAGCGGGAAATTGAGGAGCAAATATGTAAGGAGATTACAGATAGCTGCAAGAATAATAGGGTGGTAGTAGTAGGGGACTTTAACTTTCCCAACATTGACTGGGACAGCCATAGCATTAGGGGCTTGGATGGAGGGAAATTTGTTGAGTGTATTCAGGAGGAATTTCTCATTCAGTATGTGGATGGACCGACTAGAGAGGGGGCAAAACTTGACCTCGTCTTGGGAAATAAGGAAGGGCAACTGACAGAAGTGTTAGTGAGGGATCACTTTGGGACAAGTGACCATAACTCCATTAGTTTTAAGATAGCTATGGAGAATGATAGGTCTGGCCCAAGAGTTAAAATTCTTAATTGGGGCAAGGCCAATTTTGATGGTATCAGACAGGAACTTGCAGAGGTAGATTGGGGGAGACTGTTGGCAGGCAAAGGGACGGCTGGTAAATGGGAGGGTTTTAAAAATGTGTTAACCAGGGTGCAGGGTAAGCACATTCCCTTTAGAGTGAAGGGCAAGGCTGGTAGAAGTAGGGAACCCTGGATGACTCGAGATATTGAAACTCTGGTCAAAAAGAAGAAGGAGGCATATGACGTACATAAACAATTGGGATCAAGTGGATCCCTTGAAGAGTATAGAGATTGTCGAAATAGAGTTAAGAGGGAAATCAGGAGGGCAAAAAGGGGACATGAAATTGCTTTGGCAAATAATGCAAAGGAGAATCCAAAGAGCTTCTACAGATACATAAAGGGGAATAGAGTAACTAGGGACAGAGTAGGGCCTCTTAAGGATCAACAAGGACATCTATGTGCAGAGCCACAAGAGTTGCATGAGATCCTGAATGAATATTTCTCATCGGTATTCACGGTGGAGAAATGCATGGATGTTAGGAAACTAAGGGAAATAAATAGTGATGTCTTGAGAAGTGTGCATATTACAGAGGAGGAGGTGCTAGAAGTCTTAAAGCGCATCAAGGTAGATAAATCCCCGGGACCTGATGAAATGTATCCCAGGATGTTGTGGGAGGCTAGGGAGGAAATTGCGGGTCCCCTAACCGAGATATTTGAATCATCGGCAGCCACAGGTGAGGTGCCTGAAGATTGGAGAGTGGCGAATGTTGTGCCCTTGTTTAAGAAGGGCAGCAGGGAAAAGCCTGGGAACTACAGACCGGTGAGCATAACGTCTGTAGTAGGTAAGTTGCTAGAAGGTATTCTGAGAGACAGGATCTACAAGCATTTAGAGAGACAAGGACTGATTCGGGTCAGTTAGCATGGCTTTGTGCGTGGAAAATCATGTCTCACAAATTTGATTGAGTTTTTTGAGGGGGTGACCAAGAAGGTAGATGAGGGCAGTGCAGTAGACGTTGTCTACATGGACTTTAGCAAAGCCTTTGACAAGGTACCGCATGGTAGGTTGTTGCAGAAGGTTAAAGCTCACGGGATCCAGGGTGAGGTTGCCAATTGGATTCAAAATTGGCTGGACAACAGAAGACAGAGGGTGGTTGTAGAGGGTTGTTTTTCAAACTGGAGGCCTGTGACCAGTGGTGTGCCTCAGGGATCGGTGCTGGGTCCACTGTTATTTGTGATTTATATTAATGATTTGGATGAGAATTTAGGAGGCATGGTTAGTAAGTTTGCAGATGACACCAAGATTGGTGGCACAGTGGATAGTGAAGAAGGTTATCTAGGATTGCAACGGGATCTTGATCAATTAGGCCAGTGGGCCGACGAATGGCAGATGGAGTTTAATTTAGATAAATGTGAGGTGATGCATTTTGGCAGAGCGAATCAGGCCAGGACCTACTCAGTTAATGGTATGGCGTTGGGGAGAGTTATAGAACAAAAAGATCGAGGAGTACAGGTTCATAGAACAAAGAACAAAGAACAAAGAAATGTACAGCACAGGAACAGGCCCTTCGGCCCTCCAAGCCCGTGCCGACCATGCTGCCCGACTAAACTACAATCTTCTACACTTCCTGGGTCCGTATCCTTCTATTCCCATCCTATTCATATATTTGTCAAGATGCCCCTTAAATGTCCCTATCGTCCCTGCTTCCTCCTCCGGTAGCGAGTTCCAGGCACCCACTACCCTCTGCGTAAAAAACTTGCCTCGTACATCTACTCTAAACCTTGCCCCTCTCACCTTAAACCTATGCCCCCGAGTAATTGACCCCTCTACCCTTGGGAAAAGCCTCTGACTATCCACTCTGTCTATGCCCCTCATAATTTTGTAGACCTCTATCAGGTCTCCCCTCAACCTCCTTCGTTCCAGTGAGAACAAACCGAGTTTATTCAACCGCTCCTCATAGCTAATGCCCTCCATACCAGGCAACATTCTGGTAAATCTCTTCTGCACCCTCTCTAAAGCCTCCACATCCTTCTGGTAGTGTGGCGACCAGAATTGAACACTATACTCCAAGTGTGGCCTAACTAAGGTTCTATACAGCTGCAACATGACTTGCCAATTCTTATACTCAATGCCCCGGCCAATGAAGGCAAGCATGCCGTATGCCTTCTTGACTACCTTCTCCACCTGTGTTGCCCCTTTCAATGACCTGTGGACCTGTACTCCTAGATCTCTTTGACTTTCAATACACTTGAGGGTTCTACCATTCACTGTATATTCCCTACCTGCATTAGACCTTCCAAAATGCATTATCTCACATTTGTCCGGATTAAACTCCATCTGCCATCTCTCCGCCCAAGTCTCCAGACAATCTAAATCCTGCTGTATCCTCCGACAGTCCTCATCGCTATCCGCAATTCCATCAACCTTTGTGTCGTCTGCAAACTTACTAATCAGACCAGTTACATTTTCCTCCAAATCATTTATATATACTACAAAGAGCAAAGGTCCCAGCACTGATCCCTGTGGAACACCACTGGTCACAGCCCTCCAATTAGAAAAGCATCCCTCCATTGCTACTCTCTGCCTTCTATGGCCTAGCCAGTTCTGTATCCACCTTGCCAGCTCACCCCTGATCCCGTGTGACTTCACCTTTTGTACGAGTCTACCATGAGGGACCTTGTCAAAGGCCTTACTGAAGTCCATATAGACAACATCTACTGCCCTACCTGCATCAATCATCTTAGTGACCTCCTCGAAAAACTCTATCAAGTTAGTGAGACACGACCTCCCCTTCACAAAACCGTGCTGCCTCTCACTAATACGTCCATTTGCTTCCAAATGGGAGTAGTTCCTGTCTCGAAGAATTCTCTCCAGTAATTTCCCTACCACTGAAGTAAGGCTCACCGGCCTGTAGTTCCCTGGATTATCCTTGCTACCCTTCTTAACAGAGGAACAACATTGGCTATTCTCCAGTCCTTCGGGACATCCCCTGAAGACAGCGAGGATCCAAAGATTTCTGTCAAGGCCTCAGCAATTTCCTCTCCAGTCTCCTTCAGTATTCTGGGGTAGATCCCATCAGGCCCTGGGGACTTATCTACCTTAATATTTTTTAAGACACCCAACACCTCGTCTTTTTGGATCACAATGTGACCCAGGCTATCTACACCCCCTTCTCCAGACTCAACATCTACCAATTTCTTCTCTTTGGTGAATACTGATGCAAAGTATTCATTTAGTACCTCGCCCATTTCCTCTGGCCCCACACATAGATTCCCTTGCCTATCCTTCACTGGGCCAACCCTTTCCCTGGCTACCCTCTTGCTTTTTATGTACGTGTAAAAAGCCTTGGGATTTTCCTTAACCCTATTTGCCAATGACTTTTCGTGACCCCTTCTAGCCCTCCTGACTCCTTGCTTAAGTTCCTTCCTACTTTCCTTATATTCCACGCAGGCTTCGTCTGTTCCCAGCCTTTTAGCCCTGACAAATGCCTCCTTTTTCTTTTTGACGAGGCCTACAATATCTCTCGTTATCCAAGGTTCCCGAAAATTGCCGTATTTATCCTTCTTCCTCACAGGAACATGCCGGTCCTGAATTCCTTTCAACTGACACTTGAAAGCCTCCCACATGTCAGATGTTGATTTGCCCTCAAACATCCGCCCCCAATCTATGTTCTTCAGTTCCCGCCTAATATTGTTATAATTAGCCTTCCCCCAATTTAGCACATTCATCCTAGGACCACTCTTATCCTTGTCCACCAGTACTTTAAAACTTACTGAATTGTGGTCACTGTTACCAAAATGCTCCCCTACTGAAACATCTACCACCTGGCCGGGCTCATTCCCCAATACCAGGTCCAGTACCGCCCCTTCCCTAGTTGGACTGTCTACATATTGTTTCAAGAAGCCCTCCTGGATGCTCCTTACAAACTCCGCCCCGTCTAAGCCCCTGGCACTAAGTGAGTCCCAGTCAATATTGGGGAAGTTGAAGTCTCCCATCACCACAACCCTGTTGTTTTTACTCTTTTCCAAAATATGTCTACCTATCTGCTCCTCTATCTCCCGCTGGCTGTTGGGAGGCCTGTAGTAAACCCCCAACATTGTGACTGCACCCTTCTTATTCTTGATCTCTACCCATATAGCCTCGCTGCCCTCTGAGGTGTCCTCTCGCAGTACAGCTGTGATATTCTCCCGAACCAGTAGCGCAACTCCGCCTCCCCTTTTACATCCCCCTCTATCCCACCTGAAACATCTAAATCCTGGAACGTTTAGCTGCCAATCCTGCCCTTCCCTCAACTATCCCCCCCGACAGTATCCAAAGGGGTATACCTGTTCGAGAGGGGGACAATCACAGGGGATTCCTGCACTGACTGCCTGCCCTTTCTGGTGGTCACCCATTTCTCTGCCTGCACCTTGGGAGGCTGGAAGCCTCCTGGACCTGCCACATCTCACAGTCAGAGCACTGCACCCCTCTAACTGACATTGCGTCAATTAATTAAAATTAAAATTAAAACATTTTTTTTTTTTAATTTCGAAGTTACTGCTAACTATCTGTTTCCTAGCACTAGATTTCTAATAGAAATGCGAAAGCTAATACAGTACTCTCCGATCTCTGAATCCCCTCTAAATTATAATTAAGTAATTATGTTTAATTTTTAAATTTAGTGTAGATTCCCAACCAGCCACTCTGGCCACAGCTTTTCTGTGATGTCACTTCAGTTTCCCCCCGACACACACAATTTGAAAAGGTATAAAAGTAAAAATGAGTAAAAATCACTTACTTACCTTCTTACCTTCTGAGGGTCTTAGATGTTCTCAGGTTCTCTCCCTGACAGAGACTGCTCCTCCTCCTCCGAACCTTGACCTGCACAATGCTCCCTGAAATCACCCTCTGTAAACCTCCTCTATAAACCTCCTCTGCAAACTCCCTCTGTAAACCACCTCTGTAAACTCTCTCTCTAAATCCCCTCTGTAAACCCCCTCTGCAAACTCCCTCTGTAACCTCCCTCTATAAACTCGATGTGTAAACCACCTCTGTAAACTTCTTCTGTAAACTCCCTCTGTAAGCTCCCTCTGCAAACCAACTCTGTAAACCTCCTCTGTAAACCACCTCTGTAAACTCTCTCTGTAAATCCACTCTGTAAACACCCGCTGCCAACTCCCTCTGTAAACTCTCTCTGTAAACTCCCGCTGCAAACTCCCTCTGTAAACTCTCTCCGTAAAACTCCTCTGTAAGTTCCCTCTATAAATCGTCTCTGTAAATCCCCTCTGTAAACCTCCTCTGTAAACCTCCTCTCTAAACCTCCTCTGTAAACCCCCTCTATAAACCCTCTCTGTAAACCTCCTCTGTAAACTCCCTCTGTAAACTCCTTCTGTAAACCCCCTCTGTAAACCCACTCTGTAAATCCCCTCTGTGAACTCCCTCTGTGAGCTCCCTCTGTAAACTCTCTCTGTAAACTCTCTCTGTAAACCCCCTCTGTAAACTCTCTCTGTAACCTCCCTCTATAAACTCTATGCGTAAACCACCTCTGTAAACTCCTTCTGTAAACTCCCTCTGTAAGCTCCCTCTGCAAACTCCCTATGTAAACCCCCTCTGTAAACCTCCTCTGTAAACACCCGCTGATAACATTCTCTGTAAACTCCGTCTGAAAAACTCCTCTGTAAACTCCCTCTGTAAACCTCCTCTGTTAACTCCCTCGGTAAACTTTCCCTGTAAACTACCTCTGTAAACTGCATCTGTAAACTCCCTCTGTAAACCCTCTCTTTAAACTCCCTCTGCAAATCCCCTCTGTAAATCACCTCTGGAAACGATCTCCGTAAAATTCCTCTGGAAACACCCTCTGTAAACCTCCTCTATAAACCTCCTCTGCAAACTCCCTCTGTAAACCACCTCTGTAAACTCTCTCTCTAAATCCCCTCTGTAAATCCCCTCTGTAAATCCCCTCTGTAAATCCCCTCTGTAAACTCCCTCTGTAAACTCCATCTGTAAACCCTCTCTGTAAACTCCATCTGTAAACCCTCTCTGTAAACTCCCTCTGTAAAACTCCTCTGTAAACCCCCTCTGTAAACCCCCTCTGTAAACCACCTTTGTAAACTCTCTCAGTAAATCCCCTCTGTAAACTCCATCTGTAAACCCTCAATGTAAACTCCCCCTCTAAACCCCCTCTGTAAACCCCCTCTGTAAACCCTCTCTGTAAACCTCCTCTGCAACCCCCTCTGTAAACACCCGCTGACAACACTCTCCGTAATCCTCCTCTGTAAACTCCCTCTGTAGACTCCCTCTGTAAACTCCCTCTGCAAACTCCCTCTGTAAACCCTCTCTGTAAACTCCCTCTGCAAACTCTCCCTGTAAACCTGCTCTGTAAACCTCCTCTGTTAACCCCCTCTGCAAACTCCCTCTGTAACCTCCCTCTATAAACTCTATGTGTAAACCACCTCTGTAAACTTCTTCTGTAAACTCCCTCTGTAAGCTCCCTCTGCAAACCACCTCTGTAAACCTCCTCTGTAAACCACCTCTGTAAACTCTCCCTGTAAATCCCCTCTGTAAACACCCGCTGCCAACTCCCTCTGTAAACTCTCTCTGTAAACTCCCTCTGTAAACTCCCTCTGTAAACTCCTGCTGCAAACTCCCTCTGTAAACTCCCTCTGTAAACTCTCTCTGTAAAACTTCTCTGTAAGTTCCCTCTGTAAATCGTCTCTGTAAATCCCCTCTGTAAACCTCCTCTCTAAACCCCCTCTATTAACCCTCTCTGTAAACCTCCTCTGTAAACTCCCTCTGTAAACTCCTTCTGTAAACCCCCTCTGTAAACCCACTCTGTAAATCCCCTCTGTAAACTCCCTCTGTGAACTCCCTCTGTAAACTCTCTCTGTAAACTCTCTCTGTAAACCCCCTCTGTAAACTCTCTCTGTAAACTCTCTCTGTAAACCCCCTCTGTAAACTCTCTCTGTAAACCCCCTCTGTAAACTCCCACCTGCGATCCAGCTATATCATTACCCAAGATAAACTGTATTCTTGGACAAGATAGTTTATCTATTACACTTACTACCACTTCACCACTCTTCACTTGACTTTCCAACCTCACCTGATATAATGGAACGCTACTCATCTCACCCTGAATTCTACATATCAGCACCTTTTCTGGCAACGTTCTTCCCAAACTACATAATTCCTCATCTCTTACCATTGAAGATTGACTAGCTCCTGTACCTCTTAAAATTGTGACTTCTTTACCTGCTCCTCCTGATACACATGAGTAAACTTTACCCACACAAGTAAATTCTTTAAATAAATCTGGCACCTTCTTAACAATTACTTCTTGAACAGGCTGTACAATCGTTTGCACCTCCTTCGCTTCCCTTGGGCTTTCCTTTACCACTCTAACAAACCCCACTGTCTTATCCTGTTTTACCACATCAGCCTTCTCAGTGCTTTTCTTCAACCACCAACACTGTGACTTTACATGGCCTAGTTTATTACAGTGAAAACATCTGAAACTTTTCATGTCTCTTCCACCCTCCTGGATTTCTTTTTTAATCTGAGGTACACTCTCTTTATTGTCTCCCATCAGATCACCTTTACCTTTACCACTTGAGTATTACTCATGTCCCCAGTTTCTATCCCTCATCGGCTGAAACTGATGTCGGAAACCAAGCTTTGGTTTATGAACTAATTCATAATCATCTGCCATTTCTGCTGCCAGTCTCGCAGTTTTAACCCTCTGTTCTTCCACATGAGTTCTCACTACATCAGGAATTGAATTTTTAAACACCTCCAAAAGTATAATTTCTCTGAGAGCTTCATACGTTTGGTCTATTTTCAAAGCCCTTATCCGCCTATCAAAATTACTCTGTTTGAGCCTTTCAAACTCCATGTATGTTTGACCAAATTCTTTCCTTAAATTTCTAAACCTTGGTCTGTAAGCTTCAGGCATTAGTTCATATGCACCCAAGATGGATTTTTTCACCTCCTCATACGTTCCAGATACCTCCTCCGGTAGTGATGCAAACACTTCACTAGCTCTACCTACCAGCTTTGTTTGAATCAGTAACACCCACATGTCCTGTGGCCATTGCATTTGTTTAGCTACCTTCTCAAATGAAATGAAAAAGGCTTTCACTTCCTTCTCCAGTGAGTTCTCCCAGTGAGACAGAGAAGACAGCCAGAGTGAGGCAGCAAAGAGTGAGTTTGGGAATTTGAATCTAGGTGGGAATTGAATTGAATTAAATCAGTAAGGCAGCTCCTTTTAAATTTCAGGAGTTTAAATTAAGCTAGTATTGTGCAGTGTGGGTTAACAAGGGCTGCCCCACCTACTCACATAACTGGTTGGCAGTTAAGGATCAGTCACTTAAATCGACCTTGATCTAAAAGCAGGTGGGGGAGGGGAGTCAATTCAGGACAGTTTAAAAAGGGCAACTTGTAAACTCACTCCCAGTGAGTTCTCCCAGTGAGCCAGAGAGAAGACACAGCCAGGAGTGAGACACAGCTAAGAGTGAGTTTGGGAATTTGAATCGAGGTGGGAATTCAAAGCTGGGTGGGGAGGAAGTGCTTTTTATCCCTGGTAAGTGACTGGTAAGTAGTGTTTCTGTTTTTCTGTTTCTTTTCATTGGTATATTATTTATTTTTTCTTTGTTTTGTTTTGTTGAAATTGTAGTTGTTGAAGTTAACCAAAGGTTTAAGACATGGCAGGAGATCTCAGACCCGTGTCGTGCTCCTCGTGTGTGATGTGGGAGCTCAGGGACACGTCCACTGTCCCTGGCTCCTTCACGTGCAAGAAGTGTGTCCAGTTGCAGCTCCCGTTAGACCGCTTGAAGGCTCTGGAGCTGCGGATGGACTCACTTTGGAGCATCCGCGAGGCTGAGGACGTCGTGGATAGCACGTTTAGCGAGTTGGTCACACCGCAGGTGAAAGGTACTGAGGGAGATAGTAAATGGGTGACCAAAAGACAGAGCAAGAGTAGGAAGGCAGTGCAGGTGTCCTCTGCGGTCATCTCCCTGCAAAACAGATATACCGCTTTGGATACTGTTGAGGGAGATGGCTCACCAGGGGAAGGCAGCAGCAGCCAGGTTCATGGCACCGTGGCTGGCTCTGCTGCGCAGCTGGGCAGGAAGAAGAATGGCAGGGCTATAGTGATAGGGGACTCAATTGTAAGGGGAATAGACAGGCGGTTCTGCGGACGCAATAGAGACTCCAGGATGGTATGTTGCCTCCCTGTTGCAAGGGTCAAGGAAGTCTCGGAGCGGCTGCAGGACATTCTGGGGGTGGAGGGTGAACAACCAGCTGTCGTGGTGCACATAGGCCCCAGCGATATAGGTAAAAAACAGGACGAGGTCCTACAAGCTGAATTTAGGGAGCTAGGAGTTAAACTAAAAAGTAGGACCTCAAAGGTAGTAATCTCAGGATTGCTACCAGTGCCACGTGCTAGTCAGAGTGGGAATGTCAGGATAGAGAGGATGAATACGTGGCTCGAGAGATGGTGCAAGAGGGAGGGATTCAAATTCCTGGGACATTGGAACAGGTTCTGGGGGAGGTGGGACCAGTACAAACCGGACGGTCTGCACCTGGGCAGGACTGGAACCGATGTCCTAGGGGGGGTGTTTGCTAGAGCTGTTGGGGAGGTTTAAACTAATGTGGCAGGGGGATGGGAACCGATGCAGGAAGTTGGAAGGGAGTAAAACAGGGACAGAAATAAAAGTCAGTAAGGGGGAAAGTGTAAGGCAGAGAAGCCAGAGTCAAAAATCAAAAAGGGCGACAGTACAAGGTATAGTGACTGAGGGGAGCTCAGTGAATAGGACCAGGAATACTAAAAGAAATAAAACGGGAAGTGAAAACATTAATGGTAAGCGACGCGGCAGGTCATTACATGAAGATATGGGTTCTATGACAAGGAAAATTAGGAGAAAAGTTAAGAGGAAATATAACTTAGGAGAGGTTACTGACCGAGGTGTTAAGATTCAGAACAGAGGTAAAAAAGCCAACATAAGTGTGCTTTATCTGAATGCTCGTAGTATTCGGAATAAGGTAAATGAGTTGATGGCGCAAATCATCGTGAATGACTATGATTTAGTGGCCATTACTGAAACATGGTTAAAGGATGGTCACGACTGGGAGTTAAATATCCGAGGGTATCAAACTTTTCGGAAGGACAGAGTGGATGGTAAGGGAGGTGGTGTAGCTCTGTTATTTAAGGATGACATCCGGGCAACAGTAAGGGATGACATCGGTGCTATGGAGGATAAGGTTGAATCCATTTGGGTGGAAATCAGGAATAGTAAGGCGAAAAAGTCACTGATAGGAGTAATCTATAGGCCACCAAATAGTAACATTATGGTGGGGCAGGCAATAAACAAAGAAATAACTGATGCATGTAGAAATGGTACAGCAGGTATCATGGGGGATTTTAATCTACATGCTGATTGGTTTAACCAGGTCGGTCAAGGCAGCCTTGAGGAGGAGTTTATAGAATGTATCCGCGATAGTTTCCTAGAACAGTATGTAATGGAACCTACGAGGGAACAAGCGGTCCTAGATCTGGTCCTGTGTAATGAGACAGGATTGATTCAGGATCTCATAGTTAGGGATCCTCTCGGAAGGAGCGATCACAATATAGTGGAATTTAAAATACAGATGGAGGGTGAGAAGGTAAAATCAAGCACTAGTGTTTTGTGCTTAAACAAAGGAGATTACAATGGGATGAGAGAAGAACTAGCTAAGGTAGACTGGGAGCAAAGCCTTTATAGTGAAACAGTTGAGGAACAGTGGAGAACCTTCCAAGTGATTTTTCACAGTGCTCAGCAAAGGTTTATACCAACAAAAAGGAAGGGCGGTAAAAAGAGGGAAAATCGACCGTGGATATCTAAGGAAATAAGGGAGAGTGTCAAATTGAAGGAAAAAACATACAAAGTAGCAAAGATCAGTGGGAGACTAGAGGACTGGGAAATCTTTAGGGGGCAACAGAAAGCTACTAAAAAAGCTATAAAGACGAGTAAGATAGATTATGAGAGTAAACTTGCTCAGAATATAAAAACAGATAGTAAAAGTTTCTACAAATACATAATACAAAAAAGAGTGGCTAAGGTAAATATTGGTCCTTTAGAGGATGAGAAGGGATATTTAATAATGGGAGATGAGGAAATGGCTGAGGAACTGAACAGGTTTTTTGGGTCGGTCTTCACAGTGGAAGACACAAATAACATGCCAGTGACTGATGGAAATGAGGCTATGACAGGTGAGGACCTTGAGAGGATTGTTATCACCAAGGAGGTAGTGATGGGCAAGCTAATGGGGCTAAAGGTAGACAAGTCTCCTGGACCTCATGGAATGCATCCCAGAGTGCTAAAAGAGATGGCTAGGGAAATTGCAAATGCACTAGTGATAATTTACCAAAATTCACTTGACTCTGGGGTGGTCCCGGTGGATTGGAAATTAGCAAACGTGACACCACTGTTTAAAAAAGGAGGTAGGCAGAAAGCGGGTAATTATAGGCCAGTGAGCTTAACTTCGGTAGTAGGGAAGATGCTGGAATCTATCATCAAGGAAGAAATAGCGAGGCATCTGGATGGAAATTGTCCCATTGGGCAGACGCAGCATGGGTTCATAAAGGGAAGGTCGTGCCTAACTAATTTAGTGGAATTTTTTGAGGACATTAACAGTGCGGTAGATAACGGGGAGCCAATGAATGTGGTATATCTGGATTTCCAGAAAGCCTTTGACAAGGTGCCACACAAAAGGTTGTTGCATAAGATAAAGATGCATGGCATTAAGGGGAAAGTAGTAGCATGGATAGAGGATTGGTTAATTAATAGAAAGCAAAGAGTGGGAATTAATGGGTGTTTCTCTGGTTGGCAATCAGTAGCTAGTGGTGTCCCTCAGGGATCAGTGTTGGGCCCACAACTGTTCACAATTTACATCGATGATTTGGAATTGGGGACCAAGGGCAATGTGTCCAAGTTTGCAGACGACACTAAGATAAGTGGTAAAGCAAAAAGTGCAGAGGATACTGGAAGTCTGCAGAGGGATTTGGATAGGCTAAGTGAATGGGCTAGGGTCTGGCAGATGGAATACAATGTTGACAAATGTGAGGTTATCCATTTTGGTAGGAATAACAGCAAAAGGGATTATTATTTAAGTAATAAAATATTAAAACATGCTGCTGTGCAGAGAGACCTGGGTGTGCTAGTGCATGAGTCGCAGAAAGTTGGTTTTCTGGTGCAACGGGTGATTAAGAATTCAAATGGAATTTTGTCCTTCATTGCTAGAGGGATGGAGTTTAAGACTAGGGAGGTTCTGCTGCAATTGTATAAGGTGTTAGTGAGGCCACACCTGGAGTATTGTGTTCAGTTTTGGTTTCCTTACTTGAGAAAGGACGTACTGGCACTGGAGGGTGTGCAGAGGAGATTCACTAGGTTAATCCCAGAGCTGAAGGGGTTGGATTACGAGGAAAGGTTGAGTCGACTGGGACTGTACTTTTGAATTTAGAAGGATGAGGGGGGATCTTATAGAAACATATAAGATTATGAAGGGAATAGATAGGATAGATGCGGGCAGGTTGTTTCCACTGGCGGGTGAAAGCAGAACTAGGGGGCATAGCCTCAAAATAAGGGGAAGTAGATTTAGGACTGAGTTTAGGAGGAACTTCTTCACCCAAAGGGTTGTGAATCTATGGAATTCCTTGCCCAGTGAAGCAGTAGAGGCTCCTTCATTAAATGTTTTTAAGATAAAGATAGATAGTTTTTTGAAGAATAAAGGGATTAAGGGTTATGGTGTTCGGGCCGGAAAGTGGAGCTGAGTCCACAAAAGATCAGCCATGATCTCATTGAATGGCGGAGCAGGCTCGAGGGGCCAGATGGCCTACTCCTGCTCCTCGTTCTTATGTTCTCGTCAAACCTTGGCAATGCTTGGACATATTTAAATAGATTCCACCAAGCCTTCGACTATGACGCTCTGTCTCATTATCCTCATCACTATCGTCCAACTGTACGTTTCCCTTTACTTCTGCCAATTTTAACTGATTGTCATGTTTCATGGCCATTTTCTGAAGTTCAAACTCCCTCTCTTTATCTTTTTCCCTGATCTGTATCTCCCTTTCTTTTTCTTTTTGTTCTGCTAGGGCTATTCTTTCTTTTCTCCTTTCTTCTCTCTCCTTTTCTTTTTCCTCTCTCTCTCTTTCTCTTTCTTTTTCCTCTCTCTCTCACTCTCGTATTCCAGCTGCTTTAATTCTTTCTCATGTTCCATTTGTTTAATTTGCAACTGAATTTTTCCCATTTCCAATGAGTCAAACTCTATCTCAGGCAACTTTAAATGCTTAACCACCGCCATAATTACCTCATCTTTTCGCATTTTGTCAGGTAATGTTAACTGCCATGTTCTTGCCAAATCTAACAGTCTGCTTTTCGTTTCCGTCCGTAAAGTACTACGTGTGACATTCTCCACCCCGAAAAACATCTGAGCCTCTGAAAGAGCCATTGTTCACAACACTGTCCCCACTTAAACTAAAATACCACACCGGAAATGCAACAATCCTTCACTGTCTTTAAGTTCACAAAAGCCAATCCAATAGATAGACTTTTATCCCCCTCGAGCCCCCAATTGTTATGGGCGAGGGGTGTTCAGAACCCCAAAATGTATCATGGAGTTCAACCAACCTCTCCCTTTAATGTATTTGTTGCTTTTCCTACTACACGGCTTGTTCCCTAGGTGTGGGATTACAATTATGGACACGTGGGCTTTTAAACACAAAACAATGTTTATTCCATGAACTCAACTTAACACCTTAAATAAACATTGGATCTCTTAACACCCCTTACTTCAAAGATAACTCAGAAAATATTGCAACAGTAAATAATTCCTCAAAATGTTCCTTCAAACTTCCAAGAGACTTAACACCTTTAAACAGAATCACATCAGGTTAAAGGCTTCACTATTATGAGTTTAAATCACCCAAGTGATCCAGAGACAGTCTTTCATGGCAGAGATCACAGCAAATCCAGCTCACTGCAAACACAGACACTCCTCAAGCTCTTTTTCTCCAAGCTGCAGCTCTCTGGAAACACACAGACACACACAAGCTCTTTTCCCAACTGCAAAACTAAACTGCAAAATGGCTGACCTGACTTCAGCTCCATCCACTCTCTGACATCACTGTTTTCTTAAAGGTACATTGCTTAAACATCACATGACAAAACCCTCTCTGTAAACCTCCTCTGTAAACTCCCTCTGTAAACCCCCTCTGTAAACTCCCTCTGTAAACTCTCTCTGTAAACCTCCTCTGTAAACTCCCTCTGTAAACCCCTCTGTAAACTCCCTCTGTAAACTCTCTCTGTAAACCTCCTCTGTAAACTCCCTCTGTAAACTCCCTCTGTAAACCCCCTCTCTAAGTGTGGTCCTGACTCTCTCTGGAGATTTGGCGGCCAGAAGAGGATTTGTGGCCTGTCTAGCATGCTGTATCAGGCTGTGGTAGGATCCCGTCTCCAACATTATCTCTCCGTTTTCTGATCACAGTTGTTGGCGGAAATTACTGAACAAGAGCTGGAAAAAGAAAATCAGAAAAGTAAAAAAGGGAATGTGGTAGAGGCACCAAAGGAAGAGAAGAAAGAAAAGAAAGGAAAACAGAAATCAGAGGTGAGGATATAGGGCAATACACCACACAGTGCACGCTGTATAATACCCAGGGCAATACACCGCACGGTGCACACTGTATAAAACACAGGACAATTGAAAGCATGGTGCACACTGTATAATACACAGGGAAATACACCACACGGTGCACACTGTATAAAACACAGGACAATAGAAAGCATGGTGCACACTGTATAATACACAGCACAATACACCACATGGTGCACACTGTATAATACACAGGACAATAGAAAGCATGGTGCACACTGTATAATACACAGCACAATACACCACATGGTGCACACTGTATAATACACAGCACAATACACCACATGGTGCACACTGTATAATACACAGCACAATACACCACGTGGTGCACACTGTATAATACACAGGACAATACATCACAGGGTACACACTTTATAATACACAGGAGGGGCTGGTTTAGCACAGTGGGCTAAACAGTTGGCTTGTAATGCAGAACAATGCCAGCAACGTGTGTTCAATTCCCGTACCAGCCTCCCTGAACAGGCGCCGGAATGTGGCGACTGGGGGCTTTTCACAGTAACATCATCGAAGCCTACTTGTGACAATAAGCAATTATTATTATTATTATTAGGACAACACACCACAGGGTGCACACTGTATAATACACAGGACAATACACTGCATTGTGCACACTGTATGATACACAGGACAATACACCACAGCGTGCACACTGTATAATACACAGGACCATACATCACACGGTGCACACTGTATAATACACAGGACAATACACAGCAAGCTGTACACTGTATAATACACAGGACAATACACCACACGGTGCACACTGTATAGTACACAGGACCATACATCACACGGTGCACACTCTGTAATACACAGGACAATACACCACACGGTGCACACTTTGTAATACACAGGACAATACACCACACAGTGCACACTGTGTAATACACAGGACCATACATCACACGGTGCACACTGTATAACACACAGGACCATACACTACACGGTGCACACTGTATACTACACAGGACAATAGAAAGCACGGTGTACACTGCATAATACACAGGAAAATACACAACATGGTGCAAACTGTATAATACACAGGACAATTCACTGCACGGTGCACACTATATAATACACAAGACAACACACCACATGGTGCACAATGTATAATAGACAGGACAAGACACAAAACAGTGCACACTGTATAATACACAGGACAATACACCGCATGGTGCACACTGTATAATACACAGATCAAGACACTGCATTGTGCACACTGTATGATACACAGGACAATACACCACATGGTGCACACTGAATAATACACAGGACAATACACTGCAGGGTGCACACTGTATAATACACAGTAACATACACCGCAGGGTGCAAACTGTATAGTACACAGGACAATACACCGCACAGTGCACACTGTATAATACACAGGACAATTCACCACATGGTGCACCCTGTATAATACACAGGACAATACACCACATGGTGCACACTATATAATACACATGCAGCTTGCTGTGTATTGTCCTGTGTAGTATACAGTGTGCACCCTGCAGTGTATTGTCCTGTGTATTATTCAGGGCGCAACATGGTGTTATTCAGTGTACGCCACATGGTGCACACTGAATAATACACAGGACAATACACTGCAGGGTGCACACTGGATACTACACAGGGCCATACATCACACGGTGCACATTGTATAATACACAGGACAATACACAGCAAGCTTCACACTGTATAAAATCCAGGACCATACACCACATGGTTCACACTGTATAATACACAGGACAATACACCACACGGTGCACACTGTATAATACACAGGACCATACATCACACGGTGCACACTGTATAGTACACAAGACAATACACAGCAAGCTGCACACTGTATAATACCCATTGCAATACACCACACAGTTCGCACTGTATAATACACAGGACAATACACCACACGGTGCACACTGTATAGTACACAGGACAATATACAGCAAGTTGCACACTGTGTAATACACAGGACAATACACCGCATGGTGCACACTGTATAATGCACAGGATAATACACCACACGGTTCACACGGTCTAATACACAGGACAATACACCAGACAGTGCACACTGTATAATACACAGGACCATACATCACACGGTGCACACTGTATAATACACAGGACCATACACCACACGGTGCACACTGTATAATACACAGGACCATACACTACACGTTGCACACTGTATACTACACAGGACAATAGAAAGCACGGTGTACACTGCATAATACACAGGAAAATACACAACATGGTGCAAACTGTATAATACACAGGACCATACATCACACGGTGCACACTGTATAGTACACAGGACAATATACAGCAAGTTGCACACTGTGTAAAACACAGGACAATACACCGCATGGTGCACACTGTATAATGCACTGGACAATACACCACACGGTTCACACGGTCTAATACACAGGACAATACACCAGACAGTGCACACTGTATAATACACAGGACCATACATCACACGGTGCACACTGTATAATACACAGGACCATACACCACACGGTGCACACTGTATAATACACAGGACCATACACTACACGTTGCACACTGTATACTACACAGGACAATAGAAAGCACGGTGTACACTGCATAATACACAGGGAAATACACAACATGGTGCAAACTGTATAATACACAGGACCATACATCACACGGTGCACACTGTATAGTACACAGGACAATATACAGCAAGTTGCACACTGTGTAAAACACAGGACAATACACCGCATGGTGCACACTGTATAATGCACAGGACAATACACCACACGGTTCACACGGTCTAATACACAGGACAATACACCAGACAGTGCACACTGTATAATACACAGGACCATACATCACACGGTGCACACTGTATAATACACAGGACCATACACCACACGGTGCACACTGTATAATACACAGGACCATACACTACACGTTGCACACTGTATACTACACAGGACAATAGAAAGCACGGTGTACACTGCATAATACACAGGAAAATACACAACATGGTGCAAACTGTATAATACACAGGACAATTCACTGCATGGTGCACACTATATAATACACAAGACAATACACCACATGGTGCACAATGTATAATAGACAGGACAATACACAAAACAGTGCACACTGTATAATACTTGGACAATTTACCACAGGGTGCACACTGTACAATACACAGGACAATGCACCACAGGGTACACACTTTATAATACACAGTAGGGGCTGGTTTAGCACAGTGGGCTAAACAGTTGGCTTGTAATGCAGAACAATGCCAGCAACGTGTGTTCAATTCCCGTACCAGCCTCCCCGAACAGGCGCCGGAATGTGGCGACTGGGGGCTTTTCACAGTAACATCATCGAAGCCTACTTGTGACAATAAGCAATTATTATTATTATTATTAGGACTACACACCACAGGGTGCACACTGTATAATACACAGGACAATACACTGCATGGTGCACACTGTATAATACACAGGACAATACACTGCAGGGTGCACACTGTATAATACACAGATCAAGACACTGCATTGTGCACACTGTATAATACACAGGACAATACACCGCATGGTGCACACTGTATAATACACAGGACAATACACTGCAGGGTGCACACTGTATAATACACAGATCAAGACACTGCATTGTGCACACTGTATAATACACAGATCAAGACACTGCATTGTGCACACTGTATAATACACAGGACAATACACCGCATGGTGCACACTGTATAATGCACAGATCAAGACACTGCATTGTGCACACTGTATAATACACAGGACAATTCACCACATGGTGCACCCTGTATAATACGCAGGACAATACACCACATGGTGCACACTACATAATACACATGCAGCTTGCTGTGTATTGTCCTGTGTATTATTCAGTGCGCAACATGGTGTTATTCAGTGTACGCCACATGGTGCACACTAAATAATACACAGGACAATACATCACACGGTGCACATTGTATCATACACAGGACAATACACAGCAAGCTTCGCACTGTATAAAATCCAGGACAATACACCACACTGTGCTCACTGAATAATACACAGGACCATACATCACATGGTGCACACTATATAGTACACAGGAAAATACACAGCAAGCTGCACTCTGTATAATACCCAGGACCATACACTACATGGTGCACACTGTATAATACACAGGACCATATACCACATGGTCCACACTGTATAATACACAGGACAATACACAGAAATCTGCACACTTAAGAATACACAACAATACACCGCACCACCCACAGTGTATAATACACAGGATACGACACCGCACCATACACACAGTATAATACACAGGACACTACACCACACCCTATACACTGTATAATACACAGGACACTACACCGCACCATACACACTGTGTCTAATACACAGGACACTACACCGCACCATACACACTATATAATTCACAGGACACTACACCGCACCATACACACTGTGTATAATACAAAAGACACTACACCACACCATACACACTGTGTATAATACACAGGATACTACACTGCACAATGCACACTGTGTATAATACACAGGATACGGCACCACACCATACACACTGTGTATAATACACAGGACACTACACCGCACCATACACACTGTGTATAATACACAGGATATGACACCACACCATGCACACTGTGTATAATACACAGGACACTACACCGCACCATACACACTGCATAATACACAGGACACTACACCACACCCTACACACTGTATAATACACATTACACTACACCACGCCAAAAACACTGTATAATACACAGGACACTACACCGCACCATACACAATGTGTATAATACACAGAACACTACACCGCACCACACACACTGTGTATAAAACACAGGACACTACACCGCACCATACACACTGTGTATAATACACAGGATACTACACTGCACCTTGCACACTGTGTATAATACACAGGACACTACACCGCACCATACACACTGTGTATAATACACAGGATACGGCACCACACCATACACACTGTGTATAATACACAGGACACTACACCGCACCATACACACTGTGTATAATACACAGGATATGACACCGCACCATGCACACTGTGTATAATACACAGGACACTACACCGCACCATACACACTGTATAATACACAGGACACTACAACACACCCTACACACTGTATAATACACAGGACACTACACCGCACCATACACACTGTATAATACACAGGACACTACACCGCACCATACACACTGTGTATAATACACAGGACACTACATCACACCATACTCACTGTGCATAGTACACAGGACACTACACCGTACCATACACACTGTGTATAATACACAGTACACTACACCGCACCATACGCACTTTGTATCATACACAGGACACTACACCGCACCATACACACGATGTATAATACACAGGACCCTACACCCCACATATACAATGTTTATAATACACAGGGAACTACATCACACCATACTCACTGTGTATAATACACAGGACACTACACCACACCATACACACTGTGTATAGTACACAGGACACTACACCGCATCATACACACTGTGTATAATACACAGGACACTACATCACACCATACTCACTGTGTATAATACACAGGACACTACACCGCACCATACACACAATGTATAATACACAGGACGCTACACCCCACATATACAATGTTTATAATACACAGGACACTACATCACACCATACTCACTGTGTATAATACACAGGACACTACAGCGCACCATACACACTGTGTATAATACACAGGATACGACACCGCACCATACACACTGTGTGTAATACACAGGACACTACACCGCACCATACACACTGTGTATAATACACAGGATACGACACCGCACCATACACACTGTGTGTAATATACAGGACACTACACCACACCATACACACTATGTATAATACACAGGACACTACATCACACAGGACACCACACCACACCATACACATTGTATATAATACACAGGACACTACACCGCATCATACACACTGTGTATAATACACAGGACACTACATCACACCATACTCACTGTGCATAGTACACAGGACACTACACCGTACCATACACACTGTGTATAATACACAGGACACTACACCACACCATACGCACTTTGTATCATACACAGCACACTACACCGCACCATACACACTGTGTCTAATACACAGGACACTACACCGCACCATACACACTGTATAATTCACAGGACACTACACCGCACCATACACACTGTGTATAATACAAAAGACACTACACCACACCATACACACTGTATAATACACAGGACACTACACCGCACCATACACACTGTGTATAATACACAGAACACTACACCGCACCATACACACTGTGTATAAAACACAGGACACTACACCGCATCATACACACTGTGTATAATACACAGGATACTACACTGCACAATGCACACTGTGTATAATACACAGGACACTACACCGCACCATACACACTGTGTATAATACACAGGATACGGCACCACACCATACACACTGTGTATAATACACAGGACACTACACCGCACCATACACACTGTGTATAATACACAGGATATGACACCGCACCATGCACACTGTATATAATACACAGGACACTACACCGCACCATACACACTGTATAATACACAGGACACTACACCACACCCTACACACTGTATAATACACAGGACACTACACCGCACCATAAACACTGTGTATAATACACAGGAAACTACACCGCACCATACACACTGTATAATACACAGGACACTACACCACACCCTACACACTGTATAATACACAGAACACTACACCGCACCATACACACGGTGTATAAAACACAGGACACTACACCACACCATACACACTGTGTATAATACACAGGATATGGCACCACACCATACACACTGTGTATAATACACAGGACACTGCACCGCACCATACACACTGTGTATAATACACAGGATATGACACCGCACCATGCACACTGTATATAACACACAGGACACTACACCGCACCATACACACTGTATAATACACAGGACACTACACCACACCCTACACACTGTATAATACACAGGACACTACACCGCACCATACACACTGTGTATAATACACAGGAAACTACACCGCACCATACACACTGTATAATACACAGGACACTACACCACACCCTACACACTGTATAATACACAGGACACTACACCGCACCATACACACTGTGTATAATACACAGGACATTACATCACACCATACTCACTGTGCATAGTACACAGGACACTACACCGTACCATACACACTGTGTATAATACACAGGACACTACACCGCACCATACGCACTTTGTATCATACACTGGACACTACACCGCACCATACACACGATGTATAATACACAGGACCCTACACCCCACATATACAATGTTTATAATACACAGGACACTACACCGCACCATACTCACGATGTATAATACACAGGACCCTACACCCCACATATACAATGTTTATAATACACAGGACACTACATCGCACCATACTCACTGTGTATAATACACAGGACACTACACCGCACCATACACACTGTGTATAATACACAGGATACGACACCGCACCATACACTCTGTGTGTAATACACAGGACACTACACCGCACCATACACACTGTGTATAATACACAGGATACGACACCGCACCATACACACTGTGTGTAATATACAGGACACAACACCGCACCATACACACTGTGTTTAATACACAGGACTCTACATAGCACCATACACACTGTGTATAATACACAGGATATGATACCGCACCATACACACTGTGTATAATACACAGGACACTACACCACACCATACACACTATGTATAATACACAGGACACTACATCACACAGGACACTACACCACACCATACACACTGTATATAATACACAGGACACTACACCACACCATACACACTTTGTATAATACACAGGACACTACACCGCACCATACACACTGTGTATAATACACAGGATATGACACCGCACCATGCACACTGTATATAATACACAGAACACTACACCGCACCATACACACTGTATAATACACAGGACACTACACCACACCATACACACTGTATAATACACAGGACACTACACCGCACCATACACACTGTGCATAATACACAGGACACTACATCACACCATACTCACTGTGCATAGTACACAGGACACTACACCGTACCATACACACTGTGTATAATACACAGTACACTACACCACACCATACGCACTTTGTATCATACACAGGACACTACACCGCACCATACACACTGTATAATTCACAGGACACTACACCGCACCATACACACTGTGTATAATACAAAAGACACTGCACCACACCATACACACTGTGTATAATACACAGGATACTACACTGCACAATGCACACTGTGTATAATACACAGGATACGGCACCACACCATACACACTGTGTATAATACACAGGACACTACACCGCACCATACACACTGTGTGTAATACACAGGACACTACACCGCACCATACACACTGTGTATAATACACAGGATACGACACCGCACCATACACACTGTGTGTAATATACAGGACACAACACCGCACCATACACACTGTGTTTAATACACAGGACTCTACATAGCACCATACACACTGTGTATAATACACAGGATATGATACCGCACCATACACACTGTGTATAATACACAGGACACTACACCACACCATACACACTATGTATAATACACAGGACACTACATCACACAGGACACTACACCACACCATACACACTGTATATAATACACAGGACACTACACCACACCATACACACTGTATAATACACAGGATACGGCACCACACCATACACACTGTGTATAATACACAGGACACTACACCGCACCATACACACTGTGTATAATACACAGGATATGACACCGCACCATGCACACTGTGTATAATACACAGGACACTACACCGCACCATACACACTGTATAATACACAGGACACTACACCACACCCTACACACTGTATAATACACAGGACACTACACCGCACCATACACACTGTATAATACACAGGACACTACACCGCACCATACACACTGTGTATAATACACAGGACACTACATCACACCATACTCACTGTGCATAGTACACAGGACACTACACCGTACCATACACACTGTGTATAATACACAGTACACTACACCGCACCATACGCACTTTGTATCATACACAGGACACTACACCGCACCAAACACACGATGTATAATACACAGGACCCTACACCCCACATATACAATGTTTATAATACACAGGGAACTACATCACACCATACTCACTGTGTATAATACACAGGACACTACACCACACCATACACACTGTGTATAGTACACAGGACACTACACCGCATCATACACACTGTGTATAATACACAGGACACTACATCACACCATACTCACTGTGTATAATACACAGGACACTACACCGCACCATACACACAATGTATAATACACAGGACGCTACACCCCACATATACAATGTTTATAATACACAGGACACTACATCACACCATACTCACTGTGTATAATACACAGGACACTACACCGCACCATACACACTGTGTATAATACACAGGATACGACACCGCACCATACACACTGTGTGTAATACACAGGACACTACACCGCACCATACACACTGTGTATAATACACAGGATACGACACCGCACCATACACACTGTGTGTAATATACAGGACACTACACCACACCATACACACTATGTATAATACACAGGACACTACATCACACAGGACACCACACCACACCATACACACTGTATATAATACACAGGATACTACACCGCATCATACACACTGTGTATAATACACAGGACACTACATCACACCATACTCACTGTGCATAGTACACAGGACACTACACCGTACCATACACACTGTGTATAATACACAGGACACTACACCACACCATACGCACTTTGTATCATACACAGGACACTACACCGCACCATACACACTGTGTCTAATACACAGGACACTACACCGCACCATACACACTGTATAATTCACAGGACACTACACCGCACCATACACACTGTGTATAATACAAAAGACACTACACCACACCATACACACTGCATAATACACAGGACACTACACCGCACCATACACACTGTGTATAATACACAGAACACTACACCGCACCATACACACTGTGTATAAAACACAGGACACTACACCGCACCATGCACACTGTGTATAATACACAGGACACTACACCGCACCATACACACTGTATAATACACAGGACACTACACCACACCCTACACACTGTATAATACACAGGACACTACACCGCACCATACACACTGTATAATACACAGGACACTACACCGCACCATACACACTGTGTATAATACACAGGACACTACATCACACCATACTCACTGTGCATAGTACACAGGACACTACACCGTACCATACACACTGTGTATAATACACAGTACACTACACCGCACCATACGCACTTTGTATCATACACAGGACACTACACCGCACCATACACACGATGTATAATACACAGGACCCTACACCCCACATATACAATGTTTATAATACACAGGGAACTACATCACACCATACTCACTGTGTATAATACACAGGACACTACACCACACCATACACACTGTGTATAGTACACAGGACACTACACCGCATCATACACACTGTGTATAATACACAGGACACTACATCACACCATACTCACTGTGTATAATACACAGGACACTACACCGCACCATACACACAATGTATAATACACAGGACGCTACACCCCACATATACAATGTTTATAATACACAGGACACTACATCACACCATACTCACTGTGTATAATACACAGGACACTACACCGCACCATACACACTGTGTATAATACACAGGATACGACACCGCACCATACACACTGTGTGTAATACACAGGACACTACACCGCACCATACACACTGTGTATAATACACAGGATACGACACCGCACCATACACACTGTGTGTAATATACAGGACACTACACCACACCATACACACTATATATAATACACAGGACACTACATCACACAGGACACCACACCACACCATACACACTGTATATAATACACAGGACACTACACCGCATCATACACACTGTGTATAATACACAGGACACTACATCACACCATACTCACTGTGCATAGTACACAGGACACTACACCGTACCATACACACTGTGTATAATACACAGGACACTACACCACACCATACGCACTTTGTATCATACACAGGACACTACACCGCACCATACACACTGTGTCTAATACACAGGACACTACACCGCACCATACACACTGTATAATTCACAGGACACTACACCGCACCATACACACTGTGTATAATACAAAAGACACTACACCACACCATACACACTGTATAATACACAGGACACTACACCGCACCATACACACTGTGTATAATACACAGAACACTACACCGCACCATACACACTGTGTATAAAACACAGGACACTACACCGCATCATACACACTGTGTATAATACACAGGATACTACACTGCACCATGCACACTGTGTATAATACACAGGACACTACACCGCACCATACACACTGTGTATAATACACAGGATACGGCACCACACCATACACACTGTGTATAATACACAGGACACTACACCGCACCATACACACTGTGTATAATACACAGGATATGACACCGCACCATGCACACTGTATATAATACACAGGACACAACACCGCACCATACACACTGTGTTTAATACACAGGACTCTACATAGCACCATACACACTGTGTATAATACACAGGATATGATACCGCACCATACACACTGTGTATAATACACAGGACACTACACCACACCATACACACTATGTATAATACACAGGACACTACATCACACCATACACACTGTGTATAATACACAGGACACTACACCGCACCATACACACTGTGTATAATACACAGGATATGACACCGCACCATGCACACTGTATATAATACACAGGACACTACACCGCACCATACACACTGTATAATACACAGGACACTACACCACACCCTACACACTGTATAATACACAGGACACTACACCGCACCATACACACTGTGTATAATACACAGGAAACTACACCGCACCATACACACTGTATAATACACAGGACACTACACCACACCCTACACACTGTATAATACACAGGACACTACACCGCACCATACACACTGTGTATAATACACAGGACACTACATCACACCATACTCACTGTGCATAGTACACAGGACACTACACCGTACCATACACACTGTGTATAATACACAGGACACTACACCGCACCATACGCACTTTGTATCATACACTGGACACTACACCGCACCATACACACGATGTATAATACACAGGCCCCTACACCCCACATATACAATGTTTATAATACACAGGACACTACACCGCACCATACTCACGATGTATAATACACAGGACCCTACACCCCACATATACAATGTTTATAATACACAGGACACTACATCGCACCATACTCACTGTGTATAATACACAGGACACTACACCGCACCATACACACTGTGTATAATACACAGGATACGACACCGCACCATACACACTGTGTGTAATACACAGGACACTACACCACACCATACACACTGTGTATAATACACAGGATACGACACCGCACCATACACACTGTGTGTAATATACAGGACACAACACCGCACCATACACACTGTGTTTAATACACAGGACTCTACATAGCACCATACACACTGTGTATAATACACAGGATATGATACCGCACCATACACACTGTGTATAATACACAGGACACTACACCACACCATACACACTATGTATAATACACAGGACACTACATCACACAGGACACTACACCACACCATACACACTGTATATAATACACAGGACACTACACCACACCATACACACTTTGTATAATACACAGGACACTACACCGCACCATACACACTGTGTATAATACACAGGATATGACACCGCACCATGCACACTGTATATAATACACAGGACACTACACCGCACCATACACACTGTATAATACACAGGACACTACACCACACCCTACACACTGTATAATACACAGGACACTACACCGCACCATACACACTGTGTATAATACACAGGAAACTACACCGCACCATACACACTGTATAATACACAGGACACTACACCACACCCTACACACTGTATAATACACAGGACACTACACCGCACCATACACACTGTGTATAATACACAGGACACTACATCACACCATACTCACTGTGCATAGTACACAGGACACTACACCGTACCATACACACTGTGTATAATACACAGGACACTACACCGCACCATACGCACTTTGTATCATACACTGGACACTACACCGCACCATACACACGATGTATAATACACAGGACCCTACACCCCACATATACAATGTTTATAATACACAGGACACTACACCGCACCATACTCACGATGTATAATACACAGGACCCTACACCCCACATATACAATGTTTATAATACACAGGACACTACATCGCACCATACTCACTGTGTATAATACACAGGACACTACACCGCACCATACACACTGTGTATAATACACAGGATACGACACCGCACCATACACACTGTGTGTAATACACAGGACACTACACCGCACCATACACACTGTGTATAATACACAGGATACGACACCGCACCATACACACTGTGTGTAATATACAGGACACAACACCGCACCATACACACTGTGTTTAATACACAGGACTCTACATAGCACCATACACACTGTGTATAATACACAGGATATGATACCGCACCATACACACTGTGTATAATACACAGGACACTACACCACACCATACACACTATGTATAATACACAGGACACTACATCACACAGGACACTACACCACACCATACACACTGTATATAATACACAGGACACTACACCGCATCATACACACTGTGTATAATACACAGGACACTACATCACACCATACTCACTGTGCATAGTACACAGGACACTACACCGTACCATACACACTGTGTATAATACACAGGACACTACACCGCACCATACGCACTTTGTATCATACACAGGACACTACACCGCACCATACACCCAATGTTTAATACACAGGACCCTACATCCCACATATACAATGTTTATAATACACAGGACACTACATCACACCATACTCACTGTGTATAATACACAGGACACTACACCACACCATACACACTGTGTATAGTACACAGGACACTACACCGCATCATACACACTGTGTATAATACACAGGACACTACATCACACCATACTCACTGTGTATAATACACAGGACACTACACCACACCATACACACTGTGTATAGTACACAGGACACTACACCGCACCATTCATACTGTGTATGATACACGGGACACTACACCCCTCCGTGCACACAGTGTATGATACACAGGAAAATACCCCACACCAGACACACTGTGTATAATACAGTGGGGGCAGCACGGTAGCACAGTGGTTAGCACTATTGCTTCATAGCTCCAGGGTCCCAGGTTCGATTCCCTGCTGGGTCACTGTCTGTGTGGAGTCTGCACGTCCTCCCCGTGTGTGCGTGGGTTTCCTCCGGGTGCTCCGGTTTCCTCCCACAGTCCAAAGATGTGCAGATTAGGTGGATTGGCCGTGCTAAATTGCCCTTAGTGTCCAAAAAGGTTAGTGGGTTTACTGGGTTACGGGAATAGGGTGGAGGTGTGGGCTTGGGTTGGGTGCTCTTTCCAAGAGTTGGTCAGACTCGATGGGCTGAATGGCGTCCTGCTGCACTGTAAATTCTATGATTCTAATACACAGATCAATACCCCACAGCATACACACTGTTTATAAAAGACAGGCAAAAACACCCCAGTGTACACACTGTATAATACACAGGAAAATATGCTGCTCTGTACAATCCATATGGAATATAGAGGACTGCATACTGCTGGGTACATACTGCTGTCTAATTAAAAGCATTTCCTCCTGTTCTGTATAGATTGTTTATCATGATAATTTAGACCGAGGAATGACGATCATCATTGTTCTTCCTCTTCTTTGACTTCAGGCTAAACCCGAGGGATTTTCATATTTCTTACCGAATATCATTGAGGGCAACAATATTTACACAAGTAAGGAACGTATATTGGCTGCATTTTTGCGCCTACACTCGACGCACACAAACAACGTCGTGGATGTTAAATATTACCGGACCCAGAAAGCAGGAACGGCGGCGGCAAGATCTCATTTGCTGATGTCCCCGCCCCCTCATCGAGAACATAACAAGATTCTAACTCAGAACGGTCCAGATCCTCATTTCAATAAATCAACATCTCATCAAATAGCTTCCCTGGGGATATTCCACCCACATTAGAAACCCCCCCAGCCATGTCACATCATGTTGGCAACGTTTACAACTGCTTTTGCAAAACATGAAGAAGGTAAAGTGAACCCTCTGGGGGCACAGGTGGCAGTATAGCTCCCAGGGGCAGTGTGACATGTCTGAGCAGAATGCAGGGAGCGACTTAGAGAGGGAGGCTCAGTTTAGAGAGAGTGGACAATCTATCTAGAATGTCCCACAAAGGAAGCCATTGCTCCACATCTATTTGTCCATATCTTGTATCATCTTAAACACCTCAATTAGACATCGTCTCATTCTTCTCAACTTGAGAGTGTACAGGCCAAAACTAGTCAACTCTCTTCATAAGACAAACCTCGCATAGAAACACAGAAACTAGGAGCAGGAGGAGGCCATTCGGCCCTTCGAGCCCGCTCCCCCATTCATTCTGATCATGGCTGGTCATCTACCCGAATCCCGCTTTCCTCCCATATCCTTTAATCCCCTTCGCCCGATATCTAACTGCTTCCTGAAAACATACAGGCAGAATTTACAGCGGTTTACACCGGCAGGAAATTCCGGTTGACGCCAGCGCACGTGTTTCCCGGCGATGAGGGATGCTGTCACCAGGAAATCACATTGACAACGACGGGGTTGGTAGATCCCGCTGGGGACGGTCTCCACCACCGAGAAACACAAGGCGGGGTGGTCAGTAAATCACACCCACAATGGTTTGGCCTCAAATACATTCTGTGGTAACAAACTCCACAGTCAGACCATCCACCCTGTCCAGTCCTGTTAGAATTTTATAAGTCTCTATGAGATCCCCCCTCATTCTCCTGAACTCCAGCGAGAACAATCCCAACCGAGTCAATCTCTCCTCATATGTCAGTCCAGGAATCAGTCTGGTAAACCTTCGCTGCGCTCCCTCGAGAGCAAGAACATCCTTCCTCAGAGAAGGAGACCAAAACTGCCCACAATACTCCAGGTGTGGCCTCACCAAGGCCCTGTACAATTGCAGCAACACATCCCTGCTTCTATACTCGAAACCTCTCGCTATGAAGGCCAACATACCATTAGCCTTCTTTACCGCCTGCTGCACCTGCAGCTTACCTTCAGCGACTGGTGCACAAGGACACCAGGTCTCGTTGCACATTCCCCTCTAGTCTGCCTTCTTGTTTTTGCTCCCAAAGTGGGTAACCTCACATTTATCCAAATTATACTGAATCTGCCATTCATTTACCCACTCGCCCAACCTGCCCAAATCACACTGAGGGATCTCTGCATCCTCCTCACAGCTCACCCTCCCATCCAGCTGTCTGCCATCTGCAAATTTAGAAATATTACATTTAGTTCCTTCATCTGAATCATTAATATATATTGTCAATAGCTGGGGTCCCAGCACCGATCCCTGCGGTACCCCACTAGTCACTGCCTGTCAATTGGAAAAAGACCCGTTAATTCCTACTCTTTGTTTCCTGTCTGCCGACCAGTTTTCTATCCATCTCAATACACTCCCCCAATCCCATGCACTTTAATTTTACACACTAATCTCTTATGCAGGACTTTGTCAAAAGCCTCCTGAAAGTCCAAATACACCACATCCACTGCCCCCCCCATATCAACTCTACTAGTTACAACCTTGAAGAATTCCAGTAGATTTGTCAAGAATGATTTCATCTTTATAAATCCATGCTGACTCTGTCCGATCCGGCCACTGTTTTCCAACTGCCCTGCTATACAATCTGTGTGTTTGTGTGTGTGTTGCGTGTGTGTTGCGTGTGTGTTGCGTGTGTGTGTGTGTAGCGTGTTGTGTGTGTGATGCTGTGTCTGTGTGTTGCGTGTTGGGTGTGTTGCGTGTTGTGTGTGATGTTGTGTGTGGCCAGTTTAACAGCCGTGTCTTCCTGTCACAGCCATGTGGAAGGAACGTGATGAATCCTCCAACCTGAGGCAGCAGTATGATGTGGAACTGGAGAAGGAAGAGAAAAGGGAGGCGGTGGCGATAGAGATTCGGCTTCAGGTGGGAGACCGAGCTCAATCCAACTGACCCCAGACTGACCCAGACTGACCCCAGACTGACCCTTCCCCGTGTCCGAGCTCAACCCAGACTGACCCCAGACTGACCACTACCCGTGTCTAGACTGAACCCAGACTGATCCCAGACTGACCCCTCCCTGCGTCCAGACTTAACCAGACTGACCCCTCCCCGTGTCCAGACTGACCCCTCCCCTTGTCCAGACTGACCCCTCCCCATGTCCAGACTGACCGCAGACTGACCCCTCCCCGTGTCCAGACTGACCCCTCCCCTTGTCCAGATTGACCCCTCCCCGTGTCCAGACTGAACCCAGACTGACCCCTCCCCGTGTCCAGACTGACCCCTCCCCTTGTCCAGACTGAACCCAGACTGACCCCTCCCCATGTCCAGACTGACCCCTCCCCATGTCCAGACTGAACCAAGACTGACCCCTCCCCTTGTCCAGACTGACCCCTCCCCGTGTCGGGACTGACCACTCCCCGTTTCCAGACTGACACCTCCCCGTGTCCAGACTGAACCCTGACTGACCCCTCCCCATGTCCAGACTGATCCCTCCGCATGTGCAGACTAAACCCAGACTGACCCCTCCCCTTGTCCACATTGACCCCTCCCCTTGTCCAGACCGACCCCAGACTGACCCCGCCCCGTGTCCGGACTGAACCCTCCCTGTGTCCAGAATGACCCCATCCCTTGTCCAGACTGACCCCAGACTGGCCCCTCCCCTTGTCCAGACAGACCCCTCCCCGTGTCCGGACTGACCCCTCCCCGTGTCTGGACTGACCCCTCCCCGTGTCCGGACTGACTCCTCCCCGTGTCCGGACTGACCCCTCCCCATGTCCGGACTGACCCATCCCCTTGTCCAGACTGACCCTTCCCCGTGTCCGGACTGACCTCTCCCCATGTCCAGACCGACCCCTCCCCATGTACAGACTGACCCCCCATTGTCCAGACTGACCACAGACTGACCACTCCCCATGTCCAGACTGACACCAGACTGACCTCTCCCCATGTCCAGACGGACCCCTCCCGGTGTCCGGACTGACCCCTCCCCATGTCCAGACTGACCCAAGACTGACCCCTCGCCGTGTCCAGACTGAACCCAGACTGACCCATCCCCGTGTCCGGACTGACCCCTCACCATGTCCAGACTGACCCAAGACTGACCCCTCCCCGTGTCCAGACTGACCCCTCCCCTGTCCAGACTGAACCCAGACTGACCCCTCCCCGTGTCCAGACTGACCCCTCGCCATGTCCAGACTGAGACCTCCCCGTGTCCGGACTCAACCAAGACTGACCCCTCCCCGTGTCCAGATTGAACCCAGACTGACCCCTCCCCGTGTCCAGACTGACCCCTCCGCATATACAGACTGAATCCATACTGACCCTTCCCCTTGTCCACACTGACCCCTCCCCTTGTCCAGACTGACCCCAGACTGACCCCTCCCCGTGTCCAGGCTGACCCCTCCCCGTGTCCGGACTGACTCCACCCCATGTCCAGACTGACCCCTCCCCTTGTCCAGACTGACCCCAGACTGACGCTTCCCCGTGTTCAGACTGACCCCTCCCCGTGTCCGGACTGACCCCTCCCCGTGTCCGGACTGACCCCTCCCCTTGTCCAGACTGACCCCCCCCATGTCCAGACTGACCCAAGACTGACCCCTCCCTGTGTCCAGACTGACCCCTCCCCGTGTCCAGACTGAACCCAGACTGACCCCTCGCCATGTCCAGACTAAACCCTGACGGACCCCTCCCCTTGTCCAGACTAAACCCAGACTGACCCCTCCCCGTGTCCAGACTGACGCCTCGCCATGTCCAGACTGACCCCTCCCCGTGTCCAGACTGAACCCAGACTGACCCCTCCCCGTGTCCAGACTGACCCCTCCCCTTGTCCAGAATGACCCCAGACTGACCCCTCCTCGTGTCCAGACTGACCCCTCCCCTTGTCCAGACTGACCCCTCCCCTTGTCCAGACTGACCCCTCCCCTTGTCCAGACTGACCCCAGACTGACCCTTCCCCGTGTCCAGACTGACCCCTCCCGTGTCCGGACTGACCCCTCCCCGTGTCTGGACTGACACCTCCCCTTGTCCAGACTGACCCCTCCCCGTGTCCAGACTGACCCCAGATTGACCCCTCCCCGTGTCCAAACGGACCCCTCACCATGTCCAGACTGACACCTCCCCGTGTCCGGACAGACCCCTCCCCTTGTCCAGACTAACCCCAGATTGACCCCTCCCCATGTCCAGACTGACCCCAGACTGACCTCTCCCCATGTCCAGACTGACCCCTCCCCTTGTCCAGACTGACCCCTCCCCGTGTCCAGACTGACCCAAGACTGACCCCTGCCCATGTCCAGACGGACCCCGCCCCATGTCCGGACTGTCCCCTCCCCGTGTCCAGACTGACCCCTCCCCATGTCCAGACAGACCAAGACTGACCCTTACCTGTGTCCGGACTGGCCCCTCCCCATGTCCAGACTGACCCCAGACTGATCCCTCCCCATGTCCAGACGGACCCCTCCCCATGTCCGGACTGACCCCTGCCCGTGTCCAAACTGACCCCTCCCCATGTCCAGACTGACCCAAGACTGACCCCTCCCCATGTCCAGACTGACCGCTCCCCATGTCCAGACTGACCCCTCCCCAAGTCCAGACTGACCACAGACTGACCCCTCCCCATGTCCAGACTGACCCCTTCCCAAGTCCAGACTGACCCCTCCCTGTGTCCAGACTGACCCCAGACTGACCCCTCCCCTTGCCCAGACTGACCCCAGACTGACCACTCCCCGTGTCCAGACTGACCTCTCCCCGTGTCCGGACTGACCTCTCCCCCTGTCCGGACTGACCCCTCCCCGTGTCCGGACTGACTCCTTCCCGTGTCCGGACTGACCCCTCCCTATGTCCGGACTGACCCATCCCCTTGTCCAGACTGACCTCTCCCCATGTCCAGACCGACCCTTCCCCGTGTCCAGACTGACCCCCCATTGTCCAGACTGACCACAGACTGACCACTCACCATGTCCAGACTGACGCCAGACTGACCTCTCCCCATGTCCAGACGGACCCCTCCCCGTGTCCGGACTGACCCCTCCCCATGTCCAGACTGACCCAAGACTGACCCCTCCCCGTGTCCAGACTGACCCCTCCCCGTGTCCAGACTGAACCCAGACTGACCCCTCCCCTTGTCCAGACTGACCCCTCGCCATGTCCAGGCTGAGACCTCCCCGTGTCCGGACTCAACCAAGACTGACCCCTCCCCGTGTCCAGACTGACCCCTCCCCGTGTCCAGACTGAACCCAGACTGACCCCTCCCCATGTCCAGACTGACCCCTCCGGATATACAGACTGAACCCATACTGACCCCTCCCCTTGTCCACACTGACCCCTCCCCTTGTCCAGACTGACCCCAGACTGACCCCTCCCCATGTCCAGACTGAACCCTCCCCGTGTCCGGACTGACTCCTCCCCATGTCCAGACTGACCCCTCCCCTTCTCCAGACTGACCCCAGACTGACGCTTCCCCGTGTCCAGACTGACCCCTCCCCGTGTCCGGACTGACCCCTCCCCGTGTCCGGACTGACCCCTCCCCTTGTCCAGACTGACCCCTCCCCATGTCCAGACTGACCCAAGACTGACCCCTCCCCGTGTCCAGACTGACCGCACCCCGTGTCCAGACTGAACCCAGACTGACCCCTCCCCATGTCCAGACTAAACCCTGACGGACCCATCCCCTTGTCCAGACTGAACCCAGACTGACACCTCCCCGTGTCCAGACTGACCCCTCGCCATGTCCACACTGACCCCTCCCCGTGTCCAGACTGACCCCTCCCCGTGTCCAGACTGACACCTCCCCGTGTCCGGACTGACACCTCCCCGTGTCCGGACTCAACCAAGACTGACCCCTCCCCGTGTCCAGACTGAACCCAGACTGACCCCTCCCCGTGTCCAGACTGACCCCTCCCCTTGTCCGGACTCAACCAAGACTGACCCCTCCCCGTGTCCAGACTGAACCCAGACTGACCCCTCCCCGTGTCCAGACTGACCCCTCCCCTTGTCCAGACTGACCCCAGACTGACCCCTCCTCATGTCCAGACTGACCCCTCCCCGTGTCCGGACTGACCCCTCACCATGTCCAGACTGACCCCTCCCCGTGTCCAGACTGACCCCTCCCTGTGTCGGGACTGACCCCTCCCCGTGTCCAGACTGATACCTCCCCGTGTCCGGACTCAACGAAGACTGACCCCTCCCCGTGTCCAGACTGAACCCAGACTGACCCCTCCCCGTGTCCAGACTGATACCTCCCCGTGTCCGGACTCAACCAAGACTGACCCCTCCCCGTGTCCAGACTGAACCCAGACTGACCCCTCCCCGTGTCCAGACTGACCCCTCCCCTTGTCCAGACTGACCCCAGACTGACATCAGACTGACCCCTCCTCGTGTCCAGACTGACCCCAGACTGACCCCTCCTCATGTCCAGACTGACCCCTCCCCGTGTCCGGACTGACCCCTCACCATGTCCAGACTGACCCCTCCCCGTGTCCAGACTGAACCCAGACTGACCCTTCCCCGTGTCCAGACTGACCCCTCCCCTTGTCCAGACTGAACCCAGACTGACCCCTCCCCGTGTCCAGACTGACCCCTCCCCATGTCCAGACTGAACCAAGACTGACCCCTCCCCATGTCCAGACTAAACCCAGATGGACCCCTCCCCGTGTCCAGACTGACCCCTCCCCTTGTCCAGACTGAACCCAGACTGACCCCTCCCCGTGTCCAGACTGACCCATCCCCGTGTCCAGACTGACCCCTCCCTGTGTCCAGACTGAACCCAGACTGACCCCTCCCCGTGTCCAGACTGACCCCAGACTGACCCCTCCCCGTGTCCAGACTGACCCCTCCCCGTGTCTGGACTGACCCCTACCCGTCTCCTTACTGACACCTCCCCGTGTCCGGACTGACCCCTCCGCATGTCCAGACTGACCCCTCCCCATGTCCAGACTGACCCCTCCGCATGTGCAGACTGAACCCAGACTGACCCCTCCCCTTGTCCAGACTGACCCCTCCCCGTGTCGGGACTGACCCCTCCCCGTGTCCAGACTGACACCTCCCCGTGTCCGGACTGACCCCTCCGCATGTGCAGACTGAACCCTGACTGACCCCTCCCCTTGTCCAGACTGACCCCTCCCCGTGTCGGGACTGACCCCTCCCCGTGTCCAGACTGACACCTCCCCGTGTCCAGACTGAACCCAGACTGACCCCTCCCCATGTCCAGACTGATCCCTCCGCATGTGCAGACTAAACCCAGACTGACCCCTCCCCTTGTCCACATTGACCCCTCCCCTTGTCCAGACCGACCCCAGACTGACCCCGCCCCGTGTCCGGACTGAACCCTCCCTGTGTCCAAACTGACCCCATCCCTTGTCCAGACTGACCCCAGACTGACCCCTCCCCGTGTCCAGACTGACCCCTCCCCGTGTCCGGAATGACCCCTCCCCGTGTCCGGACTGACCCCTCCCCGTGTCCGGACAGACTCCTCCCCGTGTCCGGACTGACCCCTCCCCATGTCCGGACTGACCCATCCCCTTGTCCAGACTGACCCCTGCCCGTGTCCAGACTGACCTCTCCTCATGTCCAGACCGACCCCTCCCCATGTCCAGACTGACCCATCCCCTTGTCCAGACTGACCCCTGCCCGTGTCCAGACTGACCTCTCCTCATGTCCAGGCCGACCCCTCCCCATGTCCAGACTGACCCCCCATTGTCCAGACTGACCACAGACTGACCACGCCCCATGTCCAGACTGACACCAGACTGACCTCTCCCCATGTCCAGACGGACCCCTCCCCGTGTCCGGACTGACCCCTGCCCATGTCCAGACTGACCCAAGACTGACCCCTCCCTGTGTCCAGACTGACCCCTCCCCGTGTCCAGACTGAACCCAGACTGACCCCTCCCCGTGACCGGACTGACCCCTCCCATGTCCAGACTGACCCAAGACTGACCCCTCCGCATGTCCAGACTGAGACCTCTCCGTATCCGGACTCAACCAAGACTGACCCCTCCCCGTGTCCAGATTGAACCCAGACTGACCCCTCCCCGTGTCCAGACTGACCCCTCCCCGTGTCCAGACTGAACCCAGGCTGACCCCTCCCCATGTCCAGACTGACCCCTCGTCATGTCCAGACTGAGACCTCCCCGTATCCGGACTCAACCAAGACTGACCCCTTCCCGTGTCCAGATTGAACCCAGACTGACCCCTCCCCATGTCCAGACTGACCCCTCGCCATGTCCAGACTGACCCCAGACTGACCCCTCCCCGTGTCCAGACTGACCCCTCCCCGTGTCCGGACTGACTCCTCCCCATGTCCAGACTGACCCCTCCCCTTGTCCAGACTGACCCCAGACTGACCCCTCCCCGTGTCCAGACTGACCCCTCCCCGTGTCCGGACTGACTCCTCCCCATGTCCAGACTGACCCCTCCCCTTGTCCAGACTGACCCCAGACTGACCCCTCCCCGTGTCCAGACTGACCCCTCCCCTTGTCCAGACTGACCCCAGACTGACATCAGACTGACCCCTCCTCGTGTCCAGACTGACCCCAGACTGACCCCTCCTCATGTCCAGACTGACCCCTCCCCGTGTCCGGACTGACCCCTCACCATGTCCAGACTGACCCCTCCCCGTGTCCAGACTGAACCCAGACTGACCCTTCCCCGTGTCCAGACTGACCCCTCCCCTTGTCCAGACTGAACCCAGACTGACCCCTCCCCGTGTCCAGACTGACCCCTCCCCATGTCCAGACTGAACCAAGACTGACCCCTCCCCATGTCCAGACTAAACCCAGATGGACCCCTCCCCGTGTCCAGACTGACCCCTCCCCTTGTCCAGACTGAACCCAGACTGACCCCTCCCCGTGTCCAGACTGACCCATCCCCGTGTCCAGACTGACCCCTCCCTGTGTCCAGACTGAACCCAGACTGACCCCTCCCCGTGTCCAGACTGACCCCAGACTGACCCCTCCCCGTGTCCAGACTGACCCCTCCCCGTGTCTGGACTGACCCCTACCCGTCTCCTTACTGACACCTCCCCGTGTCCGGACTGACCCCTCCGCATGTCCAGACTGACCCCTCCCCATGTCCAGACTGACCCCTCCGCATGTGCAGACTGAACCCAGACTGACCCCTCCCCTTGTCCAGACTGACCCCTCCCCGTGTCGGGACTGACCCCTCCCCGTGTCCAGACTGACACCTCCCCGTGTCCGGACTGACCCCTCCGCATGTGCAGACTGAACCCTGACTGACCCCTCCCCTTGTCCAGACTGACCCCTCCCCGTGTCGGGACTGACCCCTCCCCGTGTCCAGACTGACACCTCCCCGTGTCCAGACTGAACCCAGACTGACCCCTCCCCATGTCCAGACTGATCCCTCCGCATGTGCAGACTAAACCCAGACTGACCACTCCCCTTGTCCACATTGACCCCTCCCCTTGTCCAGACCGACCCCAGACTGACCCCGCCCCGTGTCCGGACTGAACCCTCCCTGTGTCCAAACTGACCCCATCCCTTGTCCAGACTGACCCCAGACTGACCCCTCCCCGTGTCCAGACTGACCCCTCCCCGTGTCCGGAATGACCCCTCCCCGTGTCCGGACTGACCCCTCCCCGTGTCCGGACAGACTCCTCCCCGTGTCCGGACTGACCCCTCCCCATGTCCGGACTGACCCATCCCCTTGTCCAGACTGACCCCTGCCCGTGTCCAGACTGACCTCTCCTCATGTCCAGACCGACCCCTCCCCATGTCCAGGCTGACCCATCCCCTTGTCCAGACTGACCCCTGCCCGTGTCCAGACTGACCTCTCCTCATGTCCAGACCGACCCCTCCCCATGTCCAGACTGACCCCCCATTGTCCAGACTGACCACAGACTGACCACGCCCCATGTCCAGACTGACACCAGACTGACCTCTCCCCATGTCCAGACGGACCCCTCCCCGTGTCCGGACTGACCCCTGCCCATGTCCAGACTGACCCAAGACTGACCCCTCCCTGTGTCCAGACTGACCCCTCCCCGTGTCCAGACTGAACCCAGACTGACCCCTCCCCGTGACCGGACTGACCCCTCCCATGTCCAGACTGACCCAAGACTGACCCCTCCCCATGTCCAGACTGAGACCTCTCCGTATCCGGACTCAACCAAGACTGACCCCTCCCCGTGTCCAGATTGAACCCAGACTGACCCCTCCCCGTGTCCAGACTGACCCCTCCCCGTGTCCAGACTGAACCCAGGCTGACCCCTCCCCATGTCCAGACTGACCCCTCGTCATGTCCAGACTGAGACCTCCCCGTATCCGGACTCAACCAAGACTGACCCCTCCCCGTGTCCAGATTGAACCCAGACTGACCCCTCACCATGTCCAGACTGACCCCTCGCCATGTCCAGACTGACCCCAGACTGACCCCTCCCCGTGTCCAGACTGACCCCTCCCCGTGTCCGGACTGACTCCTCCCCATGTCCAGACTGACCCCTCCCCTTGTCCAGACTGACCCCAGACTGACCCCTCCCCGTGTCCAGACTGACCCCTCCCCGTGTCCGGACTGACTCCTCCCCATGTCCAGACTGACCCCTCCCCTTGTCCAGACTGACCCCAGACTGACGCTTCCCTGTGTCCAGACTGACCCCTCCCCGTGTCCGGACTGACCCCTCCCCGTGTCCGGAATGACCCCTCCCCTTGTCCAGACTGACCCCTCCCCATGTCCAGACTGACCCAAGACTGACCCCTCCCCGTGTCCAGACTGACCTCTCCCTGTGTCCAGACTGACCCCTCCCCGTGTCCAGACTGACCTCTCCCTGTGTCCAGACTGACCCAAGACTGACCCCTCCCCGTGTCCAGACTGACCTCTCCCCGTGTCCAGACTGACCCCTCCCCATGTCCAGACTGAACCAAGACTGACCCCTCCCCGTGTCCAGACTGACCCCAGACTGACCCCTCCCCGTGTCCAGACTGACCCCTCCCCGTGTCTGGACTGACCCCTACCCGTCTCCTTACTGACACCTCCCCGTGTCCGGACTGACCCCTCCGCATGTGCAGACTGAACCCAGACTGACCCCTCCCCTTGTCCAGACTGACCCCTCCCCGTGTCGGGACTGACCCCTCCCCGTGTCCAGACTGACACCTCCCCGTGTCCAGACTGAACCCAGACTGACCCCTCCCCATGTCCAGACTGATCCCTCCGCATGTGCAGACTAAACCCAGGCTGACCCCTCCCCTTGTCCACATTGACCCCTCCCCTTGTCCAGACCGACCCCAGACTGACCCCGCCCCATGTCCGGACTGAACCCTCCCTGTGTCCAGACTGACCCCATCCCTTGCCCAGACTGACCCCAGACTGACCCCTCCCCGTGTCCAGACTGACCCCTCCCCGTGTCCGGACTGACCCCTCCCCGTGTCCGGACTGACCCCTCCCCGTGTCCGGACTGACTCCTCCCCGTGTCCGGACTGACCCCTCCCCATGTCCGGACTGACCCATCCCCTTGTCCAGACTGACCCCTGCCCGTGTCCAGACTGACCTCTCCTCATGTCCAGACCGACCCCTCCCCATGTCCAGACTGACCCCCCATTGTCCAGACTGACCACAGACTGACCACGCCCCATGTCCAGACTGACAACAGACTGACCTCTCCGCATGTCCAGACGGACTCCTCCCCGTGTCCGGACTGACCCCTGCCCATGTCCAGACTGACCCAAGGCTGACCCCTCCCTGTGTCCAGACTGACCCCTCCCCGTGTCCAGACTGAACCCAGACTGACCCCTCCCCGTGTCCGGACTGACCCCTCCCATGTCCAGACTGACCCAAGACTGACCCCTTCCCATGTCCAGACTGACCCCTCCCCGTGTCCAGACTGAACCCAGACTGACCCCTCCCCATGTCCAGACTGAACCCAGACTGACCCCTCCCCATGTCTAGACTGACCCCTCGTCATGTCCAGACTGAGACCTCCCCGTATCCGGACTCAACCAAGACTGACCCATCCCCGTGTCCAGATTGAACCCAGACTGACCCCTCCCCGTGTCCCGACTGACCCCTCCCCGTGTCCAGACTGAACCCAGATTGACCCCTCCCCATGTCCAGACTGACCCCTCGTCATGTCCAGACTGAGACCTCCCCGTATCCGGACTCAACCAAGACTGACCCCTCCCCGTGTCCAGATTGAACCAAGACTGACCCCTCCCCGTGTCCAGACTGACCCCTCCGCATATACAGGCTGAACCCATACTGACCCCTCCCCTTGTCCACACTGACACCTCCCCTTGTCCAGACTGACCCCAGACTGACCCCTCCCCGTGTCCAGACTGACCCCTCCCCGTGGCCGGACTGACTCCTCCCCATGTCCAGACTGACCCCTCCCCTTGTCCAGACTGACCCCAGACTGACGCTTCCCCGTGTCCAGACTGACCCCTCCCAGTGTCCGGACTGACCCCTCCCCGTGTCCGGAATGACCCCTCCACTTGTCCAGACTGACCCCTCCCCATGTCCAGACTGAACCCAGACTGACCCCTCCCCATGTCCAGACTAAACCCTGACGGACCCCTCCCCTTGTCCAGACTGAACCCAGACTGACCCCTCCCCGTGTCCAGACTGACCCCAGATTGACCCCTCCCCGTGTCCAAACGGACCCCTCACCGTGTCCAGACTGACACCTCCCCGTGTCTGGACAGACCCCTCCCCTTGTCCAGACTAACCCCAGATTGACCCCTCCCATGTCCAGACTGACCCCAGACTGACCTCTCCCCATGTCCAGACTGACCCTCCCCGTGTCCAGACTGACCCCTCCCCTTGTCCAGACTGACCCCTCCCCGTGTCCAGACTGACCCAAGACTGACCCCTGCCCATGTCCAGACGGACCACGTCCCATGTCCGGACTGTCCCCTCCCCGTGTCCAGACTGACCAAGACTGACCCTTACCCGTATCCGGACTGACCCCTCCCCATGTCCAGACTGACCCCAGACTGATCCCTCCCCATGTCCAGACGGACCCCTCCCCATGTCCGGACTGACCCCTCCCCGTGTCCAGACTGACCCCTCCCCATGTACAGACTGACCCACGACTGACCCCTCCCCGTGTCCAGACTGACCGCTCCCCATGTCCAGACTGACCCCTCCCCAAGTCCAGATTGACCACAGACTGACCCCTCCCCATGTCCAGACTGACCCCTTCCCAAGTCCAGACTGACCCCTCCCTGTGTCCAGACTGACCCCAGACTGACCCCTCCCCTTGCCCAGTCTGACCCCAGACTGACCACTCCCCATGTCCAGACTGAGCTCAGACTGACCCCTCCCTGTGTCCAGACTGACCCCATACTGAACCCTCCCCATGTCCAGACTGACCCCTCCCCGTGTCCAGACTGAACCCAGACTGACCTCAGACTGACCCCTCCCTGTGTCCAGACTGACCACAGACTGACCCCTTCCCATGTCCAGACTGACCCATCCACGTGTCCAGAATGACCCCTCCCCGTGTCCAGACTGACCCCTCCCCATGTCCTGACTGAACCCAGACTGACCTCAGACTGACCCCTCCCTGTGTCCAGACTGAACCCAGACTGACCCCTCCCCGTGTCCAGACTGACACCTCCCCGTGTCCGGACAGACCTCTCCCCTTGTCCAGACTAACCCCAGATTGACCCCTCCCATGTCCAGACTGACCCCAGACTGACCTCTCCCCATGTCCAGACTGACCCTCCCCGTGTCCAGACTGACCCCTCCCCTTGTCCAGTCTGACCCCTGCCCATGTCCAGACGGACCCCGCCCCATGTCCGGACTGTCCCCTCCCCGTGTCCAGACTGACCCCTCCCATGTCCAGACTGACCAAGACTGACCCTTACCCGTGTCCGGACTGACCCCTCCCCATGTCCTGACTGACCCCAGACTGATCCCTCCCCATGTCCAGACGGACCCCTCCCCATGTCCAGACTGACCCTTCCCCGTGTCCAGACTGACCCCTCCCCATGTCCAGACTGACCCACGACTGACCCCTCCCCGTGTCCAGACTGACCGCTCCCCATGTCCAGACTGACCCCTCCCCATGTCCAGACTGACCCCTTCCCAAGTCCAGACTGACCCCTCCCTGTGTCCAGACTGACCCCAGACTGACCCCTCCCCTTGCCCAGACTGACCCCAGACTGACCACTCCCCATGTCCAGACTGACCTCAGACTGACCCCTCCCTGTGTCCAGACTGACCCCATACTGAACCCTCTCCATGTCCAGACTGACCCCTCCCCGTGTCCAGACTGAACCCAGACTGACCTCAGACTGACCCCTCCCTGTGTCCAGACTGACCACAGACTGACCCCTTCCCAAGTCCAGACTGATGCATCCACGTGTCCAGAACGACCCCTCCCCGTGTCCAGACTGACCCTTCCCTTGTCCAGACTTACCGCAGACTGACCCCTCCCCATGTCCTGACTGAACCCAGACTGACCTCAGACTGACCCCTCCCTGTGTCCACACTGAACCCAGACTGACCCCTCCCCGTGTCCAGACTTAAACCAGACTGACCCCAGAGTGACCCCTCCCCTGTCCAGACTTAAACTAGACTGACCCCTCCTCATGCCCAAACTGAACCCAGACTGACCCCTCCCCTTGTCCAGACTGACCCCTCCCCGTGCGCAGAATGACCCCTCCCCGTGTCCTGACTGACCCCTCCCCTTGTCCAGACTGACCCCAGACTGACCGCTCCCCAAGTCCAGACTGACCCCTCCCCGTGCCCAGACTGACCCCAGACTGACCCCTCCCCGTGTCCAGACTGACCCCAGACTGACCCCTCACCGTGTCCAGACTGATTGCAGACTGACCCCTCCCCATGTCCAGACTGACACCTCCCCCTGTCCAGACTGACCCCAGACTGACCCCTCCCCGTGTCCGGACTGACCCCTCCCCTTGTCAGACTGACCCCTCCCCTTGTCCAGACTGACCGCAGACTGACGCTTCCCTGTGTCCAGACTGACCCCTCCCCGTGTCCGGACTGTCCCCTCCCCGTGTCCGGACTGACCACTCCCCTTGTCCAGACTAACCCCTCCCCATGTCCAGACTGACCCAAGACTGACCCCTCCCCGTGTCCAGACTGACCCCTCCCCGTGTCCAGAGTGAACCCAGACTGACTCCTCCCCATGTCCAGACTTATCCCTGACGGACCCCTCCCCTTGTCCAGACTGAACCCAGACTGACACCTCCCCGTGTCCAGACTGACCCCTCGCCATGTCCAGACTGACACCACCCCGTGTCCGGACTCAACCAAGACTGACCCCTCCCCGTGTCGACTGAATCCAGACTGACCCCACCCCGTGTCCAGACTGACCCCTCCGCATGTGCAGACTGAACCCAGACTGACCCCTCCCCTTGTCAACACTGACCCCTCCCCTTGTCCAGACTGACTCCAGACTGACCCCTCCCCGTGTCCAGACTGACCCCTCCCCGTGTCCGGACTGACCCCTCCCCATGTCCTGACTGACCCCTCCCTGTGTCCGGACTGACCTCTCCCCGTGTCCAGACTGACCCCCTCCCCGTGTCCAGACTGAACCCAGACTGACCCAATCCCTTGTCCAGACTGACCCCAGACTGACCCCTCCCCATGTCCAGACTGACCCCAGACTGACCCCTCGCCATGTCCACACTGACCCCGCCCCCTGTCCAGACTGACCCCTCCCCGTATCCAGACTGACCCCCTCCCCTTGTCCAGATTGACCACAGACTGACCCCTCCCCATGTCCAGACAGAACCCAGACTGACCCCTCCCCATGTCCAGACGGACCCCTCCCTGTGTCCGGACTGACCCCCTCCCCTTGTACAGACTGACCCCAGATTGACCCGTCCCCTTGTTCAGACTGACCCCTCCCTGTGTCCGGACTGACCCCTCCCCTTGTACAGACTGACCCCTCCCTGTGTCCAGAGTGACCCCTCCCCTTGTCCAGACTGTCCTATCCCCTTGTCCAGACTGACCCCTCCCTGTGTCCAGAGTGACCCCTCCCCTTGTCCAGACTGACCCCAGACTGACCCCTCCCCATGTCCAGACTAACCCCTCCGCGTGTCCAGACTGAACCCTGCCCTTGTCCAGACTGACCCCTCCCTGTGTCCAGAGTGACCCCTCCCCTTGTTCAGACTGACCGCAGACTGACCCCTCCCCGTGTCCAGACTGATCCCTCCGCGTGTCCAGACTGAACCCTGCCCTTGTCCAGACTGACCCCTCCCTGTGTCCAGAGTGACCCCTCCCCTTGTTCAGACTGACCGCAGACTGACCCCTCCGCGTGTCCAGAATGGCCCCTCCCCGTGTCCAGACTAAAACCTGCTCTTGTCCAGAGTGACCCCTCCCCGTGTCCAGACTAAACCCAGACTGACCCCTCCCCGTGTGCACACTGACCCCTCCCCATGTCCGGACTGACCCCTCACCGTGTCCAGACTGATCGCAGACAGACACCTCCCCCTGTCCAGACTGACCCCTCCTTGTGTCCCGACTGACCCCTCTGCATGTCCAGACTGACCCCAGACTGACCCCTCCCGTGTCCAGACTGACCCCTCCCCGAGTCCAGACTGACACCACCCCGTGTCCGGTCTCAACCAAGACTGACCCCTCCCCGTGTCGACTGAATCCAGACTGACCCCACCCCGTGTCCAGACTGACCCCTCCGCATGTGCAGACTGAACCCAGACTGACCCCTCCCCTTGTCAACACTGACCCCTCCCCTTGTCCAGACTGACTCCAGACTGACCCCTCCCCGTGTCCAGACTGACCCCTCCCCGTGTCCGGACTGACCCCTCCCCATGTCCTGACTGACCCCTCCCTGTGTCCGGACTGACCCCTCCCTGTGTCCGGACTGACCCCTCCCCTTGTCCAGACTGACTCCAGACTGACCCCTCCCCGTGTCCAGACTGACCCCTCCGCATGTGCAGACTGAACCCAGACTGACCCCTCCCCTTGTCAACACTGACCCCTCCCCTTGTCCAGACTGACTCCAGACTGACCCCTCCCCGTGTCCAGACTGACCCCTCCCCGTGTCCGGACTGACCCCTCCCCATGTCCTGACTGACCCCTCCCTGTGTCCGGACTGACCCCTCCCCTTGTCCAGACTGACTCCAGACTGACCCCTCCCCGTGTCCAGACTGACCCCTCCCCGTGTCCGGACTGACCCCTCCCCATGTCCTGACTGACCCCTCCCTGTGTCCGGACTGACCTCTCCCCGTGTCCAGACTGACCCCCTCCCCGTGTCCAGACTGAACCCAGACTGACCCAATCCCTTGTCCAGACTGACCCCAGACTGACCCCTCCCCATGTCCAGACTGACCCCTACCCATGTCCGGACTGACCCCTCCCCGTGTCCAGACTGACCCTTCGCCATGTCCAGACTGACCCCTCGCCATGTCCAGACTGACCCCTCCCCATGTCCAGACTGACCCCTCCGCATGTGCAGACTGAACCAAGACTGACCCCTCACCTTGTCCAGACGGATCCCTCCCCGTGTCCAGACTGAACCCAGACTGACCCCTCCCCGTGTCCAGACTGACCCCAGACTGACCCCTCCCCGTGTCCAGACTGACCCCTCCCCGTGTCTGGACTGACCCCTCCCCATGTGCAGACTGAACCCAGACTGACCCCTCCCCTTGTCCAGACTGACCCCTCCCCGTGTCGGGACTGACCCCTCCCCGTGTCCAGACTGACCCCTTCCCATGTCCAGACTGACACCTCCCCGTGTCCAGACTGAACCCAGACTAACCCCTCCCCATGTCCAGACTGACCCCTCCGCATGTGCAGACTAAACCCAGACTGACCCCTCCCCTTGTCCACATTGACCCCTCCCCTTGTCCAGACCGACCCCAGACTGACCCCGCCCCATGTCCGACTGAACCCTCCCTGTGTCCAGACTGACCCCATCCCTTGTCCAGACTGACCCCAGACTGAACCCTCCCCGTGTCCAGACTGACCCCTCCCCGTGTCCGGACTGACCCCTCCCCGTGTCCAGACTGACCGCTCCCCATGTCCAGACTGACCCCTCCCCATGTCCAGACTGACCCACGACTGACGCCTCCCCGTGTCCAGACTGACCCCTCCCCGTGCGCAGAATGACCCCTCCCCGTGTCCTGACTGACCCCTCCCCTTGTCCAGACTGACCCCAGACTGACCCCTCCCCGTGTCCAGACTGACCCCAGACTGACCCCTCGCCATGTCCACACTGACCCCGCCCCTGTCCAGACTGACCCCTCCCCGTATCCAGACTGACCCCCTCCCCTTGTCCACATTGACCACAGACTGACCCATCCCCATGTCCAGACAGAACCCAGACTGACCCCTCCCCATGTCCAGACGGACTCCTCCCTGTGTCCGGACTGACCCCCTCCCCTTGTACAGACTGACCCCAGATTGACCCGTCCCCTTGTTCAGACTGACCCCTCCCTGTGTCCGGACTGACCCCTCCCCTTGTACAGACTGACCCCTCCCTGTGTCCAGAGTGACCCCTCCCCTTGTCCAGACTGTCCTATCCCCTTGTCCAGACTGACCCCTCCCTGTGTCCAGAGTGACCCCTCCCCTTGTCCAGACTGACCCCAGACTGACCCCTCCCCATGTCCAGACTAACCCCTCCGCGTGTCCAGACTGAACCCTGCCCTTGTCCAGACTGACCCCTCCCTGTGTCCAGAGTGACCCCTCCCCTTGTTCAGACTGACCGCAGACTGACCCCTCCCCGTGTCCAGACTGACCCCTCCGCGTGTCCAGAATGGCCCCTCCCCGTGTCCAGACTAAAACCTGCTCTTGTCCAGACTGACCCCTCCCCGTGTCCAGACTAAACCCAGACTGACCCCTCACCTTGTCCGGACTGACCCCTCACCGTGTCCAGACTGATTGCAGACTGACCCCTCCCCATGTCCAGACTGACACCTCCCCCTGTCCAGACTGACCCCTCCTTGTGTCCCGACTGACCCCTCTGCATGTCCAGACTGACCCCAGACTGACCCCTCCCGTGTCCAGACTGACCCCTCCCCGAGTCCAGACTGACACCACCCCGTGTCCGGTCTCAACCAAGACTGACCCCTCCCCGTGTCGACTGAATCCAGACTGACCCCACCCCGTGTCCAGACTGACCCCTCCCCGTGTCGACTGAATCCAGACTGACCCCACCCCGTGTCCAGACTGACCCCTCCGCATGTGCAGACTGAACCCAGACTGACCCCTCCCCTTGTCAACACTGACCCCTCCCCTTGTCCAGACTGACTCCAGACTGACCCCTCCCCGTGTCCAGACTGACCCCTCCCCGTGTCCGGACTGACCCCTCCCCATGTCCTGACTGACCCCTCCCTGTGTCCGGACTGACCTCTCCCCGTGTCCAGACTGACCCCCTCCCCGTGTCCAGACTGAACCCAGACTGACCCAATCCCTTGTCCAGACTGACCCCAGACTGACCCCTCCCCATGTCCAGACTGACCCCTACCCATGTCCGGACTGACCCCTCCCCGTGTCCAGACTGACCCTTCGCCATGTCCAGACTGACCCCTCGCCATGTCCAGACTGACCCCTCCCCATGTCCAGACTGACCCCTCCGCATGTGCAGACTGAACCAAGACTGACCCCTCCCCTTGTCCAGACGGATCCCTCCCCGTGTCCAGACTGAACCCAGACTGACCCCTCCCCGTGTCCAGACTGACCCCAGACTGACCCCTTCCCATGTCCAGACTGACCCCTCCACATGTGCAGACTGAACCCAGACTGACCCCTCCCGTTGTCCAGACTGACCCCTCCCCGTGTCGGGACTGACCCCTCCCCGTGTCCAGACTGACCCCTTCCCATGTCCAGACTGACCCCTCCACATGTGCAGACTGAACCCAGACTGACCCCTCCCGTTGTCCAGACTGACCCCTCCCCGTGTCGGGACTGACCCCTCCCCGTGTCCAGACTGACCCCTTCCCATGTCCAGACTGACACCTCCCCGTGTCCAGACTGAACCCAGACTAACCCCTCCCCATGTCCAGACTGACCCCTCCGCATGTGCAGACTAAACCCAGACTGACCCCTCCCCTTGTCCAGACTGACCCCAGACTGAACCCTCCCCGTGTCCAGACTGACCCCTCCCCGTGTCCGGACTGACCCCTCCCCGTGTCCAGACTGACCGCTCCCCATGTCCAGACTGACCCCTCCCCATGTCCAGACTGACACTCGACTGACCCTTCCCCGTGTCCAGACTGACCGCTCCCCATGTCCAGACTGACCCCTCCCCATGTCCAGACTGACCCACGACTGACCCCTCCCTGTGTCCGGACTGACCCCTCCCCTTGTACAGACTGACCCCTCCCTGTGTCCAGAGTGACCCCTCCCCTTGTCCAGACTGTCCTATCCCCTTGTCCAGACTGACCCCTCCCTGTGTCCAGAGTGACCCCTCCCCTTGTCCAGACTGACCCCAGACTGACCCCTCCCCATGTCCAGACTAACCCCTCCGCGTGTCCAGACTGAACCCTGCCCTTGTCCAGACTGACCCCTCCCTGTGTCCAGAGTGACCCCTCCCCGTGTCCAGACTAAACCCAGACTGACCCCTCCCCGTGTGCACACTGACCCCTCCCCTTGTCCGGACTGACCCCTCACCGTGTCCAGACTGATTGCAGACTGACCCCTCCCCATGTCCAGACTGACACCTCCCCCTGTCCAGACTGACCCCTCCTTGTGTCCCGACTGACCCCTCTGCATGTCCAGACTGACCCCAGACTGACCCCTCCCGTGTCCAGACTGACCCCTCCCCGTGTCCAGACTGACCCCTCCTTGTGTCCCGACTGACCCCTCTGCATGTCCAGACTGACCCCAGACTGACCCCTCCCGTGTCCAGACTGACCCCTCCCCGAGTCCAGACTGACACCACCCCGTGTCCGGTCTCAACCAAGACTGACCCCTCCCCGTGTCGACTGAATCCAGACTGACCCCACCCCGTGTCCAGACTGACCCCTCCGCATGTGCAGACTGAACCCAGACTGACCCCTCCCCTTGTCAACACTGACCCCTCCCCTTGTCCAGACTGACTCCAGACTGACCCCTCCCCGTGTCCAGACTGACCCCTCCCCGTGTCCGGACTGACCCCTCCCCATGTCCTGACTGACCCCTCCCTGTGTCCGGACTGACCTCTCCCCGTGTCCAGACTGACCCCCTCCCCGTGTCCAGACTGAACCCAGACTGACCCAATCCCTTGTCCAGACTGACCCCAGACTGACCCCTCCCCATGTCCAGACTGACCCCTACCCATGTCCGGACTGACCCCTCCCCGTGTCCAGACTGACCCTTCGCCATGTCCAGACTGACCCCTCGCCATGTCCAGACTGACCCCTCCCCATGTCCAGACTGACCCCTCCGCATGTGCAGACTGAACCAAGACTGACCCCTCCCCTTGTCCAGACGGATCCCTCCCCGTGTCCAGACTGAACCCAGACTGACCCCTCCCCGTGTCCAGACTGACCCCAGACTGACCCCTCCCCGTGTCCAGACTGACCCCTCCCCGTGTCTGGACTGACCCCTCCCCGTGTCCAGACTGAACCCAGACTGACCTCAGACTGACCCCTCCCTGTGTCCAGACTGACCACAGACTGACCCCTTCCCATGTCCAGACTGACCCATCCACGTGTCCAGAACGACCCCTCCCCGTGTCCAGACTGACCCTTCCCTTGTCCAGACTTACCGCAGACTGACCCCTCCCCATGTCCTGACTGAACCCAGACTGACCTCAGACTGACCCCTCCCTGTGTCCACACTGAACCCAGACTGACCCCTCCCCGTGTCCAGACTTAAACCAGACTGACCCCAGAGTGACCCCTCCCCTGTCCAGACTTAAACTAGACTGACCCCTGCTCATGCCCAAACTGAACCCAGACTGACCCCTCCCCTTGTCCAGACTGACCCCTCCCCGTGCGCAGAATGACCCCTCCCCGTGTCCTGACTGACCCCTCCCCTTGTCCAGACTGACCCCAGACTGACCGCTCCCCAAGTCCAGACTGACCCCTCCCCGTGCCCAGACTGACCCCAGACTGACCCCTCCCCGTGTCCAGACTGACCCCAGACTGACCCCTCACCGTGTCCAGACTGATTGCAGACTGACCCCTCCCCATGTCCAGACTGACACCTCCCCCTGTCCAGACTGACCCCAGACTGACCCCTCCCCGTGTCCGGACTGACCCCTCCCCTTGTCAGACTGACCCCTCCCCTTGTCCAGACTGACCGCAGACTGACGCTTCCCTGTGTCCAGACTGACCCCTCCCCGTGTCCGGACTGTCCCCTCCCCGTGTCCGGACTGACCACTCCCCTTGTCCAGACTAACCCCTCCCCATGTCCAGACTGACCCAAGACTGACCCCTCCCCGTGTCCAGACTGACCCCTCCCCGTGTCCAGAGTGAACCCAGACTGACTCCTCCCCATGTCCAGACTTATCCCTGACGGACCCCTCCCCTTGTCCAGACTGAACCCAGACTGACACCTCCCCGTGTCCAGACTGACCCCTCGCCATGTCCAGACTGACACCACCCCATGTCCGGACTCAACCAAGACTGACCCCTCCCCGTGTCGACTGAATCCAGACTGACCCCACCCCGTGTCCAGACTGACCCCTCCGCATGTGCAGACTGAACCCAGACTGACCCCTCCCCTTGTCAACACTGACCCCTCCCCTTGTCCAGACTGACTCCAGACTGACCCCTCCCCGTGTCCAGACTGACCCCTCCCCGTGTCCGGACTGACCCCTCCCCATGTCCTGACTGACCCCTCCCTGTGTCCGGACTGACCTCTCCCCGTGTCCAGACTGACCCCCTCCCCGTGTCCAGACTGAACCCAGACTGACCCAATCCCTTGTCCAGACTGACCCCAGACTGACCCCTCCCCATGTCCAGACTGACCCCAGACTGACCCCTCGCCATGTCCACACTGACCCCGCCCCCTGTCCAGACTGACCCCTCCCCGTATCCAGACTGACCCCCTCCCCTTGTCCAGATTGACCACAGACTGACCCCTCCCCATGTCCAGACAGAACCCAGACTGACCCCTCCCCATGTCCAGACGGACCCCTCCCTGTGTCCGGACTGACCCCCTCCCCTTGTACAGACTGACCCCAGATTGACCCGTCCCCTTGTTCAGACTGACCCCTCCCTGTGTCCGGACTGACCCCTCCCCTTGTACAGACTGACCCCTCCCTGTGTCCAGAGTGACCCCTCCCCTTGTCCAGACTGTCCTATCCCCTTGTCCAGACTGACCCCTCCCTGTGTCCAGAGTGAACCCTCCCCTTGTCCAGACTGACCCCAGACTGACCCCTCCCCATGTCCAGACTAACCCCTCCGCGTGTCCAGACTGAACCCTGCCCTTGTCCAGACTGACCCCTCCCTGTGTCCAGAGTGACCCCTCCCCTTGTTCAGACTGACCGCAGACTGACCCCTCCCCGTGTCCAGAATGGCCCCTCCCCGTGTCCAGACTAAAACCTGCTCTTGTCCAGAGTGACCCCTCCCCGTGTCCAGACTAAACCCAGACTGACCCCTCCCCGTGTGCACACTGACCCCTCCCCTTGTCCGGACTGACCCCTCACCGTGTCCAGACTGATCGCAGACAGACCCCTCCCCATGTCCGGACTGACACCTCCCCCTGTCCAGACTGACCCCTCCTTGTGTCCCGACTGACCCCTCTGCATGTCCAGACTGACCCCAGACTGACGCCTCCCGTGTCCAGACTGACCCCTCCCCGAGTCCAGACTGACACCACCCCGTGTCCGGTCTCAACCAAGACTGACCCCTCCCCGTGTCGACTGAATCCAGACTGACCCCACCCCGTGTCCAGACTGACCCCTCCGCATGTGCAGACTGAACCCAGACTGACCCCTCCCCTTGTCAACACTGACCCCTCCCCTTGTCCAGACTGACTCCAGACTGACCCCTCCCCGTGTCCAGACTGACCCCTCCCCGTGTCCGGACTGACCCCTCCCCATGTCCTGACTGACCCCTCCCTGTGTCCGGACTGACCTCTCCCTGTGTCCAGACTGACCCCCTCCCCGTGTCCAGACTGAACCCAGACTGACCCAATCCCTTGTCCAGACTGACCCCAGACTGACCCCTCCCCATGTCCAGACTGACCCCTACCCATGTCCGGACTGACCCCTCCCCTTGTCCAGACTGACTCCAGACTGACCCCTCCCCGTGTCCAGACTGACCCCTCCCCGTGTCCGGACTGACCCCTCCCCATGTCCTGACTGACCCCTCCCTGTGTCCGGACTGACCTCTCCCCGTGTCCAGACTGACCCCCTCCCCGTGTCCAGACTGAACCCAGACTGACCCAATCCCTTGTCCAGACTGACCCCAGACTGACCCCTCCCCATGTCCAGACTGACCCCTACCCATGTCCGGACTGACCCCTCCCCGTGTCCAGACTGACCCTTCGCCATGTCCAGACTGACCCCTCGCCATGTCCAGACTGACCCCTCCCCATGTCCAGACTGACCCCTCCGCATGTGCAGACTGAACCAAGACTGACCCCTCCCCTTGTCCAGACGGATCCCTCCCCGTGTCCAGACTGAACCCAGACTGACCCCTCCCCGTGTCCAGACTGACCCCAGACTGACCCCTCCCCGTGTCCAGACTGACCCCTCCCCGTGTCTGGACTGACCCCTCCCCATGTGCAGACTGAACCCAGACTGACCCCTCCCCTTGTCCAGACTGACCCCTCCCCGTGTCGGGACTGACCCCTCCCCGTGTCCAGACTGACCCCTTCCCATGTCCAGACTGACACCTCCCCGTGTCCAGACTGAACCCAGACTAACCCCTCCCCATGTCCAGACTGACCCCTCCGCATGTGCAGACTAAACCCAGACTGACCCCTCCCCTTGTCCACATTGACCCCTCCCCTTGTCCAGACCGACCCCAGACTGACCCCGCCCCATGTCCGACTGAACCCTCCCTGTGTCCAGACTGACCCCATCCCTTGTCCAGACTGACCCCAGACTGAACCCTCCCCGTGTCCAGACTGACCCCTCCCCGTGTCCGGACTGACCCCTCCCCGTGTCCAGACTGACCGCTCCCCATGTCCAGACTGACCCCTCCCCATGTCCAGACTGACACACGACTGACCCTTCCCCGTGTCCAGACTGACCGCTCCCCATGTCCAGACTGACCCCTCCCCATGTCCAGACTGACCCACGACTGACGCCTCCCCGTGTCCAGACTGACCCCTCCCCGTGCGCAGAATGACCCCTCCCCGTGTCCTGACTGACCCCTCCCCTTGTCCAGACTGACCCCAGACTGACCCCTCCCCGTGTCCAGACTGACCCCAGACTGACCCCTCGCCATGTCCACACTGACCCCGCCCCCTGTCCAGACTGACCCCTCCCCGTATCCAGACTGACCCCCTCCCCTTGTCCAGATTGACCACAGACTGACCCCTCCCCATGTCCAGACAGAACCCAGACTGACCCCTCCCCATGTCCAGACGGACTCCTCCCTGTGTCCGGACTGACCCCCTCCCCTTGTACAGACTGACCCCAGATTGACCCGTCCCCTTGTTCAGACTGACCCCTCCCTGTGTCCAGAGTGACCCCTCCCCTTCTCCAGACTGTCCTATCCCCTTGTCCAGACTGACCCCTCCCTGTGTCCAGAGTGACCCCTCCCCTTGTCCAGACTGACCCCAGACTGACCCCTCCCCATGTCCAGACTAACCCCTCCGCGTGTCCAGACTGAACCCTGCCCTTGTCCAGACTGACCCCTCCCTGTGTCCAGAGTGACCCCTCCCCTTGTTCAGACTGACCGCAGACTGACCCCTCCCGTGTCCAGACTGACCCCTCCGCGTGTCCAGAATGGCCCATCCCCGTGTCCAGACTAAAACCTGCTCTTGTCCAGACTGACCCCTCTCCGTGTCCAGACTAAACCCAGACTGACCCCTCCCCTTGTCCGGACTGACCCCTCACCGTGTCCAGACTGATTGCAGACTGACCCCTCCCCATGTCCAGACTGACACCTCCCCCTGTCCAGACTGACCCCTCCTTGTGTCCCGACTGACCCCTCTGCATGTCCAGACTGACCCCAGACTGACCCCTCCCGTGTCCAGACTGACCCCTCCCCGAGTCCAGACTGACACCACCCCGTGTCCGGTCTCAACCAAGACTGACCCCTCCCCGTGTCGACTGAATCCAGACTGACCCCACCCCGTGTCCAGACTGACCCCTCCGCATGTGCAGACTGAACCCAGACTGACCCCTCCCCTTGTCAACACTGACCCCTCCCCTTGTCCAGACTGACTCCAGACTGACCCCTCCCCTTGTCCAGACTGACTCCAGACTGACCCCTCCCCGTGTCCAGACTGACCCCTCCCCGTGTCCGGACTGACCCCTCCCCATGTCCTGACTGACCCCTCCCTGTGTCCGGACTGACCTCTCCCCGTGTCCAGACTGACCCCCTCCCCGTGTCCAGACTGAACCCAGACTGACCCAATCCCTTGTCCAGACTGACCCCAGACTGACCCCTCCCCATGTCCAGACTGACCCCTACCCATGTCCGGACTGACCCCTCCCCGTGTCCAGACTGACCCTTCGCCATGTCCAGACTGACCCCTCGCCATGTCCAGACTGACCCCTCCCCATGTCCAGACTGACCCCTCCGCATGTGCAGACTGAACCAAGACTGACCCCTCCCCTTGTCCAGACGGATCCCTCCCCGTGTCCAGACTGAACCCAGACTGACCCCTCCCCGTGTCCAGACTGACCCCAGACTGACCCCTTCCCATGTCCAGACTGACCCCTTCACATGTGCAGACTGAACCCAGACTGACCCCTCCCGTTGTCCAGACTGACCCCTCCCCGTGTCGGGACTGACCACTCCCCGTGTCCAGACTGACCCCTTCCCATGTCCAGACTGACCCCTCCACATGTGCAGACTGAACCCAGACTGACCCCTCCCGTTGTCCAGACTGACCCCTCCCCGTGTCGGGACTGACTCCTCCCCGTGTCCAGACTGACCCCTTCCCATGTCCAGACTGACACCTCCCCATGTCCAGACTGAACCCAGACTAACCCCTCCCCATGTCCAGACTGACCCCTCCGCATGTGCAGACTAAACCCAGACTGACCCCTCCCCTTGTCCACATTGACCCCTCCCCTTGTCCAGACCGACCCCAGACTGACCCCGCCCCATGTCCGACTGAACCCTCCCTGTGTCCAGACTGACCCCATCCCTTGTCCAGACTGACCCCAGACTGAACCCTCCCCGTGTCCAGACTGACCCCTCCCCGTGTCCGGACTGACCCCTCCCCGTGTCCAGACTGACCGCTCCCCATGTCCAGACTGACCCCTCCCCATGTCCAGACTGACACTCGACTGACCCTTCCCCGTGTCCAGACTGACCGCTCCCCATGTCCAGACTGACCCCTCCCCATGTCCAGACTGACCCACGACTGACCCCTCCCTGTGTCCGGACTGACCCCTCCCCTTGTACAGACTGACCCCACCCCGTGTCCAGACTGACCCCTCCGCATGTGCAGACTGAACCCAGACTGACCCCTCCCCTTGTCAACACTGACCCCTCCCCTTGTCCAGACTGACTCCAGACTGACCCCTCCCCGTGTCCAGACTGACCCCTACCCGTGTCCGGACTTACCCCTCCCCATGTCCTGACTGACCCCTCCCTGTGTCCGGACTGACCTCTCCCCGTGTCCAGACTGACCCCCTCCCCGTGTCCAGACTGAACCCTGACTGACCCAATCCCTTGTCCAGACTGACCCCAGACTGACCCCTCCCCATGTCCAGACTGACCCCTACCCATGTCCGGACTGACCCCTCCCCGTGTCCAGACTGACCCTTCGCCATGTCCAGACTGACCCCTCGCCATGTCCAGACTGACCCCTCCCCATGTCCAGACTGACCCCTCCGCATGTGCAGACTGAACCAAGACTGACCCCTCCCCTTGTCCAGACGGATCCCTCCCCGTGTCCAGACTGAACCCAGACTGACCCCTCCCCGTGTCCAGACTGACCCCAGACTGACCCCTCCCCGTGTCCAGACTGACCCCTCCCCGTGTCTGGACTGACCCCTCCCCATGTGCAGACTGAACCCAGACTGACCCCTCCCCTTGTCCAGACTGACCCCTCCCCGTGTCGGGACTGACCCCTCCCCGTGTCCAGACTGACCCCTTCCCATGTCCAGACTGACACCTCCCCGTGTCCAGACTGAACCCAGACTAACCCCTCCCCATGTCCAGACTGACCCCTCCGCATGTGCAGACTAAACCCAGACTGACCCCTCCCCTTGTCCACATTGACCCCTCCCCTTGTCCAGACCGACCCCAGACTGACCCCGCCCCATGTCCGACTGAACCCTCCCTGTGTCCAGACTGACCCCATCCCTTGTCCAGACTGACCCCAGACTGAACCCTCCCCGTGTCCAGACTGACCCCTCCCCGTGTCCGGACTGACCCCTCCCCGTGTCCAGACTGACCGCTCCCCATGTCCAGACTGACCCCTCCCCATGTCCAGACTGACACACGACTGACCCTTCCCCGTGTCCAGACTGACCGCTCCCCATGTCCAGACTGACCCCTCCCCATGTCCAGACTGACCCACGACTGACGCCTCCCCGTGTCCAGACTGACCCCTCCCCGTGCGCAGAATGACCCCTCCCCGTGTCCTGACTGACCCCTCCCCTTGTCCAGACTGACCCCAGACTGACCCCTCCCCGTGTCCAGACTGACCCCAGACTGACCCCTCGCCATGTCCACACTGACCCGCCCCCTGTCCAGACTGACCCCTCCCCGTATCCAGACTGACCCCCTCCCCTTGTCCAGATTGACCACAGACTGACCCCTCCCCATGTCCAGACAGAACCCAGACTGACCCCTCCCCATGTCCAGACGGACTCCTCCCTGTGTCCGGACTGACCCCCTCCCCTTGTACAGACTGACCCCAGATTGACCCGTCCCCTTGTTCAGACTGACCCCTCCCTGTGTCCGGACTGACCCCTCCCCTTGTACAGACTGACCCCTCCCTGTGTCCAGAGTGACCCCTCCCCTTGTCCAGACTGTCCTATCCCCTTGTCCAGACTGACCCCTCCCTGTGTCCAGAGTGACCCCTCCCCTTGTCCAGACTGACCCCAGACTGACCCCACCCCATGTCCAGACTAACCCCTCCGCGTGTCCAGACTGAATCCTGCCCTTGTCCAGACTGACCCCTCCCTGTGTCCAGAGTGACCCCTCCCCTTGTTCAGACTGACCGCAGACTGACCCCTCCCCGTGTCCAGACTGACCCCTCCGCGTGTCCAGAATGGCCCCTCCCCGTGTCCAGACTAAAACCTGCTCTTGTCCAGACTGACCCCTCCCCGTGTCCAGACTAAACCCAGACTGATCCCTCCCCTTGTCCGGACTGACCCCTCACCGTGTCCAGACTGATTGCAGACTGACCCCTCCCCATGTCCAGACTGACACCTCCCCCTGTCCAGACTGACCCCTCCTTGTGTCCCGACTGACCCCTCTGCATGTCCAGACTGACCCCAGACTGACCCCTCCCGTGTCCAGACTGACCCCTCCCCGAGTCCAGACTGACACCACCCCATGTCCGGTCTCAACCAAGACTGACCCCTCCCCGTGTCGACTGAATCCAGACTGACCCCACCCCGTGTCCAGACTGACCCCTCCGCATGTGCAGACTGAACCCAGACTGACCCCTCCCCTTGTCAACACTGACCCCTCCCCTTGTCCAGACTGACTCCAGACTGACCCCTCCCCGTGTCCAGACTGACCCCTCCCCGTGTCCGGACTGACCCCTCCCCATGTCCTGACTGACCCCTCCCTGTGTCCGGACTGACCTCTCCCCGTGTCCAGACTGACCCCCTCCCCGTGTCCAGACTGAACCCAGACTGACCCAATCCCTTGTCCAGACTGACCCCAGACTGACCCCTCCCCATGTCCAGACTGACCCCTACCCATGTCCGGACTGACCCCTCCCCGTGTCCAGACTGACCCTTCGCCATGTCCAGACTGACCCCTCGCCATGTCCAGACTGACCCCTCCCCATGTCCAGACTGACCCCTCCGCATGTGCAGACTGAACCAAGACTGACCCCTCCCCTTGTCCAGACGGATCCCTCCCCGTGTCCAGACTGAACCCAGACTGACCCCTCCCCGTGTCCAGACTGACCCCAGACTGACCCCTTCCCATGTCCAGACTGACCCCTCCACATGTGCAGACTGAACCCAGACTGACCCCTCCCGTTGTCCAGACTGACCCCTCCCCGTGTCGGGACTGACCCCTCCCCGTGTCCAGACTGACCCCTTCCCATGTCCAGACTGACCCCTCCACATGTGCAGACTGAACCCAGACTGACCCCTCCCGTTGTCCAGACTGACCCCTCCCCGTGTCGGGACTGACCCCTCCCCGTGTCCAGACTGACCCCTTCCCATGTCCAGACTGACACCTCCCCGTGTCCAGACTGAACCCAGACTAACCCCTCCCCATGTCCAGACTGACCCCTCCGCATGTGCAGACTAAACCCAGACTGACCCCTCCCCTTGTCCACATTGACCCCTCCCCTTGTCCAGACCGACCCCAGACTGACCCCGCCCCATGTCCGACTGACCCCTCCCCGTGTCCGGACTGACCCCTCCCCGTGTCCAGACTGACCGCTCCCCATGTCCAGACTGACCCCTCCCTATGTCCAGACTGACACTCGACTGACCCTTCCCCGTGTCCAGACTGACCGCTCCCCATGTCCAGACTGACCCCTCCCCATGTCCAGACTGACCCACGACTGACCCCTCCCTGTGTCCGGACTGACCCCTCCCCTTGTACAGACTGGCCCCACCCCGTGTCCAGACTGACCCCTCCGCATGTGCAGACTGAACCCAGACTGACCCCTCCCCTTGTCAACACTGACCCCTCCCCTTGTCCAGACTGACTCCAGACTGACCCCTCCCCGTGTCCAGACTGACCCCTCCCCGTGTCCGGACTTACCCCTCCCCATGTCCTGACTGACCCCTCCCTGTGTCCGGACTGACCTCTCCCCGTGTCCAGACTGACCCCCTCCCCGTGTCCAGACTGAACCCTGACTGACCCAATCCCTTGTCCAGACTGACCCCAGACTGACCCCTCCCCATGTCCAGACTGACCCCTACCCATGTCCGGACTGACCCCTCCCCGTGTCCAGACTGACCCTTCGCCATGTCCAGACTGACCCCTCGCCATGTCCAGACTGACCCCTCCCCATGTCCAGACTGACCCCTCCGCATGTGCAGACTGAACCAAGACTGACCCCTCCCCTTGTCCAGACGGATCCCTCCCCGTGTCCAGACTGAACCCAGACTGACCCCTCCCCGTGTCCAGACTGACCCCAGACTGACCCCTCCCCGTGTCCAGACTGACCCCTCCCCGTGTCTGGACTGACCCCTCCCCATGTGCAGACTGAACCCAGACTGACCCCTCCCCTTGTCCAGACTGACCCCTCCCCGTGTCGGGACTGACCCCTCCCCGTGTCCAGACTGACCCCTTCCCATGTCCAGACTGACACCTCCCCGTGTCCAGACTGAACCCAGACTAACCCCTCCCCATGTCCAGACTGACCCCTCCGCATGTGCAGACTAAACCCAGACTGACCCCTCCCCTTGTCCACATTGACCCCTCCCCTTGTCCAGACCGACCCCAGACTGACCCCGCCCCATGTCCGACTGAACCCTCCCTGTGTCCAGACTGACCCCATCCCTTGTCCAGACTGACCCCAGACTGAACCCTCCCCGTGTCCAGACTGACCCCTCCCCGTGTCCGGACTGACCCCTCCCCGTGTCCAGACTGACCGCTCCCCATGTCCAGACTGACCCCTCCCCATGTCCAGACTGACACACGACTGACCCTTCCCCGTGTCCAGACTGACCGCTCCCCATGTCCAGACTGACCCCTCCCCATGTCCAGACTGACCCACGACTGACGCCTCCCCGTGTCCAGACTGACCCCTCCCCGTGCGCAGAATGACCCCTCCCCGTGTCCTGACTGACCCCTCCCCTTGTCCAGACTGACCCCAGACTGACCCCTCCCCGTGTCCAGACTGACCCCAGACTGACCCCTCGCCATGTCCACACTGACCCCGCCCCCTGTCCAGACTGACCCCTCCCCGTATCCAGACTGACCCCCTCCCCTTGTCCAGATTGACCACAGACTGACCCCTCCCCATGTCCAGACAGAACCCAGACTGACCCCTCCCCATGTCCAGACGGACTCCTCCCTGTGTCCGGACTGACCCCCTCCCCTTGTACAGACTGACCCCAGATTGACCCGTCCCCTTGTTCAGACTGACCCCTCCCTGTGTCCGGACTGACCCCTCCCCTTGTACAGACTGACCCCTCCCTGTGTCCAGAGTGACCCCTCCCCTTGTCCAGACTGTCCTATCCCCTTGTCCAGACTGACCCCTCCCTGTGTCCAGAGTGACCCCTCCCCTTGTCCAGACTGACCCCAGACTGACCCCTCCCCATGTCCAGACTAACCCCTCCGCGTGTCCAGACTGAACCCTGCCCTTGTCCAGACTGACCCCTCCCTGTGTCCAGAGTGACCCCTCCCCTTGTTCAGACTGACCGCAGACTGACCCCTCCCCGTGTCCAGACTGACCCCTCCGCGTGTCCAGAATGGCCCCTCCCCGTGTCCAGACTAAAACCTGCTCTTGTCCAGACTGACCCCTCCCCGTGTCCAGACTAAACCCAGACTGACCCCTCCCCTTGTCCGGACTGACCCCTCACCGTGTCCAGACTGATTGCAGACTGACCCCTCCCCATGTCCAGACTGACACCTCCCCCTGTCCAGACTGACCCCTCCTTGTGTCCCGACTGACCCCTCTGCATGTCCAGACTGACCCCAGACTGACCCCTCCCGTGTCCAGACTGACCCCTCCCCGAGTCCAGACTGACACCACCCCGTGTCCGGTCTCAACCAAGACTGACCCCTCCCCGTGTCGACTGAATCCAGACTGACCCCACCCCGTGTCCAGACTGACCCCTCCGCATGTGCAGACTGAACCCAGACTGACCCCTCCCCTTGTCAACACGGACCCCTCCCCTTGTCCAGACTGACTCCAGACTGACCCCTCCCCGTGTCCAGACTGACCCCTCCCCGTGTCCGGACTGACCCCTCCCCATGTCCTGACTGACCCCTCCCTGTGTCCGGACTGACCTCTCCCCGTGTCCAGACTGACCCCCTCCCCGTGTCCAGACTGAACCCAGACTGACCCAATCCCTTGTCCAGACTGACCCCAGACTGACCCCTCCCCATGTCCAGACTGACCCCTACCCATGTCCGGACTGACCCCTCCCCGTGTCCAGACTGACCCTTCGCCATGTCCAGACTGACCCCTCGCCATGTCCAGACTGACCCCTCCCCATGTCCAGACTGACCCCTCCGCATGTGCAGACTGAACCAAGACTGACCCCTCCCCTTGTCCAGACGGATCCCTCCCCGTGTCCAGACTGAACCCAGACTGACCCCTCCCCGTGTCCAGACTGACCCCAGACTGACCCCTTCCCATGTCCAGACTGACCCCTCCACATGTGCAGACTGAACCCAGACTGACCCCTCCCGTTGTCCAGACTGACCCCTCCCCGTGTCGGGACTGACCCCTCCCCGTGTCCAGACTGACCCCTTCCCATGTCCAGACTGACCCCTCCACATGTGCAGACTGAACCCAGACTGACCCCTCCCGTTGTCCAGACTGACCCCTCCCCGTGTCGGGACTGACCCCTCCCCGTGTCCAGACTGACCCCTTCCCATGTCCAGACTGACACCTCCCCGTGTCCAGACTGAACCCAGACTAACCCCTCCCCATGTCCAGACTGACCCCTCCGCATGTGCAGACTAAACCCAGACTGACCCCTCCCCTTGTCCACATTGACCCCTCCCCTTGTCCAGACCGACCCCAGACTGACCCCGCCCCATGTCCGACTGAACCCTCCCTGTGTCCAGACTGACCCCATCCCTTGTCCAGACTGACCCCAGACTGAACCCTCCCCGTGTCCAGACTGACCCCTCCCCGTGTCCGGACTGATCCCTCCCCGTGTCCAGACTGACCGCTCCCCATGTCCAGACTGACCTCTCCCCATGTCCAGACTGACACTCGACTGACCCTTCCCCGTGTCCAGACTGACCGCTCCCCATGTCCAGACTGACCCCTCCCCATGTCCAGACTGACCCACGACTGACCCCTCCCTGTGTCCGGACTGACCCCTCCCCTTGTACAGACTGACCCCTCCCTGTGTCCAGAGTGACCCCTCCCCTTGTCCAGACTGTCCTATCCCCTTGTCCAGACTGACCCCTCCCTGTGTCCAGAGTGACCCCTCCCCTTGTCCAGACTGACCCCAGACTGACCCCTCCCCATGTCCAGACTAACCCCTCCGCGTGTCCAGACTGAACCCTGCCCTTGTCCAGACTGACCCCTCCCTGTGTCCAGAGTGACCCCTCCCCTTGTTCAGACTGACCGCAGACTGACCCCTCCCGTGTCCAGACTGATCCCTCCCCGTGTCCAGAATGGCCCCTCCCCGTGTCCAGACTAAAACCTGCTCTTGTCCAGAGTGACCCCTCCCCGTGTCCAGACTAAACCCAGACTGACCCCTCCCCGTGTGCACACTGACCCCTCCCCTTGTCCGGACTGACCCCTCACCGTGTCCAGACTGATCGCAGACAGACACCTCCCCATGTCCAGACTGACACCACCCCGTGTCCGGTCTCAACCAAGACTGACCCCTCCCCGTGTCGACTGAATCCAGACTGACCCCACCCCGTGTCCAGACTGACCCCTCCCCGTGTCGACTGAATCCAGACTGACCCCACCCCGTGTCCAGACTGACCCCTCCGCATGTGCAGACTGAACCCAGACTGACCCCTCCCCTTGTCAACACTGACCCCTCCCCTTGTCCAGACTGACTCCAGACTGACCCCTCCCCGTGCCCAGACTGACCCCTCCCCGTGTCCGGACTGACCCCTCCCCATGTCCTGACTGACCCCTCCCTGTGTCCGGACTGACCTCTCACCGTGTCCAGACTGACCCCCTCCCCGTGTCCAGACTGAACCCAGACTGACCCAATCCCTTGTCCAGACTGACCCCAGACTGACCCCTCCCCATGTCCAGACTGACCCCTACCCATGTCCGGACTGACCCCTCCCCGTGTCCAGACTGACCCTTCGCCATGTCCAGACTGACCCCTCGCCATGTCCAGACTGACCCCTCCGCATGTGCAGACTGAACCAAGACTGACCCCTCCCCTTGTCCAGACGGATCCCTCCCCGTGTCCAGACTGAACCCAGACTGACCCCTCCCCGTGTCCAGACTGACCCCAGACTGACCCCTCCCCGTGTCCAGACTGACCCCTCCCCGTGTCTGGACTGACCCCTCCCCATGTGCAGACTGAACCCAGACTGACCCCTCCCCTTGTCCAGACTGACCCCTCCCCGTGTCGGGACTGACCCCTCCCCGTGTCCAGACTGACCCCTTCCCATGTCCAGACTGACACCTCCCCGTGTCCAGACTGAACCCAGACTAACCCCTCCCCATGTCCAGACTGACCCCTCCGCATGTGCAGACTAAACCCAGACTGACCCCTCCCCTTGTCCACATTGACCCCTCCCCTTGTCCAGACCGACCCCAGACTGACCCCGCCCCATGTCCGACTGAACCCTCCCTGTGTCCAGACTGACCCCATCCCTTGTCCAGACTGACCCCAGACTGAACCCTCCCCGTGTCCAGACTGACCCCTCCCCGTGTCCGGACTGACCCCTCCCCGTGTCCAGACTGACCGCTCCCCATGTCCAGACTGACCCCTCCCCATGTCCAGACTGACACACGACTGACCCTTCCCCGTGTCCAGACTGACCGCTCCCCATGTCCAGACTGACCCCTCCCCATGTCCAGACTGACCCACGACTGACGCCTCCCCGTGTCCAGACTGACCCCTCCCCGTGCGCAGAATGACCCCTCCCCGTGTCCTGACTGACCCCTCCCCTTGTCCAGACTGACCCCAGACTGACCCCTCCCCAAGTCCAGACTGACCCCTCCCCGTGCCCAGACTGACCCCAGACTGACCCCTCCCCGTGTCCAGACTGACCCCAGACTGACCCCTCGCCATGTCCACACTGACCCCGCCCCCTGTCCAGACTGACCCCTCCCCGTATCCAGACTGACCCCCTCCCCTTGTCCAGATTGACCACAGACTGACCCCTCCCCATGTCCAGACAGAACCCAGACTGACCCCTCCCCATGTCCAGACGGACCCCTCCCTGTGTCCGGACTGACCCCCTCCCCTTGTACAGACTGACCCCAGATTGACCCGTCCCCTTGTTCAGACTGACCCCTCCCTGTGTCCGGACTGACCCCTCCCCTTGTACAGACTGACCCCTCCCTGTGTCCAGAGTGACCCCTCCCCTTGTCCAGACTGTCCTATCCCCTTGTCCAGACTGACCCCTCCCTGTGTCCAGAGTGACCCCTCCCCTTGTCCAGACTGACCCCAGACTGACCCCTCCCCATGTCCAGACTAACCCCTCCGCGTGTCCAGACTGAACCCTGCCCTTGTCCAGACTGACCCCTCCCTGTGTCCAGAGTGACCCCTCCCCTTGTTCAGACTGACCGCAGACTGACCCCTCCCCGTGTCCAGACTGACCCCTCCGCGTGTCCAGAATGGCCCCTCCCCGTGTCCAGACTGAAACCTGCTCTTGTCCAGACTGACCCCTCCCCGTGTCCAGACTAAACCCAGACTGACCCCTCCCCTTGTCCGGACTGACCCCTCACCGTGTCCAGACTGATTGCAGACTGACCCCTCCCCATGTCCAGACTGACACCTCCCCCTGTCCAGACTGACCCCTCCTTGTGTCCCGACTGACCCCTCTGCATGTCCAGACTGACCCCAGACTGACCCCTCCCGTGTCCAGACTGACCCCTCCCCGAGTCCAGACTGACACCACCCCATGTCCGGTCTCAACCAAGACTGACCCCTCCCCGTGTCGACTGAATCCAGACTGACCCCACCCCGTGTCCAGACTGACCCCTCCGCATGTGCAGACTGAACCCAGACTGACCCCTCCCCTTGTCAACACTGACCCCTCCCCTTGTCCAGACTGACTCCAGACTGACCCCTCCCCATGTCCAGACTGACCCCTCCCCGTGTCCGGACTGACCCCTCCCCATGTCCTGACTGACCCCTCCCTGTGTCCGGACTGACCTCTCCCCGTGTCCAGACTGACCCCCTCCCCGTGTCCAGACTGAACCCAGACTGACCCAATCCCTTGTCCAGACTGACCCCAGACTGACCCCTCCCCATGTCCAGACTGACCCCTACCCATGTCCGGACTGACCCCTCCCCGTGTCCAGACTGACCCTTCGCCATGTCCAGACTGACCCCTCGCCATGTCCAGACTGACCCCTCCCCATGTCCAGACTGACCCCTCCGCATGTGCAGACTGAACCAAGACTGACCCCTCCCCTTGTCCAGACGGATCCCTCCCCGTGTCCAGACTGAACCCAGACTGACCCCTCCCCGTGTCCAGACTGACCCCAGACTGACCCCTTCCCATGTCCAGACTGACCCCTCCACATGTGCAGACTGAACCCAGACTGACCCCTCCCGTTGTCCAGACTGACCCCTCCCCGTGTCGGGACTGACCCCTCCCCGTGTCCAGACTGACCCCTTCCCATGTCCAGACTGACCCCTCCACATGTGCAGACTGAACCAAGACTGACCCCTCCCGTTGTCCAGACTGACCCCTCCCCGTGTCGGGACTGACCCCTCCCCGTGTCCAGACTGACCCCTTCCCATGTCCAGACTGACACCTCCCCGTGTCCAGACTGAACCCAGACTAACCCCTCCCCATGTCCAGACTGACCCCTCCGCATGTGCAGACTAAACCCAGACTGACCCCTCCCCTTGTCCACATTGACCCCTCCCCTTGTCCAGACCGACCCCAGACTGACCCGCCCCATGTCCGACTGAACCCTCCCTGTGTCCAGACTGACCCCATCCCTTGTCCAGACTGACCCCAGACTGAACCCTCCCCGTGTCCAGACTGACCCCTCCCCGTGTCCGGACTGACCCCTCCCCGTGTCCAGACTGACCGCTCCCCATGTCCAGACTGACCCCTCCCCATGTCCAGACTGACACACGACTGACCCTTCCCCATGTCCAGACTGACCGCTCCCCATGTCCAGACTGACCCCTCCCCATGTCCAGACTGACCCACGACTGACCCCTCCCTGTGTCCGGACTGACCCCTCCCCTTGTACAGACTGACCCCTCCCTGTGTCCAGAGTGACCCCTCCCCTTGTCCAGACTGTCCTATCCCCTTGTCCAGACTGACCCCTCCCTGTGTCCAGAGTGACCCCTCCCCTTGTCCAGACTGACCCCAGACTGACCCCTCCCCATGTCCAGACTAACCCCTCCGCGTGTCCAGACTGAACCCTGCCCTTGTCCAGACTGACCCCTCACCGTGTCCAGACTGATTGCAGACTGACCCCTCCCCATGTCCAGACTGACACCTCCCCCTGTCCAGACTGACCCCTCCTTGTGTCCCGACTGACCCCTCTGCATGTCCAGACTGACCCCAGACTGACCCCTCCCGTGTCCAGACTGACCCCTCCCCGAGTCCAGACTGACACCTCCCCCTGTCCAGACTGACCCCTCCCCATGTCCAGACTGACACCTCCCCCTGTCCAGACTGACCCCTCCTTGTGTCCCGACTGACCCCTCTGCATGTCCAGACTGACCCCAGACTGACCCCTCCCGTGTCCAGACTGACCCCTCCCCGAGTCCAGACTGACACCACCCCGTGTCCGGTCTCAACCAAGACTGACCCCTCCCCGTGTCGACTGAATCCAGACTGACCCCACCCCGTGTCCAGACTGACCCCTCCGCATGTGCAGACTGAACCCAGACTGACCCCTCCCCTTGTCAACACTGACCCCTCCCCTTGTCCAGACTGACTCCAGACTGACCCCTCCCCGTGTCCAGACTGACCCCTCCCCGAGTCCGGACTGACCCCTCCCCATGTCCTGACTGAACCCTCCCTGTGTCCGGACTGACCTCTCCACGTGTCCAGACTGACCCCCTCCCCGTGTCCAGACTGAACCCAGACTGACCCAATCCCTTGTCCAGACTGACCCCAGACTGACCCCTCCCCATGTCCAGACTGACCCCTACCCATGTCCGGACTGACCCCTCCCCGTGTCCAGACTGACCCTTCGCCATGTCCAGACTGACCCCTCGCCATGTCCAGACTGACCCCTCCCCATGTCCAGACTGACCCCTCCGCATGTGCAGACTGAACCAAGACTGACCCCTCCCCTTGTCCAGACGGATCCCTCCCCGTGTCCAGACTGAACCCAGACTGACCCCTCCCCGTGTCCAGACTGACCCCAGACTGACCCCTCCCCGTGTCCAGACTGACCCCTTCCCGTGTCTGGACTGACCCCTACCCGTCTCCTTACTGACACCTCCCCGTGTCCGGACTGACCCCTCCACATGTGCAGACTGAACCCAGACTGACCCCTCCCGTTGTCCAGACTGACCCCTCCCCGTGTCGGGACTGACCCCTCCCCGTGTCCAGACTGACCCCTTCCCATGTCCAGACTGACCCCTCCACATGTGCAGACTGAACCCAGACTGACCCCTCCCGTTGTCCAGACTGACCCCTCCCCGTGTCGGGACTGACCCCTCCCCGTGTCCAGACTGACCCCTTCCCATGTCCAGACTGACACCTCCCCGTGTCCAGACTGAACCCAGACTAACCCCTCCCCATGTCCAGACTGACCCCTCCGCATGTGCAGACTAAACCCAGACTGACCCCTCCCCTTGTCCACATTGACCCCTTCCCTTGTCCAGACCGACCCCAGACTGACCCCGCCCCATGTCCGACTGAACCCTCCCTGTGTCCAGACTGACCCCATCCCTTGTCCAGACTGACCCCAGACTGAACCCTCCCCGTGTCCAGACTGACCCCCCCCCGTGTCCGGACTGACCCCTCCCCGTGTCCAGACTGACCGCTCCCCATGTCCAGACTGACCCCTCCCCATGTCCAGACTGACCCACGACTGACCCTTCCCCGTGTCCAGACTGACCGCTCCCCATGTCCAGACTGACCCCTCCCCATGTCCAGACTGACCCACGACTGACGCCTCCCCGTGTCCAGACTGACCGCTCCCCATGTCCAGACTGACCCCTCCCCATGTCCAGACTGACCCATGACTGACCCCTCCCCGTGTCCAGACTGACCCCTCCCCATGTCCAGACTGACCCCTCCCTGTGTCCAGACTGACCCCAGACTGACCCCTCCCCTTGTCCAGACTGACCCCAGACTGACCACTCCCCATGTCCAGACTGACCTCAGACTGACCCCTCCCTGTGTCCAGACTGACCCCATACTGAACCCTCTCCATGTCCAGACTGACCCTTCCCCTTGCCCAGACTGACCCCAGACTGACCCCTCCCCATGTCCTGACTGAACCCAGACTGACCTCAGACTGACCCCTCCCTGTGTCCAGACTGAACCCAGACTGACCCCTCCCCGTGTCCAGACTTAAACCAGACTGACCCCAGAGTGACCCCTCCCCTGTCCAGACTTAATCTAGACTGACCCCTCCTCATGCCCAAACTGAACCCAGACTGACCCCTCCCCGTGTCCAGACTGACCCTCCGGTTGTCCAGGCTGACCCCTCCCCTTGTCCAGACTGACCCCTCCCCATGCGCAGAATGACCCCTCCCCGTGTCCTGACTGACCCCAGACTGACCCCTCCCCGTGCGCAGAATGACCCCTCCCCTTGTCCAGACTGACCCCAAACTGACCCCTCCCCAAGTCCAGACTGACCCCTCCCCGTGTCCAGACTGACCCCAGACTGACCCCTCCCCGTGTCCAGACTGACCCCAGACTGACCCCTCGCCATGTCCACACTGACCCCGCCCCCTGTCCAGACTGACCCCTCCCCGTATCCAGACTGACCCCCTCCCCTTGTCCAGATTGACCACAGACTGACCCCTCCCCATGTCCAGACAGAACCCAGACTGACCCCTCCCCATGTCCAGACGGACCCCTCCCTGTGTCCGGACTGACCCCCTCCCCTTGTACAGACTGACCCCAGATTGACCCGTCCCCTTGTTCAGACTGACCCCTCCATGTGTCCGGACTGACCCCTCCCCTTGTACAGACTGACCCCTCCCTGTGTCCAGAGTGACCCCTCCCCTTGTCCAGACTGTCCTATCCCCTTGTCCAGACTGACCCCTCCCTGTGTCCAGAGTGACCTCTCCCCTTGTCCAGACTGACCCCAGACTGACCCCTCCCCATGCCCAGACTAACCCCTCCGCGTGTCCAGACTGAACCCTGCCCTTGCCCAGACTGACCCCTCCCTGTGACCAGAGTGACCCCTCCCCTTGTCCAGACTGACCCCTCCCTGTGTCCAGAGTGACCCCTCCCCGTGTCCAGACTAAACCCAGACTGACCCCTCCCCATGTGCACACTGACCCCTCCCATTGTCCGGACTGACCCCTCACCGTGTCCAGACTGATCGCAGACTGACCCCTCCCCTTGTCCAGACTGACCCCAGACTGACCCCTCCCCATGTCCAGACTAACCCCTCCGCGTGTCCAGACTGAACCCTGCCCTTGTCCAGACTGACCCCTCCCTGTGTCCAGAGTGACCCCTCCCCTTGTCCAGACTGACCGGAGACTGACCCCTCCCCGTGTCCAGACTGACCCCTCCGCGTGTCCAGAATGGCCCCTCCCCGTGTCCAGACTAAAACCTGCCTTTGTCCAGACTGACCCCTCCCCGTGTCCAGACTAAACCCAGACTGACCCCTCCCCGTGTGCACACTGACCCCTCCCCTTGTCCGGACTGACCCCTCACCGTGTCCAGACTGATCGCAGACTGACCCCTCCCCATGTCCAGACTGACCCCTCCTTGTGTCCCGACTGACCCCTCTGCATGTCCAGACTGACCCCAGACTGACCCCTCCCCGAGTCCAGACTGACCCCTCCCCGTGTCGACTGAATCCAGACTGACCCCTCCCCGTGTCGACTGAATCCAGACTGACCCCACCCTGTGTCCAGACTGACCCCTCCGCATGTGCAGACTGAACCCAGACTGACCCCTCCCCTTGTCAACACTGACCCCTCCCCTTGTCCAGACTGACCCCAGATTGACCCCTCCCCGTGTCCAGACTGACCCCTCCCCGTGTCCGGACTGACCCCTCCCCATGTCCTGACTGACCCCTCCCTGTGTCCGGACTGACCCCTCCCCGTGTCCAGACTGACCCCCTCCCCGTGTCCAGACTGAACCCAGACTGACCCCTCCCCATGTCCAGACTGACCCCTCCGCATGTGCAGACTGAACACAGACTGACCCCTCCCCGTGACCAGACTGACCCCTCCCCATGTCCACACTGACCCCTCCACTTGTCCAGACTGACCCCAGACTGAAACCTCCCCGTGACCAGACTGACCCCTCCCCTTGTCCAGACTGACCCCTCCCCGTGTCCAGACTGACCCCAGACTGAAACCTCCCTGTGCCTAGACTGACCCCATCCCTTGTCCAGACTGACCCCAGACTGACCCCTCCCCGTGTCCAGACTGACCCCAGACTGACCCCTCGCCATGTCCACACTGACCCCGCCCCCTGTCCAGACTGACCCCTCCCCGTGTCCAGACTGACCCCAGACTGACCCCTCCCCGTGTCCAGACTGACCCCAGACTGATCCCTCGCCATGTCCACACTGACCCCGCCCCCTGTCCAGACTGACCCCTCCCCGTATCCAGACTGACCCCCTCCCCTTGTCCAGATTGACCACAGACTGACCCCTCCCCATGTCCAGACAGAACCCAGACTGACCCCTCCCCATGTCCAGACGGACCCCTCCCTGTGTCCGGACTGACCCCCTCCCCTTGTACAGACTGACCCCAGATTGACCCGTCCCCTTGTTCAGACTGACCCCTCCATGTGTCCGGACTGACCCCTCCCCTTGTACAGACTGACCCCTCCCTGTGTCCAGAGTGACCCCTCCCCTTGTCCAGACTGTCCTATCCCCTTGTCCAGACTGACCCCTCCCTGTGTCCAGAGTGACCTCTCCCCTTGTCCAGACTGACCCCAGACTGACCCCTCCCCATGCCCAGACTAACCCCTCCGCGTGTCCAGACTGAACGCTGCCCTTGTCCAGACTGACCCCTCCCTGTGTCCAGAGTGACCCCTCCCTGTGTCCAGAGTGACCCCTCCCCGTGTCCAGACTAATCCCAGACTGACCCCTCCCCATGTGCACACTGACCCCTCCCCTTGTCCGGACTGACCCCTCACCGTGTCCAGACTGATCGCAGACTGACCCCTCCCCTTGTCCAGACTGACCCCAGACTGACCCCTCCCCATGTCCAGACTAACCCCTCCGCGTGTCCAGACTGAACCCTGCCCTTGTCCAGACTGACCCCTCCCTGTGTCCAGAGTGACCCCTCCCCTTGTCCAGACTGACCGGAGACTGACCCCTCCCCGTGTCCAGACTGACCCCTCCGCGTGTCCAGAATGGCCCCTCCCCGTGTCCAGACTAAAACCTGCCTTTGTCCAGACTGACCCCTCACCGTGTCCAGACTGATCGCAGACTGACCCCTCCCCATGTCCAGACTGACCCTTCCTTGTGTCCCGACTGACCCCTCTGCATGTCCAGACTGACCCCAGACTGACCCCTCCCCGAGTCCAGACTGACCCCTCCCCGTGTCGACTGAATCCAGACTGACCCCTCCCCGTGTCGACTGAATCCAGACTGACCCCACCCCGTGTCCAGACTGACCCCTCCGCATGTGCAGACTGAACCCAGACTGACCCCTTACCTTGTCAACACTGACCCCTCCCCTTGTCCAGACTGAACCCAGATTGACCCCTCCCCATGTCCAGACTGACCCCTCCGCATGTGCAGACTGAACACAGACTGACCCCTCCCCGTGACCAGACTGACCCCTCCCCATGTCCACACTGACCCCTCCACTTGTCCAGACTGACCCCAGACTGAAACCTCCCCGTGACCAGACTGACCACTCCCCTTGTCCAGACTGACCCCTCCCCGTGTCCAGACTGACCCCAGACTGAAACCTCCCTGTGCCTAGACTGACCCCATCCCTTGTCCAGACTGACCCCAGACTGACCCCTCCCCATGTCCAGATTGACCCCTACCCATGTCCGGACTGACCCCTCCCCGTGTCCAGACTGACCCTTCGCCATGTCCAGACTGACCCCTCGCCATGTCCAGACTGACCCCTCCCCATGTCCAGACTGACCCCTCCGCATGTGCAGACTGAACCAAGACTGACCCCTCCCCTTGTCCAGACGGATCCCTCCCCGTGTCCAGACTGAACCCAGACTGACCCCTCCCCGTGTCCAGACTGACCCCTCCCCATGTCCGGACTGACCCCTCCCCGTGTCCAGACTGACCCCACCCCATGTCCAGACTGACCCCTCCGCATGTGCAGACTGAACACAGACTGACCCCTCCCCATGTCCACACTGACCCCTCCACTTGTCCAGACTGGCCCCAGACTGAAACTCCCCGTGACCAGACTGACCCCTCCCCTTGTCCAGACTGACCCCTCCCCGTGTCCAGACTGACCCCAGACTGAAACCTCCCTGTGCCTAGACTGACCCCATCCCTTGTCCAGACTGACCCCAGACTGACCCCTACCCATGTCCGGACTGACCCCTCCCCGTGTCCAGACTGACCCTTCGCCATGTCCAGACTGACCCCTCCGCATGTCCAGACTGACCCCTCCGCATGTGCAGACTAAACCCAGGCTGACCCCTCCCCATGTCCAGACTGACCCCTCCGCATGTGCAGACTAAACCCAGGCTGACCCCTCCCCTTGTCCACATTGACCACTCCCCTTGTCCAGACCGACCCCAGACTGACCCCGCCCCGTGTGCGGACTGACCCCTCCCCGTTTCCAGACTGACCACAGACTGCCCCCTCCCCGTTTCCAGACTGACCCCTCCCCGTGCCCGGACTGACCTCTCCCCGTGTCCGGACTGACCCCTCCCCGTGTCCGGACTGACTCCTCCCCGTGTCCGGACTGACCCCTCCCCATGTCTGGACTGACCCATCCCCTTGTCCAGACTGACCTCTCCCCACGTCCAGAACGACCCCTCCCCATGTCCAGACTGACCCCCCATTGTCCAGACTGACCACAGACTGACCACTCCCCATGTCCAGACTGACACCAGACAGACCTCTCCCCATGTCCAGACGGACCCCTCCCCGTGTCCGGACTGACCCCTCCCCATGTCCAGACTGAACCCAGACTGACCCCTCCCCTTGTCAACACTGACCCCTCCCCTTGTCCAGACTGACCCCAGACTGACCCCTCCCCGTGACCAGACTGACCCCTCCCTGTGTCCGGACTGACCCCTCCCCGTGTCCAGACTGACCCCCTCCCCGTGTCCAGACTGAACCCAGACTGACCCCTCCCCATGTCCAGACTGACCCCTCCGCATGTCAACACTGACCCCTCCCCTTGTCCAGACTGACCCCAGACTGACCCCTCCCCGTGACCAGACTGACCCCTCCCTGTGTCCGGACTGACCCCTCCCCGTGTCCAGACTGACCCCCTCCCCGTGTCCAGACTGAACCCAGACTGACCCCTCCCCATGTCCAGACTGACCCCTCCGCATGTCAACACTGACCCCTCCCCTTGTCCAGACTGAACCCAGACTGACCCCTCCCCATGTCCAGACTGACCCCTCCCCTTGTCAACACTGACCCCTCCCCTTGTCCAGACTGACCCCAGACTGACCCCTCCCCGTGACCAGACTGACCCCTCCCTGTGTCCGGACTGACCCCTCCCCGTGTCCAGACTGACCCCCTCCCCGTGTCCAGACTGAACCCAGACTGACCCCTCCCCTTGTCCAGACCGACCCCAGACTGACCCCACCCCGTGTCCAGACTGACCCCATCCCTTGTCCAGACTGACCCCAGACTGACCCCTCCCCATGTCCAGACTGACCCCTCCCCATGTCCAGACTGACCCCTACCCATGTCCAGACTGACCCCTCCGCATGTGCAGACTGAACCCAGACTGACCCCTCCCCGTGTCCAGACTGAACCCAGACTGACCCCTCCCCGTGTCCAGACTGACCCCTCCCCGAGTCCAGACTGACACCACCCCGTGTCCGGTCTCAACCAAGACTGACCCCTCCCCGTGTCGACTGAATCCAGACTGACCCCTCCCCGTGTCCAGACTGACCCCTCCGCATGTGCAGACTGAACCCAGACTGACCCCTCCCCTTGTCAACACTGACTCCTCCCCTTGTCCAGACTGACCCCAGACTGACCCCTCCCCGTGTCCAGACTGACCCCTCCCCGTGTCCGGACTGACCCCTCCCCATGTCCTGTCTGACCCCTCCCTGTGTCCGGACTGACCCCTCCCCGTGTCCAGACTGACCCCTCCCCATGACCAGACTGATCCCTCCGCATGTGCAGACTGAACACAGACTGACCCCTCCCCATGTCCACACTGACCCCTCCACTTGTCCAGACTGACCCCAGACTGACCTCAGACTGACCCCTCCCCGTGACAAGACTGACCCCTCCCCTTGTCCAGACTGACCCCTTTCCGTGTCCAGACTGACCCCAGACTGAAACCTTCCTGTGCCTAGACTGACCCCATCCCTTGTCCAGACTGACCCCTGACTGACCCCTCCCCATGTCCAGACTGACCCCTACCCATGTCCGGACTGACCCCTCCCCGTGTCCAGACTGACCCTTCGCCATGTCCAGACTGACCTCTCGCCATGTCCGGACTGACCCCTCCCCTTGTCCAGACTGATCCCTCCCCGTGTCCAGACTGAACCCAGACTGACCCCTCCCCATGTCCAGACTGACCCCTCCGCATGTGCAGACTAAACCCAGACTGACCCCTCCCCTTGTCCACATTGACCCCTCCCCTTGTCCAGACCGACCCCAGACTGACCCCACCCCGTGTGCGGACTGACCCCTCCCCGTGTCCAGACTGACCCCAGACTGCCCCCTCCCCGTTTCCAGACTGACCCCTCCCCGTGCCCGGACTGACCTCTCCCCGTGTCCGGACTGACCCCTCCCCGTGTCCGGACTGACTCCTCCCCGTGTCCGGACTGACCCCTCCCCATGTCCGGACTGACCCATCCCCTTATCCAGACTGACCTCTCCCCACGTCCAGAACGACCCCTCCCCGTGTCCAGACTGACCCCCCATTGTCCAGACTGACCACAGACTGACCACTCCCCATGTCCAGACTGACACCAGACTGACCCCTCCCCATGTCCAGACTGAACCCAGACTGACCCCTCCCCGTGTCCGGACTGACTCCTCCCCATGTCCAGACTGACCCCTCCCCTTGTCCAGACTGACCCCAGACTGACGCTTCCCCGTGTCCAGACTGACCCCTCCCCGTGTCCGGACTGACCCCTCCCCGTATCCGGACTGACCCCTCCCCGTGTCCGGACTGACCCCTCCCCATGGCCAGACTGACCCCTCCCCATGTCCAGACTGACCCAAGACTGACCCCTCCCCGTGTCCAGACTGACCCCTCCCCTTGTCCGGACTGACCCCTCCCCATGGCCAGACTGACCCCTCCCCATGTCCAGACTGACCCAAGACTGACCCCTCCCCATGTCCAGACTGACCCAAGACTGACCCCTCCCCGTGTCCAGACTGACCCCTCCCCGTGTCCAGACTGAACCCAGACTGACTTCTCCCCTTGTCCAGACTGAACCCAGACTGACCCCTCCCCTTGTCCAGACGGAACCCTCCCCTTGTCCAGACTGACCCCAGACTGACCTCAGACTGACCGCTGCTCGTGTCCAGACTGACCCCAGACTGACCCCTCCTCGTGTCCAGACTGACCCCTCACCATGTCCAGACTGACCCCGCCCCTTGTCCAGACTGACCCCTCCCCGTGTCCGGACTGACCCCTCCCCATGTCCAGACTGACCCCTCCCCGTGTCCAGACTGACCCCAGACTGACCCTTCCCCGTGTCCAGACTGACCCCTCCCCGTGTCCGGACTGACACCTCCACTTGTCCAGACTGACCCCTCCCCGTGTCCAGACTGACCCCTCACCATGTCCAGACTGACCCCGCCCCTTGTCCAGACTGACCCCAGACTGACCCTTCCCCGTGTCCAGACTGACCCCTCCCCGTGTCTGGACTGACCCCTCCCTGTGTCGGGACTGACCCCTCCCCATGTCCAGACTGATACCTCCCCGTGTCCGGACTCAACGAAGACTGACCCCTCCCCGTGTCCAGACTGAACCCAGACTGACCCCTCCCCGTGTCCAGACTGACCCCTCCCCATGTCCAGACTGACCCCTCCCCATGTCCAGACTGAACCAAGACTGACCCCTCCCCATGTCCAGACTAAACCCAGATGGACCCCTCCCCGTGTCCAGACTGAACACAGACTGACCCCTCCCCGTGTCCAGACTGACCCCTCCCCGTGTCCAGACTGACCCCTCCCCGTGTCCAGACTGAACCCAGACTGACCCCTCCCCGTGTCCAGACTGACCCCAGACTGACCCCTCCCCGTGTCCAGACTGACCCCTCCCCGTGTCCAGACTGACCCCAGACTGACCCCTCCCCGTGTCCAGACTGACACTTCCCCGTGTCCAGACTGAACCCAGACTGACCCCTCCCCATGTCCAGACTGACCCCTCCGCATGTGCAGACTGAACCCAGACTGATCCATCCCCTTGTCCAGACTGACCCCTCCCCGTGTCGGGACTGACCCCTCCCCGTGTCCAGACTGACCCCTTCCCATGTCCAGACTGACACCTCCCCGTGTCCAGACTGAACCCAGACTGACCCCTCCCCATGTCCAGACTGACCCCTCCGCATGTGCAGACTAAACCCAGACTGACCCCTCCCCTTGTCCACATTGACCCCTCCCCCTGTCCAGACCGACCCCAGACTGACCCCGCCCCGTGTCCGGACTGAACCCTCCCTGTGTCCAGACTGACCCCATCCCTTGTCCAGACTGACCCCTCCCCTTGTCCAGACTGACCCCAGACTGACCCCTCCCCGTGTCCAGACTGACCCCTCCCCGTGTCCGGACTGACCCCTCCCCGTGTCCGGACTGACCCCTCCCCGTGTCCGGACTGACTCCTCCCCGTGTCCGGACTGACCCCTCCCCATGTCTGGACTGACCCCTCCCCATGTCCAGACTGACCCCTCCCCGTGTCCAGACTGAACCCAGACTGACCCCTCCCCGTGTCCGGACTGACTCCTTCCCATGTCCAGACTGACCCCTCCCCTTGTCCAGACTGACCGCAGACTGACGCTTCCCCATGTCCAGACTGACCCCTCCCCGTGTCCGGAATGACCCCTCCCCGTGTCCGGACTGACCCCTCCCCGTGTCCGGACTGACCCCTCCCCATGGCCAGACTGACCCCTCCCCATGTCCAGACTGACCCAAGACTGACCCCTCCCCATGTCCAGACTGATCCCTCCCCGTGTCCAGACTGAACCCAGACTGACCCCTCCCCTTGTCCAGACTGAACCCAGACTGACCCCTCCCCTTGTCCAGACTGACACCTCCCCGTGTCCAGACTGACACCTCCCCGTGTCCGGACTCAACCAAGACTGACCCCTCCCCGTGTCCAAACTGAACCCAGACTGACCCCTCCACATGTCCAGACTGACCCCTCCCCTTGTCCAGACTGACCCCAGACTGACCTCAGACTGACCGCTCCTCGTGTCCAGACTGACCCCAGACTGACCCCTCCTCGTGTCCAGACTGACCCCTCACCATGTCCAGACTGTCCCCTCCCCTTGTCCAGACTGACCCCAGACTGACCCTTCCCCGTGTCCAGACTGACCCCTCCCCGTGTCCGGACTGACCCCTCCCCGTGTCTGGACTGACACCTCCACTTGTCCAGACTGACCCCTCCCCGTGTCCAGACTGACCCCTCCCTGTGTCGGGACTGACCCCTCCCCATGTCCTGACTGATACCTCCCCGTGTCCGGACTCAACGAAGACTGACCCCTCCCCGTGTCCAGACTGAACCCAGACTGACCCCTCCCCGTGTCCAGACTGACCCCTCCCCATGTCCAGACTGAACCCAGATGGACCCCTCCCCTTGTCCAGACTGAACACAGACTGACCCCTCCCCGTGTCCAGACTGACCCCTCCCCGTGTCCAGACTGACCCCTCCCCGTGTCCAGACTGAACCCAGACTGACCCCTCCCCGTGTCCAGACTGACCCCAGACTGACCCCTCCCCGTGTCCAGACTGACCCCTCCCCGTGTCTGGACTGACCCCTCCCCGTGTCCAGAATGACCCCTCCCCGTGTCTGGACTGACCCCTACCCGTCCCCTTACTAACACCTCCCCGTGTCCGGACTGACCCCTCCGCATGTGCAGACTGAACCCAGACTGATCCATCCCCTTGTCCAGACTGACCCCTCCCCGTGTCCAGACTGACCCCTTCCCATGTCTAGACTGACACCTCCCCGTGTCCAGACTGAACCCAGACTGACCCCTCCCCATGTCCAGACTGACCCCTCCCCATGTCCAGACTGACCCCTCCGCATGTGCAGACTAAACCCAGACTGACCCCTCCCCTTGTCCACATTGACCCCTCCCCCTGTCCAGACCGACCCCAGACTGACCCCGCCCCGTGTCCGGACTGAACCCTCCCTGTGTCCAGACTGACCCCATCCCTTGTCCAGACTGACCCCAGACTGACCCCTCCCCGTGTCCAGACTGACCCCTCCCCGTGTCCGGACTGACCCCTCATTGTGTCCGGACTGAATCTCCCCATGTCCAGACCGACCCCTCCCCATGTCCAGACTGACCCCCCATTGTCCAGATTGACCACAGACTGACCATTACCCATGTCCAGACTGACACCAGACTGACCTCTCCCCATGTCCAGACGGACCCCTCCCCGTGTCCGGACTGACCCCTCCCCATGTCCAGACTGACCCAAGACTGACCCCTCCCCGTGTCCAGACTGACCCCTCCCCGTGTCCAGACTGAACCCAGACTGACCCCTCCCCGTGTCCAGACTGACCCCTTGCCATGTCCAGACTGAGACCACCCCATGTCCGGACTCAACCAAGACTGACCCCTCCCCGTGTCCAGATTGAACCCAGACTGACCCCTCCCCGTGTCCAGACTGACCCCTCCGCATATACAGACTGAACCCATACTGACCCCTCCCCTTGTCCACACTGACCCCTCCCCTTGTCCAATCTGACCCCAGACTGACCCCTCCCCGTGTCCGACTGACCCCTTACCGTGTCCGGACTCACTCCTCCCCATGTCCAGACTGACCCCTCCCCTTGTCCCGACTGACCCCAGACTGACGCTTCCCCATGTCCGGACTGACCCCTCCCCGTGTCCGGTCTGACCCCTCCCCTTGTCCAGACTGACCCCTCCCCGTGTCCGGACTGACCCCTCCCCATGTCCAGACTGAACCCAGAATGACCCCTCCCCGTGTCCGGACTGACTCCTTCCCATGTCCAGACTGACCCCTCCCCTTGTCCAGACTGACCGCAGACTGACGCTTCCCCATGTCCAGACTGACCCCTCCCCGTGTCCGGAATGACCCCTCCTCGTGTCCGGACCGACCCCTCCCCGTGTCCGGACTGACCCCTCCCCATGGCCAGACTGACCCCTCCCCATGTCCAGACTGACCCAAGACTGACCCCTCCCCATGTCCAGACTGACCCCTCCCCGTGTCCAGACTGAACCCAGACTGACCCCTCCCCTTGTCCAGACTGAACCCAGACTGACCCCTCCCCTTGTCCAGACGGACCCCTCGCCATGTCCAGACTGACACCTCCCCGTGTCCGGACTCAACCAAGACTGACCCCTCCCCGTGTCCAAACTGAACCCAGACTGACCCCTCCACATGTCCAGACTGACCCCTCCCCTTGTCCAGACTGACCCCAGACTGACCTCAGACTGACCGCTCCTCGTGTCCAGACTGACCCCAGACTGACCCCTCCTCGTGTCCAGACTGACCCCTCACCATGTACAGACTGACCCCTCCCCTTGTCCAGACTGACCCCAGACTGACCCTTCCCCGTGTCCAGACTGACCCCTCCCCGTGTCCGGACTGACCCCTCCCCGTGTCTGGACTGACACCTCCCTGTGTCGGGACTGACCCCTCCCCATGTCCAGACTGAACCCAGACTGACCCCTCCCCGTGTCCAGACTGAACCCAGACTGACCCCTCCCCGTGTCCAGACTGACCCCTCCCCATGTCCAGACTGAACCAAGACTGACCCCTCCCCTTGTCCAGACTGAACACAGACTGACCCCTCCCCGTGTCCAGACTGACCCCTCCCCGTGTCCAGACTGACCCCTCCCCGTGTCCAGACTGAACCCAGACTGACCCCTCCCCGTGTCCAGACTGACCCCAGACTGACCCCTCCCCGTGTCCAGACTGACCCCTCCCTGTGTCTGGACTGACCCCTACCCGTCTCCTTACTGACACCTCCCCGTGTCCGGACTGACCCCTCTGCATGTGCAGACTGAACCCAGACTGACCCATCCCCTTGTCCAGACTGACCCCTCCCCGTGTCGGGACTGACCCCTCCCCGTGTCCAGACTGACCCCTTCCCATGTCTAGACTGACACCTCCCCGTGTCCAGACTGAACCCAGACTGACCCCTCCCCATGTCCAGACTGACCCCTCCGCATGTGCAGACTAAACCCAGACTGACCCCTCCCCTTGTCCACATTGACCCCTCCCCCTGTCCAGACCGACCCCAGACTGACCCCGCCCCGTGTCCGGACTGAACCCTCCCTGTGTCCAGACTGACCCCATCCCTTGTCCAGACTGACCCCAGACTGACCCCTCCCCGTGTCCAGACTGACCCCTCCCCGTGTCCGGACTGACCCCTCATTGTGTCCGGACTGACCCCTCCCCGTGTCCGGACTGACTCCTCCCTGTGTCCGGACTGACCCCTCCCCATGTCCGAACTGACCCATCCCCTTGTCCAGACTGACCCCTCCCCGTGTCCAGACTGAATCTCCCCATGTCCAGACCGACCCCTCCCCATGTCCAGACTGACCCCCCATTGTCCAGATTGACCACAGACTGACCATTACCCATTTCCAGACTGACACCAGACTGACCTCTCCCCATGTCCAGACGGACCCCTCCCCGTGTCCGGACTGACCCCTCCCCATGCCCAGACTGACCCAAGACTGACACCTCCCCTTGTCCAGACTGACCCCAGACTGACGCTTCCCCGTGTCCAGACTGACCCCTCCCCGTGTCCGGACTGACCCCTCCCTGTGTCCGGACTGACCCCTCCCCATGGCCAGACTGACCCCTCCCCATGTCCAGACTGACACAAGACTGACCCCTCCCCATGTCCAGACTGACCCCTCCCCGTGTCCAGACTGAACCCAGACTGACCCCTCCCCTTGTCCAGACTGAACCCAGACTGACCCCTCCCCGTGTCCAGATGGACCCCTCGCCATGTCCAGACTGACACCTCCCCGTGTCCGGACTCAACCAAGACTGACACCTCCCCGTGTCCAAACTGAACCCAGACTGACCCCTCCCCATGTCCAGACTGACACCTCCCCTTGTCCAGACTGACCCCAGACTGACCTCAGACTGACCGCTCCTCGTGTCCAGACTGACCCCAGTCTGACCCCTCCTCGTGTCCAGACTGACCCCTCACCATGACCAGACTGACCCCTCCCCTTGTCCAGACTGACCCCAGACTGACCCTTCCCCGTGTCCAGACTGACCCCTCCCCGTGTCCGGACTGACCCCTCCCCGTGTCTGGACTGACACCTCCACTTGTCCAGACTGACCCCTCCCTGTGTCGGGACTGACCCCTCCCCATGTCCAGACTGATACCTCCCCGTGTCCGGACTCAACGAAGACTGACCCCTCCCCGTGTCCAGACTGAACCCAGACTGACCCCTCCCCGTGTCCAGACTGACCCCTCCCCATGTCCAGACTGAACCAAGACTGACCCCTCCCCATGTCCAGACTAAACCCAGATGGACCCCTCCCCTTGTCCAGACTGAACACAGACTGACCCCTCCCCGTGTCCAGACTGACCCCTCCCCGTGTCCAGACTGACCCCTCCCCGTGTCCAGACTTACCCCTCCCCATGTCCAGACTGAACCCAGACTGACCCCTCCCCGTGTCCAGACTGACCCCAGACTGACCCCTCCCCGTGTCCAGACTGACCCCTCCCCGTGTCTGGACTGACCCCTACCCGTCTCCTTACTAACACCTCCCCGTGTCCGGATGGACCCCTCCGCATGTGCAGACTGAACCCAGACTGACCCCTCCCCTTGTCCAGACTGACCCCTCCCCGTGTCGGGACTCACCCCTCCCCGTGTCCAGACTGACCCCTTCCCATGTCCAGACTGACACCTCCCCGTGTCCAGACTGAACCCAGACTGACCCCTCCCCATGTCCAGACTGACCCCTCCGCATGTGCAGACTAAACCCAGACTGATCCCTCCCCTTGTCCACATTGACCCCTCCCCTTGTCCAGACCGACCCCAGACTGACCCCGCCCCGTGTCCGGACTGAACCCTCCCTGTGTCCAGACTGACCCCATCCCTTGTCCAGACTGACCCCAGACTGACCCCTCCCCCTGTCCAGACTGACCCCTCCCCGTGTCCGGACTGACCCCTCCCTGTGTCCTGACTGACCCCTCCCCGTGTCCGGACTGACTCCTCCCCGTGTCCGGACTGACCCCTCCCCATGTCCGGACTGACCCATCCCCTTGTCCAGACTGACCCCTCCCCATGTCCAGACTGAATCTCCCCATGTCCAGACCGACCCCTCCCCATGTCCAGACTGACCCCCCATTGTCCAGATTGACCACAGACTGACCATTACCCATGTCCAGACTGACACCAGACTGACCTCTCCCCATGTCCAGACGGACCCCTCCCCGTGTCCAGACTGACCCAAGACTGACCCCTCCCCGTGTCCAGACTGACCCCTCCCCGTGTCCAGACTGAACCCAGACTGACCCCTCCCCATGTCCAGACTGACCCCTCGCCATGTCCAGACTGAGACCACCCCGTGTCCGGACTCAACCAAGACTGACCCCTCCCCGTGTCCAGATTGAACCCAGACTGACCTCTCCCCATGTCCAGACGGACCCCTCCCCGTGTCCGGACTGACCCCTCCCCATGCCCAGACTGACCCAAGACTGACACCTCCCCTTGTCCAGACTGACCCCAGACTGACGCTTCCCCGTGTCCAGACTGACCCCTCCCCGTGTCCGGACTGACCCCTCCCTGTGTCCGGACTGACCCCTCCCCATGGCCAGACTGACCCCTCCCCATGTCCAGACTGACACAAGACTGACCCCTCCCCATGTCCAGACTGACCCCTCCCCGTGTCCAGACTGAACCCAGACTGACCCCTCCCCTTGTCCAGACTGAACCCAGACTGACCCCTCCCCGTGTCCAGATGGACCCCTCGCCATGTCCAGACTGACACCTCCCCGTGTCCGGACTCAACCAAGACTGACACCTCCCCGTGTCCAAACTGAACCCAGACTGACCCCTCCCCATGTCCAGACTGACACCTCCCCTTGTCCAGACTGACCCCAGACTGACCTCAGACTGACCGCTCCTCGTGTCCAGACTGACCCCAGTCTGACCCCTCCTCGTGTCCAGACTGACCCCTCACCATGACCAGACTGACCCCTCCCCTTGTCCAGACTGACCCCAGACTGACCCTTCCCCGTGTCCAGACTGACCCCTCCCCGTGTCCAGACTGACCCCTCCCCGTGTCTGGACTGACACCTCCACTTGTCCAGACTGACCCCTCCCTGTGTCGGGACTGACCCCTCCCCATGTCCAGACTGATACCTCCCCGTGTCCGGACTCAACGAAGACTGACCCCTCCCCGTGTCCAGACTGAACCCAGACTGACCCCTCCCCGTGTCCAGACTGAACCAAGACTGACCCCTCCCCATGTCCAGACTAAACCCAGATGGACCCCTCCCCTTGTCCAGACTGAACACAGACTGACCCCTCCCCGTGTCCAGACTGACCCCTCCCCGTGTCCAGACTGACCCCTCCCCGTGTCCAGACTTACCCCTCCCCATGTCCAGACTGAACCCAGACTGACCCCTCCCCGTGTCCAGACTGACCCCAGACTGACCCCTCCCCGTGTCCAGACTGACCCCTCCCCGTGTCTGGACTGACCCCTACCCGTCTCCTTACTAACACCTCCCCGTGTCCGGATGGACCCCTCCGCATGTGCAGACTGAACCCAGACTGACCCCTCCCCTTGTCCAGACTGACCCCTCCCCGTGTCGGGACTCACCCCTCCCCGTGTCCAGACTGACCCCTTCCCATGTCCAGACTGACACCTCCCCGTGTCCAGACTGAACCCAGACTGACCCCTCCCCATGTCCAGACTGACCCCTCCGCATGTGCAGACTAAACCCAGACTGATCCCTCCCCTTGTCCACATTGACCCCTCCCCTTGTCCAGACCGACCCCAGACTGACCCCGCCCCGTGTCCGGACTGAACCCTCCCTGTGTCCAGACTGACCCCATCCCTTGTCCAGACTGACCCCAGACTGACCCCTCCCCCTGTCCAGACTGACCCCTCCCCGTGTCCGGACTGACCCCTCCCTGTGTCCTGACTGACCCCTCCCCGTGTCCGGACTGACTCCTCCCCGTGTCCGGACTGACCCCTCCCCATGTCCGGACTGACCCATCCCCTTGTCCAGACTGACCCCAGACTGACCCCTCCCCCTGTCCAGACTGACCCCTCCCCGTGTCCGGACTGACCCCTCCCTGTGTCCTGACTGACCCCTCCCCGTGTCCGGACTGACCCCTCCCTGTGTCCTGACTGACCCCTCCCCGTGTCCGGACTGACTCCTCCCCATGTCCGGACTGACCCCTCCCCATGTCCGGACTGACCCATCCCCTTGTCGAGACTGACCCCTCCCCATGTCCAGACTGAATCTCCCCATGTCCAGACCGACCCCTCCCCATGTCCAGACTGACCCCCCATTGTCCAGATTGACCACAGACTGACCATTACCCATGTCCAGACTGACACCAGACTGACCTCTCCCCATGTCCAGACGGACCCCTCCCCGTGTCCAGACTGACCCAAGACTGACCCCTCCCCGTGTCCAGACTGACCCCTCCCCGTGTCCAGACTGAACCCAGACTGACCCCTCCCCATGTCCAGACTGACCCCTCGCCATGTCCAGACTGAGACCACCCCGTGTCCGGACTCAACCAAGACTGACCCCTCCCCGTGTCCAGATTGAACCCAGACTGACCCCTCCCCGTGTCCACACTGACCCCTCCGCATATACAGACTGAACCCATACTGTCCCCTCCCCTTGTCCACACTGACCACTCCCCTTGTCCAATCTGACCCCAGACTGACCCCTCCCCGTGTCCGACTGACCCCTTACTGTGTCCGGACTGACTCCTCCCCATGTCCAGACTGACCCCTCCCCTTGTCCAGACTGACCCCAGACTGACGCTTCCCCGTGTCCGGACTGACCCCTCCCCGTGTCCGGACTGACCCCTCCCCTTGTCCAGACTGACCCCTCCCCTTGTCCAGACTGACCCCAGACTGACGCTTCCCTGTGTCCAGACTGACCCCTCCCCGTGTCCGGACTGTCCCCTCCCCGTGTCCGGACTGACCACTCCCCTTGTCCAGACTAACCCCTCCCCATGAACAGACTGACCCAAGACTGACCCCTCCCCGTGTCCAGACTGACCCCTCCCCGTGTCCAGACTGAACCCAGACTGACTCCTCCCCATGTCCAGACTGATCCCAGACTGACCCCTCCCCTTGTCCAGACTGACCCCTCCCCTTGTCCAGACTGACCCCAGACTGACGCTTCCCTGTGTCCAGACTGACCCCTCCCCGTGTCCGGACTGTCCCCTCCCCGTGTCCGGACTGACCACTCCCCTTGTCCAGACTAACCACTCCCCATGTCCAGACTGACCCAAGACTGACCCCTCCCCGTGTCCAGACTGAACCCAGACTGACACCTCCCCGTGTCCAGACTGACCCCTCCCCATGTCCGGACTGACCACTCACCATGTCCAGACTGACCCCTCCCCTTGTCCAGACTGACCCCAGACTGACCCTTCCCCGTGTCCGGACTGACCCCTCCCTGTGCCGGACTGACCCCTCCCCGTGTCCGGACTGACCCCTCCCCGTGTCTGGACTGACACCTCCCCTTGTCCAGACTGACCCCTCCCCGTGTCCTGACTGACCCCAGATTGACCCCTCTCCGTGTCCAGACTGACCCCTCACCGTGTCCAGACTGACACCTCCCCGTGTCCGGACAGACCCCTCCCCTTGTCCAGACTAACCCCAGATTGATCCCTCCCATGTCTAGACTGACCCCAGACAGACCTCTCCCCATGTCCAGACTGACCCTCCCCGTGTCCAGACTGACCCCTCCCCTTGTCCAGACTGACCCCTCCCCGTGTCCAGACTGACCCAAGACTGACCCCTGCCCATGTCCAGACGGACCCCGCCCCATGTCCGGACTGTCCCCTCCCCGTGTCCAGACAGACCCCTCCCCATGTCCAGACTGACCAAGACTGACCCTTACCCGTGTCCGGACTGACCCCTCTCCATGTCCAGACTGACCCAAGACTGACCCCTCCCCGTGTCCAGGCTGACTGCTCCCCATGTCCAGACTGACCCCTCCCCAAGTCCAGACTGACCACAGACTGACCCCTCCCCATGTCCAGACTGACCCCTTCCCAAGTACAGACTGACCCCTCCCTGTGTCCAGACTGACCCCAGACTGACCCCTCCCCTTGCCCAGACTGACCCCAGACTGACCCCTCCCTGTGTCCAGTTTGACCCCAGACTGAACCCTCTCCATGTCCAGACTGAACCCAGACTGACCTCAGACTGACCCCTCCCTGTGTCCAGACTGACCACAGACTGACCCCTCCCCGTGTCCAGACTGACCCCTCCCCGTGTCCGGACTGACCCCTCCCCATGTCCTGACTGACCCCTCCCTGTGTCCGGACTGACCCCTCCCCGTGTCCAGACTGACCCCTCCCCGTGTCCAGACTGAACACAGACTGACCCCTCCCCATGTCCACAATGACCCCTCCACTTGTCCAGACTGACCCCAGACTGAAACCTCCCCGTGACCAGAGTGACCCCTCCCCTTGTCCAGACTGACCCCAGACTGAAACCTCCCCGTGACCAGACTGACCCCTCCCTGTGCCCAGACTGACACCATCCCTTGTCCAGACTGACCCCAGACTGACCCCTCCCCATGTCCAGACTGACCCCTCCCCATGTCCGGACTGACCCCTCCCCGTGTCCGGACTGACCCCTCCCCTTGTCCAGACTGACCCCAGACTGACCCCTCCCCATGTCCAGACTGACCCATCCCCGTGTCCAGACTGACCGCAGATTGACCCCTCCCCGTGTCCAGACTGACCCCAGACTGACCTCTCCCCATGTCCAGACTAAACCCAGATGGACCCCTCCCCTTGTCCAGACTGAACCCAGACTGACCCCTCCCCGTGTCCAGACTGACCCCTCGCCATGTCCAGACTGACCCCTCCCCATGTCCAGACTGACACCTCCCCGTGACCAGACTGACCCCTCCCCGTGTCCAGACTGACCCCAGACTGGCCCCTCCCCGTGACCAGACTGACCCCTCCCCGTGTCCAGACTGACCCCTCCCCATGTCCAGACTGACCCCTCCCCATGTCCAGACTGACCCCTCCCCGTGTCCAGACTGACCCCAGACTGGCCCCTCCCCGTGACCAGACTGACCACTCCCCGTGTCCTGACTGACTCCTCCCCATGTCCAGACTGACCCCTCCCCATGTCCAGACTGACCCCTCCCCATGTCCAGACCGACCCCTCCCCGTGTCCAGACTGACCCCCCCCTTGTCCAGACAGACCACAGACTGACCACTCCCCATGTCCAGACTGACCCCAGACTGACCTCTCCCCATGTCCAGACGGACCCCTCCCGTTGTCTGGACTGACCCAAGACTGACCCCTCCCCGTGTCCAGACTGACCCCCTCCCCGTGTCCAGACTGACCCCTCCCCGTGTCCAGACTGACCCCTCCCCGTGTCCAGACTAAACAGTGACGGACCCCTCCCCTTGTCCAGACTGAACCCAGACTGACCCCTCCCCGTGTCCAGACTGACCCCTCGCCATGTCCAGACTGACACCTCCCCGTGTCCAGACTGACCCCACCCCGTGTCCAGACTGAACCCAGACTGACCCCACCCCGTGTCCAGACTGACCCCTCCCCGTGTCCAGACTGAACCCAGACTGACCCCTCCCCGTGTCCAGACTGACCCCTCCGCATGTGCAGACTGAACCCAGACTGACCCCTCCGCATGTGCAGACTGAACCCAGACTGACCCCTCCCCTTGTCCAGACTGACCCCTCCCCGTGTCGGGACTGACCCCTCCCCGTGCCCAGATTGACACCTCCCAATGTCCAGACTGACACCTCCCCCTTTCCGGACTCAACCAAGACTGACCCCTCCCTGTGTCCAGACTGAACCCAGACTGACCCCTCCCCGTGTCCAGACTGACCCCTCCGCATGTGCAGACTGAACCCAGACTGACCCCTCCCCGTGTCCAGACTGACCACTCCCCTTGTCCACACTGACCCCTCCCCTTGTCCAGACTGACCCCAGACTGACCCCACCCCGTGTCCAGACTGACCCCTCCCCTTGTCCGGACTGACCACTCCCCATGTCCAGACTGACCCCTCCCCTTGTCCAGACTGACCCCAGACTGAGCCCTCCCCATGTCCAGACTGACCCCTCCCCGTGTCCGGACTGACCCCTCCCCATGTCCGGACTGACCCCTCCCCATGTCCAGACTGACCCCTCCCTGTGTCCTGACTGACCCCAGACTGACCCCTCCCCGTGTCCAGACTGACACCTCCCCGTGTCCAGACTGACCCCTCCCCGTGTCCGGACAGACTCCTCCCCGTGTCCAGATTGACCCCAGACTGACCCCTCCCCATGTCCAGGCAGACCCCTCCCCATGTCCGTACTGTCCCCTCGCCGTGTCCAGACTGACCCCTCGCCATGTCCAGATTGACCAAGACTGACCCTTCACCGTGTCCGGCCTGACCCCAGACTGATCCCTCCCCATGTCCAGACGGACCCCTCCCCATGTCCGGACTGACCCCTCCCCATGTCCAGACTGACCAAGACTGACCCTTACCCATGTCCGGACTGACCCCTCCCCGTGTCCAGACTGACCCCAGACTGATCCCTCCCCATGTCCAGACGGACCCCTCCCCATGTCCGGACTGACCCCTCCCCGTGTCCAGACTGACCCCAGACTGACCCCTCCCCATGTCCAGACTGACCCCTCCCCGTGTCCAGACTGACCCCTCCCCGTGACCAGACTGACCCCTCCCCATGACCAGACTGACCCCCTCCCCATGTCCAGACTGACCCTTCCCCGTGTCCTGACTGACCCCTCCCCGTGACCAGACTGACCCCCTCCCCTTGTCCAGACTGACCCCTCCCCGTGTCCTGACTGACCCCAGATTGACCCCTCCCCGTGTCCAAACGGACCCCTCACCGTGTCCAGACTGACACCTCCCCGTGTCCGGACAGACCCCTCCCCTTGTCCAGACTAACCCCAGATTGATCCCTCCCATGTCCAGACTGACCCCAGACTGACCTCTCCCCATGTCCAGACTGACCTTCCCCGTGTCCAGACTGACCCCTCCCCTTGTCCAGACTGACCCCCCCCCGTGTCCAGACTGACCCAAGACTGACCCCTGCCCATGTCCAGACGGACCCCGCCCCATGTCCGGACTGTCCCCTCCCCGTGTCCAGACAGACCCCTCCCCATGTCCAGACTTACCAAGACTGACCCTTACCCGTGTCCGGACTGACCCCTCCCAATGTCCAGACTGACCCAAGACTGACCCCTCCCCGTGTCCAGACTGACTGCTCCCCATGTCCAGACTGACCCCTCCCCAAGTCCAGACTGACCACAGACTGTCCCCTCCCCATGTCCAGACTGACCCCTTCCCAAGTCCAGACTGACCCCTCCCTGTGTCCAGACTGACCCCAGACTGACCCCTCCCCTTGCCCAGACTGACCCCAGACTGACCCCTCCCTGTGTCCAGACTGACCCCAGACTGAACCCTCCCCATGTCCAGACTGAACCCAGACTGACCTCAGACTGACCCCTCCCTGTGTCCAGACTGACCACAGACTGACCCCTCCCTGTGTCCAGACTGACCCCTCCCCGTATCCGGACTGACCCCTCCCCATGTCCTGACTGACCCCTCCCTGTGTCCGGCTGACCCCTCCCCGTGTCCAGACTGACCCCTCCCCGTGTCCAGACTGAACACAGACTGACCCCTCCCCATGTCCACAATGACCCCTCCACTTGTCCAGACTGACCCCAGACTGAAACCTCCCCGTGACCAGACTGACCCCTCCCCTTGTCCAGACTGACCCCAGACTGAAACCTCCCCGTGACCAGACTGACCTCTCCCTGTGCCCAGACTGACCCCATCCCTTGTCCAGACTGACCCCAGACTGACCCCTCCCCATGTCCAGACTGACCCCTCCCCATGTCCGGACTGACCCCTCCCCGAGTCCGGACTGACCCCTCCCCTTGTCCAGACTGACCCCAGACTGACCCCTCCCCATGTCCAGACTGACCCCTCCCCTTGTCCAGAGTGACCGCAGATTGACCCCTCCCCGTGTCCAGACTGACCCCAGACTGACCTCTCCCCATGTCCAGACTGAACCAAGACTGACCCCTCCCCATGTCCAGACTAAACCCAGATGGACCCCTCCCCTTGTCCAGACTGAACCCAGACTGACCCCTCCCCATGTCCAGACTGACCCCTCGCCATGTCCAGACTGACCCCTCCCCATGTCCAGACTGACACTTCCCCGTGTCCAGACTGACCCCTCCCCGTGTCCAGACTGACCCCAGACTGACCCCTCCCCGTGTCCAGACTGACCCCTCCCCATGTCCAGACTGACCCCTCCCCATGTCCAGACTGACCCCTCCCCATGTCCAGACTGACCCCCCCTTGTCCAGACAGACCACAGACTGACAACTCACCATGTCCAGACTGACCCCAGACTGACCTCTCCCCATGTCCAGACTGAACCAAGACTGACCCCTCCCCATGTCCAGACTAAACCCAGATGGACCCCTCCCCTTGTCCAGACTGAACCCAGACGGACCCCTCCCCTTGTCCAGACTGAACCCAGACTGACCCCTCCCCATGTCCAGACTGACCCCTCGCCATGTCCAGACTGACCCCTCCCCATGTCCAGACTGACTCTTCCCCGTGTCCAGACTGACCCCTCCCCGTGTCCAGACTGACCCCAGACTGACCCCTCCCCGTGTCCAGACTGACCCCTCCCCATGTCCAGACTGACCCCTCCCCATGTCCAGACCGACCCCTACCCGTGTCCAGACTGACCCCCCCTTGTCCAGACAGACCACAGACTGACAACTCCCCATGTCCAGACTGACCCCAGACTGACCTCTCTCCATGTCCAGACGGACCCCTCCCGTTGTCTGGACTGACCCAAGACTGACCCCTCCCCGTGTCCAGACTAAACCCTGACGGACCCCTCCCCTTGTCCAGACTGAACCCAGACTGACCCCTCCCCGTGTCCAGACTGACCCCTCGCCATGTCCAGACTGACACCTCCCCGTGTCCAGACTGACCCCACCCCGTGTCCAGACTGACCCCTCGCCATGTCCAGACTGACACCTCCCCGTTTCCGGACTCAACCAAGACTGACCCCTCCCCGTGTCCAGACTGAACCCAGACTGACCCCACCCCGTGTCCAGACTGACCCCTCCCCGTGTCCAGACTGAACCCAGACTGACCCCTCCCCGTGTCCAGACTGACCCCTCCGCATGTGCAGACTGAACCCAGACTGACCCCTCCGCATGTGCAGACTGAACCCAGACTGACCCCTCCCCTTGTCCAGACTGACCCCTCCCCGTGTCGGGACTGACCCCTCCCCGTGTCCAGACTGACCCTTCCCCGTGTCCAGACTGAACCCAGACTGACCCCTCCCCGTGTCCAGACTGACCCCTCCGCATGTGCAGACTGAACCCAGACTGACCCCTCCGCATGTGCAGACTGAACCCAGACTGACCCCTCCCCTTGTCCAGACTGACCCCTCCCAGTGTCGGGACTGACCCCTCCCCGTGCCCAGATTGACACCTCCCAATGTCCAGACTGACACCTCCCCGTTTCCGGACTCAACCAAGACTGACCCCACCCCGTGTCCAGACTGAACCCAGACTGACCCCTCCCCGTGTCCAGACTGACCACTCCGCATGTGCAGACTGAACCCAGACTGACCCCTCCCCATGTCCAGACGGACCCCTCCCCATGTCCGGACTGACCCCTCCCCGTGTCCAGACTGACCCCAGACTGACCCCTCCCCATGACCAGACTGACCCCTCCCCGTGTCCAGACTGACCACTCCCCTTGTCCACACTGACCTCTCCCCTTGTCCAGACTGACCCCTCCCCTTGTCCAGACTGACCCCAGACTGACCCCACCCCGTGTCCAGACTGACCCCTCCCCGTGTCCGGACTGACCACTCCCCATGTCCAGACTGACCCCTCCCCTTATCCAGACTGACCCCAGACTGAGTTCTCCCCATGTCCTGACTGACCCCTCCCCGTGTCCGGACTGACCCCTCCCCGTGTCCGGACTGACCCCTCCCCATGTCCAGACTGACCCCTCCCTGTGTCCTGACTGACCCCAGACTGACCCCTCCCCGTGTCCAGACTGACACCTCCCCGTGTCCAGACTGACCCCTCCCCGTGTCCGGACAGACTCCTCCCCGTGTCCAGATTGACCCCAGACTGACCCCTCCCCATGTCCAGGCAGACCCCTCCCCATGTCCGTACTGTCCCCTCGCCGTGTCCAGACTGACCCCTCCCCATGTCCAGACTGACCAAGACTGACCCTTCACCGTGTCCGGCCTGACCCCAGACTGATACCTCCCCATGTCCAGACGGACCCCTCCCCATGTCCGGACTGACACCTCCCCATGTCCAGACTGACCAAGACTGACCCTTACCCGTGTCCGGACTGACCCCTCCTCGTGTCCAGACTGACCCCAGACTGATCCCTCCCCATGTCCAGACGGACCCCTCCCCATGTCCGGACTGACCCCTCCCCGTGTCCAGACTGACCCCAGACTGACCCCTCCCCATGACCAGACTGACCCCTCCCCGTGTCCAGACTGACCCCTCCCCGTGACCAGACTGACCCCTCCCCGTGACCAGACTGACCCCCTCCCCATGTCCAGACTGACCCCTCCCCATGTCCAGACTGACCCCACCCTGTGTCGGGACTGACCACTGCCCATGTCCAACTGACCCCAGACTGACCCCAGACTGACCCCGCCTGTGTCCAGACTGACCCCTCCCCATGTCCAGACTGACCCCTCCCCGTGTCCAGACTGACCCCTCCCCATGTCCAGACTGACCCCAGACTGACCCCAGACTGACCCCCCCCGTGTCCAGACTGACCCCACCCCTAGTCCAGACTGACCCCAGACTGATCCCTCCCCGTGTCCAGGCTGACTCCTCCCCTTGCCCAGACTGAACCCAGACTGACCCCTCCCCTTGTCCAGACTGACCTCTCCCCGTGTCAAGACTATCCCCTCCGCGTGTCCAGAATGGCCCATCCCGGTGTCCAGACTGACCCCTCCCCGTGTCCAGACTAAACCCAGGCTGACCCCTCCCTGTGTGCACACTGACCCCTCCCCGTGTCCGGACTGACCCCTCCCCGTGTCCAGACTGACCCCAGACTGACCCCTCCCCCTGTCCAGACTGAACCCTCCCCTGTCCAGACTGACCCCTCCTTGTGTCCCGACTGACCCGTCTGCATGTCCGGACTGACCCCAGACTGACCCCTCCCCGTGTCCAGACTGACCCCTCCCCATATCCAGACTGAACCAAGACTGACCCCTCCCCTTGTCCAGACTGAACCCAGATGGACCCCTCCCCTTGTCCAGACTGAACCCAGACTGACCTCTCCCCTTGTCCTGACTGACCCCTCCACGTGTCCAGACTGACCCCGCCGCATGTGCAGACTGAACCCAGACTGACCCCTCCCCTTGTCCACACTGACCCCTCCCCTTGTCCAGACTGACCCCAGACTGACCCCTCCCCATGTCCAGACGGACCCCTCCCGTTGTCTGGACTGACCCAAGACTGACCCCTCCCCGTGTCCAGACTGACCCCTCCCCGTGTCCAGACTAAACTCTGACGGACCCCTCCCCGTGTCCAGACTGACCCCTCCCCATGTCGGGACTGACCCCTCCCCGTGTCCAGACTGACACCTCCCCGTTTCCGGACTCAACCAAGACTGACCCCTCCCCGTGTCCAGACTGAACCCAGACTGACCCCTCCCCGTGTCCAGACTGACCCCTCCCCGTGTCCAGACTGACCCCCCCGCATGTGCAGACTGAACCCAGACTGACCCCTCCCCTTGTCCACACTGACCCCTCCCCTTGTCCAGACTGACCCCAGACTGACCCCTCCCCCGTGTCCAGACTGACCCCTCCCCGTGTCCGGACTGACCACTCCCCATGTCCAGACTGACCCCTCCCCTTGTCCAGACTGACCCCAGACTGAGCCCTCCCCATGTCCAGACTGACCTCTCCCCGTGTCCGGACTGACACCTCCCCCTTGTCCGGACAGACCCCTCCCCTTGTCCAGACTGACCCCTCCCTGTGTCCTGACTGACCCAAGACTGACCCCTCCCCGTGTCCAGACTGACACCTCCCCGTGTCCAGACAGACCCCTCCCCGTGTCCAGACTGACACCTTCCCGTGTCCAGACTGATCCCTTCCCATGTCCAGACGGACCAAGACTGACCCTTACCCGTGTCCGGACTGACCCCTCCCCGTGTCTAGACTGACCCCAGACTGATCCCTCCCCATGTCCAGACGGACCCCTCCCCATGTCCGGACTGACCCCTCCCCATGTCCGGACTGACCCCTCCCCATGTCCAGACTGACCCCTCCCCATGTCCAGACTGACCCAAGACTGAACCCTCCCCGTGTCCAGACTGACCCCTCCCCTTGTCCAGACTGACCCCAGACTGACCCCTCCCCATGTCCAGACTGACCCCTTCCCGTGTCCAGACTGAACCCTCCCCGTGACCAGACTGAGCCCCTCCCCATGTCCAGACTGACCCCTCCCCATGTCCAGACTGACCCCACTCTGTGTCGGGACTGACCACTGCCCATGTCCAGACTGACCCCAGACTGACCCCAGACTGACCCCGCCCGTGTCCAGACTGACCCCTCCCCATGTCCAGACTGACCCCTCCCCGTGTCCAGACTGACCCCACCCTGTGTCAGGACTGACCACTCCCCATGTCCAGACTGACCCCATACTGAGTCCAGACTGACCCCCCCCCGTGTCCAGACTGACCCCACCCCTAGTCCAGACTGACCCCAGACTGACCCCTCCCCGTGTCCAGACTGAACCCAGACTGACCCCTCCCCTTGTCCAGACTGACCCCTCCCCGTGTCAAGACTAACCCCTCCGTGTGTCCAGAATGGCCCCTCCCGGTGTCCAGACTGACCCCTCCCCGTGTCCAGACTAAACCCAGGCTGACCCCTCCCTGTGTGCACACTGACCCCTCCCCGTGTCCGGACTGACCCCTCACCGTGTCCAGACTGACCCCAGACTGACCCCTCCCCATGTCCAGACTGACCCCTCCCCCTGTCCAGACTGACCCCTCCTTGTGTCCCGACTGACCCCTCTGCATGTCCGGACTGACCCCAGACTGACCCCTCCCTGTGTCCAGACTGACCCCTCCCCATATCCAGACTGAACCAAGACTGTCCCTCCCCATGTCCAGACTAAACCCAGATGGACCCTTCCCCTTCTCCAGACTGAACCCAGACTGACCCCTCCCCGTGTCCAGACTGACCCCTCGCCATGTCCACACTGACCCCTCCCCGTGTCCAGACTGACCCATGACTGACCCCTCCCCTTGTCCAGACTGACCCCTTCCCGTGTCCAGACTGACCCCTCCCTGTGTCCAGACTGACCCCTCCGCATGTGCAGACTTAACCCAGGCTTACCACTCCCCTTGTCCACACTCACCCCTCCCCTTGTCCAGACTGACACCAGACTGACCCCTCCCCGTGACTAGACTGACCCCTCCCCGTGTCCAGACTGACCCCTCGCCATGTCCAGACTGACACCTCCCCGTGTCCGGACTCAACCAAGACTGACCCCACCCCGTGTCCAGACTTAAGCCAGACTGACCCCTCCCCATGTCCAGTATGACCCCTCCGCATGTGCAGACTGAACCCAGACTGACCCCTCCCCTTGTCCACACTGACCCCACCCCTTGTCCAGACTGACCCCAGACTGACCCCTCCCCGTGTCCAGACTGACCCCTCCCCTTGTCCGGACAGACCCCTCCCCTTGTCCAGACTGACCCCAAACTGACCCATCCCCTTGTCCAGACTGACCACAGACTGACCACTCCCCGTGTCCAGACTGACCCCAGACTGACCTCTCCCCATGTCCAGACGGACCCCTCCCCGTGTCCGGACTGACCCCTCCCCATGTCCAGACTGACCCAAGACTGACCCCTCCCCGTTTCCAGACTGACCCCTCCCGTGCCCAGACTGAACCCAGACTGACCCCTCCCCATGTCCGTATTGACCCCTCCCCATGTCCAGACTGATCCAAGACTGACTCCTCCCCATGTCCAGACTGACCCAAGACTGACCCCTCCCCGTGTCCAGACTGAACCCAGACTGACCCCTCCCCGTGTCCGTACTGACCCCTTCCCGTGTCCAGACTGACCCCTCCCCTTGTCCAGACTGAACCCAGACTGACCCCTCCCCGTGTCTGGACTGACCCCTCCCCGTCTCCAGACTTACACCTCCCCGTGTCCGGACTCAACCAAGACTGACCCCTCCCCGTGTCCAGTCTGAACCCAGCCTGCCCCTCCCCGTGTCCGTATTGACCCCTCCCCATGTCCAGACTGACCCAGGACTGACCCCTCCCCGTGTCCAGTCTGAACCCAGCCTGCCCCTCCCCGTGTCCGTATTGACCCCTCCCCATGTCCAGACTGACCCAGGACTGACCCCTCCCCGTGTCCAGACTGATCCAAGACTGACCCCTCCCCTTGTCCAGACTGACCACAGTCTGACCCCTCCCCGTGTCCAGACTGACCCCTCGCCTTGTCCAGACTGAACCCAGACTGACCCCTCCCCGTGTCCAGACTGAACCCAGACTGACCCCTCCCCGTGTCCAGACTGACACCTCCGCATGTGCAGACTGACCCCAGACTGACCCCTCCCCGTTTCCAGACTGACCCCTCCCCGTGTCCAGACTGAACCCAGACTGACCCCTCCCTGTGTCCGTATTGACACCTACCCATGTCCAGACTGACCCAGGACTGATCCCTCCACGTGTCCAGACTGAACCCAGACTGACCCCTCCCCGTGTCCAGACTGACCCCTCCCCGTGTCCAGACTAAACCCAGATGGACCCCTCCCCATGTCCAGACTGACCCCTCCCCGTGTCCAGACTGACCCCTCGCCATGTCCAGACTGACACCTCACCGTGTCCGGACTCAACCAAGACTGACCCCACCCCGTGTCCAGACTTAAGCCAGACTGACCCCTCCCCATGTCCAGTATGACCCCTCCGCATGTGCAGACTGAACCCAGACTGACCCCTCCCCTTGTCCACACTGACCCCTCCCCTTGTCCAGACTGACCCCAGACTGACCCCTCCCCGTGTCCAGACTGACCCCTCCCCTTGTCCGGACAGACCCCTCCCCTTGTCCAGACTGACCCCAAACTGACCCATCCCCTTGTCCAGACTGACCCCTCCCCGTGTCCAGACTGACCTCTCCCCATGCCCAGACCGACCCCTCCCCGTGACAAGACTGACCCCCCCTTGTCCAGACTGACCACAGACTGACCACTCCCCGTGTCCAGACTGACCCCAGACTGACCTCTCCCCATGTCCAGACGGACCCCTCCCCGTGTCCGGACTGACCCCTCCCCATGTCCAGACAGACCCAAGACTGACCCCTCCCCGTTTCCAGACTGACCCCTCCCGTGCCCAGACTGAACCCAGACTGACCCCTCCCCGTGTCCAGACTGACCCCTCCCCGTGTCCGTATTGACCCCTCCCCATGTCCAGACTGATCCAAGACTGACTCCTCCCCATGTCCAGACTGACCCAAGACTGACCCCTCCCCGTGTCCAGACTGAACCCAGACTGACCCCTCCCCGTGTCCGTACTGACCCCTCCCCGTGTCCAGACTGACCCCTCCCCTTGTCCAGACTGAACCCAGACTGACCCCTCCCCGTGTCTGGACTGACCCCTCCCCTTCTCCAGACTTACACCTCCCCGTGTCCGGACTCAACCAAGACTGACCCCTCCCCGTGTCCAGACTGAACCCAGACTGACCCCTCCCCGTGTCCAGACTGACCCCTCCCCATGTCCAGACTAAACCCAGATGGACCCCTCCCCGTGTCCAGACTGAACCCAGACTGACCCCTCCCCGTGTCCAGACTGACCCCTCCCCGTGTCCGGACTCAACCAAGACTGACCCCTCCCCGTGTCCAGACTGACCCCTCCCCGTGTCTGGACTGACCCCTCCCCGTCTCCAGACTTACACCTCCCCGTGTCCGGTCTCAACCAAGACTGACCCCTCCCCGTGTCCAGTCTGAACCCAGACTGACCCCTCCCCTTGTCCAGACTGACCACAGACTGACCCCTCCCCATGTCCAGACTGACCCCTCGCCTTGTCCAGACTGACACCTCCCCGTGTCCGGACTCAACCAAGACTGACCCCTCCCCGTGTCCAGACTGAACCCAGAGTGACCCCTCCCCGTGTCCAGACTGACCCCTCCGCATGTGCAGACTGAACCCAGAGTGACCCCTCCCCTTGTCCACACTGACCCCTCCCCTTGTCCAGACTGACCCAAGACTGACCCCACCCCGGGTCCAGATTGACGCCTCCCCGTGTCCGGACTGACCCCTCCTCATGTCCAGACTGACCACTCCCCTTGTCCAGACTGAAACCAGACTGACCACACCCCGTGTTCAGACTGAACCCTCCCCTTGTCCAGACTGACCCCAGACTGACCCCTCCCCATGTCCAGACTGACCCCTCCCCTTGTCCGGACTGACCCCTCCCCATGTCCAGACTGACCCCTCCCTGTGTCCGGACTGCCCCCTCCCCGTGTCCAGACTGACCCCTCCCTGTGTCCAGACTCAACCAAGACTGACCCCTCCCCGTGTCCAGACTGACCCCAGACTGACCCCTCCCCGTGTCCAGACTGACCCATCCCCATGTCCAGACTGAACCCAGACTGACCCCTCCCCGTGTCTTGACTGACCCCTCCCCATCTCCAGACTGACACCTCCCCGTGTCCGGACTCAACCAAGACTGACCCCTCCCCGTGTCCAGACTGACCCCTCCCCGTGTCCAGACTGAACCCAGACTGACCCCTCCCCGTGTCTGGACTGACCCCTCCCCATCTCCAGACTGACACCTTCCCGTGTCCGGACTTAACCAAGACTGACCCCTCCTCGTGTCCAGACTGACCCCTCCCCGTGTCCGGACTGACCACTCCCCATGTCCAGACCGACCCCTCCCTGTGTCCGGACTGACCCCTCCCCGTGTCCAGACTGACCCCTCCCCGTGTCCAGACTCAACCAAGACTGACCCCACCCCGTGTCCAGACTGACCCCTCCCCGTGTCCAGACTGAACCCAGACTGACCCCTCCCCGTGTCCAGACTGACCCCTCCCCGTGTCCAGACTGAACCCAGACTGACCCCTCCCCATCTCCAGACTGACCCCTCCCTTTGTCCAGACTGACCCCAGACTGACCCCTCCCCGTGTCCAGACTCAACCAAGACTGACCCCACCCCGTGTCCAGACTGAACCCAGGCTGACCCCTCCCCATGTCCAGACTGACCCCTCCCTTTGTCCAGACTGACCCCAGACTGAAACCTCCCCGTGACCAGACTGACCCCTCCCCATGTCCAGACTGACCCCTCCCTTTGTCCAGACTGACCACAGACTGCAACCTCCCCGTGACCAGACTGACCCCTCCCGTGTCCGGACTGACCCCTCCCCGTGTCCGGACTGACCCCTCCCCGTGCCCGGACTGACCCCTCCCCGTGTCCGGACTGACCCCTCACCGTGTCCGGACTGACCCCTCCTCTTGTCCAGACTGACCCCAGACTGACCCCTCCCCTTGTCCACACTGACCCCTCCCCTTGTCCAGACTGACCCCAGACTGAAACTTCCCCATGACCAGACTGAACCCTCCCCGTGACCAGACGGACCCCTCACCGTGTCCAGACTGACCCCTCACCGTGTCCAGACTGACACCTCCCCGTGTCCGGACAGACACATCCCCTTGTCCAGACTGACCCCTCCCTGTGTCCAGACTGACCCCAGACTGACCCCTCCCCATGTCCAGACGGACCCCTCCCCATGTCCGGACTGTCCCCTCCCCGTGTCCAGACTGACCCCTCCCCATGTCCAGACTGACGAAGACTGACCCTTCCCCGTGTCCGGACTGACCCCTCCCCGAGTATAGAGTGAACCCAGACTGATCCCTCCCCATGTCCAGACGGACCCCTCCCCATGTCCGGACTGACCCCTCCCCGTGTCCAGACTGACCCCTCCCCATGTCCAGACTGACCCCTCCCCATGTCCAGACTGATCCAAGACTGAATCCTCCCCGTGTCCAGACTGACCCCAGACTGACCCCTCCACGTGTCCAGACTGACCCCTCCCCGTGACCAGACTGACCCCCTCCCCATGTCCAGACTGACCCCTCCCCATGTCCTGACTGACCCCAGACTGACCGCAGACTGACCCCCCCATGTCCAGACCGACCCCTCCCCGTGTCCAGACTGACCCCCCCTTGACCAGACTGACCACAGACTGACCCCTCCCTGTGTCCAGACTGACCCCCCCTTGACCAGACTGACCACAGACTGACCCCTCGCTATGTCCAGACTGACACCTCCCCGTGTCCAGACTGAACCCTCCCCTTGTCCAGACTGACCCCAGACTGACCCCTCCCCATGTCCAGACTGACCCCTCCCCTTGTCCGGACTGACCCCTCCCCATGTCCAGACTGACCCCTCCCTGTGTCCGGACTGCCCCCTCCCCGTGTCCAGACTGACCCCTCCCTGTGTCCAGACTCAACCAAGACTGACCCCTCCCCGTGTCCAGACTGACCCCAGACTGACCCCTCCCCGTGTCCAGACTGACCCATCCCCATGTCCAGACTGAACCCAGACTGACCCCTCCCCGTGTCTTGACTGACCCCTCCCCATCTCCAGACTGACACCTCCCCGTGTCCGGACTCAACCAAGACTGACCCCTCCCCGTGTCCGGACTGACCCCTCCCCGTGTCCAGACTGACCCCTCCCCGTGTCCAGACTCAACCAAGACTGACCCCTCCCCGTGTCCAGACTGACCCCTCCCCGTTTCCAGACTGAACCCAGACTGACCCCTCCCCGTGTCCAGACTGAACCCAGACTGACCCCTCCCCATCTCCAGACTGACCCCTCCCCGTGTCCGGACTGACCCCTCCCCATGTCCAGACTGACCCCTCCCTGTGTCCGGACTGACCCCTCCCCGTGTCCAGACTGACCCCTCCCCGTGTCCTGACTCAACCAAGACTGACCCCACCCAGTGTCCAGACTGAACCCAGGCTGACCCCTCCCCATGTCCAGACTGACCCCTCCCTTTGTCCAGACTGACCCCAGACTGAAACCTCCCCGTGTCCGGACTGACGCCTCCCCGTGTCCGGACTGACCCCTCCCCGTGTCCGGACTGACCCCTCCTCTTGTCCAGACTGACCCCAGACTGACCCCTCCCCTTGTCCACACTGACCCCTCCCCTTGTCCGACTGACCCCAGACTGAAACTTCCCCATGACCAGACTGAACCCTCCCCGTGTCCAGACTGACACCTCCCCGTGTCCAGACTGACCCCTCCCTGTGTCCAGACTGACCCCAGACTGAAACATCCCCATGACCAGACTGAACCCTCCCCGTGTCCAGACTGACACATCCCCTTGTCCAGACTGACCCCTCCCTGTGTCCAGACTGACCCCAGACTGACCCCTCCCCATGTCCAGACGGACCCCTCCCCATGTCCGGACTGTCTCCTCCCCGTGTCCAGACTGACCCCTCCCCATGTCCAGACTGACGAAGACTGACCCTTCCCCGTGTCCGGACTGACCCCTCCCCGAGTATAGAGTGAACCCAGACTGATCCCTCCCCATGTCCAGACGGACCCCTCCCCATGTCCGGACTGACCCCTCCCCATGTCCAGACTGACCCCTCCCCATGTCCAGACTGACCCCTCCCCATGTCCAGACGGACCCCTCCCCATGTCCGGACTGTCCCCTCCCCGTGTCCAGACTGACCCCTCCCTATGTCCAGACTGACGAAGACTGACCCTTCCCCGTGTCCGGACTGACCCCTCCCCGAGTATAGAGTGAACCCAGACTGATCCCTCCCCATGTCCAGACGGACCCCTCCCCATGTCCGGACTGACCCCTCCCCATGTCCAGACTGACCCCTCCCCATGTCCAGACTGACCCCTCCCCATGTCCAGACTGACCCAAGACTGAATCCTCCCCGTGTCCAGACTGACCCCAGACTGACCCCTCCACGTGTCCAGACTGACCCCTCCCCGTGACCAGACTGACCCCCTCCCCATGTCCAGACTGACCCCTCCCCATGTCCTGACTGACCCCAGACTGACCCCAGACTGACCCCCCCATGTCCAGACCGACCCCTCCCCGTGTCCAGACTGACACCCCCTTGACCAGACTGACCACAGACTGACCCCTCCCTGTGTCCAGACTGACCCCCCCTTGACCAGACTGACCACAGACTGACCCCTCGCTATGTCCAGACTGACACCTCCCCGTGTCCAGACTAAACCAGATGGACCCCTCCCCTTGTCCAGACTGAACCCAGACTGACCCCTCCCCGTGTCCAGACTGACCCCTCCCCTTGTCCAGACTGAACCCAGACTGACCCCTCCCCATGTCCAGACTGAACCCAGACTGACCCCTCCCCGTGTCCAGACTGACCCCTCGCCATGTCCAGACTGACACCTCCCCGTGTCCAGAGTGACACCTCCCCGTGTCCAGACTCACCTCTCCCTGTGTCCGGACTGACCCTTCCCCTTGCCCAGACTGACCCCAGACTGACCCCTCCCCGTGTCCAGAGTGACCACTCCCCGTGTCCGGACTCACCCCTCCCCGTGTCCGGACTGACCCTTCCCCTTGTCCAGACTGACCCCTCCCCATGTCCAGACTGACCCCTCCCCGTGTCCAGACGGACCCCTCCCCGTGTACAGACGGACCCCTCCCCGTGTCCAGATGGACCCCTCCCCGTGTCCGGACTGACCCATCCCCTTGTCCAGACTGACCACTCACCGTGTCCAGACTGACCTCTCCCCATGTCCAGACCGACCCCTCCCCGTGTCCAGACTGATTCCCCCTTGTCCAGACAGACCACAGACTGACAACTCCCCATGTCCAGACTGACCCCAGACTGACCTCTCCCCATGTCCAGACGGACCCCTCCCCGTGTCCGGACTGAACCCTCCCCATGTCCAGACAGACCCAAGACTGACCCCTCCCCGTGTCTAGACTGACCCCTCCCCATGTCCAGACTAAACCCTGACGGACCCCTCCCCTTGTCCAGACTGAACCCAGACTGACCCCTCCCCGTGCCCAGACTGACACCTCCCCGTGTCCGGACTCAACCAAGACTGACCCCTCCCCGTGTCCAGACTGAACCCAGACTGACCCCTCCCCTTGTCCACACTGACCCCTCCCCTTGTCCAGACTGACCCCAGGCTGACCCCTCCCCGTGTCCAGACTGACCCCTCCCCGCGTCCGGACTGACCCCTCCCCATGTCCAGACTGACCCCTCCCCTTGTCCAGACTGACCCCAGACTGACCCTTCCCCGTGTCCAGACTGACCTCTCCCCGTGTCCAGACTGACCCCTCCCCGCATCCGGACTGACCCCTCCCCATGTCCAGACTGACCCCTCCCCTTGTCCAGACTGACCCCAGACTGACCCCTCCCTGTGTCCAGACTGACCCCTCCCCTTGTCCAGACTGACCCCAGACTGACCCCTCCCCATGTCCAGACTGACCCCTCCCCATGTCCAGACTGACCCCTCCCCTTGTCCAGACTGACCCCAGACTGACCCCTCCCCATTTCCAGACTGACCCCTCCCCTTGTTCAGACTGACCCCTCCCATTGTCCAGACTGACCCCAGACTGACCCCTCCCCGTGTCAAGACTGACCCCTCCCTTGTCCGGACTGACCCCTCCCCATGTCCAGACTGACCCCTCCCCGTGTCCAGACTCAACCAAGACTGACCCCTCCCCGTGTCCAGACTGACCCCAGACTGACCCCTCCCTGTGTCCTGACTGACCCATCCCCATGTCCAGACTGACCCCAGACTGACCCATCCCCGTGTCTGGACTGACCCCTCCCCATTTCCAGACTGACACCTACCCGTGTCCTGACTGAACCCAGACTGACCCCTCCCCGTGTCCAGACTGACCCCTCCCCTTGTCCAGACTGACCCCAGACTGACGCTTCCCCATGTCCAGACTGACCCCTCCCCGTGTCCGGTCTGACCCCACCCCGTGTCCAGACTGACCCCTCCCCATGTCCAGACTGACCCAAGACTGACCCCTCCCCGTGTCCAGACTGACCCCTCCCCGTGTCCAGACTGAACCCAGACTGACCCCTCCCTATGTCCAGACTAAACCCTGACGGACCCCTCCCCTTGTCCAGACTGAACCCAGACTGACCCCTTCCCGTGTCCAGACTGACCCCTCGCCATGTCCAGACTGACACCTCCCCGTGTCCGGACACAACCAAGACTGACCCCTCCCCGTGTCCAGGCTGAACCCAGACTGACCCCTCCCCGTGTCCAGACTGACCCCTCCGCATGTGCAGACTGACCCCAGACTGACCCCTCCCCTTGTCCACACTGACCCCTCCCCTTGTCCAGACTGACCCCAGACTGACCACTCCCCGTGTCCAGACTGACCCATCCCCATGTCCGGACTGACCCCTCCCCTTGTCCGGACTTACCCCTCCTCTTGTCCAGACTGACCCCTCCCTGTGTCCAGACTGACCCCAGACTGACCCCTCCCCGTGTCCAGACGGACCCCTCCCCGTGTCCAGACTGACACCTCCCCGTGTCCGGACAGACCCCTCCCCTTGTCCAGATGGACCCCAGACTGACCCTCCCATGTCCAGACTGACCCCAGACTGACCTCTCCCCATGTCCAGACTGACCCTCCCCGTGTCTAGACTGACCGCTCCCCTTGTCCTTACTGACCCCTCCCCGTGTCCAGACTGACCCCAGACTGACCCCTCCCCATGTCCAGACGGGCCCCTCCCCATGTCCAGACTGAACCCAGACTGACCCCTCCCCGTGTCCAGACTGTCCCCTCCCCGTGTCCAGACTGACCCCTCCCCATGTCCAGACTGAACTCAGACTGACCCCTCCCCGTGTCCAGACTGACCCCTCCCCGTGTCCAGACTGACCCCAAACTGACCCCTACCCGTTTCCAGTCTTAAACCAGACTGACCCCAGATTGACCCCTCCCGTGTCCAGACTTAATCTAGACTGACCCCTCCTCATGCCCAAACTCAACCCAGACTGACCATTCTCCGTGTCCAGACTGACCCCTCCCCATGTGCAGACTGACCCCTCCCCGTGTCCAGACTGACCCCAGACTGACCCCTCCCCATGTCCAGACTGACCCCTCCCCTTGTCCGGACTGACCCCTCCCCTTGTCCAGACTGACCCCAGACTGACCCCTCCCCATGTCCAGACTGACCCCTCCCCATGTCCAGACTGACCCCTCCCCTTGTCCAGACTGACCCCAGACTGACCCCTCCCCATGTCCAGACTGACCCCTCCCCTTGTCCAGACTGACCCCAGACTGACCCCTCCCCATGTCCAGACTGACCCCTCCCCTTGTCCAGACTGTCCCCTCCCCATGTCCACACTGACCCCTCCCCTGTCCAGACTGACCCCAGACTGACCCCTCCCCTTGTCCAGACTGAACCCAGACTGACCCCTCCCCTTGTCCAGACTGACCCCAGACTGACCCCTCCCCGTGTCCAGACTGACCCCTCCCAGTGTCCAGACTGACCCCTCCCAGTGTCCAGACTGACCCCTCCCCTTGTCCAGACTGACCCCTCCCCGTGTCCAGACTGACCCCTCCCCTTGTCCAGACTGACCCCAGACTTACCCCTCCCTGTGTCCAGACTGACCCCTCCCAGTGTCCAGACTGACCCCTCGCAGTGTCCAGACTGACCCCTCCCCTTGTCCAGACTGACCCCTCCCCTTGTCCAGACTGACCACTCCCCATGTCCAGACTGACCCCTCCCTGTGTCCGGACTGACCACTCCCCATGTCCAGACTGACCCCAGACTGACCCCTCCCCATGTCATGACTGACCCCTCCCCTTGTCCAGACTGACCCCAGATTGACCCCTCCCCGTGTCCAGACTGACCCCTCCCCTTGTCCAGACTGACCCCTGACTGACCCCTCGCCATGTCCACACTGACCCATCCCCCTGTCCAGACTGACCCCTCCCCTTGTCCAGACTGACCCCAGACTGACCCCTCCCCCTGTCCAGACTGACCACAGACTGACCTCTCCCCATGTCCAGACTGACCCCAGACTGACCCCAGATTGACCCCTCCCCGTGTTTAGACTGACCCCTCCCCATGTCCAGACTGACCCCAGACTGACCCCTCCCTGTGTCCAGACTGACCCCTCCCCATGTCCAGACTGACCCCTCCCTGTGTCCGGACTGACCCCTCCCCTTGTACAGACTGACCCCAGATTGACCCGTCCCCGTGCCCAGACTGACCCCTCCCCTTGTCCAGACTGACCCCAGACTGACCCATCCCCTTGTCCAGACTGACCCCACCCCTTGTCCAGACTGACCCCAGACTGACCCCTCCCCGTGTCCAGACTGACCCCTCCCCGTGTCCAGACTGACCCCTCCGCGTGTCCAGAATGGCCCATCCCCCTGTACAGACTGACCCGTCCTTGTGTCCCGACTGACCCCTCTGCATGTCCAGACTGACCCCAGACTGACCCCTCCCCGTGTCCAGACTGACCCCTCGCCATGTCCAGACTGACACCTCCCCGTGTCCAGACTGAGCCCCTCCCCATGTCCAGACTGACCCCTCCCCATGTCCAGACTGAACCCAGACTGACCCCTCCCCGTTTCCAGACTTAATCTAGACTGACCCCTCCTCATGCCCAAACTGAACCCAGACTGACCATTCCCCGTGTCCAGACTGACCCCTCCCTTTGTCCAGACTGACCCCTCACCATGCGCAGACTGACCCCTCCCCGTGTCCAGACTGACACCTCCGGTTCTCCAGACTGACCCCTCCCCATGTCCAGACTGACCCCTCCCCTTGTCCAGACTGACCCCAGACTGACCCCTCGCCATGTCCAGACTGACCCCTCCCCTTGTCCAGACTGACCCCTCCCCATGTCCAGACTGACCCCTCCCCTTGTCCAGACTGACCCCAGACTGACCCCTCCCCGTGTCCGGACTGACCCCAGACTGACCCCGCCCTGAGTCCAAACTGAACCTCAATCACTCGGACACACTGTCCTCCCCCTCCCCCCCCGCCCCCCCCTCCTCCCCTCCCCCACCCCCTCCCCCCACCCCCTCCCCCGCTCCCTCCCCCCTCCCCTGCTCCCTCTCCCTCCCCCTCCCCTGCCCCCTCCCCGCAGGTTCCACAGAGACGGGGTTTGAAGCTTGAGTCAGCCATTCGGCCCATCCCATCTGCTCTGCCTGCAGTAAGATCCTGTTTGATCTGGTTTCCAATTCTTTTCCCTCTCCTGGTGGCTCAGTCAGAACTCCGTCTGTTTCCAGAGCGAGTTTCTCCTGGGACACGTTGTGAGTTTGTTATAGTTTGAGGGCCGCCAGGAATCTCTCGCACTCTGACCAGCAGCCACTGGTGTGTGGAAGGATTGTCCAGAGCGGGACACTCAGCCGCTTTGACCACATTGTCAACGCGCCTTCCTGAGGCAGGTCGCCAACCCGGAGCTTCCGGCTCAGAGACGCTTCCCATTGTGGCCTCAAGATGCACTGACCTGAGAGTAACCTCAAATCTACAACCTGCCGACCCCAATAACCTTTCACCCTCTTATTATTGAAGAATCTATTCGCTCTGCCTCATAAATATTCAAATATTCTGCTTCCCACCTTCCGAGGAAGAGAGTTCCAGAGATGCACCAGCCTCGCAGAGAAAATAATTCATGGACTCTCCACAATGCCAAGGAGGCCATTCAGCCCATTGAGTCTGCAGCGACCCTCTGAAAGAGGACCACACCTCGGCACCCTCGCCGCCCTGGCCCCGTAACTCCACATAACCTTTTGGACACTATGGGCAATTTATCACGGCCAATCCACCTAACCTGCACATCTTTGGACTGTGGGAGGAAACCGGAGCACCCGGAGGAAACCCACGCACACACGGGGAGAACGTGCAGACTCCGCACAGACAGTGACCACTGTGTCACCCCAAATTCTCCTCATCTGCGTTCTGGACAGGTGACCACGTAGCTTTAAACACTGACACTTGTTCTAGATTCCCCACATCGATCCTGTCACTACCCCTCCCCTCAGGATCCAGTCAATACAGACACCCCTCCAACAAAACCCCAAAGGATCAATAATATTCCCCAGAGGGGTAATCGCACCAACAAAGAGTTGAACAGACCCTCCCTATGGCTTTCTCCACCCCCCCTCCCCCACAAGCGTTATTGAGACTAGAGGGGGAGCAGAGGATTGAGATGCATGTGGACTGACACCGAGCTCGTTTCCTCTCTTACCGACAGGTCGATGAGTTGATGAGAGAAGAGCTGAAAAATCTGAGGATGGCGGTGGAGCGAGATTTCAGTGAACCCCCGAAAGCAAAACCCAAGCCCAAAAAGGTATCATCACAGCAAACTGTACCCCAACCACCCCCATCAACACAAACTGTACCCCAACCACCCCCATCAACACCAACTGTACCCCAACCACCCCCATCAACACAATCTGTACCCCAACCAACCCTATCAACACAAACTGTACCCCAACCACCCCTATCAACACAAACTGTACCCCAACCACCCCCATCAACACAATCTGTACCCCAACCACCCCCATCAACACAATCTGTACCCCAACCACCCCCATCAACACAAACTGTACCCCAACCACCCCTATCAACACAATCTGTACCCCAACCACCCCCATCAACACAATCTGTACCCCAACCACCCCCATCAACACAAACTGTACCCCAACCACCCCCATCAACACAATCTGTACCCCAACCACCCCCATCAACACAAACTGTACCCCAACCACCCCTATCAACACAAACTGTACCCCAACCACCCCCATCAACACAATCTGTACCCCAACCACCCCCATCAACACAAACTGTACCCCAACCACCCCCATCAACACAATCTGTACCCCAACCACCCCCATCAACACAAACTGTACCCCAACCACCCCCATCAACACAAACTGTACCCCAACCACCCCTATCAACACAATCTGTACCCCAACCACCCCCATCAACACAAACTGTACCCCAACCACCCCTATCAACACAAACTGTACCCCAACCACCCCCATCAACACAATCTGTACCCCAACCACCCCCATCAACACAATCTGTACCCCAACCACCCCTATCAACACAATCTGTACCCCAACCACCCCGATCAACACAAACTGTACCCCAACCACCCCTATCAACACAATCTGTACCCCAACCACCCCCATCAACACAAACTGTACCCCAACCACCCCTATCAGCACAATCTGTACCCCAACCACCCCCATCAACACAATCTGTACCCCAACCACCCCTATCAACACAGACTGTACCCCAACCGCCCCCATCAACACAAACTGTACCCCAACCACCCCCATCAACACAATCTGTACCCCAACCACCCCTATCAACACAATCTGTACCCCAACCACCCCTATCAACACAGACTGTACCCCAACCGCCCCCATCAACACAAACTGTACCCCAACCACCCCTATCAACACAATCTGTACCCCAACCACCACTAACAACACAAACTGTACCCCAACCACCCCCATCAACACAAACTGTACCCCAACCACCCCTAACAACACAAACTGTACCCCAACCACCCCTATCAACACAAACTGTACCCCAACCACCCCTATCAACACAAACTGTACCCCAACCACCCCTATCAACACAAACTGTACCCCAACCACCCCTATCAACGCAAACTGTACCCCAACCACCCCTATCATCACAAACTGTACCCCAACAACCCCTATCAACACAAACTGTACCCCAACCACCCCTATCAACACAATCTGTACCCCAACCACCCCTATCATCACAAACTGTACCCCAACAACCCCTATCAACACAAACTGTAGCCCAACCGCCCCTCTCAACACAATCTGTACCCCAACAACCCCTATCAACACAAACTGTACCCCAACCGCCCCGATCAACACAATCTGTACCCCAACAACCCCTATCAACACAAACTGTACCCCAACCACCCCTATCAACACAATCTGTACCCCAACCACCCCTATCAACACAAACTGTACCCCATCCACCCCGATCAACACAAACAGTACCCCAACCACCCCTATCAACACAAACTGTACCCCAACCACCCCTGTCAACTCAATCTGTACCCCTACCACCCCTATCAACACAAACTGTACCCCAACCACCCCTATCAACACAATCTGTACCCCAACCACCCCTATCAACACAATCTGTACCCCAACCACCCCTATCAACACAAACTGTACCCCAACCACCCCTATCAACACAATCTGTACCCCAACCACCCCTATCAACACAATCTGTACCCCAACCACCCCTATCAACGCAAACTGTACCCCAACCACCCCTATCATCACAAACTGTACCCCAACAACCCCTATCAACACAAACTGTACCCCAACCACCCCTATCAACACAATCTGTACCCCAACCACCCCTATCATGATAAACTGTACCCCAACAACCCCTATCAACACAAACTGTACCCCAACCGCCCCTCTCAACACAATCTGTACCCCAACAACCCCTATCAACACAAACTGTACCCCAACCGCCCCGATCAACACAATCTGTACCCCAACCACCCCTATCAACACAATCTGTACCCCAACCACCCCTATAAACACAAACTGTACCCCACCCACCCCGATCAACACAAACTGTACACCAACCACCCCTATCAACACAAACTGTACCCCAACCACCGCTATCAACTCAATCTGTACCCCTACCACCCCTATCAACACAAACAGTACCCCAACCACCCCTATCAACACAATCTGTACCCCAACCACCCCTATCAACACAATCTGTACCCCAACCACCCCTATCAACACAATCTGTACCCCAACCACCCCTATCAACACAATTTGTACCCCAACCACCCCTATCAACACAAACTGTACCCCACCCACCCCGATCAACACAATCTGTACCCCAACCACCCCTATCAACACAAACTGTACCCCAACCACCCCGATCAACACAAACTGTACCCCAACCACCCCTATCAACACAAACTGTACCCCAACCACCCCGATCAACACAAACTGTACCCCACCCACCCCGATCAACACAAACTGTACCCCAACCACCCCTACCAACACAAACTGTACCCCAACCACCCCGATCAACACAAACTGTACCCCAACCACCCCTATCAACACAAACTGTACCCCACCCACCCCGATCAACACAAACTGTACCCCACCCACCCCGATCAACACAAACTGTACCCCAACCACCCCTATCAACACAAACTGTACCCCAACCACCCCTAACAACACAAACTGTACCCCAACGACCCCCATCAACACGAACTGTACCCCAACCACCCCTATCAACACAAACTGTTCCCCAACCACCCCTAACAACACAAACTGTACCCCAACCACCCCTATCAACACAAACTGTACCCCAACCACCCCTATCAATACAAACTGTACCCCAACCACCCCTATCAACACAAACTGTACCCCAACCACCCCTATCAACACAATCTGTACCCCAACCACCCCTATCAACACAAACTGTACCCCAACCACCCCTATCAACACAATCTGTACCCCACCCACCCCTATAAACACAAACTGTACCCCAACCACCACTATCAACACAATCTGTACCCCACCCACCCCTATCAACACAAACTGTACCCCACCCACCCCTATCAACACAATCTGTACCCCAACCACCACTATCAACACAATCTGTGCCCCACCCACCCCGATCAACACAAACTGTACCCCAACCACCCCTATCAACACAAACTGTACCCCAACCACCCCCATCAACACAAACTGTACCCCAACCACCCCTAACAACACAAACTGTACCCCAACCACCCCTATCAACACAATCTGTACCCCAACCAGCCCCATCAACACAAACTGTACCCCAACCACCCCTATCAATGCAAACTGTACCCCAACCACCCCTATCAACACAAACTGTACCCCAACCACCCCTATCAACACAATCTGTACCCCAACCACCCCTATCAACACAATCTGTACCCCACCCACCCCTATAAACACAAACTGTACCCCAACCACCACTATCAACACAATCTGTACCCCACCCACCCCTATCAACACAAACTGTACCCCAACCACCACTATCAACACAATCTGTGCCCCACCCACCCCGATCAACACAAACTGTACCCCAACCACCACAATCAACACAATCTGAACCCCACCCACCCCTATCAATGCAAACTGTACCCCAACCACCCCTATCAACACAAACTGTACCCCAACCACCCCGATCAACACAAACTGTACCCCAACCACCCCTATCAATGCAAACTGTACCCCAACCACCCCTATCAACACAAACTGTACCCCAACCACCCCGATCAACACAATCTGTACCCCAACCACCCCTATCAACACAAACTGTACCCCAACCACCCCTATCAACACAAACTGTACCCCACCCACCCCTATTAACACAAACTGTACCCCAACCGCCCCGATCAACACAATCTGTACCCCAACCACCCCTATCAACACAAACTGTACCCCAACCACCCCTATCAACACAAACTATACCCCACCCACCCCTATCAACACAAACTGTACCCCAACCAGCCCGATCAACACAATCTGTACCCCAACCACCCCTATCAACACAAACTGTACCCCAACCACCCCTATCAACACAATCTGTACCCCAACCGCCCCGATCAACAAAATCTGTACCCCACCCACCCCGATCAACACAAACTGTACCCCAACCACCCCTATCAACACAATCTGTACCCCACCCACCCCGATCAACACAAACTGTACCCCAACCACCCCTATCAACACAATCTGTACGCCAACCACCCCTATCAACACAATCTGTACCCCAACAACCCCTATCAACACAATCTGTACCCCAACCACGCCTATCGACACAATCTGTTCCCCAACCACCCCTATCAACACAAACTGTACCCCAACCACCCCTATCAACACAAACTGTACCCCAACCACCACTATCAACACAATCTGTACCCCACCCACCCCTATCAACACAAACTGTACCCCAACCACCCCTATCAACACAAACTGTACACAACCACCCCTATCAACACAAACTGTACCCCAACCACCCCTATCAACACAAACTGTACCCCAACGACCCCTATCAACACAATCTGTACCCCAACCACCCCTATCAACACAAACTGTACCCCAACAACCCCTATCAACACAATCTGTACCCCAACCACCCCTATCAACACAAACTGTACCCCAACCACCCCTATCAACACAATCTGTGCCCCAACCACCCCTATCAACACAAACTGTACCCCAACAATCCCTACCAACACAATCTGTACCCCAACCACCCCTATCAACACAAACTGTACCCCAACCACCCCTATCAACACAAACTGTACCCCAACCACCCCTATCAACACAAACTGTACCCCAACCACCCCGATCAACACAAACTGTACCCCAACCATCCCTATCAACACAAACTGTACCCCAACCACCCCTATCAACACAAACTGTACCCCAACCACCACTATCAACACAAACTGTACCCCAACCACGCCTATCAACACAAACTGTACCCTAACCACCCCTAACAACACAAACTGTACCCCAACCACCCCTATCAACACAAACTGTACCCCAACCACCCCTATCAACACAAACTGTACCCCAACCACCCCTAACAACACAAACTGTACCCCAACCACCCCTATCAACACAATCTGTACCCCAACCACCCCTATCAACACAAACTGTGCCCCAACAACCCCTATCAACACAAACTGTGCCCCAACCATCCCTTTCAACACAATCTGTACCCCAACCACCCCTATCAACACAAACTGTACCCCAACCATCCCTTTCAACACAATCTGTACCCCAACCACCCCTATCAACACAAACTGTACCCCAACCATCCCTTTCAACACAAACTGTACCCCAACCACCCCTATCAACACAAACTGTACCCCACCCACCCCGATCAACACAATCTGTACCCCAACCACCCCTATCAACACAAACTGAACCCCAACCACCCCTATCAACACAATCTGTACCCCAACCGCCCCTATCAACACAAACTGTACCCCAACCACCCCTATCAACACAAACTGTACCCCAACCACCCGTATCAATGCAAACTGTACCCCAACCACCCCTAGCAACACAAACTGTACCCCAACCACCCGTATCAATGCAAACTGTACCCCAACCACCCCAATCAACACAATCTGTACCCCAACAACCCCTATCAACACAAACTGTACCCCAACCACCCCTATCAACACAATCTGTACCCCAACGAACCCTATCAACACAAACTGTACCCCAACCACCCGTTTCAATGCAAACTGTACCCCAACCACCCCTATCAACACAATCTGTACCCCAACCACCCCTATCAACACAATCTGTACCCCAACCACCCCTATCAACACAAACTGTACCCCAACCACCCGTATCAATGCAATCTGTACCCCAACCACCCCTATCAACACAAACTGTACCCCAACCATCCCTATCAACACAACCTGTACCCCAACCACCCCTATCAACACAAACTGTACCCCAACCACCCCTATCAACACAATCTGTACCCCAACCACCCCTATCAACACAATCTGTACCCCAACCACCCCATCAACACAATCTGTACCCCAACCACCCCTATCAACACAAACTATACCCCAAACACCCCTATCAACACAATCTGTACCCCAACCACCCCTATCAACACAAACTGTACCCCAACCACCCCGATCAACACAATCTATACCCCAACCACCCCTATCAACACAAACTGTACCCCAACCACCCCTATCAACACAAACAGTACCCCAACCACCCCTATCAACACAAACTGTACCCCACCCACCCCTATCAACACAATCTGTTCCCCAACCACCCCTATCAGCATAAACTGTCCCCTAACCACCCCTATCAACACAATCTGTACCCCAACCACCCCTATCAACACAAACTGTACCCCAACCACCCCTATCAACACAATCTGTACCCCAACCGCCCCGATCAACAAAATCTGTACCCCACCCACCCCTATCAACACAATCTGTACCCCAACCGCCCCGATCAACAAAATCTGTACCCCACCCACCCCGATCAACACAAACTGTACCCCAACCACCCCTATCAACACAATCTGTACCCCACCCACCCCAATCAACACAAACTGTACCCCAACCCCCCTAACAACACAATCTGTACCCCAACCACCCCTATCAACACAATCTGTACCCCAACAACCCCTATCAACACAATCTGTACCCCAACCACCCCTATCGACACAATCTGTTCCCCAACCACCCCTATCAACACAAACTGTACCCCAACCACCCCTATCAACACAAACTGTACCCCAACCACCACTATCAACACAATCTGTACCCCACCCACCCCTATCAACACAAACTGTACCCCAACCACCCCTATCAACACAAACTGTACACAACCACCCCTATCAACACAAACTGTACCCCAACCACCCCTATCAACACAAACTGTACCCCAACCACCCCTATCAACACAATCTGTACCCCAACCACCCCTATCAACACACACTGTACCCCAACAACCCCTATCAACACAATCTGTACCCCAACCACCCCTATCAACACAAACTGTACCCCAACCACCCCTATCAACACAATCTGTGCCCCAACCACCCCTATCAACACAAACTGTACCCCAACAACCCCTACCAACACAATCTGTACCCCAACCACCCCTATCAACACAAACTGTACCCCAACCACCCCTATCAACACAAACTGTACCCCAACCACCCCTATCAACACAAACTGTACCCCAACCACCCCGATCAACACAAACTGTACCCCAACCACCCCTATCAACACAAACTGTACCCCAACCACCCCTATCAACACAAACTGTACCCCAACTACCACTATCAACACAAACTGTACCCCAACCACCCCTATCAACACAAACTGTACCCTAACCACCCCTAACAACACAAACTGTACCCCAACCACCCCTATCAACACAAACTGTACCCCAACCACCCCGATCAACACAAACTGTACCCCAACCACCCCTAACAACACAAACTGTACCCCAACCACCCCTATCAACACAATCTGTACCCCAACCACCCCTATCAACACAAACTGTGCCCCAACAACCCCTATCAACACAAACTGTGCCCCAACCATCCCTTTCAACACAATCTGTACCCCAACCACCCCTATCAACACAAACTGTACCCCAACCATCCCTTTCAACACAATCTGTACCCCAACCACCCCTATCAACACAAACTGTACCCCAACCATCCCTTTCAACACAAACTGTACCCCAACCACCCCTATCAACACAAACTGTACCCCACCCACCCCGATCAACACAATCTGTACCCCAACCACCCCTATCAACACAAACTGAACCCCAACCACCCCTATCAACACAATCTGTACCCCAACCGCCCCTATCAACACAAACTGTACCCCAACCACCCCTATCAACACAAACTGTACCCCAACCACCCGTATCAATGCAAACTGTACGCCAACCACCCCAATCAACACAATCTGTACCCCAACCACCCCTATCAACACAAACTGTACCCCAACCACCCCTATCAACACAATCTGTACCCCAACCACCCCTATCAACACAAACTGTACCCCAACCACCCGTATCAATGCAAACTGTACCCCAACCACCCCTATCAACACAATCTGTACCCCAACCACCCCTATCAACACAATCTGTACCCCAACCACCCCTATCAACACAAACTGTACCCCAACCACCCGTATCAATGCAATCTGTACCCCAACCACCCCTATCAACACAAACTGTACCCCAACCATCCCTATCAACACAACCTGTACCCCAACCACCCCTATCAACACAAACTGTACCCCAACCACCCCTATCAACACAATCTGTACCCCAACCACCCCTATCAACACAATCTGTACCCCAACCACCCCATCAACACAATCTGTACCCCAACCACCCCTATCAACACAAACTATACCCCAAACACCCCTATCAACACAATCTGTACCCCAACCACCCCTATCAACACAAACTGTACCCCAACCACCCCTATCAACACAATCTATACCCCAACCACCCTTATCAACACAAACTGTACCCCAACCACCCCTATCAACACAAACTGTACCCCAACCACCCCTATCAACACAAACTGTACCCCACCCACCCCTATCAACACAATCTGTTCCCCAACCACCCCTATCAGCACAAACTGTCCCCCAACCACCCCTATCAACACAATCTGTACCCCAACCACCCCTATCAGCACAAACTGTACCCCAACCACCCCTAACAACACAATCTGTACCCCAACCACCCCTATCAACACAATCTGTTCCCCAACCACCCCTATCAACACAAACTGTACCCCAACCACCCCCATCAACACAAACTATACCCCAAACACCCCAAACAACACAAACTGTACCCCAACCACCCCTATCAACACAAACTGTACCCCAATCACCCCATCAACACAAACTGTACCCCAACCACCCCTATCAACACAATCTGTACCCCAACCACCCCTAACAACACAAACTGTACCCCAACCACCCCTATCAACACAAACTGTACCCCAACCACCCCTATCAACACAAACTATACCCCAAACACCCCTAACAACACAAACTGTACCCCAACCACCCCTATCAACACAATCTGTACCCCAACCGCCCCTATCAACACAAACTGTACCCCAACCACCCGTATCAATGCAATCTGTACCCCAACCACCCCTATCAACACAATCTGTACCCCAACCACCCCTATCAACACAATCTGTACCCCAACCACCCGTATCAATGCAATCTGTACCCCAACCACCCCTATCAACACAAACTGTACCCCAACCACCCCTATCAACACAAACTGTACCCCAACCACCCATATCAACACAATCTGTACCCCAACCACCCCTATCAACACAAACTGTACCCCAACCACCCCTATCAACACAGTCTGTACCCCAACCACCCCTATCAACACAAACTGTACCCCAACCACCCCTATCAACACAAACTGTACCCCAACCACCCCTATCAACACAAACTATACCCCAAACACCCCTAACAACACAAACTGTACCCCAACCACCCCATCAACACAAACTGTACCCCAACCACCCTTATCAACACAAACTGTACCCCAACCACCCGTATCAATGCAAACTGTACCCCAACCACCCCTATCAACACAATCTGTACCCCAACCACCCCTATCAACACAATCTGTACCCCAACCACCCGTATCAATGCAATCTGTACCCCAACCACCCCTATCAACACAAACTGTACCCCAACCACCCCTATCAACACAAACTGTACCCCAACCACCCATATCAACACAATCTGTACCCCAACCACCCCTATCAACACAAACTGTACCCCAACCACCCCTATCAACACAATCTGTACCCCAACCACCCCTATCAACACAAACTGTACCCCAACCACCCCTATCAACACAAACTGTACCCCAACCACCCCTATCAACACAATCTGTTCCCCAACCGCCCCGATCAACACAATCAGTACCCCAACCACCCCTATCAACACAAACTGTACCCCAACCACCCCTATCAACACAAACTGTTCCCCAACCACCCCTATCAAAACAATCTGTACCCCAACCACCCCTATCAACACAAACTGTACCCCAACCACCCCTATCAACACAATCTGTTCCCCAACCGCCCCGATCAACACAATCTGTACCCCAACCACCCCCACAAAACAAACTGTACCCCAACCACCCCTATCAACACAATCTGTACCCAATCGCCCCGATCAACACAAACTATACCCCAAACACCCCTAACAACACAAACTGTACCCCAACCACCCCTATCAACACAAACTGTACCCCAACCACCCCGATCAACACAAACTATACCCCAAACACCCCTAACAACACAATCTGTACCCCAACCGCCCCGATCAACACAAACTGTACCCCAACCACCCCTATCAACACAATCTGTACCCCAACCACCCCTATCAACACAAACTGTACCCCAACCACCCCTATCAACACAAACTGTACCCCAACCACCCCTATCAACACAAACTGTACCCCAACCACCCCTATCAACACAATCTGTACCCCAACCACCTCTATCAACACAAACTGTACCCCAACCACCCCTATCAACACAAACTGTACCCCAACTACCCCTATCAACACAAACTGTGCCCCAACAACCCCTATCAACACAAACTGTGCCCCAACCACCCCTATCAACACAAACTGTGCCCCAACCACCCCTATCAACACAAACTGTACCCCAACCACCCCTATCAACACAATCTGTACCCCAACCACCCCTATCAACACAATCTGTACCCCAACCACCCCTATCAACACAAACTGTACCCCAACCACCCCTATCAACACAATCTGTACCCCAACCACCCCTATCAACACAAACTGTACCCCAACCACCCCCATCAACACAATCTGCACCCCAACCACCCCGATCAACACAATCTGTACCCCAACCACCCCTATCAACACAATCGGTACCCCAACCACCCCTATCAACACAATCTGTACCCCAACCACCCCTATCAACACAATCTGTACCCCAACCACCCCTATCAACACAATCTGTACCCCAACCACCCCTATCAACACAAACTGTACCCCAACCACCCCTATCAACACAAACTGTACCCCAACCACCCCTATCAACACAATCTGTACCCCAACCACCCCTATCAACACAAACTGTACCCCAACCACCCCTATCAACACAAACTGTACCCCAACCACCCCTAACAACACAAACTGTACCCCAACCACCCCCATCAACACAATCTGTACCCCAACCACCTCTAACAACACAAACTGTACCCCAACCACCGCTACCAACACAAACTGTACCCCAACCACCCCTATCAACACAAACTGTATCCCAACCACCCCTATCAACACAATGTGTACCCCAACCACCCCTATCAACACAAACTGTACCCCAACCACCCCTATCAACACAAACTGTACCCCAACCACCCCTATCAACACAAACTGTACCCCAACCACCCCTATCAACACAAACTGTACCCCAACCACCCCTATCAACACAAACTGTACCCCAACCACCCCTATCAACACAAACTGTACCCCAACCACCCCTATCAACACAAACTGTACCCAACCACCTCTAACAACACAAACTGTACCCCAACCACCCCTACCAACACAAACTGTACCCCAACCACCCCTATCAACTCAAACTTTACCCCAACCACCCCTTTCAACACAAACTGTACCCCAACCACCCCTATCAACACAATCTGTACCCCAACCACCCCTACCAACACAAACTGTACCCCAACCACCCCTATCAATGCAAACTGTACCCCAACCACCCCTACCAACACAAACTGTACCCCAACAATCCCTATCAATGCAAACTGTACCCCAACCATCCCTATCAACACAACATGTTGATTGGTTTAACCAGGTCGGTCAAGGCAGCCTTGAGGACGCGTTTATAGAATGTATCCGCGATAGTTTCCTAGAACAGTATGTAATGCAACCTACGAGGGAACAAGCGGTCCTAGATCTGATCCTGTGCAATGAGACAGGATTGATTCAGGATCTCATAGTTAGGGATCCTCTCGGAAGGAGCAATCACAATATGGTGGAATTTAAAATGCAGTTGGAGGGTGAGAAGGTAAAATCAAGCACTAGAGTTTTGTGCTTAAACAAAGGAGATTACAATGGGATGAGAGAAGAACTAGCTAAGGTAGACTGGGAGCAAAGACTTTATAGTGAAACAGTTGAGAAACAGTGGAGACCCTTCCAAGTGATTTTTCACAGTGCTCAGCAAAGGTTTATACCAACAAAAAGGAAGGTCGGTAAAAAGTGGGAAAATCGACCGTGGATATCTAAGGAAATAAGGGAGAGTATCAAATTGAAGGAAAAAACATACAAAGTAGCAAAGATCAGTGGGAGACTAGAGGACTGGGAAATCTTTAGGGGGCAACAGAAAGCTACTAAAAAAGCTATAAAGACGAGTAAGATAGATTATGAGAGTAAACTTGCTCAGAATATATAAACAGATAGTAAAAGTTTCTACAAATACATAATACAAAAAAGAGTGGCTAAGGTAAATATTGGTCCTTTAGAGGATGAGAAGGGAGATTTAATAATGGGAGATGAGGAAATGGCTGAGGAACTGAACAGGTTTTTTGGGTTGGTCTTCACAGTGGAAGACACAAATAACATGCCAGTGACTGATGGAAATGAGGCTATGACAGGTGAGGACCTTGAGAGGATTGTTATCACCAAGGAGGTAGTGATGGGCAAGCTAATGGGGCTAAAGGTAGACAAGTCTCCTGGACCTGATGGAATGCATCCCAGAGTGCTAAAAGAGATGGCTAGGGAAATTGCAAATGCACTAGTGATAATTTACCAAAATTCACTTGACTCTGGGGTGGTCCCGGTGGATTGGAAATTAGCAAACGTGACACCACTGTTTAAAAAAGGAGGTAGGCAGAAAGCGGGTAATTATAGGCCAGTGAGCTTAACTTCGGTAGTGGGGAAGATGCTGGAATCTATCATCAAGGAAGAAATAGCGAGGCATCTGGATGGAAATTGTCCCATTGGACAGACGCAGCATGGGTTCATAAAGGGCAGGTCGTGCCTAACTAATATAGTGGAATTTTTTGAGGACATTAACAGTGCGGTAGATAACCGGGAGCCAATGGATGTGGTATATCTGGATTTCCAGAAAGCCTTTGACAAGGTGCCACACGAAAGATTGTTGCATAAGATAAAGATGCATGGCATTAAGGGGAAAGTAGTAGCATGGATAGAGGATTGGTTAATTAATAGAAAGCAAAGAGTGGGGGTTAATGGGTGTTTCTCTGGTTGGCAATCAGTAGCTAGTGGTGTCCCTCAGGGATCAGTGTTGGGCCCACAACTGTTCACAATTTACATAGATGATTTGGAGTTGGGGACCAAGGGCAATGTGTCCAAGTTTGCAGACGACACTAAGATAAGTGGTAAAGCAAAAAGTGCAGAGGATACTGGAAGTCTGCAGAGGGATTTGGATAGGCTAAGTGAATGGGCTAGGGTCTGGCAGATGGAATACAATGTTGACAAATGTGAGGTTATCCATTTTGGTAGGAATAACAGCAAAAGGGATTATCATTTAAATGATAAAATATTAAAACATGCTGCTGTGCAGAGAGACCTGGGTGTGCAAGTGCCTGAGTTGCAAAAAGTTGGTTTACAGGTGCAACAGGTGATTAAGAAGGCAAATTGAATGTTGTCCTTCATTGCTAGAGGGATGGAGTTTAAGACTAGGGAGGTTCTGCTGCAATTGTATAAGGTGTTAGTGAGGCCACACCTGGAGTATTGTGTTCAGTTTTGGTCTCCTTACTTGAGAAAGGACGTACTGGCACTGGAGGGTGTGCAGAGGAGATTCACTAGGTTAATCCCAGAGCTGAAGGGGTTGGATTACGAGGAGAGGTTGAGTAGACTGGGACTGTACTTTTGAATTTAGAAGGATGAGGGGGGATCTTACAGAAACAAATAAAATTATGAAGCGAATAGATAGGATAGATGCGGGCAGGTTGTTTCCACTGGCGGGTGAAAGCAGAACTAGGGGGCATAGCTTCAAAATAAGGGGAAGTAGATTTAGGACTGAGTTTAGGAGGAACTTCTTCACCCAAAGGGTTGTGAATCTAAGGAATTCCTTGCCCAGTGAAGCAGTAGAGGCTCCTTCATTAAATGTTTTTAAGATAAAGATAGATAGTTTTTTGAAGAATGAAGGGATTAAGGGTTATGGTGTTCGGGCCGGAAAGTGGAGCTGAGTCCACAAAAGATCAGCCATGATCTCATTGAATGGCGGAGCAGGCTCGAGGGGTCAGATGGCCTACTCCTGCTCCTAGTTCTTATGTTCATATGTTCTTATGTAACTGTACCCCAACCACCCTTAACAGCACAATCTGTCCCCGAACCACCCCGATCAACACAAACTGTACCCCAACCACTCCTATCAACACAATCTGTACCCCAACCACCCCTAACAACACAAACTGTACCCAACCACCCCGATCAACACAATCTGTACCCCAACCACCCCAACCAACAAAGAACTGTACCCCAACCGCCCCGATCAACACAAACTGTACCCCAACCGCCCCGATCAACACAATCTGTACCCCAACCACCCCCATCAACACAATCTGTACCCCAACCACCCCTATCAACACAAACCGTACCCCAACCACCCCTATCAACACAATCTGTACCCCAACCACCCCGATCAACACAAACTGTACCCCAACCACCCCTATCAACACAAACTGTACCCCAACCGCCCCGATCAACACAAACTGTACCCCAACCACTCCTATCAACACAATCTGTACCCCAACCACCCCTATCAACACAAACTGTACCCCAACCGCCCCGATCAACACAAACTGTACCCCAACCACCCCTATCAACACAAACTGTACCCCAACCACCCCTATCAACACAAACTGTACCCCAACCGCCCCGATCAACACAAACTGTACCCCAACCGCCCCGATCAACACAATCTGTACCCCAACCATCCCTATCAACACAATCTGTACCCCAACCACCCCTATCAACACAAACTGTACCCCAACCACCCCGATCAACACAAACTGTACCCCAACCACCCCTATCAACACAAACTGTACCCCAACCACCCCTAACAACACAAACTGTACCCCAACCACCCCTATCAACACAATCTGTACCCCAACCACCCCTATCAACACAATCTGTACCCCAATCACCCCGATCAACACAATCTGTACCCCAACCACCCCGATCAACACAATCTGTACCCCAACAACCCCTATCAACACAATCTGTACCCCAACAACCCATATCAACACAAACTGTACCCCAACCACCCCTATCAACACAATCTGTACCCCAACCACCCCTATCAATACAATCTGTACCCCAACCACCCCTTTAATCTTTACCCATGTCTCCCACATATGTCTCCTCATATTCGTCAAACCCATTGCTCTCAATCTATCTCACTCCCACCCTCTCCTCGTCTCCCTCAATCCCACCCCCTCCCCATCTCCCTCAATCCCACCCTCTCCCCATCTCCGTCAATCCCACCCTCTCCCCATCTCCGTCAATCCCACCCTCTCACCATCTCCGTCAATCCCACCCTCTCCCCATCTCCGTCAATCCCACCCTCTCACCATCTCCGTCAATCCCACCCTCTCCCCATCTCCGTCAATCCCACCCTCTCCCCATCTCCCTCAATCCCACCCTCTCCCCATCTCCGTCAATCCCACCCTCTCCTCATACCCGTCAGTACCAACTTCCCAATTACCCCCCAGTTCTCTAGCACCAACATCCCTGTGATCAGATAGAATTAGTTAATCAATCTCCTGATGTTTACATCTGAGTTTTGTCAGCTAATGTTTCAGCAAAATAACAATTCTCCTGGCAGTCTCCTGAGCCTGAGACAGAGACACATTTGGGTGTTAAAGTGTGTCACCTCACACACTCCAAGAGTAAATTCTATCTGCCACGTGTCTGCCCATTTCACCACCCCGTCTACATCTTCCTGTAAATCCCGAGGGAATATTACAGCACCTCGTCCTGAATGGATATTACAGCACTCTGTCTCGGGGGGGGATATTACAGCACTCTGTCTCGGGGGGGGATATTACAGCACTCTGTCTCGGGGGGGGATATTACAGCACTCTGTCTCGGGGGGGGGATATTACAGCACTCTGTCTCGGGGGGGGGATATTACAGCACTCTGTCTCGGGGGGGGGATATTACAGCACTCTGTCTCGGGGGTATATTACAGCACTCTGTCTCGGGGGGGGGATATTACAGCACTCTGTCTCGGGGAGGATATTACAGCACTCTGTCTCGGGGGGGGATATTACAGCACTCTGTCTCGGGGGGATATTACAGCACTCTGTCTCGGGGGGGATATTACAGCACTCTGTCTCGGGGGGGGATATTACAGCACTCTGTCTCGGGGGGATATTACAGCACTCTGTCTCGGAGGAATATTATAGCACTCTGTCTCGGGGGTATATTACAGCACTATCAACACAATCTGTACCCCAACCACCCCTATCAACACAATCTGTACCCCAACCACCCCTATCAACACAAACTGTACCCCAACCACCCCTATCAACACAAACTGTACCCCAACCACCCCTATCAACACAAACTGTACCCCAACCACCCCTATCAACACAATCTGTACCCCAACCACCCCTATCAACACAAACTGTACCCCAACCACCCCTAACAGCACAATCTGTACCCCAACCACCCCTATCAATACAATCTGTACCCCAACCACCCCTATCAACACAAACTGTACCCCAACCACCCCTATCAACACAATCTGTACCCCAACCACCCCCATCAACACAAACTGTACCCCAACCACCCCTATCAACACAATCTGTACCCCAACCACCCCCATCAACACAAACTGTACCCCAACCACCCCTATCAACACAAACTGTACCCCAACCACCCCTATCAACACAAACTGTACCCCAACCACCCCTATCAACACAATCTGTACCCCAACCACCCCTATCAACACAATCTGTACCCCAACCACCCCTATCAATACAAACTGTACCCCAACCACCCCTATCAACACAAACTGTACCCCAACCACCCCTATCAACACAAACTGTACCCCAACCACCCCTATCAACACAAACTGTACCCCAACCACCCCCATCAACGCAAACTGTACCCCAACCACCCCCATCAACACAAACTGTACCCCAACCACCCCTATCAATACAATCTGTACCCCAACCACCCCTATCAACGCAAACTGTATCCCAACCACCCCCATCAACACAAACTGTACCCCAACCACCCCTATCAATACAATCTGTACCCCAACCACCCCTATCAACACAAACTGTACCCCAACCACCCCTATCAACACAATCTGCACCCCAACCACTCCTATCAACACAAACTGTACCCCAACCACCCCTATCAACACAATCTGTACCCCAACCACCCCTGTCAACTCAATCTGTACCCCTACCACCCCATCAATACAATTGGCTTTAATCTTTTCCCATGTCTCCCACATATGTCTCCTCATATTCGTCAAACCCATTGCTCCCAATCTATCTCACTTCCACCCTCTCCTCGTCTCCCTCAATCCCACCCCCTCCCCATCTCCCTCAATCCCACCCTCTCCCCATCTCCGTCAATCCCACCCTCTCCCCATCTCCGTCAATCCCACCCTCTCACCATCTCCGTCAATCCCACCCTCTCCCCATCTCCGTCAATCCCACCCTCTCACCATCTCCGTCAATCCCACCCTCTCCCCATCTCCGTCAATCCCACCCTCTCCCCATCTCCCTCAATCCCACCCTCTCCCCATCTCCGTCAATCCCACCCCCTCCCCATCTCCGTCAATCCCACCCTCTCACCATCTCCGTCAATCCCACCCTCTCCCCATCTCCGTCAATCCCACCCTCTCACCATCTCCGTCAATCCCACCCTCTCCCCATCTCCGTCAATCCCACCCTCTCCCCATCTCCCTCAATCCCACCCTCTCCCCATCTCCGTCAATCCCACACTCTGCTCATACCCGTCAGTACCAACTTCCCAATTACCCCTCAGTTCTCTAGCACCAACATCCCGGTGATCAGATAGAATTAGTTAATCAATCTCCTGATGTTTACATCTGAGTTTTGTCAGCTAATGTTTCAGCAAAATAACAATTCTCCTGGCAGTCTCCTGAGCCTGAGACAGAGACACATTTGGGTGTTAAAGTGTGTCACCTCACACACTCCAAGAGTAAATTCTATCTGCCACGTGTCTGCCCATTTCACCACCCCGTCTACATCTTCCTGTAAATCCCGAGGGAATATTACAGCACCTCGTCCTGAATGGATATTACAGCACTCTGTCTCGGGGGGATATTACAGCAATCTGTCTCGGGGGTATATTACAGCACTCTGTCTCGGGGGGGGATATTACAGCACACTGTCTCGGGGGGGATATTACAGCACTCTGTCTCGGGGGGGATATTACAGCACTCTGTCTCGGGGGGGGATATTACAGCACTCTGTCTCGGGGGTATATTACAGCACTCTGTCTCGGGGGGGGATATTACAGCACTCTGTCTCGGGGGGGATATTACAGCACTCTGTCTCGGGGGGATATTACAGCACTCTGTCTCGGGGGGGATATTACAGCACTCTGTCTCGGGGGGGGATATTACAGCACTCTGTCTCGGGGGGATATTACAGCACTCTGTCTCGGGGGTATATTACAGCACTCTGTCTCGGGAGGGGGATATTACAGCACTCTGTCTCGGGGGGGATATTACAGCACTCTGTCTCGGGGGGGGGGATATTACAGCACTCTGTCTCGGGGGGATATTACAGCACTCTGTCTCGGGGGTATATTACAGCACTCTGTCTCGGGGGGATATTACAGCACTCTGTCTAGGGGGGATATTACAGCACTCTGTCTCGGGGGGGGATATTACAGCACTCTGTCTCGGGGGGGGATATTACAGCACTCTGTCTCGGGGGGATATTACAGCACTCTGTCTCGGGGGAATATTACAGCACTCTGTCTCGGGGGGGATATTACAGCACTCTGTCTAGGGGGGATATTACAGCACTCTGTCTCGGGGGGGGATATTACAGCACTCTGTCTCGGGGGGGGATATTACAGCACTCTGTCTCGGGGGGATATTACAGCACTCTGTCTCGGGGGGATATTACAGCACTCTGTCTCGGGGGGATATTACAGCACTCTGTCTCGGGGGGATATTACAGCACTCTGTCTCGGGGGGATATTACAGCACTCTGTCTCGGGGGATATTACAGCACTCTGTCTTGGGGGGATATTACAAAACCCAATCTCGAGAGGAGATTACAACACCCAATCTCAAATGGATATTACAGCACCCAGTTCTGAATGGACATTACAGCATTCTGTTTAGGGGGGATATTACAGCACCCAGTCTAGAGAGGATATTACAACACCCAATCTCGAATAGATATTACAGCACCCAGTTCTGAATGGATAGTACAGCACTCTGTCTCGGGGGAATATTACAGCACTCTGTCTCGGGGGAATATTACAGCACTCTGTCTAGGGGGATATTACAAAACCCAATCTCGAGAGGAGATTACAACACCCAATCTCAAATGGATATTACAGCACCCAGTTCTGAATGGACATTACAGCACTCTGTTTAGGGGGGATATTACAGCACCCAGTCTTGAGAGGATATTACAACACCCAATCTCGAATAGATATTACAGCACCCAGTTCTGAACGGATAGTACAGCACTCTGTATCGGGGGAATATTACAGCACCCAGTCCTGAGGGGATATTACCTGATCCAGTCTGAAGGGGATATTACAGCACCCAATCCCAAGGGGATATTGTAGGACCCAGTCCCAACAGCATGTTACAGCACCTAGTCACAAGTACATATTACAGCACCCAGTCCTGAGGGGATATTGCAGCACCCAATCCTGAGTAGATGAATGAAATGAAATGAAATGAAAATCGCTTATTGTCACAAGTAGGCTTCAATGAAGTTACTGTGAAAAGCCCCTAGTCGCCACATTCCGGCGCCTGTTCGGGGAGGCTGGTACGGGAATTGAACCGTGCTGCTGGCCTGCCTTGGTCTGCTTTCAAAGCCAGCGATTTAGCCCAGTGTGCTAAACCAGATATTACAGCACCCAGTCCTGAGGGGGTATTACAGCACCCAGCCCCAAGGTGATAGAATGACTCCCAGCCCCATTACAGTGGATGTTACAGCAGCCAGCACCCAACGTATTCTCACATTCTCCTTCCACCGTGAGTGGATGATATGTTCATTTCCTCACCACAGCAACACCGTGACTAATTGGCAGTTTAAATGATGTTGTTCCATTTTTGTTCAGGGGAAAGGTAAAGACAAGGGAGCAAAGAAGAAAGAGAAGGACTTCACTGCAAATAGGTAAACGGTTCAAAGACTGCCTTCTAATCTCTCAGCACAATGTGACCCTCGGGCTGATGAGGGAGGTGGTGTGTGAGTCATTCCACCATCAATAACGTCATTCTGTTGACTCCATCACCTGCACTGATAATCTAGTGCATAAAGCGCAGCTACAGTGGGCATTCGCACTCAGTTGGGCATCTATCTGATTTTGGGTAGATCCGGGATAGCAAAAGATCACACCACACCCTCCTGTCCTTGACCACTGGCTAAATATGTTGACCCTATCCTAACAGATGTGACTTCCTCCTGGTACAAAGCATCCGGGTAACTATTCTGATATGTCTCAGTGTCCGCAGTTCAGCCTCCCCCTCCCTGATGTGTCGCCGTGTCCGCAGCTCAGCCTCCCTGATGTGTCTCAGTGTCCGCAGCTCAGCCTCCCTGATGTGTCGCCGTGTCCGCAGCTCAGCCTCCCTGAAGTGTCTCAGTGTCCGCAGCTCAGCCTCCCTGATGTGTCTCAGTGTCCACAGCTCAGCCTCCCTGATGTGTCTCAGTGTCCGCAGCTCAGCCTCCCTGATGTGTCTCAGTGTCCGCAGCTCAGCCTCCCTGATGTGTCTCAGTGTCCGCAGCTCAGCCTCCCTGATGTGTCGCCGTGTCCGCAGCTCAGCCTCCCTGATGTGTCTCAGTGTCCGCAGCTCAGCCTCCCTGATGTGTCTCAGTGTCCACAGCTCAGCCTCCCTGATGTGTCTCAGTGTCCGCAGCTCAGCCTCCCTGATGTGTCTCAGTGTCCACAGCTCAGCCTCCCTGATGTGTCTCAGTGTCCGCAGCTCAGCCTCCCTGATGTGTCTCAGTGTCCGCAGCTCAGCCTCCCTGATGTGTCTCAGTGTCGGCAGCTCAGCCTCCCTGATGTGTCTCAGTGTCCGCAGCTCAGCCTCCCTGATGTGTCTCCGTGTCCGCAGCTCAGCCTCCCTGATGTGTCTCAGTGTCCGCAGCTCAGCCTCCCTGATGTGTCTCAGTGTCCGCAGCTCAGCCTCCCTGATGTGTCGCCGTGTCCGCAGCTCAGCCTCCCTGATGTGTCTCAGTGTCCGCAGCTCAGCCTCCCTGATGTGTCTCAGTGTCGGCAGCTCAGCCTCTCTGATGTGTCTCAGTGTCCGCAGCTCAGCCTCCCTGATGTGTCTCAATGTCGGCAGCTCAGCCTCCCTGATGTGTCTCAGTGTCCGCAGCTCAGCCTCCCTGATGTGTCTCAGTGTCGGCAGCTCAGCCTCTCTGATGTGTCTCAGTGTCCGCAGCTCAGCCTCCCTGATGTGTCTCAATGTCGGCAGCTCAGCCTCCCTGATGTGTCACAGTGTCCGCAGCTCAGTCTCCCTGATGTGTCTCAGTGTCCGCAGCTCAGCCTCCATGATGTGTCTCAGTGTCGGCAGCTCAGCCTCTCTGATGTGTCTCAGTGTCCGCAGCTCAGCCTCCCTGATGTGTCTCAGTGTCGGCAGCTCAGCCTCTCTGATGTGTCTCAATGTCGGCAGCTCAGCCTCCCTGATGTGTCTCAGTGTCCGCAGCTCAGCCTCCCTGATGTGTCTCAGTGTCCGCAGCTCAGCCTCCCTGATGTGTCTCAGTGTCCGCAGCCCAGCCTCCCTGATGTGTCTCAGTGTCCGCAGCTCAGCCTCCCTGATGTGTCTCAGTGTCGGCAGCTCAGCCTCCCTGTTGTGTCTCAGTGTCCGCAGCTCAGCCTCCCTGATGTGTCTCAGTGTCCGCAGCTCAGCCTCCCTGTTGTGTATCAGTGTCCGCAGCTCAGCCTCCCTGATGTGTCTCAGAGTCCGCAGCTCAGCCTCCCTGATGTGTCTCAGTGTCCGCAGCTCAGCGTCCCTGTTGTGTATCAGTGTCCGCAGCTCCTCCTCCCTGATGTGTCTCAGTGTCCGCAGCTCAGCCTCCCTGATGTGTCTCAGTGTCCGCAGCTCAGCCTCCCTGATGTGTAACAGTGTCGGCAGCTCAGCCTCCCCCTGCCCGATGTGTCTCAGTGTCCACAGTTCAGCCTCCCTGATGTGTCTCAGTGTCCGCAGTTCAGCCTCCCTGATGTGTCTCAGTGTCCGCAGCTCCTCCTCCCTGATGTGTCTCAGTGTCCGCAGCTCAGCCTCCCTGATGTGTCTCAGTGTCCGCAGCTCAGCCTCCCTAATGTGTAACAGTGTCGGCAGCTCAGCCTCCCCCTGCCCGATGTGTCTCAGTGTCCGCAGCTCAGCCTCCCCCTGCCCGATGTGTCTCAGTGTCCACAGTTCAGCCTCCCTGATGTGTCTCAGTGTCCGCATCTCAGCCTCCCTGATGTGTCTCAGTGTCCGCATCTCAGCCTCCCTGATGTGTCTCAGTGTCCGCAGCTCAGCCTCCCTGATGTGTCTCAGTGTCCGCAGCTCAGCCTCCCTGATGTGTCTCAGTGTCCGCAACTCAGCCTCCCTGCTGTGGCTTAGTGTCCACAACGCAGCCTCCTTAATGTGTCACAGTGTCCGCAGCTCAGCCTCCCTGAGGTGTCTCAGTGTACGCAGCTCAGCCTCCCTGAGGTGTCTCAGTGTCCACAGCTCAGCCTCCCTGTTGTGTCTCAGTGTCCGCAGCTCAGTCTCCCCCTCCCTGATGTGTCTCAGTGTCCGCAGCTCAGCCTCCCCCTCCCTGAGGTGTCTCAGTGTCCGCAGCTCAGCCTCCCTGTTGTGTCTCAGTGTCCGCAGCTCAGTCTCCGCCTCCCTGCTGTGGCTTAGTGTCCACAACGCAGCCTCCTTAATGTGTCCTAGTGTCCGCAACTCAGCCTCCCTGATGTGTCTCAGTGTCCGCAGCTCAGCCTCCCTGATGTGTCACAGTGTCCGCAGCTCAGCCTCCCTGATGTGTCTCAGTGTCCGCAGCTCAGCCTCCCTGAGGTGTCTCAGTGTCCGCAGCTCAGCCTCCCTGAGGTGTCTCAGTGTCCGCAGCTCAGCCTCCCTGAGGTGTCTCAGTGTCCGCAGCTCAGCCTCCCTGTTGTGTCTCAGTGTCCGCAGCTCAGTCTCCCCCTCCCTGATGTGTCTCAGTGTCCGCAGCTCAGCCTCCCCCTCCCTGAGGTGTCTCAGTGTCCGCAGCTCAGCCTCCCTGTTGTGTCTCAGTGTCCGCAGCTCAGTCTCCCCCTCCCTGATGTGTCTCAGTGTCCACAGCTCAGCCTCCCCCTCCCTGATGTGTCTCAGTGTCCGCAGCTCAGCCTCCCTGATTGGTCTCAGTGTCCGCAGCTCAGCCTCCCTGATGTGTCTCAGTGTCCGCAGCTCAGTCTCCCTGATGTGTCTCAGTGTCCGCAACTCAGCCTCCCTGATGTGTCTCAGTGTCCGCAGCTCAGCCTCCCTGATGTGTCTCAGTGTCCGCAGCTCAGCCTCCCCCTCCCTGATGTGTCTCAGTGTCCGCAGCTCAGCCTCCCTGAGGTGTCTCAGTGTCCGCAGCTCAGCCTCCCTTAGGTGTCTCAGTGTCCGCATCTCAGCCTCCCTGTTGTGTCTCAGTGTCCGCAGCTCAGTCTCCCCCTCCCTGATGTGTCTCAGTGTCCGCAGCTCAGCCTCCCCCTCCCTGAGGTGTCTCAGTGTCCGCAGCTCAGCCTCCCTGTTGTGTCTCAGTGTCCGCAGCTCAGTCTCCCCCTCCCTGATGTGTCTCAGTGTCCGCAGCTCAGCCTCCCCCTCCCTGATGTGTCTCAGTGTCCGCAGCTCAGCCTCCCTGATTGGTCTCAGTGTCCGCAGCTCAGCCTCCCTGTTGTGTCTCAGTGTCCGCAGCTCAGTCTCCCCCTCCCTGATGTGTCTCAGTGTCCGCAGCTCAGTCTCCCTGATGTGTCGCAGTGTCCGCAGCTCAGACTCCCTGATGTGTCTCAGTGTCCGCAGCTCAGCCTCCCTGATGTGTCTCCGCGTCCGCAGCTCAGTCTCCCTGATGTGTCGCAGTGTCCGCAGCTCAGCCTCCCTGATGTGTCTCAGTGTCCGCAGCTCAGCCTCCCTCATGTGTCTCCGCGTCCGCAGCTCAGCCTCCCTGATGTGTCTCCGTGTCCGCAGCTCAGCTTCCCCCTCCCTGATGTGTCTCAGTGTCCGCAGCTCAGCCTCCCTGATGTGTCTCAGTGTCCGCAGCTCAGCCTCCCTGATGTGTCTCAGCGTCCGGAGCTCAGCCACCCTGATTGGTCTCAGTGTCCGCAGCTCAGCCTCCCTGATGTGTCTCAATGTCCGCAGCTCAGCCTCCCTGATGTGTCTCAGCGTCCGCAGCTCAGTCTCACTGATGTGTCTCAATGTCCGCAACGCAGCCTCCCTGATGTGTCTCAGTGTCCACAGCTCAGCCTCCCTGATGTGTCTCAGTGTCCGCAACGCAGCCTCCCTGATGTGTCTCAGTATCCGCAACGCAGCCTCCCTGATATGTCTCAGTGTCCGCAGCTCAGCCTCCCTCATGTGTCTCAGCGTCCGCAGCTCAGTCTCACTGATGTGTCTCAGTGTCGGCAGCTCAGCCTCCCTGATGTGTCTCAGTGTCCGCAGCTCAGCCTCCCTGTTGTGTCTCAGTGTCCGCAGCTCAGTCTCCCTGATGTGTCTCAGTGTCCGCAGCTCAGCCTCCCTGATGTGTCTCAGTGTCCGCAGCTCAGCCTCCCTGATGTGTCTCAGCGTCCACAGCTCAGCCTCCCTGTTGTGTCTCAGTGTCCGCAGCTCAGTCTCCCCCTCCCTGATGTGTCTCAGTGTCCGCAGCTCAGCCTCCCCCTCCCTGAGGTGTCTCAGTGTCCGCAGCTCAGCCTCCCTGTTGTGTCTCAGTGTCCGCAGCTCAGTCTCCCCCTCCCTGCTGTGGCTTAGTGTCCACAACGCAGCCTCCTTAATGTGTCCTAGTGTCCGCAACTCAGCCTCCCTGATGTGTCTCAGTGTCCGCAGCTCAGCCTCCCTGATGTGTCACAGTGTCCGCAGCTCAGCCTCGCTGATGTGTCTCAGTGTCCGCAACTCAGCCTCCCTGATGTGTCTCAGTGTCCGCAGCTCAGCCTCCCTGATGTGTCTCAGTGTCCGCAGCTCAGCCTCCCCCTCCCTGATGTGTCTCAGTGTCCGCAGCTCAGCCTCCCTGAGGTGTCTCAGTGTCCGCAGCTCAGCCTCCCTTAGGTGTCTCAGTGTCCGCATCTCAGCCTCCCTGTTGTGTCTCAGTGTCCGCAGCTCAGTCTCCCCCTCCCTGATGTGTCTCAGTGTCCGCAGCTCAGCCTCCCCCTCCCTGAGGTGTCTCAGTGTCCGCAGCTCAGCCTCCCTGTTGTGTCTCAGTGTCCGCACCTCAGTCTCCCCCTCCCTGATGTGTCTCAGTGTCCGCAGCTCAGCCTCCCCCTCCCTGATGTGTCTCAGTGTCCGCAGCTCAGCCTCCCTGATTGGTCTCAGTGTCCGCAGCTCAGCCTCCCTGATGTGACTCAGTGTCCGCAGCTCAGCCTCCCTGATGTGTCTCAGTGTCCGCAGCTCAGTCTCCCTGATGTGTCGCAGTGTCCGCAGCTCAGACTCCCTGATGTGTCTCAGTGTCCGCAGCTCAGCCTCCCTGATGTGTCTCCGCGTCCGCAGCTCAGTCTCCCTGATGTGTCGCAGTGTCCGCAGCTCAGCCTCCCTGATGTGTCTCAGTGTCCGCAGCTCAGCCTCCCTCATGTGTCTCCGCGTCCGCAGCTCAGTCTCCCTGATGTGTCGCAGTGTCCACAGCTCAGTCTCCCTGATGTGTCGCAGTGTCCGCAGCTCAGCCTCCCTGATGTGTCTCAGTGTCCGCAGCTCAGCCTCCCTGATGTGTCTCCGTGTCCGCAGCTCAGCCTCCCCATCCCTGATGTGTCTCAGTGTCCGCAGCTCAGCCTCCCTGATGTGTCTCAGTGTCCGCAGCTCAGCCTCCCTGATGTGTCTCAGCGTCCGGAGCTCAGCCACCCTGATTGGTCTCAGTGTCCGCAGCTCAGCCTCCCTGATGTGTCTCAATGTCCGCAGCTCAGCCTCCCTGATGTGTCTCAGCGTCCGCAGCTCAGTCTCACTGATGTGTCTCAATGTCCGCAACGCAGCCTCCCTGATGTGTCTCAGTGTCCACAGCTCAGCCTCCCTGATGTGTCTCAGTGTCCGCAACGCAGCCTCCCTGATGTGTCTCAGTATCCGCAACGCAGCCTCCCTGATATGTCTCAGTGTCCGCAGCTCAGCCTCCCTCATGTGTCTCAGCGTCCGCAGCTCAGTCTCACTGATGTGTCTCAGTGTCGGCAGCTCAGCCTCCCTGATGTGTCTCAGTGTCCACAGCTCAGCCTCCCTGAGGTGTCTCAGTGTCCGCAGCTCAGCCTCCCTGTTGTGTCTCAGTGTCCGCAGCTCAGTCTCCCTGATGTGTCTCAGTGTCCGCAGCTCAGCCTCCCTGATGTGTCTCAGTGTCCGCAGCTCAGCCTCCCTGATGTGTCTCAGCGTCCGGAGCTCAGCCACCCTGATTGGTCTCAGTGTCCGCAGCTCAGCCTCCCTGATGTGTCTCAATGTCCGCAGCTCAGCCTCCCTGATGTGTCTCAGCGTCCGCAGCTCAGTCTCACTGATGTGTCTCAGTGTCCGCAACGCAGCCTCCCTGATGTGTCTCAGTGTCCACAGCTCAGCCTCCCTGATGTGTCTCAGTGTCCGCAACGCAGCCTCCCTGATGTGTCTCAGTATCCGCAACGCAGCCTCCCTGATGTCTCTCAGTGTCCGCAGCTCAGCCTCCCTCATGTGTCTCAGCGTCCGCAGCTCAGTCTCACTGATGTGTCTCAGTGTCGGCAGCTCAGCCTCCCTGATGTGTCTCAGTGTCCACAGCTCAGCCTCCCTGATGTGTCTCAGTGTCCGCAGCTCAGCCTCCCTGTTGTGTATCAGTGTCCGCAGCTCAGCCTCTCTGATGTGTCTCAGTGTCCGCAGCTCAGCCTCCCTAATGTGTCTCCGTGTCGGCAGCTCAGCCTCCCTGATGTGTCTCAGTGTCCGCAGCTCAGCCTCCCTGATGTGTCTCAGTGTCCGCAGTTCAGCCTCCCTGATGTGTCTCAGAGTCCGCAGCTCAGCCTCCCTGATGTGTCTCAGTGTCCGCAGCTCAGCGTCCCTGTTGTGTATCAGTGTCCGCAGCTCCTCCTCCCTGATGTGTCTCAGTGTCCGCAGCTCAGCCTCCCTGATGTGTCTCAGTGTCCGCAGCTCAGCCTCCCTGATGTGTAACAGTGTCGGCAGCTCAGCCTCCCCCTGCCCGATGTGTCTCAGTGTCCACAGTTCAGCCTCCCTGATGTGTCTCAGTGTCCGCAGTTCAGCCTCCCTGATGTGTCTCAGTGTCCGCAGCTCCTCCTCCCTGATGTGTCTCAGTGTCCGCAGCTCAGCCTCCCTGATGTGTCTCAGTGTCCGCAGCTCAGCCTCCCTGATGTGTAACAGTGTCGGCAGCTCAGCCTCCCCCTGCCCGATGTGTCTCAGTGTCCGCAGCTCAGCCTACCCCTGCCCGATGTGTCTCAGTGTCCACAGTTCAGCCTCCCTGATGTGTCTCAGTGTCCGCATCTCAGCCTCCCTGATGTGTCTCAGTGTCCGCATCTCAGCCTCCCTGATGTGTCTCAGTGTCCGCAGCTCAGCCTCCCTGATGTGTCTCAGTGTCCGCAGCTCAGCCTCCCTGATGTGTCTCAGTGTCCGCAGCTCAGCCTCCCTGATGTGTCTCAGTGTCCGCAACTCAGCCTCCCTGCTGTGGCTTAGTGTCCACAACGCAGCCTCCTTAATGTGTCACAGTGTCCGCAGCTCAGCCTCCCTGAGGTGTCTCTGTGTACGCAGCTCAGCCTCCCTGAGGTGTCTCAGTGTCCACAGCTCAGCCTCCCTGTTGTGTCTCAGTGTCCGCAGCTCAGTCTCCCCCTCCCTGATGTGTCTCAGTGTCCGCAGCTCAGCCTCCCCCTCCCTGAGGTGTCTCAGTGTCCGCAGCTCAGCCTCCCGGTTGTGTCTCAGTGTCCGCAGCTCAGTCTCCCCCTCCCTGCTGTGGCTTAGTGTCCACAACGCAGCCTCCTTAATGTGTCCTAGTGTCCGCAACTCAGCCTCCCTGATGTGTCTCAGTGTCCGCAGCTCAGCCTCCCTGATGTGTCACAGTGTCCGCAGCTCAGCCTCCCTGATGTGTCTCAGTGTCCGCAGCTCAGCCTCCCTGAGGTGTCTCAGTGTCCGCAGCTCAGCCTCCCTGAGGTGTCTCAGTGTCCGCAGCTCAGCCTCCCTGTTGTGTCTCAGTGTCCGCAGCTCAGTCTCCCCCTCCCTGATGTGTCTCAGTGTCCGCAGCTCAGCCTCCCCCTCCCTGAGGTGTCTCAGTGTCCGCAGCTCAGCCTCCCTGTTGTGTCTCAGTGTCCGCAGCTCAGTCTCCCCCTCCCTGATGTGTCTCAGTGTCCACAGCTCAGCCTCCCCCTCCCTGATGTGTCTCAGTGTCCGCAGCTCAGCCTCCCTGATTGGTCTCAGTGTCCGCAGCTCAGCCTCCCTGATGTGTCTCAGTGTCCGCAGCTCAGTCTCCCTGATGTGTCTCAGTGTCCGCAACTCAGCCTCCCTGATGTGTCTCAGTGTCCGCAGCTCAGCCTCCCTGATGTGTCTCAGTGTCCGCAGCTCAGCCTCCCCCTCCCTGATGTGTCTCAGTGTCCGCAGCTCAGCCTCCCTGAGGTGTCTCAGTGTCCGCAGCTCAGCCTCCCTTAGGTGTCTCAGTGTCCGCATCTCAGCCTCCCTGTTGTGTCTCAGTGTCCGCAGCTCAGTCTCCCCCTCCCTGATGTGTCTCAGTGTCCGCAGCTCAGCCTCCCCCTCCCTGAGGTGTCTCAGTGTCCGCAGCTCAGCCTCCCTGTTGTGTCTCAGTGTCCGCAGCTCAGTCTCCCCCTCCCTGATGTGTCTCAGTGTCCGCAGCTCAGCCTCCCCCTCCCTGATGTGTCTCAGTGTCCGCAGCTCAGCCTCCCTGATTGGTCTCAGTGTCCGCAGCTCAGCCTCCCTGATGTGACTCAGTGTCCGCAGCTCAGCCTCCCTGATGTGTCTCAGTGTCCGCAGCTCAGCCTCCCTGATGTGTCTCAGTGTCCGCAGCCCAGCCTCCCTGATGTGTCTCAGTGTCCGCAGCTCAGCCTCCCTGATGTGTCTCAGTGTCCGCAGCTCAGTCTCCCTGATGTGTCTCAGCGTCCGCAGCTCAGCCTCCCTGATGTGTCTCCGCGTCCGCAGCTCAGTCTCCCTGATGTGTCGCAGTGTCCGCAGCCCAGCCTCCCTGATGTGTCTCAGTGTCCGCAGCTCAGCCTCCCTCATGTGTCTCCGCGTCCGCAGCTCAGTCTCCCTGATGTGTCTCAGTGTCCGCAGCTCAGCCTCCCTGATGTGTCTCAGCGTCCGGAGCTCAGCCACCCTGATTGGTCTCAGTGTCCGCAGCTCAGCCTCCCTGATGTGTCTCAATGTCCGCAGCTCAGCCTCCCTGATGTGTCTCAGCGTCCGCAGCTCAGTCTCACTGATGTGTCTCAATGTCCGCAACGCAGCCTCCCTGATGTGTCTCAGTGTCCACAGCTCAGCCTCCCTGATGTGTCTCAGTGTCCGCAACGCAGCCTCCCTGATGTGTCTCAGTATCCGCAACGCAGCCTCCCTGATATGTCTCAGTGTCCGCAGCTCAGCCTCCCTCATGTGTCTCAGCGTCCGCAGCTCAGTCTCACTGATGTGTCTCAGTGTCGGCAGCTCAGCCTCCCTGATGTGTCTCAGTGTCCACAGCTCAGCCTCCCTGATGTGTCTCAGTGTCCGCAGCTCAGCCTCCCTGATGTGTCTCAGCGTCCGGAGCTCAGCCACCCTGATTGGTCTCAGTGTCCGCAGCTCAGCCTCCCTGATGTGTCTCAATGTCCGCAGCTCAGCCTCCCTGATGTGTCTCAGCGTCCGCAGCTCAGTCTCACTGATGTGTCTCAGTGTCCGCAACGCAGCCTCCCTGATGTGTCTCAGTGTCCACAGCTCAGCCTCCCTGATGTGTCTCAGTGTCCGCAACGCAGCCTCCCTGATGTGTCTCAGTATCCGCAACGCAGCCTCCCTGATGTCTCTCAGTGTCCGCAGCTCAGCCTCCCTCATGTGTCTCAGCGTCCGCAGCTCAGTCTCACTGATGTGTCTCAGTGTCGGCAGCTCAGCCTCCCTGATGTGTCTCAGTGCCCACAGCTCAGCCTCCCTGAGGTGTCTCAGTGTCCGCAGCTCAGCCTCCCTGTTGTGTCTCAGTGTCCGCAGCTCAGCCTCCCTGATGTGTCTCAGTGTCCGCAGCTCAGCCTCCCTGAGGTGTCTCAGTGTCCGCAGCTCAGCCTCCCTGAGGTGTCTCAGTGTCCGCAGCTCAGCCTCCCTGTTGTGTCTCAGTGTCCGCAGCTCAGCCTCCCTGAGGTGTCTCAGTGTCCACAGCTCAGCCTCCCTGAGGTGTCTCAGTGTCCGCAGCTCAGCCTCCCTGTTGTGTCTCAGTGTCCGCAGCTCAGCCTCCCTGTTGTGTCTCAGTGTCCGCAGCTCAGCCTCCCTGATGTGTCTCAGTGTCCGCAGCTCAGCCTCCCTGTTGTGTCTCAGTGTCCGCAGCTCAGCCTCCCTGATGGGTCTCAGTGTCCGCAGCTCAGCCTCCCTGATGTGTCTCAGTGTCCGCATTTCAGCCTCCCTGATGTGTCTCAGTGTCCGCAGCTCAGCCTCCCTGATGTGTCTCAGCGTCCGGAGCTCAGCCACCCTGATTGGTCTCAGTGTCCGCAGCTCAGTCTCCCTGATGTGTCTCAGTGTCCGCAGCGCAGCCTCCCTGATGTGTCTCAGTGTCCACAGCTCAGTCTCCCTGATGTGTCTCAGTGTCCGCAGCTCAGTCTCCCTGATGTGTCTCAGTGTCCGCAGCTCAGCCTCCCTGATGTGTCTCAGTGTCCGCAGCTCAGTCCCCCTGATGTGTCTCAGTGTCCACAGCCCAGCCTCCCCCTCCCTGATGTGTCGCAGTGTCCGCAGCTCAGCCTCCCTGATGTGTCTCAGTGTCCGCAGCTCAGCCTCCCTGAGGTGTCTCAGTGTCCGCAGCTCAGCCTCCCTGATGTGTCTCAGTGTCCGGAGCCCAGCCTCCCTGTTGTGTCGCAGTGTCCGCAACGCAGCCTCCCTGTTGTGTCTCAGTGTCCGCAGCTCAGTCCCCCTGATGTGTCTCAGTGTCCGCAGCTCAGCCTCCCGATGTGTCTCTGTGTCCGCAGCTCAGACCCCCTGATGTGTCTCAGTGTCCGCAGCTCAGCCTCCCTGATGTGTCTCAGTGTCCGCAGCTCAGCCTCCCCGATGTGTCTCTGTGTCCGCAGCTCAGTCTCCCTAATGTGTCTCAGTGTCCGCAGCTCAGCCTCCCCTCCCTGATGTGTCCCAGTGTCCGCAGCTCAGCATCCCCCTGCCTGATGTGTCTCAGTGTCCGCAACTCAGCCTCCCTGATGTGTCTCAGTGTCCGCAACTCAGCCTCCCTGATGTGTCTCAGTGTCCGCAGCTCAGCCTCCCTGAAGTGTCTCAGTGTCCGCAGCTCTGCATCTCTGATGTGTCTCAGTGTCCGCAGCTCAGCCTCCCTGAAGTGTCTCAGTGTCCGCAGCTCTGCATCCCTGATGTGTCGCAGTGTCCACATCTCAGCCTCCCTGATGTGTCTCAGTGTCCGCAGCTCAGCCTCCCTGATGTGTCACAGTGTCCGCAGCTCAGCCTCCCTGTTGTGTCTCAGTGTCCGCAGCTCAGCCTCCCTGATGGATCTCAGTGTCCGCAGCTCAGCCTCCCTGATGTGTCTCAGTGTCCACAGCTCAGCCTCCCTGATGTGTCTCAGTGTCCGCAGCTCAGCCTCCCTGAGGTGTCTCAGTGTCCGCAGCTCAGCCTCCCTGATGTGTCGCCGTGTCCGCAGCTCAGCCTCCCTGATGTGTCTCAGTGTCCACAGCTCAGCCTCCCTGATGGGTCTCAGTGTCCGCAGCTCAGCCTCCCTGATGTGTCTCAGTGTCCACAGCTCAGCCTCCCTGATGTGTCACAGTGTCCGCAGCTCAGTCTCCCTGATGTGTCGCTGTGTCCGCAGCTCAGCCTCTCTGATGTGTCTCAGTGTCCACAGCTCAGCCTCCCTGATGTGTCTCAGTGTCCACAGCTCAGCCTCCCTGATGTGTCACAGTGTCCGCAGCTCAGTCTCTCTGATGTGTCTCAGTGTCCGCAGCTCAGCCTCCCTGATGTGTCTCAGTGTCCACAGCTCAGCCTCCCTGATGTGTCACAGTGTCCGCAGCTCAGTCTCCCTGATGTGTCTCAGTGTCCGCAGCTCAGCCTCCCTCATGTGTCTCAGTGTCCGCAACTCAGCCTCCCTGATGTGTCTCAGTTTCCGCATCTCAGCCTCCCTGATGTGCCTCAGTGTCCGCAGCTCAGCCTCCCTGATAGGGGCTGTGTAGCACAGGGCTAAATTGCTCGCTTTGAAAGCAGGCGAACAGGCACCGGAATGTGGCGACTAGGGGCTTTTCTCAGTAACTTCATTTGAAGCCTATTTGTGACAATAAGCGATTTTCAAAACAACAAAGAACAACGAAATGTACAGCACAGGAACAGGCCCTTCGGCCCTCCAAGCCCGTGCCGACCATGCTGCCCGACTAAACTACAATCTTCTACACTCCCCGGGTCCGTATCCCTCTATTCCCATCCTATTCATGTATTTGTCAAGATGCCCCTTAAATGTCACTATCGTCCCTGCTTCCACTACCTCTTCCGGTAGCGAGTTCCAGGCACCCACTACCCTCTGCGTAAAAAACTTGCCTCGTATATCTACTCTAAACCTTGCCCCTCTCACCTTAAACCTATGCCCCCTAGTAATTGACCCCTCTACCCTGGGGAAAAGCCTCTGTCTATCCACTCTGTCTATGCCCCTCATAATTTTGTAGACCTCTATCAGGTCGCCCCTCAACCTGCTTCGTTCCAGTGAGAACAAACCGAGTTTATTCAATCGCTCCTCATAGCTAATGCCCTCCATACCAGGCAACATTCTGGTAAATCTCTTCTGCACCCTCTCGAAAGCCTCCACATCCTTCTGGTAGTGTGGCGACCAGAATTGAACACTATACTCCAAGTGTGGCCTAACTAAGGTTCTATACAGCTGCAACATGACTTGCCAATTCTTATACTCAATGCCCCGGCCAATGAAGGCAAGCATGCCGTATGCCTTCTTGACTACCTTCTCCACCTGTGTAGCCCCTTTCAATGACCTGTGGACCTGTACTCCTAGATCTCTTTGACTTTCAATACTCTTGAGGGTTCTACCATTCACTGTATATTCCCTACCTGCATTAGACCTTCCAAAATGCATTACCTCACATTTGTCCGGATTAAACTCCATCTGCCATCTCTCCGCCCAAGTCTCCAGACAATCTAAATCCTGCTGTATCCTCCGACAGTCCTCATCGCTATCCGCAATTCCACCAACCTTTGTGTCGTCTGCAAACTTACTAATCAGACCAGTTACATTTTCCTCCAAATCATTTATATATACTACAAAGAGCAAAGGTCCCAGCACTGATCCCTGTGGAACACCACTGGTCACAGCCCTCCAATTAGAAAAGCATCCCTCCATTGCTACTCTCTGCCTTCTATGGCCTAGCCAGTTCTGTATCCACCTTGCCAGCTCACCCCTGATCCCGTGTGACTTCACCTTTTGTACTAGTCTACCATGAGGGACCTTGTCAAAGGCCTTACTGAAGTCCATATAGACAACATCTACTGCCCTACCTGCATCAATCATCTTAGTGACCTCCTCGAAAAACTCTATCAAGTTAGTGAGACACGACCTCCCCTTCACAAAACCGTGCTGCCTCTCACTAATACGTCCATTTGCTTCCAAATGGGAGTAGATCCTGTCTCGAAGAATTCTCTCCAGTAATTTCCCTACCACTGAAGTAAGGCTCACCGGCCTGTAGTTCCCGGGATTATCCTTGCTACCCTTCTTAAACAGAGGAACAACATTGGCTATTCTCCAGTCCTCCGGGACATCCCCTGAAGACAGCGAGGATCCAAAGATTTCTGTCAAGGCCTCAGCAATTTCCTCTCCAGCCTCCTTCAGTATTCTGGGGTAGATCCCATCAGGCCCTGGGGACTTATCTACCTTAATATTTTTTAAGACACCCAACACCTCGTCTTTTTGGATCACAATGTGACCCAGGCTATCTACACCCCCTTCTCCAGACTCAACATCTACCAATTCCTTCTCTTTGGTGAATACTGATGCAAAGGATTCATTTAGTACCTCGCCCATTTCCTCTGGCTCCATACATAGATTCCCTTGCCTATCCTTCAGTGGGCCAACCCTTTCCCTGGCTACCCTCTTGCTTTTTATGTACGTGTAAAAAGCCTTGGGATTTTCCTTAACCCTATTTGCCAATGACTTTTCGTGACCCCTTCTAGCCCTCCTGACTCCTTGCTTAAGTTCCTTCCTACTTTCCTTATATTCCACACAGGCTTCGTCTGTTCCCAGCCTTTTAGCCCTGACAAATGCCTCCTTTTTCTTTTTGACGAGGCCTACAATATCACTCGTCATCCAAGGTTCCCGAAAATTGCCGTATTTATCTTTCTTCCTCACAGGAACATGCCGGTCCTGTATTCCTTTCAACTGCCACTTGAAAACCTCCCACATGTCAGATGTTGATTTGCCCTCAAACATCCGCCCCCAATCTGCCTCCCTGATGTGTCTCAGTGTCCACAGCTCAGTCTCCCTGATGTGTCTCAGTGTCCGTATCTCAGCCTCTCTGATGTGTCTCAGTGTCCGCAGCTCAGTCTCGCTAATGTGTCTCAGTGTCCGCAGCTCAGCCTCCCTGATGTGTCTCAATGTCCGCAGCTCAGCCTCCTTGTTGTGTCTCCGTGTCCGCAGCTCAGCCTCCCTGATGTGTTCCAGTGTCCACAGCTCAGCCTCCCTGATGCGTCTCAGTGTCCGCAGCTCAGCCTCCCTGATGTGTTCCAGTGTCCACAGCTCAGCCTCCCTGATGTGTCTCAGTGTCCGCAGCTCAGCCTCCCTGATCTGTCTCAGTGTCCGCAGCTCAGCCTCCCTGATGTGTCTCAGTGTCCGCAGCTCAGCCTCCCTGATGTGTCTCAGTGTCCACAGCTCAGTCTCCCTGATATGTCTCAGTGTCCACATCTCAGCCTCACTGATGTGTCTCAGTGTCCACATCCCAGCCTCCCTGATGTGTCTCAGTGTCCGCAGCTCAGCCTCCCCGATGTGTCTCTGTGTCCGCAGCTCAGTCTCCCTAATGTGTCTCAGTGTCCGCAGCTCAGCCTCCCCTCCCTGATGTGTCTCAGTGTCCGCAGCTCAGCCTCCCTGATGTGTCTCAGTGTCCGCAGCTCAGCCTCCCTGATGTGTCTCAGTGTCCGCAGCTCAGCCTCCCTGATGTGTCTCAGTGTCCGCAGCTCAGCCACCCTGATGTGTCTCAGTGTCCGCAGCTCAGCCTCCCTGATGTGTCTCAGTGTCCGCAGCTCAGCCTCCCTGATGTGTCTCAGTGTCCGCAGCTCAGCCTCCCTGATGTGTCTCAGTGTCCACATCTCAGCCTCACTGATGTGTCGCAGTGTCCGCAGCTCAGCCTCCCTGATGTGTCTCAGTGTCCACATCTCAGCCTCACTGATGTGTCTCAGTGTCCACATCTCAGCCTCCCTGATGTGTCTCAGTGTCCGCAACTCAGACACCCTGATGTGTCCCAGTGTCTGAAGCTCAGCCTCCCTGATGTGTCTCAGTGTCCACATCTCAGCCTCACTGATGTTTCTCAGTGTCCACATCTCAGCCTCCCTGATGTGTCTCAGTGTCCGCAACTCAGACACCCTGATGTGTCCCAGTGTCTGAAGCTCAGCCTCCCTGATGTGTCTCAGTGTCCGCAGCTCAGCCTCGCTGATGTTCTCAGTGTCCGCAGCTCAGCCTCGCTGATGTGTCTCAGTGTCCGCAGCTCAGCCTCCCTGATGTGTCTCAGTGTCCGCAGCTCAGCCTCCCTGATGTGTCTCAGTGTCCACATCTCAGCCTCCCTGATGTGTCTCAGTGTCCACATCTCAGCCTCACTGATGTGTCTCAGTGTCCACATCTCAGCCTCCCTGATGTGTCTCAGTGTCCACAGCTCAGCCTCCCTGATGTGTCTCAGTGTCGGCAGCTCAGCCTCCCTGATGTGTCTCAGTGTCCGCAGCTCAGCCTCACTGATGTGTCTCAGTGTCCGCTGCTCAGCCTCCCTGATGTGTCTCAGGGTCCGCAGCTCAGCCTCCCTGATGTGTCTCAGTGTCCGCAGCTCAGCATCACTGATGTGTCTCAGTGTCCGCAGCTCAGCCTCCCTGATGTGTCACAGTGTCCGCAGCTCAGCCTCCCCCTGCCTGATGTGTCTCAGTGTCCGCAGCTCAGCCTCCCTGATGTGTCTCAGTGTCCGCAGCTCAGTCTCCCTGATGTGTCTCAGTGTCCGCAGCTCAGCCTCCCTGATGTGTCTCGGTGTCCGCAGCTCAGCCTCCCTGATGTGTCTCAGTGTCCGCAGCTCAGCCTCCCTGATGTGTCTCAGTGTCCGCAGCTCAGCCTCCCTGATGAGTTGCAGTGTCCGCAGCTCAGTCTCCCTGATGTGTCTCAGTGTCCGCAGCTCAGCCTCCCTGATGTGTCTCAGTGTCGGCAGCTCAGCCTCCCCCTGCCTGATGTGTCTCAGTGTCCGCAACTCAGCCTCCCTGATGTGTCTCAGTGTCCGCAGCTCAGCCTCCCTGATGTGTCTCAGTGTCCGCAGCTCAGCCTCCCTGATGTGTCTCAGTGTCCGCAGCTCAGCCTCCCTGATGTGTCTCAGTGTCCACATCTCAGCCTCACTGATGTGTCTCAGTGTCCACATCTCAGCCTCACTGATGTGTCTCAGTGTCCACATCTCAGCCTCCCTGATGTGTCTCAGTGTCCGCAACTCAGACACCCTGATGTGTCCCAGTGTCTGAAGCTCAGCCTTCCTGATGTGTCTCAGTGTCCGCAGCTCAGCCTCCCTGATGTGTCACAGTGTCCGCAGCTCAGCCTCGCTGATGTGTCTCAGTGTCCGCAGCTCAGCCTCCCTGATGTGTCTCAGTGTCCGCAGCTCAGCCTCCCTGATGTGTCTCAGTGTCCGCAGCTCAGCCTCACTGATGTGTCTCAGTGTCCACATCTCAGTCTCCCTGATGTGTCTCAGTGTCCACATCTCAGCCTCCCTGATGTGTCTCAGTGTCCACATCTCAGCCTCACTGATGTGTCTCAGTGTCCACATCTCAGCCTCCCTGATGTGTCTCAGTGTCCACAGCTCAGCCTCCCTGATGTGTCTCAGTGTCGGCAGCTCAGCCTCCCTGATGTGTCTCAGTGTCCGCAGCTCAGCCTCACTGATGTGTCTCAGTGTCCGCTGCTCAGCCTCCCTGATGTGTCTCAGTGTCCGCAGCTCAGCCTCCCTGATGTGTCACAGTGTCCGCAGCTCAGCCTCCCCCTGCCTGATGTGTCTCAGTGTCCGCAGCTCAGCCTCCCTGATGTGTCTCAGTGTCCGCAGCTCAGTCTCCCTGATGTGTCTCAGTGTCCGCAGCTCAGCCTCCCTGATGTGTCTCGGTGTCCGCAGCTCAGCCTCCCTGATGTGTCTCAGTGTCCGCAGCTCAGCCTCCCTGATGTGTCTCAGTGTCCGCAGCTCAGCCTCCCTGATGTGTCTCGGTGTCCGCAGCTCAGCCTCCCTGATGTGTCTCAGTGTCCGCAGCTCAGTCTCCCTGATGTGTCTCAGTGTCCGCAGCTCAGCCTCCCTGATGTGTCTCAGTGTCCGCAGCTCAGCCTCCCTGATGAGTTGCAGTGTCCGCAGCTCAGTCTCCCTGATGTGTCTCAGTGTCCGCAGCTCAGCCTCCCTGATGTGTCTCAGTGTCGGCAGCTCAGCCTCCCCCTGCCTGATGTGTCTCAGTGTCCACAACTCAGCCTCCCTGATGTGTCTCAGTGTCCGCAGCTCAGCCTCCCTGATGTGTCTCTGTGTCCGCAGCTCAGCCTCCCTGATGTGTCTCAGTGTCCGCAGCTCAGCCTCCCTGATGTGTCTCAGTGTCCGCAGCTCAGCCTCACTGATGTGTCTCAGTGTCCGCTGCTCAGCCTCCCTGATGTGTCTCAGTGTCCGCAGCTCAGCCTCCCTGATGTGTCACAGTGTCCGCAGCTCAGCCTCCCCCTGCCTGATGTGTCTCAGTGTCCGCAGCTCAGCCTCCCTGATGTGTCTCAGTGTCCGCAGCTCAGTCTCCCTGATGTGTCTCAGTGTCCGCAGCTCAGCCTCCCTGATGTGTCTCGGTGTCCGCAGCTCAGCCTCCCTGATGTGTCTCAGTGTCCGCAGCTCAGCCTCCCTGATGTGTCTCAGTGTCCGCAGCTCAGCCTCCCTGATGTGTCTCGGTGTCCGCAGCTCAGCCTCCCTGATGTGTCTCAGTGTCCGCAGCTCAGTCTCCCTGATGTGTCTCAGTGTCCGCAGCTCAGCCTCCCTGATGTGTCTCAGTGTCCGCAGCTCAGCCTCCCTGATGAGTTGCAGTGTCCGCAGCTCAGTCTCCCTGATGTGTCTCAGTGTCCGCAGCTCAGCCTCCCTGATGTGTCTCAGTGTCGGCAGCTCAGCCTCCCCCTGCCTGATGTGTCTCAGTGTCCACAACTCAGCCTCCCTGATGTGTCTCAGTGTCCGCAGCTCAGCCTCCCTGATGTGTCTCTGTGTCCGCAGCTCAGCCTCCCTGATGTGTCTCAGTGTCCGCAGCTCAGCCTCCCTGATGTGTCTCAGTGTCCGCAGCTCAGCCTCCCTGATGTGTCTCAGTGTCCGCAGCTCAGCCTCCCTGATGTGTCTCAGTGTCCGCAGCTCAGCCTCCCTGATGTGTCTCAGTGTCCGCAGCTCAGCCTCCCTCATGTGTCTCGGTGTCCGCAGCTCAGCCTCCCTGATGTGTCTCAGTGTCCGCAGCTCAGCCTCCCTGATGTGTCTCAGTGTCCGCAGCTCAGCCTCCCTGATGTGTCTCAGTGTCCGCAGCTCAGCCTCCCTCATGTGTCTCGGTGTCCGCAGCTCAGCCTCCCTGATGTGTCTCAGTGTCCGCAACTCAGCCTCCCTGCTGTGGCTTAGTGTCCACAACGCAGCCTCCTTAATGTGTCCTAGTGTCCGCAACTCAGCCTCCCTGATGTGTCTCAGTGTCCGCAACTCAGCCTCCTTGATGTGTCTCAGTGTCCGCATCTCAGACACCCTGATGTGTCTCAGTGTCTGAAGCTCAGCCTCCTTGGTGTGTGGCAGTGTCCACAGCTCAGCCTCCCTGATGTGTCTCAGTGTCCACAGCTCAGCCTCCCTGATGTGTCTCAGTGCCCGCATCTCTGCCTCTCTGATGTGTCTCAGTGTCCGCAGCTCAGCCTCCCTGATGTGTCGCAGTGTCCGCATCTTAGCCTCCCTGATGTGTCTCAGTGTCCACAGCTCAGTCTCCCTGATGTGTCTCAGTGTCCGCATCTGAACCTCCATGATGTGTCTCAGTGTCCTCAGCCTCCCTGATGTGTCGCAGTGTCCGCATCTCAACCTCTCTGATGTGTCTCAGTGTCCACAGCTCAGTCTCCCTGATGTGTCTCAGTGTCCGCAGCTCAGCCTCTCTGATGTGTCTCAGTGTCCACAGCTCAGCCACCCTGATGTGTCTCAGTGTCCGCAGCTCAGCCTCCCTGATGTGTCTCTGTGTCCGCAGCTCAGCCTCTCTGATGTGTCTCAGTGTCCACAGCTCAGCCACCCTGATGTGTCTCAGTGTCCGCAGCTCAGCCTTCCTGATGTGTCTCAGTGTCCACAGCTCAGCCTCCCTGATGTGTCTCATTGTCCGCAGCTCAGCCTCCCTGATGTGTCTCAGTGTCCGCAGCTCAGCCTCCCTGATGTGTCTCTGTGTCCGCAGCTCAGCCTCCCTGATGTGTCTCCGTGTCCGCAGCTCAGCCTCCCTGATGTGTCTCAGTGTCCGCAGCTCAGCCTCCCTGATGTGTCTCAGTGTCCGCAGCTCAGCCTCCCTGATGTGTCTCATTGTCCGCAGCTCAGCCTCCCTGATGTGTCTCAGTGTCCGCAGCTCAGCCTCCCTGATGTGTCTCAGTGTGCACAGCTCAGCCTCCCTGATGTGTCTCAGCGTCCGCAGCTCAGCCTCCCTGATGTGTCTCAGTGTCCGCAGCTCAGCATCCCCGATGTGTCTCAGTGTCCGCAACTCAGTGGCTCTGAGGTGAAGTTCCTCAAGCCGTAAACACTTACTGCAAATGCTCTGGATCACAATGGATCACATTCTGCAGTTATAGCATCTAACCTTCCCTGCAATAATTGTAATCTAACTAATTAATTAATGTTTTCTATTAATGGTATTGCTTGTACTTATATTCTTATGAATGTAATTATTTTTTAGAAATTCGGTGTGGAATCTGGGCATCGCGGGTTAGGCCAGCGTTTATTACCCATCCCTAATTGCTCTCCAGAAGACGGTGGGGGTGATCTGCCACCTTGAACCGCTGCAGTCCCTGAGGTATAGGTACACCCACTGTGCTGTTAGGGAGTGAGTTCCAGGATGTTGCCCCAGCGACAGTGAAGGAACGGCCGATCTGTTTCCCAGTCAGGGCGGTGAGTGACTTGGAGGGGAGCCTCCAGGTGGTGGGGTTCCCAGGTATCTGCTGCTCTGGTCCTTCTAGATGGTAGTGGCCGTGGGTCTGGAAGGCGCTGTCTGAGGAACCTTGGTGAGTTGCTGCAGTGCATCTTGTAGACGGTGCACACGGCTGTCACTGTGCGTCGGTGGTGGAGAGTTTGAATGTTTGTGTAAGGGGAGCAATCAAGCGGCTGTTTTTTTGCAGTTGCACTCACCCATACTTAGAAATATAGAAAAGATATAGAAAAGAGAAGCAGGAGGAGGCCATTCGGCCCTTCGAGCCGGCTCCGCCATTCATTATCATGGCTGATCATCAAGTTCAATACCCTGATCCCGCCTCCCCCCCATATCCCTCGATCCCTTTAGTCCCAAGAGTTGTATCAAATTCCTTCTTCAAATTACACAACGTTTTGGCCTCAACTACTTTCTGTGGGAGTGAATTCCACAGATTCACCGCTCTCTGGGTGAAGAAATTTCTCCTCACCTCAGTCCTGAAAGGTTTACCCCTTATCCTCAAACTATGACCCCTAGTTCTGGACTCCCCCACCATCGGGAACATTCTTTCTGAATCTACCCTGTCTAATCCTGTTAGAATTTTGCAAGTTTCTCTGAGATCCTCTCTCACTCTTCTAAACTCCAGTGAATATAATCCTCACCGACTTAGTCTCTCCTCATATGACAGTCCCGCCAACCCAGGAAGCAGACTGGTAAACCTTCGCTGCTCTCCCTCCACAGCAAGAACATCCTTCCTCAGAGAAGGTCACCAAAACTGCTCACAATACTCCAGGTGTGGCGTCACCAATGCCCAATATCCGGGCACATGGAAAATATTCCATCACCCTCCTGCCTTGTGCCTTGTCCAGCTTTGGTGAGTTTCTCTCCACAGGATTCCTAGTCTTTGAGCTGCCCTGGTCGCCACAGTATTAATGTGGCTGGTTCCAGTTTAGTTTCTGGTCAATGATAACCCCCAAACCCCCAGGATGTTGATGTGACATTACCAGCCATGGCCTGCTGTGACTGGGCCTCGTTCAGAACCACCCCTGTGATGTCCAGGTAGCTCTGGGACATGGTGGCCTGTGTAGGTGGGGGCTGAGGCCCAGGGCAGGCTGCCCTCTCACAGCGGGCCATGGCTGGGATCGTCGGCACAGACACATCAACACCCTGGGGGTTATCATTGACCAGAAACTGAACTGGACCCAGCCACATGGATACGGTGACGATATGAGCAAATCAAAATGTTATTTTGAGCTGGGGTTACATTCTGGGATGATCCCATCCAGTTATAACATCAACTGGGATCGGAACACTTCAAAAGGTGCCAACGTAGCCCAAAGATGTGGTGATGTTTGGTGCTGTGAGCCTTGCTGGTTTGATCATGTGGTTGTGTTTCAGGACCGTTGCCTCACTGTGTGATGAGTTGATTGAACAAGGAGTATTGAAAGCAGTGCCACAGGTTGCTTTATCCAGTTTCTTAGGTGAGTCAACACCTCGGTTTCAGGGGTATGGGGTAGACATGTTTCACTCAGTCCGCTGCCAAATCCACTCCCCTTCCCAGCCTCACTCTACGCTGGGCTCCCAACAGTGCACACTTCAGCCCCGAATGTCACATGGGTTCCTCTTCCTCTCCCACATCTTCCAGGCATCAGCTGATGTTCTGGATTCCTTGTGTGGATTTCAAGAAACACCTGGTATTGGCCCGGTCTAACCTGTGGAGATCTGGAATACTTCTATTCATCTTTTCGGGATGTGGGCGTCGCTGGTTAGGCCAGCATTTATTGCCCATCCATAATTGCCCTCCAGAAGTTCTGTTCTTGAGCCGCTGCAGTCCCTGAGGTGTAGGTACACCCACTGTGCTGTTAGGGAGGGAGTTCCAGGATGTTGCCCCAGCGACAGTGAAGGGACGGCCGATATATTTCCCAGTCAGGGTGGTGAGTGACTTGGAGGGGAGCCTCCAGGTGGGGGGGGGGGGGTTCTGATGTTGTGCCATCAATTAACACAAGACGAGTAGTGAACGAAACTGAGGATTTTAATAAGCTAAGCAGAAAGCCTCCTGGTCACTGATCCCGAACTGGGGCAGGGCCGGAGGTCGGCCACCTTTATACCGAGCCCGAGGGGAGGCGGAGCCATCAGGCAGTGGTTTACCACAATACATGTAGTACGGAAACAGTTCACCACAATACATATAATACACTAACATTGGTTTACCACAGTGTCATGATATCCACATCAGCATATCATGGTGCAATCACACACACACTGATGGACAGGTAGTTGGACCAACCAACACACACATAACATCGCAGCCAATCACCAGTGAGAGCACACGCACTATAAAACAGGGAACACCACAGTTCCCGCTCATTCTACCAGGAGATAGCTCAGAGCACAGAGCTCACAGCGCGCCACTCAGACATACACCATGTGCTGAGTGCCTCACCAAGATAGTGATAGGGCTGGGTCCACAGGTTAGCTGGTGAAGTACGAACCTCAGTCAGAAGTTAATAGTTATTATTGTACAGAATAATAAAACAGAGTTGTACCATCTACAACCGTGTTGGGTCGTTTGTGCATCGGAACACCCAACACGATATGACACCAGGACTGGAAACTAACCAGCGACTGTGAGACCTACCTGCACCTCTTCAGAAACCCGCCATCCTGCTCCATGGAAAACATCAGCCCGCCGCAGCCGCTCCGAATCGCTGGAAATCTCGGCGTAAACTGGAAGCTGTTTAAACAGCGCTTCCAGCTCTTCCTAGAAGCCACAGACAGGGAGAATGCATCGGACACCAGGAAGATCGCCCTCCTCCTCTCCACGGTGGGGCAACACGCCATCCACATCTACAACTCCCTGGCATTCGCGGAAGGCGAGGACAAGACGAAGTACAAGACGGTGCTTCTGAAGTTCGAGGAACACTTCAGCGTGGAAGTCACTGAGAGCTTCGAGAGTCCCTCTTCCAGCAGCGCCTGCAGGGATAGGATGATCCTTTCCAATCTGACTTGACACACCTCCGTATCCTCGCGCAGTCCTGCGGCTATGAGGCCACCTCCGACTCCATGATACGGGATCAGATAGTTTTTGGGGTCACCTCGGACACCCTACACCAGCAGCTCCTTAAAATAAAGCGACTCACCCTAGCGACTGCCATCGAGACCTGCTTCCTCCATGAGAACGCGACCAGCCGGTACTCCCAAATCCAGGCGGCCGAATCTGCACGGCAGGGGTCCTACGAGGCGGAGCGGGTCCAGTCGATCGAGTACCTCCCGGCCCGCGGCCCGGACGAGGGCGACCATTTCGCGCGCTTTCCGAGGCCTCCCGCGCTTGTACGCACCAAAAGAGGGGACGTCGACGCAGAGGGACGGGATTTGCAGGCACGCTCTACGCAGGATCGCACTGACACTGCGCGGTGGAGCAACGAACGCCACGACGTGCGGCAACTGTGGATCTACACACAAAAGCGGCAATGTCCGGCCAAAGCGCGACAATGCCTCCGCTGTGGCAGGATGGGCCACTACGCTGCCTGCTGTCGAGCAGCTCAACCTGCCAACTCCCAACAATTCCGCCAGCCTCGCAGGGACGTGCGGGCGGTTCAGCCCCCCTACACTGAGTGATATCCAGATAGAATGCAGACCAGCGATACCAAAGACAGGGAGCCCTTCCGCGTTGCGGTAATCCACAAGAACCGGATGTCCCCAAGTCGGAACCACCAGCCGCTGCCAGTGCACAGCATTGATCCGGGCGATGAGTGGTGTGCCACCCTAATGGTCAACCGATCACTGATCACATTTCGCCTGGACACTGGTGCCTCCGCCAATCTCCTCGCATGATCAGCCTTCCAGACCTTGAAGGTTAAACCACTGATTCTGCCATCCCACTGCCAGCTGGTTGACTATAACGGAAACGTTATCCCGGCCACGGGGTCCTGCCAGCTCGAGGACACAACTCACACAAAGCCACATTGCCTTTTGAGATAGTTGGATCCTCGAAGGACTCTCTGTTAGGCGCACAGGCGTGCAAGATCCTCCACCTCGTTCAGCGGGTACACACTCTGTCTCCAGAAGGCACGTCCAATTTCCCGGATGCAGACTTTAGGGCGCAGCTCCACTCGCTCCTCGCCCACAACCAGGAGGTTTTCGAGGGCGTGGGCACACTGCCCTACACGTACAAAATATGGCTCAAACCGGACGCCACCCCGGTCATTCACGCACCTCGCAGAGTCCCAGCACCACTCAAGGACCGCCTCAAGCAGCAGCTGCAGGATCTCCAGGACCAAGGAGTGCTTTCCCGGGTGACGGAGCCAACTGCATGGGTCAGCTCCATGGTGTGTGTCAAGAAGCCCTCCGGCGAGCTCCAGATCTGCATCGACCCAAAAGACCTGAACAACAACATCATGAGGGAACACTACCCCATACCCAAACGAGAAGAAATCACGAGCGAAATGGCTCGGGCAAAAATATTCGCCAAGCTTGATGCCTCAAAGGGCTTTTGGCAGATTGAGCTGGATCAGTCCAGCAGGAAGCTGTGCACTTTCAACACTCCATTTGGCAGATACTGCTACAATAGGATGCCGTTCGGTATCATCTCGGCCTTGGAGGTGTTCCATTGCATCATGGAACAGATGATGGAGGGCATCGAAGGGGTGCGCATCTACGTAGACAACGTTATCATCTGGTCCTCCACACCACAAGAGCACATCAGTCGTCTCCAGCGTGTCTTTGCAAGGATACGAGATCAGGGCCTGCGCCTCAACCGAGCCAAGTGCTCTTTTGGCCAAACTGAGCTAAAGTTTTTGGGGGACCACATCCCCCGGTCAGGGGTGCGGCCGGATGCCGACAAAGTGGCAGCCATCGCAGCCATGCAGCAGCCGGCAGACAAGAAGGCAGTGTTGCGCTTTCTCGGGATGGTCAACTTCCTGGGGAAGTTTATTCCCAACCTTGCCTCGCACACAACGGCTCTTCGCCACTTGGTCAGGAAGACAACGGAATTCCAGTGGCTGCCCGCACACCAGAGTGAATGGGAGGAGCTCAAGGTCAAGCTCACCACCGCCCCGGTACTGGAGTTTTTCGATACCACTCGGGACACAAAGATCTCGACTGACGCCCACAAGTCCGGCATTGGGGCGGTACTCCTGCAACGGGACGACACCGCATCATGGGCCCCGGTCGCCTCTGCGTCGTGGGTCATGACCCCCACAGAACAGCGCTATGCGCAGATTGAAAAGGAGTGCCTGGGTTTGTTGACCGGCATCGACAAATTCCACGATTATGTGTATGGTCTTCCGCAGTTCACTGTGGAGACCGACCATCACCCCCTGGTCGGCATCATTCAGAAGGACCTCAACGATATGACCCCTCGCCTCCAGTGCATTCTGCTCAAGCTCCGGAGGTACGGCTTTCAACTTGTCTACACCCCGGGGAAGGACCTCATCATCGCGGATGCCCTGTCCAGGGCAGTGAGCACACCGCCCGAATCGGAGGGGTTCGTTTGTCAGGTCGACGCACAAGTAGCCTTCACATCGGCCAATCTGCCGGCTACTGATGCACATATGGCCCACATTCACCGTGAGACTGCGGCTGAACCCCTTCTACAGCGTGTGATGCGCCACATGACGGAAGGGTGGCTCAAGGGGCAGTGCCCACAATTCTACAATGTCCGGGACGACTTGGCCGTCATTGATGGTGTCCTCCTAAAGTTGGACCGGATTGTGATCCCACACAGCGTGCACCGGCTTGTCCTCGAACTGCACGAGGGCCATCTCGGGGTTGAAAAGTGCAGGCGGAGGGTCCGAGAGGCTGTGTACTGGCCGGGCATCAGCGACGACATCGCCAACATGGTGCTCAACTGCCCCACCTGCCAAAGGTTTCAGCCGGCGCAACCCCCTGAGACCCTTCAGCCCCATGAGTTGGTCACGTCCCCCTGGGCGAAGGTGGGTGTGGACCTCTTTCATGCACTCGGCAGGGACTACATCATTCTGATTGACTACTTCGTGTTTAGAGGGGGACAGGTGGTTTACAGGGGGACAGGCAAGTTATCCGGAGGTCATACGCCTGCACGACATGACATCATCTGCTGTCATCCGGGCATGCAAAGAAACCTTCGCTCGCCATGGAATTCCGCTCACTGTCATGTCTGACAACGGGCCTTGCTTTGCGAGCCAAGAATGGTCTTCCTTTGCCACTTCATACAACTTCACACACGTGACGTCCAGTCCCTTGCATCCCCAGTCGAATGGCAAGGCGGGAAAGGGCGTCCACATTGTGAAGCGGCTCCTCTGCAAGGCTGCTGATGCCGGATCTGACTTCTGTTTAGCCCCGCTGGCCTATCGCTCGGCCCCACTCTCCACAGGCCTCTCGCCAGCCCAGCTGTCGATGGGTCACACCCTCAGGACCACTGTGCCATCCATTCATGTTCCTGACCTCGACCGTGCTCCAGTACTGCGGAGGATGCGACAGCAGCGTGCTCAGCAGAAAGTGGCACATGACGCTCGGGCAACTGATCTTCCTGCCCTGGCGCCTGGAGACAACGTCCGCATACACCTACCGGAGGGTTCGCATGCCTGATGGCTCCATTTGCCGGCGTAATCGGTGTGCCCTTCGGCTGCTTCCGCGCTCGCTACGAGACCATGCACCGGTGCCACGCCCTCCTGTTGTCCCTGATGTCGACTTCGTTGAGCTTCCTGCCACTCTGCCCATTCCTCTCTCGCCCGTGGCCAGGCCCATTCCTCAGCCCGTGGATCCTGACCCACCCTTGAGACGGTCGACCCGAATTCGTCGCCCACCTGAGAGACTGGATTTATGAGCCTGTTAGCACACTGGACTCACTGATTTGTTTTACAGACTGTTAACATGTTTTTTTTGTCGTTCCAGGAGTTTTCTCTCGTCGTTTGTTGATTGCATTTGTTCTGTTATTGGTACAACCTCGTTGCTCTGTTGCACCTGACACCTTCCTCTGTATATAGTTTAGCCTCATGTACATGTTGTAAAGATTGCACACACATACTCAGATGCACTCAGTACACATTTCTATTTATTATCCTGTAGGCACATATCCTTGTGAAAAGGGGGGATGTCATGATATCCACATTAACATATCATGGTGCAATCACACACACACTGATGGACAGGCAGTTGGACCAACCAACACACACGCAACATCGCAGCCAATCACCAGTGAGAGCACACGCACTATAAAACAGGGAACACCACAGTTCCCGCTCATTCTACCAGGAGATAGCTCAGAGCACAGAGCTCACAGCGTGTCACTCAGACATACACCATGTGCTGAGTGCCTCACTAAGATAGTGATAGGGCTGGGTCCACAGGTTAGCTGGTGAAGCACGAACCTCAGCCAGTAGTTATTAGTTATTATTGTACAGAATAATAAAACAGAGTTGTACCATCTACAACTGTGTTGGTTCGTTTGTGTATCGGAACACCCAACACGACACATGGGTTCCCAGGTCACTGCTGCTCTTGTCCTTCTCGATGGGAGTGGTTGTGGGTTTGGAAGGTGCTGCCTGAGGAACCTTGGTGAGTTGCTGCAGTGCATCGTGTAGACGGTGCACACGGCTGCTACTGTTCGTCGGTGGTGGAGGGAGTGAATGTTGGTAGATGGGGCGCCAATCAAGCGGGGCTGCTTTGTCCTGGATGGTGTCGAGCTTCTTGAGTGTTGTTGGAGCCGCGCTCATCCAGGCAAGTGGGGAGTATTCCATCACACTCCTGACTTGTGCCTTGTAGATGGTGGACAGGCTTTGGGGGGGGGGGGGGGGGGGGGGGGGGGGGGGGGGGGGGCCAGGAGGCGAGTTACTCTCCGCAGGGTTCCAGCCTCTGACTGGTAGCCATGGGATTTATATCACATGGAGTGAATCATCACTTCTGGCTGAGATTGTTGCGAATGCTTCAGTCTTGTCTTTTGCACAGATGTGCTGGGCTCCTCCATCATTGAGGATGGGGATATCTGTGGAGCCTCCTCCTCCAGTGAGTTGTTTAATTGTCCACCACCATTCACGGCTGGATGTGTAGATCTGATTGTGGAATCGCTCCCTCTCCTACTGCCTCCAGCTCCCCCCCCTCCCTCCCCCCTCTCCCTCCCCACTCCCCTCCCCCTCCCCCCTCCCTCCCCCCTCTCCCTTCCCCGTCCCCCTCCCCTCTCACCCCTCCCTCCCCCTCTGCCCCCCGTCCCCTCCTCTCTCCCCTCTCCCCTCCCACACACCCTCCCTACTCCCCATCCCCTCGCCCTCCCTCTCCCCCTCCCCTCTCCACCTCCCCCCTCCGCTTCCCCCTCCCAGCTCCCTTCTCCTCCCGCCCCCCCTTTCCTCTCCCGTCCCCCTCCCCTCCCCCCTCCCCCCTCCCTCCCCCCTCTCCCTTCCCCGTCCCCCCTCCCCTCTCACCCCTCCCTCCCCCTCTGCCTTCCCCATCCTCTCCCCTCTCCGCTCTCCCCTCCCTCCCTCCCCCTCTTCCCTCCCATCCCCCCTCCCCTCTCCCCTCTCCCCCACCCCCCTCCCTTCCCCCTCCCACCTCCCCTCTCCCCTCCCCACACACCCTCCCTACTCCCCATCCCCCTCCCCATCCCCATCCCCTCTCCCTCCCTCTCCCCCCTCCCCTCTCCCCCTCCCCCTCCCCTTCCCCCTCCCACCTCCCCTCTCCCCTCCCCACATCCCCTTCCTACTCCGCATCCCCCTCCCATCCCCCTCTCCCTCCCTCTCTCCCCTCCCCTGCCCATCCCCCTCCCTCCATCCCTCTCCCCCTCCCTCTCCCCCACCCTCTCCCCTCCCTCCCTCCCTCTCCCCCACCCTCTCCCCATCCCCCTCCCCTCTCCCCATCCCCCTCCCCTCTCCCCTCCCTCCCCCCCCTCCTCACTCTGTTCTCTGACTATGTTGTGAATGATGATTGGGTGATGTTTCCATAGGTGACTTCAGTTACCTGGGGAGCACTCTGCTCAGTGCCAACATCAGTCCAATGCCTTCGCTATACGATATCCGCCAGGTCGTCACCATGTACGCCATCCTGCCCTTAGGTAAGTGACCTCACTCTGTCATCCCACTACATCTTGTAGTTAGAGAGGTAGCCAGGTCAAAGGGCACAAATAACCAGAGCAGGATCACACTGAACTCACCCTCCATTCAGACATTCTGTCCCTGGGACTGGCAAACTGGGCAATTCCTGTCAAACCAGGTGGCCCGTGTCCAGCTCAGGGTCACTCTCCAGCAGAATTTGGGCAAGAGGTTACATTGCCAATTGTGGGTACAACATCTCCACTCATCACCTGGCACTGAGGGGCAGCACGGGGATGAGATATCAGCTTCGAAACGGACCCTAACCCTAACCCTAACCCTAACCCTAACCCTGACCCTGACCCTGACCCTAACCCTAAACCCTAACCCTAAACCCTAACCCTAACCCTAATCCGAACCCTAACCCTAACCCTAACCCTAACCCTAACCCTAACCCTAACCCTAAACCCTAACCCTAACCCGAACCCTAACCCTAACCCTAACCCTAACCCTAACCTACATATGTTTCTTCACTTAAGATATTAGACAAACCTTAATCCATAACCCCAACACAACAACATTTACAATTTTAAAGTACATTATTCTTCCAACCTTCTTCTTATACAACTATAATCTAATCTTTGCTTCTCACGTACTATTTTCCAACTTTTATTCATCTTAAATTTCTAAATACGTGCTCAGTTCCGTGAAACAAGATGACGTAAAATCCTATGCGGAAAAGAATGTTGAACGTGCGCCAGTAAAGTGGCAGACGCTTCGGCGCTGTATCCCTTATTGGGTGCAGAAAAAAGGGAAACCACACATCTGTCCGTAACCCGGAATCCTAACCCTAACCCTAACCCGGAATCCTAACCTTGACGAGTGCCATGTACAACATTAACTTGGTCCAAATAGTGTCATAATACACGTATCTATTTCTCTGATTCTTATATCTATCCTACAATTTTTCATATCTCCTCCCTATCCATAATCTTTCCCTATTTTATCCTCCCTTTTATAATGTCCCCCTATATCTCTTTAGGACCCTGACTCTAGATCTAATCCACCCTCACCCTTACACACATCCATCCTCGCCCTATAATGAACCACCTAGACCCTCCCACAAACCACACAGACCCTCTTACACACTAGTCTAGCCCTTTCACAAACTTCCTGCCCCCTCATAATCCTGCCCTCTCACAAACCACCCTCACCTTCCCAGGAAACATCCTGGCTCTCCCATTAACCACCCTAATCCTTTCACAATCCACCCCGGTCCTATCATAATTCACTTTGGCCATGCCAGAACATATCCTGACCCTCTAACAACCCACCCTGATAACCTCTAACCCTGACCATAACCCCCCAAAAAAACCTAATCCAGAAAACTCCAATCCCAACCCTAACTCTAGACCAACCCGAACCCTAATTTCTTCCCGAACCCTAAAATTACACAACCTTTACACCACCTGTCCGCGCCCGGGAAGCAAACCCCAAGTCCCTTGAGGGAGACATTTATCCGGGCTCTAACCCTTAAATCACAACAACAACTTATCTATCCACACTCCAAAACCTAACTCTAATTTCCCTCAAGAGGCACATTTATTCAGAACTAAGCTCTGAACTTGAATTACAACAACAACCTTTAAATCATCAATCCACACTCTATACCTTAACTCTAAATCCCTTAATAGGAGCATTTACCTGGATCCTACCCCTAAACATTAACCTCAGCCTAATCCTCAGAAATCCAGTAACGCACCGCACTATAACTTAACGCTAGCACACTACTATCCCATAAAAAAGGGAAAGAAACATTTTCTAGAGTGTATAAGGTAGCAGATATTTCTGTATGAATGACAATGAACAATGTGAACTGGTGCAAAGAACACTTACTTCGTGTTACTTAACCCCATAAAGTGTGGTCTCCTCACTGCAAAGCCTTCTCAGACACACATTCGGACATCGAATCTATTCAAAAAATCTTATAACTTAATAAATATTTTAATTGAATGATTTATATATGTTTTTTGGGGGGCAGTTTGTAGTTTTAACCCTAATCCAAAACCCTCACCCACCAACCTTTACACATTCTGAATACACCATTCTCCCAATCCTCTCCTTATTCAAATTACAGTCAAAGAGATGATGTGGAACCCTATACGGACTGCAACCCTAATCCAAACCCCTAATCCGTATCCCTAACCCCACCCTAACCCCAGAAAGGGTATTCTCTTCGCTGCGATGCCTTCTCATATACACATTCGAACATTGAATCTGTTCAAAAACTCATATAACTTATGTTTTTTCACCTGATTTATTAGTTAACAAACAGAAGACCCAAAACCAACAGCTTTTGCACATTTTTAATACACCATTCTCCCAACCTTCTTATCAATACAGCTATAGTCGAACTTACAAACCATCCTCAGCCTGGGCCTCTCTCAACCTACCCCCAGCCTGTCCCCCTCACAACCCACCCCCAGCCTGGGCCTCTCTCAACCCACCCCCAGCCTGTCCCCCTCACAACCCACCCCCAGCCTGGGCCTCTCTCAACCCACCCCCAGCCTGTCCCCCTCACAACCTACCCCCAGCCTGTCCCCCTCACAACCCACCCCCAGCCTGGGCCTCTCTCAACCCACCCCCGGCCTGTCCCCCTCACAACCCACCCCCAGCCTGTCCCCCTCACAACCCACCCCCAGCCTGTCCCCCTCACAACCCACCCCCAGCCTGTCCCCCTCACAACCCACCCCCAGCCTGTCCCCCTCACAACCCACCCCCAGCCTGGGCCTCTCTCAACCCACCCCCAGCCTGTCCCCTTCACAGCCCACCCCCAGCCTGTCCCCCTCTCAACCCACCCCCAGCCTGGGCCTCTCACAACCCACCCCCAGCCTGTCCCCCTCTCAACCCACCCCCAGCCTGGGCCTCTCAACCCACCCCCAGCCTGGGCCTCTCAACCCACCCCCAGCCTGGGCCTCTCACAACCCACCCCCAGCCTGTCCCCCTCTCAACCCACCCCCAGCCTGGGCCTCTCTCAACCCACCCCCAGCCTGTCCCCTTCACAACCCACCCCCAGCCTGGGCCTCTCTCAACCCACCCCCAGCCTGGGCCTCTCTCAACCCACCCCCAGCCTGTCCCCTTCACAACCCACCCCCAGCCTGGGCCTCTCTCAACCCACCCCCAGCCTGGGCCTCTCTCAACCCACCCCCAGCCTGTCCCCTTCACAACCCACCCCCAGCCTGGGCCTCTCACAACCCACCCCCAGCCTGGGCCTCTCTCAACCCACCCCCAGCCTGGGCCTCTCTCAACCCACCCCCAGCCTGTCCCCTTCACAACCCACCCCCAGCCTGGGCCTCTCACAACCCACCCCCAGCCTGTCCCCCTCTCAACCCACCCCCAGCCTGTTCCCCCTCCAAACCATCTGTCCCCCTCCAAACCGCCTGACCCCTCCAAAACCGCCTGTCTCCCTCCAAACCGCCTGTCCCCCTCCAAACCGCCTGTCCCCCTCCAAACCGCCTGACCCCTCCAAAACCGCCTGTCTCCCTCCAAACCGCCTGTCCCCCTCCAAACCGCCTGTCCCCCTCCAAAACCGCCTGTCTCCCTCCAAACCGCCTGTCTCCCTCCAAACCGCCTGTCCCCCTCCAAACCGCCTGGCCCCCTCCAAACCGCCTGTCCCCCTCCAATACTGCCTGTCCCCCTCTAAACCGCCTGTCCCCCTCCAATACCGCCTGTCTCCCTCCAAAGTGCCTGACCCCCTCCAATACCGCTTGTCCCCCTCTAAACCGCCTGTCCCCCTCCAAACCGCCTGTCCCCCTCTAAACCCCCAGTCCCCCTCTAAACCGCTAGTCCCCCTCTAAACCGCTAGTCCCCCTCTAAACCGCTTGTCCCCCTCTAAACCGCCAGTCCCCCTCCAATCCACCTGTCCCCCTCCAATATCGCCCGTCCCCCTCCAAACCGCCTGTCCCCCTCCAAACCGCCTGTCTCCCTCTAAACCGCCTGTCCCCCTCCAAACCGCCTGTCTCCCTCTAAACCACCTGTCCCCCTCCAAACCGCCTGTCTCCCTCTAAACCGCCTGACCCCCTCCAATACCGCTTGGCCCCTTCCAAACCGCCTGTCCCCCTCCAATACCACCCGTCCCCCTCCAAACCGCCTGTCCCCCTCCAAACCGCCTGTCTCCCTCTAAACCGCCTGACCCCCTCCAATACCGCTTGGCCCCTTCCAAACCACCTGTCCCCCTCCAATACCGCCCGTCCCCCTCCAAACCACCTGTCCCCCTCCAAACCGCCTGTCTCCCTCTAAACCGCCTGACCCCCTCCAATACCGCTTGGCCCCTTCCAAACCGCCTGTCCCCCTCCAATACCGCCCGTCCCACTCCAAACCGCCTGTCCCCCTCCAATACCGCCTGTCCCCCTCTAAACCGCCTGTCCCCCTCCAAACCGCCTGTCCCCCTCCAAACCGCCTGTCCCTATCTAAACCGCCTGTCCCCCTCCAAACCGCCTGTCCCTATCTAAACCACCTGGCCCCCTCCAATACCGCCTGCCCCCCTCCAAACTGCATGTCCCCCTCCAAACCGCCTGTCCCCCTCCAATACCGCCTGCCCCCCTCCAATACCGCCTGCCCCCCTCCAAACTGCCTGACCCCCTCCAATACCGCTTGTCCCCCTCCAAACCGCCTGTCCCCCTCTAAACTGCCTGTCCCCCTCCAAACCGCCTGTCCCCCTCTAAATCACCTCTCCCCCTGTAAACCACCTGTCCCCCTCTAAACCGCCTGTCCCCCTCCAAACCGCCTGTCCCCCTCCAAACCGCCTGTCCCTATCTAAACCGCCTGTCCCCCACCAAACTGCCTGTCTCCTTCTAAGCCGCCTGACCCCCTCCAATACCGCTTGTCCCCCTCCAAACCGCCTGTCCCCCTCTAAAATGCCGGTCCCCCTCCAAACCGCCTGTCCCCCTCTGAACCGCCTGTCCCCCTCTAAACCGCCTGTCCCCCTTTAAACCGCCTGTCCCCCTGTAAACCGCCTGTCCCCCTCTAAACCGCCTGTCCCTCTCTAAACCGCCTGTCCCCCTGTAAACCGCCTGTCTCCTTCTAAGTCGCCTGACCCCCTCCAATACCGCTTGTCCCCCTCCAAACCGCCTGTCCCCCTCTAAACCGCCTGTCCCCCTCTAAACCGCTTGTCCCCCTGTAAACCACCTGTCCCCCTCTAAACCGCCTGTCCCCCTCTAAACCGCCTGCCCCCTCCAAACCGCCTGTCCCCCTCTAAACCGCCTGCCCCCTCCAAACCGCCTGTCCCCCTCTAAACCGCCTGACCCCCCCTCCAATACCGCCTGTCCCCCTCCAAACCGCCTGTCCCCCTCTAAACCGCCTGTCCCCCTCCAATACCGTCTGTCCCCCTCCGATACCGCCTGTCCCCGTCCAATACCGCCTGTCCCACTCCAAACTGCCTGTCCCCCTCTAAGCCCGCCTGACCCCCTCTAAACCGCCTGTCCCCCTCCAATACCGCCTGTCCCCCTCCAATCCGGCTGTCCCCCTCTAAACCGCCTGTCCTCCTCGAAACCGCCTGTCCCCCTCCAATACCGCCTGTCCACCTCTAAACCGACTGTCCCCCTCCAATACCACCTGACCCCCTCTAAACCACCTGTCCCCCTCCAATACCGCCTGTCCCCCTCAAAACTGCTTGTCCCCCTCCAATGCCGCCTGTCCCCCTCTAAACCACCTGTCCCCCTCTAAACCGCCTGTCCCCCTCCAATACCGCCTGACCCCCCTCACAAACCACCTGGCCCCCTCCAATACCGCCTGCCCCCCTCCAAACTGCATGTCCCCCTCCAAACCGCCTGTCCCCCTCCAATACCGCCTGCCCCCCTCCAATACCGCCTGCCCCCCTCCAAACTGCCTGACCCCCTCCAATACCGCTTGTCCCCCTCCAAACCGCCTGTCCCCCTCTAAACTGCCTGTCCCCCTCCAAACCGCCTGTCCCCCTCTAAACCGCCTGTCCCCCTCTAAACCGCCTGTCCCCCTCTAAACCGCCTGCCCCCTCCAAACCGCCTGTCCCCCTCTAAACCACCTGACCCCCCTCCAATACCGCCTGTCCCCCTCCAAACCGCCTGTCCCCCTCTAAACCGCCTGTCCCCCACTAATACCGTCTGTCCCCCTCCGATACCGCCTGTCCCCGTCCAATACCGCCTGTCCCACTCCAAACTGCCTGTCCCCCTCTAAACCGCCTGTCCCCCTCCAATACCGCCTGTCCCCCTCCAATCCGGCTGTCCCCCTCCAAACCGCCTGTCCTCCTCTAAACCGCCTGTCCCCCTCCAATACCGCCTGTCCACCTCTAAACCGCCTGTCCCCCTCCAATACCACCTGTCCCCCTCTAAACCACCTGACCCCCTCCAATACCGCCTGTCCCCCTCTAAACCGCCTGTCCTCCTCTAAACCGCCTGTCCCCCTCCAATACCGCCTGTCCCCCTCTAAACTGCCTGTCCCCCTCCAATGCCGCCTGTCCCCCTCTAAACCACCTGTCCCCCTCTAAACCGCCTGTCCCCCTCCAATACCGCCTGACCCCCCTCACAAACCACCTGGCCCCCTCCAATACCGCCTGCCCCCCTCCAAACTGCATGTTCCCCTCCAAGCCGCCTGTCCCCCTCCAATACCGCCTGCCCCCCTCCAATACCGCCTGCCCCCCTCCAAACTGCCTGTCCCCCTCCAAAACGCCTGTCCCCCTCCAATACCGCCTGTCCCCCTCACAACTGCCTGTCCCCCTGCATAGATCATAAAGTTTCAAACCTTGTTTAAATAGTATGATAAATATTTACAGTTAGGTATATTAGGTAATAATTAAAAATAATTTAAAATTGTCATTCTCCCCTACATTTTTCTTATAATATTTCACCCTTTAATAAACACAACCCTCTCTAACAAATTCTACAAGCGTCCATTGTGTTCAGTTCATGTGGATACCAATATCAAGATAGACTTACACAACCGAAGGGCCTTTCTTTTCTTTGGTCTTCCGAGTCCAGAACTATACAAGTCCACATATAGTACGTAACCTATAAATAAATAGCACATTATTTCCATAAATGGTAAATATTTCCTATTGAAAAAAAATCAGTTAATATTGAAAACCAAGTTTTTCTTCCCCCCATTTTCCCTATATTATTCATTAAAATTTTCACCCTTAATAAAGACAGTCCTCTCCTTAAAACCCCCCTTATCCCAAACCATAGAAACCCCCTCCCCCATCTTGGAACCCCTCCCATACCAGAAACCTTCCTCATCCAAAACTTCTCCCTCTACACCAGCCCTGTCCAAAACCTGCCTAACACTCAAACCCAGTACACACCCTCCACCCCAACCATCCTATCCCCTCTACCAAACTTAACCCCCCCCCCACTTTACCTACACCCCCCACCTCTAAACTCCTATAAAAAACCTAACTAAAAGCCCACCACGACCCACCCCAACCATCCATCACATCCCTCAACCCTCCCCATAAAACCCCATTCCATACAAACCCCAGATTACCCTAAAACCCCCCCCAACATTTTTTTTCCCCCTTCCTCTTTAAATATTCACACCATGAAAGGACTAAGATCCATATTTTCCAAAAAATATTTTAAAACAATAGCTCATAATTACTAATTCACTGACTACTTTCTCAATTTCTACAACGTGTCTCAACTGACAGTTTTAAAACTCACTGCGGCACAGACACACATGCCTGCTTTTCCCGGTTCACCATTCACGCTGTACACTCGATATAAATTCTCCGATATAAAATCTTACAAACTAATTTTACATAACACAGTTCAGTATATACTTGATAAACACTATCCTTCTTTGTTTTACCTTCATACAGTGTAATTAATAATTCTGAATATTCTCGATAAAGCGAAAATGTTTTTTAAAACAACCCCGATCCGCCATTTTGACTCCAGACGAATATAAATTTTCCGGCAAAAATACGTCCGAACCACTTTGTCACTAACCCCGAGTCCCGAACAAACTTGGCAGATAAAAGATCTTTCTATTTTGTCTTCTTACAGCGCACATGAAAAATGAAAATCGCTTATTGTCACAAGTAGGCTTCAAATGAAGTTACTGTGAAAAGCTCCTAGTCGCCACATTCCGGCGCCTGTTCGGGGAGGCTGGTACGGGAATTGAACCGTGCTGCTGGCCTGCCTTGGGCTGCTTTCAAAGCCAGCGATTTAGCCCTGTGCTAAACCAGCCCCTACTCCACTAATAACACTGACTGTTCTCGGCGATTTTAGCGGCCACTCACAATCCGCCATTTTGTAAAACACAGTTAAAACCGGCAGCCGGCAGTTCAGCCTTCATGGTTCCTGTCACCTCCCATTTAAAATCTTTATTCACACACCTTTCTTTAAACACACTCTCCTCAATTAAATTTAAAAACTTAAACATTCATTTTTTTACAAAACTCAACTCGCCGAATTATTGTTTTTAATAAAAATATAATTTCCCAATTAAACGGTACAAATCAGCTGTACATATTTAACTAGCCAATGATCAGATATTAAAAGAAACCAAACCAATCTCTTTTTGGTTTTTAATATTTCATAAAAATCTGTTAATATGCATGGGGCTAAATTTCATACAGAAATATATTTTAGTGATGGAGAGCTGGGTATCGATGAGATGTGTGATTTGGAATGATTTTCTTTGGCTAATACGTTTGGCCAAATTGAATCATATGTAGACCAACAATAATTTAAATGGTTTACATGATAATTTAAATGATAATCAAAGGAGATCAAAAAGACAAAAACATTTTAAAACAATTAACAGTTCCATATTAATGTTCCGAAATTTGCAGCTCCTAATTTAAATATGCTAATTCTTTCAGGTGTGTTGATGTTTGCTGACATCACAAAGTTTTTTTAACTAAGGGTTTTCTGAAGCTGCTGCTGACTGACAGTTTGTCAGTAACTTCCAGACTCACTCCGGAGCCTGTTGCTTTATCAAATCCTCCTCATTTTGCAGCGTTTCATAGAACAATTCTACTATTTTTGATTATTCTGAGGTAAAACCATTTCAATAATTAAATAATCTTTCAGAGTTGCAAGATTTTTTCACTTAATTTGAATTTTTAATAAGGATTTTAATTTGGAAATTTGTGCTCCACACTTGGTGAGATGAAGGCTCTTAGTGGACGAAAAACAGTCCCCTGATGAGCAGTAATGGCTGCGAAACATGTCGGGACCATTGTTTGCCTAAAAAACAGGTTTTAGTAGCCCACATAAAGATCTGTACTCTCTGCTTCGATGCAGATAGCACATTTAAAAAAGATTTTTGGTAAAAAAGGTTTTTTTAATGTCTTTAAAATTTTTTTATAAAAAAATAAATTTGGAACATCTACAAAGGCCGATTCTCATCGTGATACAACTGAGGGTTAGTCTACCTGCCAATTCGAAATTTCTACACGACAACTCTTCAGGTAGCATTCTTCAATTCAAATATTTTAAATAAAAATAAAAATAAAGTCTAACAAGAAACGATTCCTTCTGCCAGACAGTCCAGTGTTAGACTACAGTCTGATTCCAAAATCTCAGCAAGACCACTTTCCAGGTACGTTACAATTTGAGAAAAACTCCTATTGGATTAATTTTTTAAAACGTTATTTTACACTCTCATATCTGATTGATCTTGGGCTCTCTATCTTTATCACATTAAAATAGTTTAAAGTGTAATAATAATTAAAACCTAGATTTTTTAATTTATTAATAAAATGGTTTGTATTTTAGATTGCAATTTTAAAAAATAATTCACAGATAACTAATATTACCCACATATAAAACATTAAAAATTATATAAGAAATTAACTTTTTCTGTTTTCTTTTAAGGAGGAATACCACCATTCTTCCTACTCAAGAAAATTTCTGTTCACCAACAACCAAAATTATGTAAAAATGCCACAATATATGCATCACCTTGCAATAAAAGAAGGAGATATCGCCAAAAATATCATACCCTTACCCTAATACAAAAACAACTTTTACATGACCTATCCACACCCGAACACCTAACCCTAAGCCCCTTGTGGGGTACTTCTATCCAAACATCAACCCTAAATTACAACAACCACCCTTACATCACCTATATATATTTATACACACAATAATAGTATACCATTCTCCTAACCATCTCCGCAATAAAACTACAGCCTTCATGACCGACATATGTTTCTTCACTTGAGATATTAGCCAAAACCTTAATCATTAACCCTAACACAACAACATTTACAATTTTTAAATAAACTATTCTCCCAACCTTCTTCTTATACAACTACAATCTAATCTTTGCTTCTCACTTACTATTTTCCATCTTTTTATTTGTCTCATATTTCTAAATACGTGCTCTGATCAGTGAAGCAAGATGACATAAAATCCTATCCAGAAAAGAATGTTGAGCGTGGGCCAGTAAAGTGGCAGACGCTTCGGCGCTGTATCCCTTATTGGGTGCAGATAAAAGGGAAACCTCCCATCTGTCCGTAACCCAGAATCCTAACCTTAACCCCTAACCCTAACCCTAACCCGGAATCCTAACCCTAACCCCTAACCCTAACCCTAACCCATCTGTCCATAACCCGGAATCCTAACCCTAGCCCCTAACACCAACCCTAATCCTAACCCTAACTCATTAACCCTGACCCTAACCCTAACCCGAACACAAACCCGAATCCCAACCTCTAACCTAACCCTAACCCTAAACCTAAACCTAACCCTAACCCTAACTCACTAACCCTAACCCTAACCCTGACCCGAACCCAAACCCTTATCCCAACCTCTAACCCTAACCCAAACCCTAACCCTAAACCTAACCTTTACCCTAACCCTAACCAACCTTTACCCGAACCCTAATCCCAATCCCAATCCCTAACCCTAACCCTAACCCCAAACCCCTAACCCTAACCCTAACCCTAAACCCTAACCCTAACCCTAAACCCTAACCCTAAACCCTAACCCTAAACCCTAAACCCTAAACCTTAACCCCTAACCCTAACCCCTAACCCTAACCCTAACCCCATAAAGGGTGACCTCTTTTCTGCACACCTTCTTTACTACAAGTTCGGACATTGAATCTGTTCAAAAAAGGAAAAAATTTTTTTTTTTAAAATCATATAACTTAATAGATTTTAATTGGATGTAGGTCCAACATACGGTTTTTCACTTAAGATATTAGACATAACCTAAATCCATAACCCCAATCCATAACCCCAACACAACAATACCTACAATTTTTAAATACATTATTCTTCCAACCTTCTTCTTATACAACTATAATCTAATCTTTGCTTCTCACTTACTATTTTCCAACTTTCATTTATCTTAAATTTCTAAATACGTGCTCAGTTCCGTGAAACAAGATGACGTAAAATCCTATGCGGAAAAGAATGTTGAACGTGCGCCAGTAAAGTGGCAGACGCTTCGGCGCTGTATCCCTTATTGGGTGCAGAAAAAAGGGAAACCACCCATCTGTCCGTAACCCGGAATCCTAACCTTGACTAGTGCCACGTATAATATTAACCTGTTCCAAGTAGTGTCATAATACACGTATCTTTTTTTCTCTGATTCTTATATCTATCCTACAATTCGTCATATCTCCGCCCGATCCATAATCTTCCCTGGGATGATCCTCATTTTTATAATGTCCCCCATATCTGTTTAGAACCCTGACTCTAACTCTAATAAGCCTTCTTAGTTACACGTTCGAACATTGAATCTGTTCAAAAAACTATATAACTTAATAGATATTTTAATTCAATGACTTACATAGGTTCCTTCATTTGAGATATTAGTTGAAACTTTAATCCATAACCCTAACATAACACATTTACAATTTTTAAATAAACTTTCACCCAACCTTCTTATATAACTACAATCTAATCTTTGCTGCTCACGTACTATTTCCCAACTTTCATTTATCTTAAATTTCTAAATACGTGCTCAGTTCCGTGAAACAAGATGACTTAAAATCCTATGCGGAAAAGAATGTTGAACGTGCGCCAGTAAAATGGCAGACGCTTCGGCGCTGTATCCCTTATTGGGTGCAGAAAAAAGGGAAACCACCCATCTGTCCGTAACGCGGAATCCTAACCCTAACCCTAACCCTAATCCCAACCTCAACCCTAACCCTAACTCTAACCCTAACCCTAATCCCAACCTCTAACCCTAACCCTAACCGTAACCTTAATCCCAACCTCTAACCCTAACCCGGAATCCTAACCCTAACCCTAAACCTAACCCTAACCCGGAATCCTAACCCTAACCCTAACCCCAATCCCAACCTCTACCCTAACCCTAATCCCAACCTCTAAACCTAACCCTAATCCCAACCTCTAAAACTAACCCTACCCCCAATCCCAACCTCTAACCCTACCCCTAACCCGAACCCGGAATCCTAACCCTAACCCTAACCCTAAACCTAACCCTAACCCGGAATCCTAACCCTAACCCGAACCCTAAACCTAACCCGGAATCCTAACCCTAACCCTAACCCCAATCCCAACCTCTACCCTAACCCTAATCCCAACCTCTAAACCTAACCCTAATCCCAATCTCTAACCCTAACACTAATCCCAACCTCTAACCCTAACCCGGAATCCTAACCCTAACCCTAAACCTAACCCTAACCCGGAATCCTAACCCTAACCCTAACCCCAATCCCAACCTCTACCCTAACCCTAATCCCAACCTCTAAACCTAACCCTAATCCCAATCTCTAACCCTAACACTAATCCCAACCTATAACCCGAACCATAAACCCAACCTCTAACCCGAACCCTAATCGCAATCTCGAACCCTAACCCTAATCCCAACCTCTAACCCTAACCCTAATCCCAACCTCTAACCCGAACCCTAATCCCAACCTCTAACCCTAACCCTAATCCCAACCTCTAACCCTAACCCTAATCCCAACCTCTAACCCGAACCCTAATCGCAATCTCGAACCCTAACCCTAATCCCAACCTCTTAACCTAACCCTAATCCCAACCTCTAACCGGAACCCCAATCCCAACCTCTAACCCTAATCCTAATCCCAACCTCTAACCCGAACTCCAATCTCAACCTCTTACCTGAACCCCAATCCCAACCTCTAAACCTAACCCTAATCCCAACCTCTAACCCTAACCCTTAGCCCAACCTCTAACCTTCACCCTAATTCAACCTCTAACCCTAACCCTAATCCCGACCTCTAACCCGAACCCTAATCCCAACCTCTAATCGTAACTCCCAATCCCAACCTCAAACCCTAACCCTAATCCCAACCTCTAACCCTAACCCTAATTCCAACCTCTAAACCTAACCCTAATCCCAACCTCTAACCCGAACCCTAATCCCAACCTCTAACCCGAACCCTAATCCCAACCTCTAACCCTAACCCTAATCCCAACCTCTAACCCTAACCCTAATCCCAACCTCTAACCCGAACCCCAATCCCAACCTCTAACCCAAACCCTAATTCCAACCTCTAACACTAACCCTTAGCCCAACCTCTAACCCTAACCCTAATCCCAACCTCTAACCCGAACCCCAATCCCAACCTCTAACCCAAACCCTAATCTCTAACCCTAACCTTAATCCCAATCTCTAACTCAAACTCAAACTATAACCGTAATCCCATCTCCAAATTAGAACCCAAACCCTAACTCTGATCCAAACAGTCAATCCAACCCTAACCAAATATTGCCACTGGTTGGTGTCAGAGTGCCTGGTTGACATTTTGAGTGGTTTGTCTCGTAATCAGATTCTAGTTGCTGCATGTGGCCCTGAAATGCACAATAAATGACATCCTCATTCAGTATCACATTTATATGTGTTAAACTTAATTTGTCAATTAGGTATACTGGGCCATGGTGAGACCACACCTTGCTGCAGGTATACAGGGCCTTGGTGAGACCACACCTTGCTGCAGGTGTACAGGGCCGTGGTGAGACCACACCTTGCTGCAGGTATACAGGGCCTTGGTGAGACCACACCTTGCTGCAGGTATACAGGACCTTGGTGAGACCACACCTTGCTGCAGGTATACTGGGCCTTGGTGAGGCCACACCTTGCTGCAGGTATACTGGGCCTTGGTGAGGCCACACCTTGCTGCAGGTATACTGGGCCTTGGTGAGGCCACACCTTGCTGCAGGTATACTGGGCCTTGGTGAGACCACACCTTGCTGCAGGTATACTGGGCCTTGGTGAGGCCACACCTTGCTGCAGGTATACAGGGCCTTGGTGAGGCCACACCTTGCTGCAGGTATACAGGGCCGTGGGGAGACCACACCTTGCTGCAGGTATACAGGGCCTTGGTGAGACCACACCTTGCTGCAGGTGTACAGGGCCTTGGTGAGACCACACCTTGCTGCAGGTATACAGGGCCTTGGTGAGACCACACCTTGTTGCAGGTATACAGGGCCTTGGTGAGGTCACACCTTGCTGCAGGTATACAGGGCCGTGGGGAGACCACACCTTACTGCAGGTATACAGGGCCTTGGTGAGACCACACCTTGCTGCAGGTATACAAGGCCGTGGTGAGACCACACCTTGCTGCAGGTATACAGGGCCTTGGTGAGGCCACACCTTGCTGCAGGTATACAGGGCCGTGGTGAGACCACACCTTGCTGCAGGCATACAGGGCCTTGGTGAGGCCACACCTTGCTGCAGGTATACAGGGCCTTGGTGAGACCACACCTTGCTGCAGGCATACAGGGCCTTGGTGAGACCACACCTTGCTGCAGGTATACAGGACCTTGGTGAGACCACACCTTGCTGCAGGTATACTGGGCCTTGGTGAGGCCACACCTTGCTGCAGGTATACTGGGCCTTGGTGAGGCCACACCTTGCTGCAGGTATACAGGGCCTTGGTGAGACCACACCTTGCTGCAGGTATACAGGACCTTGGTGAGACCACACCTTGCTGCAGGTATACAGGGCCTTGGTGAGGCCACACCTTGCTGCAGGTATACAGGGCCGTGGGGAGACCACACCTTGCTGCAGGTATACAGGGCCTTGGTGAGACCACACCTTGCTGCAGGTGTACAGGGCCTTGGTGAGACCACACCTTGCTGCAGGTATACAGGGCCTTGGTGAGGCCACACCTTGCTGCAGGGATACAGGGCCTTGGTGAGACCACACCTTGCTGCAGGCATACAGGGCCTTGGTGAGACCACACCTTGCTGCAGGTATACAGGGCCTTGGTGAGACCACACCTTGCTGCAGGTATACAGGGTTGGTGAGACCACACCTTGCTGCAGGTATACAGGACCTTGGTGAGACCACACCTTGCTGCAGGTATACTGGGCCTTGGTGAGGCCACACCTTGCTGCAGGTATACTGGGCCTTGGTGAGACCACACCTTGCTGCAGGTATACAGGGTTGATGAGGCCACACCTTGCTGCAGGTATACAGGGCCATGGTGAGACCACACCTTGCTGCAGGTATACTGGGCCTTGGTGAGACCACACCTTGCTGCAGGTATACAGGGCCGTGGTGAGACCACACCTTGCTGCAGGTATACAGGGCCTTGGTGAGACCACACCTTGCTGCAGGTATACAGGCCTTGGTGAGACCACACCTTGCTGCAGGTATACAGGCCTTGGTGAGACCACACCTTGCTGCAGGTATACAGGGTTGGTGTTATAACCTGCCTACTTACGATTGGCTGGGGACTAATGACAGAGGTCAGAGGTAGGTTCTTTGCGCAAAGAGTAGTGAGGCCGTGGAATGCCCTACCTGCTACAGTGGTGAACTCGCCAACATTGAGGGCATTTAAAAGTTTATTGGATAAACATATGGATGATAATGGCATAGTGTAGGTTCGATGGCTTTTGTTTCGGTGCAACATCGTGGGCCGAAGGGCCTGTACTGCGCTGCATTGTTCTATGTTCTATGTTCTATCCCACAATCCTATGGGAGTATGAACTTCCCCAATTAGGGGGGCGGAGAAACTCCTAGTATAAATAAGCTGGCCAGTTCAGGAACCAGCAGGAAGGAGAAGGGAGCAAGGGAAGTTACTGCTACTGTTGTATATATATTATTATAGTAAATAAACGTTATTACTTTGTATCCTTAAAACTCGTGCTGGATTCTTCGTGGCCCTTACAAAACTGGCGACGAGGGTTAAAGTGAATAGCTGTCTACACTGCTGAAGCCACCTCCCTGGATTTTTGTTGGATGCAGGTTGGAAGTTGTTTTCTATTACACCATGCCTCTGTACGGACGTTTGGATGTTTTTGATGCTGCGCTGGAAAGCTGGAACCAGTATGCACAGCGGATGCGTTACTATTTCCGGGCAAACAATATCACTGAAAACGAGCGCCAGGTGGTCATATTGCTCACCGCCTGCGGCCCGCATACGTTTGGGGTGATTAGGAGCCTTACGTACCCAGCTGCGCCGGACACCAAAACGTTTGATGAACTTGTGAATATAGTGGGGCAACACTTTAACCCAACCCCGTCCACGATAGTCCAGCGTTACCGGTTTAATACCGCTGAGAGGACCCCTGGAGAATCCCTTGCCGATTTTTTATCCAGGTACGCAGGATTGCGGAGTACTGTGACTATGGTGAGACCTTGTCAGAAATGTTACGCGACCGTTTGGTTTGCGGTATTAACAATGCGGCCACCCAGAGAAAGTTGTTAGCGGAGCCAACATTGACTTTTCAACAGGCAATACAAATAGTCTTGTCCCGAGAGAGCGCAGAACGAGGAGTACAGGAGCTACAGGGAACGGAAGTGCATGCCTTGGGGCGCAACCCTTTCCGCCCAAAAACGTCGCCCCGCACTCCTGCGGTACCTTGGGCGAGGCAACGACCGGACCAATGCCAGTGGCCATCGGACATTCCTCCCCGAAGGGAGCCTTCTCCAGAGCCAATGGATGAGGAGCCATGTCCGTGTCAGACTTGTAGGCGCCGACCCCGTCGCGAACGGCGGTCCTGGGTGCGCCAGAGGTGCCGTCGTTCCGACCGAAACTGGGACCAGCCCTGGGGCCGTACCTTCCATGTGGATGAACCTGTGGCGACCACTCCTCAGGACGTGGAGATGGAGGACGACTGCCTGCAGCTGCATTGTGTGGCAGCTCCCCGTGTGGCCCCCATTAAGGTGACAGTACGGGTCAATGATCACCTGCTTGAGATGGAGTTGGACACTGGCGCAGCGATCTCCGTGATCGCCCAGAGGACATTCGACCGCATCAAGCAGGGTATACAGACCCTTACACTAACTGACTCACAGGCCAGGTTGGCCACCTACACGGGGGAACCACTGGACATTGCAGGAACTACAATGACCCCTGTTGTCTATGGACGCCATTAGGGGCGTTTCCCACTTATCGTTGTGCGTGGCCATGGGCCCAGCCTGTTGGGTCGGGACTGGTTGCGCCATTTGCGGTTGCAATGGCAGCACATCCTCCAAACAGTTTCTGGAGGGTTGACTGAGGTGCTAGGACGATACCCAGAGGTATTCCAGCCCGGTTTGGGGAAAATAAAAGAGGCCGTAGTCCGTATCCAATTTGAACCAGGAGCCACGCCGCGCTATTTCCGGGCGCGCCCAGTGCCTTACGCTTTGCTCGAGAAGGTAGAAGGGGAGCTCACTCGTTTGGAGAGTTTGGGTATTATCAGGCCCGTCCGTTTTGCTGACTGGGCAGCACCAATTGTACCAGTAATGAAGCCAGATGCCACAGTTCGCTTGTGTGGCGACTATAAGCTTACAGTGAATACAGTTTCCCGACTCGACCGATACCCAATGCCTCGCGTAGAGGATCTCTACGCGAAACGTGCAGGTGGACTCCCATTCACAAAGTTAGATATGAGTCACGCCTACCTGCAGTTGGAGCTGGACCCTGCCTCCCGACCATATGTAACAATTAACACACACCGGGGCCTGTATGAATATACACGGTTGCCCTTTGGAGTATCCTCTGCCTGCGCAATTTTTCAACGTGTTATGGAGGGCATTTTGAGAGGTTTACCACGTGTTGCTGTCTACCTAGATGACGTGTTGATTACAGGGACGTTGGAGCAGGAACATTTGGAAAATCTGGAGGCTGTCCTTAGACGCCTTTCGGAGGCTGGAGTCTGTTTACGTCGCACAAAGTGCGTATTTCAGGCAAAAGAAGTAGTCTACCTAGGTTATCGGGTGGACCGCGAAGGTTTGCACCCCGTCGCAGAGAAGGTGCGTGCAATTCAACATGCCCCCACCCCGACTGACACTTCGCATCTTCGTTCTTTTCTCGGCCTCGTAAACTATTACGGGAAGTTCCTCCCCAATCTGGCAACTACTCTGGCCCCTTGCACCTTCTGCTAAAGAAAAATCACACCTGGGTTTGGGGTCAGCCGCAAGAAACCGCTTTCCGGCGGGTAAAGCAACAATTGTCGTCGTCTGGGTTACTAACCCACTATGATCCAGGAAAGCCTTTGCTCGTCACATGTGATGCATCCCCGTATGGTATTGGGGCCGTCCTGTCCCATAAGATGGAGAACAGGGCCGAGCATCCGATAGCTTTCGCCTCCCGCACATTGACTGCAGCGGAGAAAAAGTACGCGCAGATCGAGAAGGAGGGCCTGGCAGTGGTTTTCGCGGTAAACGCTTCCACCAGTATGTGTACGGCCGCCATTTCACTATCGTGACTGATCACAAGCCCCTGCTGGGACTTTTCAGAGAGGATAAGCCAATACCGCCCATTGCTTCCGCACGGATCCAGCGCTGGGCTTTGTTGCTTGCTGCATACGAGTATTCTCTGGAGCACAAACCAGGTACGCAGATAGCAAATGCCGACGCACTGAGCCGATTGCCTTTATCGACCGGCCCAATGTCGACACCCACGACCGGTGAGGTGGTTGCAACCCTAAATTTTATGGACACCTTGCCTGTCACGGCATCACAGATCCATGAGTGGACCCAGACGGAGCCAGTCTTGTCAAAGGTTCGGCACATAGTCCTGTATGGTGGGCAGCATAGACAGCTCCCAGGCGAGATGCGGGCATTTTCCTCCAAGCTGTCAGAATTCAGCGTGGAAGATGGCATCAAAGAACAAAGAACAAAGAAATGTACAGCACAGGAACAGGCCCTTCGGCCCTCCAAGCCCGTGCCGACCATACTGCCCGACTAAACTACAATCTTCTACACTTCCTGGGTCCGTATCCTTCTATTCCCATCCTATTCATATATTTGTCAAGATGCCCCTTAAATGTCCCTATCGTCCCTGCTTCCACTACCTCCTCCGGTAGTGAGTTCCAGGCACCCACTACCCTCTGCGTAAAAAACTTGCCTCGTACATCTACTCTAAACCTTGCCCCTCTCACCTTAAACCTATGCCCCCTAGTAATTGACCCCTCTACCCTGGGGAAAAGCCTCTGACTATCCACTCTGTCTATGCCCCTCTTAATTTTGTATACCTCTATCGGGTCGCCCCTCAACCTCCTTCGTTCCAGTGAGAACAAACCGAGTTTATTCAATCGCTCCTCATAGCTTATGCCCTCCATACCAGGCAACATTCTGGTAAATCTCTTCTGCACCCTCTCTAAAGCCTCCACATCCTTCTGGTAGTGTGGCGACCAGAATTGAACACTATACTCCAAGTGTGGCCTAACTAAGGTTCTATACAGCTGCAACATGACTTGCCAATTCTTATACTCAATGCCCCGGCCAATGAAGGCAAGCATGCCGTATGCCTTCTTGACTACCTTCTCCACCTGTGTTGCCCCTTTCAATGACCTGTGGACCTGTACTCCTAGATCTCTTTGACTTTCAATACTCTTGAGGGTTCTACCATTCACTGTATATTCCCTACCTGCATTAGCCCTTCCAAAATGCATTACCTCACATTTGTCCGGATTAAACTCCATCTGCCATCTCTCCGCCCAAGTCTCCAGACAATCTAAATCCTGCTGTATCCTCAGACAGTCCTCATCGCTATCCGCAATTCCACCAACCTTTGTGTCGTCTGCAAACTTACTAATCAGACCAGTTACATTTTCCTCCAAATCATTTATATATACTACAAAGAGCAAAGGTCCCAGCACTGATCCCTGTGGAACACCACTGGTCACAGCCCTCCAATTAGAAAAGCATCCCTCCATTGCTACCCTCTGCCTTCTATGGCCTAGCCAGTTCTGTATCCACCTTGCCAGTTCACCCCTGATCCCGTGTGACTTCACCTTTTGTACTAGTCTACCATGAGGGACCTTGTCAAAGGCCTTACTGAAGTCCATATAGACAACATCTACTGCCCTACCTGCATCAATCATCTTAGTGACCTCCTCGAAAAACTCTATCAAGTTAGTGAGACACGACCTCCCCTTCACAAAACCGTGCTGCCTCTCACTAATACGTCCATTTGCTTCCAAATGGGAGTAGATCCTGTCTCGAAGAATTCTCTCCAGTAATTTCCCTACCACTGAAGTAAGGCTCACCGGCCTGTAGTTCCCGGGATTATCCTTGCTACCCTTCTTAAACAGAGGAACAACATTGGCTATTCTCCAGTCCTCCGGGACATCCCCTGAAGACAGCGAGGATCCAAAGATTTCTGTCAAGGCCTCAGCAATTTCCTCTCCAGCCTCCTTCTTGTGGGCATCCTCTTGTGGGGGACGCGTGTGATTGTCCCGGAAAAAGGCCAGGAGCTGATACTAACAGACTTGCACAATGGGCATCCGGGCGTGACCAAGATGAAAATATTGGCCCGGAGTTATGTCTGGTGGCCAGGCCTCGACACCGACATTATGAAGGTGGCCCAAAACTGCTCCATTTGCCAGGAGCATCAGAAGCTTCCGCCGGCCGCGCCCCTACATCACTGGGAATGGCCAGGGCGGCCTTGGGCGCGCTTGCATGCGGATTTCGCCGGCCCTTTTCAGGGATCCATGTTCCTTCTGCTAATTGACGCCCAGTCCAAGTGGCTGGAGGTGCATAAGATGCAGGAGACACCGTCCTGCGCAACAATTGAAAAGATGCGTTTATCATTCAGTACGCATGGCCTCCCCGAGGTGCTGGTCACGGATAATGGCACTCCATTCACGAGTGAGGAGTTTGCTAGGTTTACAAAGATGAACGGCATCCGCCATATCCGCACTGCCCCATGCCACCCGGCTTCAAATATGTTGGCAGAGCCCGCAGTGCAAACATTCAAAAGAGGCCTAAAGAAGCAGTCTTCCGGATCAATGGTCACGAGACTGGCTCGCTTTTTGTTTACGTACAGGACCACCCCCCATGCAGTGACTGGGGTAGCTCCCGCAGAACTCCTAATGGGCCGGAGACTTCGCACCCGCCTTAGTATGGTTTCCCCGGACATTGGCGCAAAAGTACGCCGCACACAAGAACGGCAGGGACAGGGATTTTCTCGGCATCGGCCGATTCGGCAGTTTGCGCCCGGTGGCCCAGTGCTCGTTCGGAATTTTGCTGGTGGTGCCCAATGGGTTCCTGGTGTAATCTTTCGCCAAAGGGGCCCTATATCTTACCAAGTGCAAGCCCAGGGTCGTCTCCAGCGAAAACACGTAGACCACGTTCGGTCCAGAAGATCATCCCCTCAAAAGATTCCCCGCCCCCGGAGCTCAGTTCAACAGCTGCAAAGACCAGAGACAAGGGAAGGTAGTCCTCAAAATCTTCCACTGGTGCCTCACTCGAAGCCTGCGCAGGTCGTTACGGGACCGAATGGAGATAGAGACGCTGACATGACGGAGGCAGCAGACTCTGACTCCGAGATGGAGACACAGGATGCATCAGAGGGGGAATCCTCGGGTCCACGGGCCGTGGATGTACAACCGTTACGCTGTTCATCACGGATGCGCCGGTCTCCGTCTCGTTATACGCTGCCGGACCCAGCGCCGCGTGCAAATGGCGTCCGGCCTGCGGCCAAACGAGTTCGACGCCTTCCTTCGCCAGGGTCTTCGGTGGATTCCTTGGACTTTGGGGGGGAGGGATGTTATAACCTGCCTACTTATGATTGGCTGGGGACTAATGACTATCCCACAATCCTATGGGAGTATGAACTTCCCCAATGAGGGGGGCGGAGAAATTCCTAGTATAAATAAGCTGGCCAGTTCAGGAACCAGCAGGAAGGAGAAGGGAGCAAGGGAAGTTACTGCTACTGTTGTATATATATTATTATAGTAAATAAACGTTATTACTTTGTATCCTTAAAACTCATGCTGGATTCTTCGTGGCCCTTACAAAAGTTGGTGAGGCCACACCTTGCTGCAGGTATACAGGCCTTGGTGAGACCACACCTTGCTGCAGGTATACAGGCCTTGGTGAGACCACACCTTGCTGCAGGTATACAGGGCCGTGGGGAGACCACACCTTGAGTATTGTGGCAGTTTTGCTCTCCTAGTTTGAGGAAGGACATTCTTGCTATTGAGGGTGTCCAGCGAAGGTTCACCAGACTAATTCACGGGGTGGCAGGACTGACAGATGAAGAAAGACTGGATCGACTGGGCTTGTGCTCTCTGGAGTTTAGAGGAATGCGAGGGGATCTCATAGAAACATCTAAAATCCGGATGGGACGGGACAGGCTGGATGCGGGAAGAATGTTCCCGATGTTGGGGACGTCCAGAACTAGGGGTCACAGCCTAAGAATCAGGGGTCAGCCATTCGGGACTGAGATGCGGAACAACTTCCTCTCAGAGGTGTGAGCTTGTGGAATTCTCGCCCACAGAAAGCTGTTGGGGCCGGTTTGCTGGATATATTCAAGAGGGAGCTGGACGTGGCCCTTGCGGCTAACGGGATCAAGCGGTATCGAGAGAGAGCGGGAGTGGGATACTGAATTTGCATGATCACCATGATTATATTGAATGGGGGAGCAGGCTCGAGGGGCCGAATGGCCTCCTGCACCTATTTTCTATGTTTCTATGAAGATAATACTGAGCCATCCTCTGAACACATCCCAGTTCCTTACCAGCCATGGGGGACCCAGTCACTGACAAACGTTCCAGAGTCACAGGTTCACATCCCCGTGACCCCAGGTTCACATCCCCGTGACCCCAGGTTCACATCCCCGTGACCCCAGGTTCAAATCCCCGTGACCCCAGGTTCACATCCCCGTGACCCCAGGTTCACATCCCCGTGACCCCAGGTTCACATCCCCGTGACCCCAGGTTCAAATCCCCGTGACCCCAGGTTCACATCCCCGTGACCCCAGGTTCACATCCCCGTGACCCCAGGTTCACATCCCTCTAACCCCAGGTTCACGTCTCCATAACACCAAGTTCACATTCCCGTGACCCCTGGTTCACATCCCCATGACCCCAGGTTCACCTCCCCGTGACCCCAGGTTCACATCCCCGTGACCCCAGGTTCACCTCCCCGTGACCCCAGGTTCACATCCCCATGACCCCAGGTTCACATCCCCGTGACCACAGGTTCACATCCCTGTGACCCCAGGTTCATATCCCCGTGACCCCAGGTTCACATCCCCGTGACCCCAGGTTCACATCCCCCTGACCCCAGGTTCACATCCCCCTGACCCCTGGTTCACATCCCCTTGACCCCAGGTTCACATCCCCGTGACCCCAGGTTCACATCCCCGTGACCCCAGGTTCACATCCTCGTGACCCCAGGTTCACCTCCCCGTGACCCCAGGTTCACATCCCCTTGACCCCAGATTCACATCCCCGTGACCCCAGGTTCACCTTCCCGTAACCCCAGGTTCACGTCCCCTTGACCCCAGGTTCACATCCCCATGACCCCAGGTTCACATCCCCTTGACCCCCTGGTTCACATCCCCATGACCCCAGGTTCACCTCCCCGTGACCCCAGGTTCGCATCCCCGTGACCCCAGGTTCACGTCCCCATGACCCCAGGTTCACATCCCCGTGACCCCAGGTTCACATCCCCGTGACCCCAGGTTCACATCCCCCTGACCCCAGGTTCACATCCCCGTGACCCCAGGTTCACATCCCCCTGACCCCAGGTTCACGTCCCCATGACCCCAAGTTCACGTCCCCGTGACCCCAGGTTCACATCCCCGTGACCCCAGGTTCACATCCCCGTGACCCCAAGTTCACGTCCCCGTGACCCCAGGTTCACATCCCCATGACCCTAGGTTCACATCCCCGTGACCCCAGGTTCACGTCCCCATGACACCAAGTTCACATTCCCGTGACCCCAGGTTCACATCCCCGTGACCCCAAGTTCACGTCCCCGTGACCCCAGGTTCACATCCCCATGACCCTAGGTTCACATCCCCGTGACCCCAGGTTCACATCCCCCTGACCCCAGGTTCACATCCCCATGACCCTAGGTTCACATCCCCCTGACCCCAGTGACTGCCAACCCTAACCATATAAACTCTAGCCGTGTATTGTCATCCTGCTGTTTCTAGGTTCCCAGCCTCTCCACGAGAAGGCTCCCCTGGTGAAGTCCATCCTTCTGGCTGGTCCGCACGGCGTGGGGAAGAAGATGTTGGTGCACAGTATCTGCACAGAGACATGTGCGACCCTCTTTGACCTATCAGCAAAGAACATCGCAGGGAAATATCCTGGCAAGATTGGTTTGCAGATGCTGCTTCACATGGTCTTCAAGGTACAGTCAACAAGCCCTGTGGACATGGTCAAAGGGGTCGATGAAGAATTGGGCAAAAGAGAAGCATTTCAAAAGAGGAAAAATGAGGGTTTGGTAAAATGAGTGAAAGGCGCAGAATGGGGAGACACCTGCTATCGATACGTCAACAATCCAACCAACTCCTCCTCACAATCCTGAGAAATCATTGTCCAATTTAACAGCAAAGGTTACAGGAGGGAATTTCAAAACATGAGGTCAAAATGCCTCAAAGCAAAGCCACCAATGATGGGGCAATGGAGGGAGGGAGGGCAGGAGGAGTGAAACATGAGGTGGTGGAGTTTACACAGAGTGAGGGACACTGGGGTTTGGAGGGAGAGAGACTGGAGGAGTGAGACATGAGGTGACGGAGTTTACACAGAGTGAGGGACACTGGGGTTTGGAGGGAGAGAGACTGGAGGAGTGAGACATGAGGTGGCGGAGTTTACAGAGAGAGAGTTTGGAGGAAGGGACGGAGAGAGGGAGGGAGAGATGGACAGAGGGAGGGAGGGTAGGGAGGGAGGAGTGACACACGGCTGAGGGAAGCAGTGCTGAGTCTGAAGTTACAAAACAAAAGACCGGACGTGCGTTGGAAGCTGGCAATGTTACAGAAACAGAAATGAACAATTGTGATGGTGGACAGAATGTGGAATAAATTGTGAACAAAACGCAGTGAACACAACAAGAATGTTAAATAGGGAGGTCAGAGGAGGTGATTGTGAAATGAGAACGTTCTCATCTGCTATTCAACCACAAGGTGTCTCCCCAGGTCGAGGCTTATCATTGCTCTCGGCACACATTCCCTTTGGATTGGATTTGTGTATTGTCATGTGTACCGGGGTACAGTGAAAACCGTTTTCTGTGAGCAGCTCAAACAGATCTTTCAGTAAATCCAAACAAAATAAATCAATCAAACTTTTCGACTCTCACCAACTCTAATCTCCTACTCCCTCTATAAAACTCCCTCTCTGCGATTCTCTCTCTCCAACTCCATCTCTCCGATTCTCTCTCTCCGATTCTCTCTCTCCAACTCCATCCCTCCGATTCTCTCCCTCTCATTCACTCTCTACAATTCCCACTCTCCGATTCTCTCTCTCTTTCACTCTCTACAATTCCCACTCTCCGATTCTCTCTCTCCGATTCACTCTCTGATTCTCTCTCTCCGATTCTCTCTCTCCGAATCTCTCTCTCCGATTCACTCTCTCCGAATCTCTCTCTCCGATTCACTCTCTCCGATTCACTCTCTCCGATTCTCTCTCCGATTCTCTCTCCGAGTCTCTCTCTCCGATTCTCTCTCCGATTCTCTCTCCGGTTCTCTCTCTCCGATTCTCTCTCCGATTCTATCTCTCCGATTCTCTCTCTCCGATTCTCTGTCTCCGATTCTCTCTCCGATTCTCTCTCTCCAATTCTCCCTCTCCGTTTCTCTCTCCGATTATCTCTCTCCGATTCTCTCTCCGATTCTCTATCTCCGATTCTCTCTCCGATTCTCTCTCTCCGATTCTCTCTCCGATTCTCTCTCCCCGATTCTCTCTCTCCGATTCTCTCTCCGATTCTCTCTCTCCGATTCTCTCTCCGATTCTCTCTCTCCAATTCACTCTCTCCGATTCTCTCTCTCCGATTCTCTCTCTCCGATTCTCTCTCCGATTCTCTCTCTCCAACTCCATCTCTCCGATTCTCTATCTCTCTTTCACTCTCTACAATTCCCAATCTCCGATTCTCTCTCTCCGATTCTCTCTCTCCGATTCACTCTCTCCGAATCTCTCTCTCCGATTCTCTCTCTCCGATTCTCTCTCCGATTCTCTCTCCCCGATTCTCTCTCTCCGATTCTCTCTCTCCGATTCTCTCTCTCCGATTCTCTCTCCGACTCTCCCTCCGATTCTCTCTCTCCGATTCTCTGTCAGATTCTCTCTCTCCGATTCTCTCTCCAATTCTCTCTCTCCGATTCTCTCTCTCCGATTCTCTCTCCGATTCTCTCTCTCCGATTCTCTCTCTCCGATTCTCTCTCCAATTCTCTCTCCGACTCTCTCTCTCTCTCCGATTCTCTCTCCGATTCTCTCTCTCCGATTCTCTCTCCGATTCTCTCTCCGATTCTCTCTCTCCGATTCCCTCTCTCCAATTCTCTCTCCGATTCTCTCTCTCCGATTCTCTCTCTCCAATTCTCTCTCTCCGATTCTCTCTCCGATTCTCTCTCTCCGATTCTCTCTCTCCGATTCTCTCTCTCCGATTTTCTCTCCGGTTCTCTCTCCGATTCTCTCTCTCCGAGTCTCTCTCTCCGATTCTCTCTCTCCGATTCTCTCTCTCCGATTCTCTCTCCGATTCTCTCTCTCCGATTCTCTCTCTCTGATTCTCTCTCTCTGATTCTCTCTCTCCGATTCTCTCTCCAATTCTCTCTCCGACTCTCTCTCTCTCTCCGATTCTCTCTCCGATTCTCTCTCTCCGATTCTCTCTCCGATTCTCTCTCCGATTCTCTCTCTCCGATTCCCTCTCTCCAATTCTCTCTCCGATTCTCTCTCTCCGATTCTCTCTCCAATTCTCTCTCTCCGATTCTCTCTCTCCGATTCTCTCTCTCCGATCCTCTCTCTGATTCTCTCTATCCGATTCTCTCTCTCCGATTCTCTCTCTCCGATTCTCTCTCCGATTCTCTCTCTCCGATTCTTTCTCCGATTCTCTCTCCGATTCTCTCTCTCTGATTCTCTCTCTCCGTTTCTCTCTCCGATTCTCTCTCTCCGATTCTCTCTCCGATTCTCTCTCTCCGATTCTCTCTCCGATTCTCTCTCTCCGATTCTCTCTCTCCGATTCTCTCTCCGATTCTCTCTCCCCGATTCTCTCTCTCCGATTCTCTCTCTCCGATTCTCTCTCTCCGATTCTCTCTCCGACTCTCCCTCCGATTCTCTCTCTCCGATTCTCTGTCAGATTCTCTCTCTCCGATTCTCTCTCCAATTCTCTCTCTCCGATTCTCTCTCTCCGATTCTCTCTCCGATTCTCTCTCTCCGATTCTCTCTCTCCGATTCTCTCTCCAATTCTCTCTCCGACTCTCTCTCTCTCTCTCCGATTCTCTCTCTCCGATTCTCTCTCTCCGATTCTCTCTCTCCGATTCTCTCTCTCCGAATCTCTCTCCGATTCTCTCTCTCCGAATCTCTCTCTCCGATTCTCTCTCCGATTCTCTCTCTCCGATTCTCTCTCTCCGATTCTCTCTCTCCGATTCTCTCTCTCCGATTCTCTCTCCGATTCTCTCTCTCCGATTCTCTCTCTCCGATTCGCTCTCCGATTCGCTCTCCGATTCTATCTCTCCGATTCTCTCTCTCCGATTCTCTCTCCGATTCTCTCTCTCCGATTCTCTCTCAGATTCTCTCTCCGATTCTCTCTCTCCGATTCTCTCTCTGATTCTCTCTCTCCAATTCTCTCTCTCCGATTCTCTCTCTCCGATTCTCTCTCTCCGATTCTCTCTCTCCGATTCTCTCTCTCCGATTCTCTGTCCGAGTCTCTCTCTCCGATTCTCTCTCTCCGATTCTCTCTCCGATTCTCTCTCCGATTCTCTCTCTCCGATTCTCTCTCTCCGATTCTCTCTCTCCGATTGTCTCTCTCCGATTCTCTCTCCGATTCTCTCTCGGATTCTCTCTCTCCGATTCTCTCTCTCCGATTCTCTCTCTCCGATTCTCTCTCCGATTCTCTCTCTCCGATTCTCTCTCTCCGATTGTCTCTCTCCGATTGTCTCTCTCCGATTGTCTCTCCGATTCTCTCTCAGATTCTCTCTCTCCGATTCTCTCTCTCCGATTCTCTCTCTCCGATTCTCTATCTCCGAGTCTCTATCTCCGATTCTCTCTCCGATTCTCTCTCTCCGATTCTCTCTCTCCGATTCTCTCTCCGATTCTCTCTCCGATTCTCTCTCTCCGATTCCCTCTCTCCAATTCTCTCTCCGATTCTCTCTCTCCGATTCTCTCTCCAATTCTCTCTCTCCGATTCTCTCTCTCCGATTCTCTCTCTCCGATCCTCTCTCTGATTCTCTCTATCCGATTCTCTCTCTCCGATTCTCTCTCTCCGATTCTCTCTCTCCGATTCTCTCTCCGATTCTCTCTCTCCGATTCTTTCTCCGATTCTCTCTCCGATTCTCTCTCTCTGATTCTCTCTCTCCGATTCTCTCTCCGATTCTCTCTCTCCGATTCTCTCTCCGATTCTCTCTCTCCGATTCTCCGATTCTCTCTCTCCGATTCTCTCTCTCCGATTCTCTCTCCGATTCTCTCTCCCCGATTCTCTCTCTCCGATTCTCTCTCTCCGATTCTCTCTCTCCGATTCTCTCTCCGACTCTCCCTCCGATTCTCTCTCTCCGATTCTCTGTCAGATTCTCTCTCTCCGATTCTCTCTCCAATTCTCTCTCTCCGATTCTCTCTCTCCGATTCTCTCTCCGATTCTCTCTCTCCGATTCTCTCTCTCCGATTCTCTCTCTCCGATTCTCTCTCTCCGATTCTCTCTCTCCGATTCGCTCTCCGATTCGCTCTCCGATTCTATCTCTCCGATTCTCTCTCTCCGATTCTCTCTCCGATTCTCTCTCTCCGATTCTCTCTCAGATTCTCTCTCCGATTCTCTCTCTCCGATTCTCTCTCTGATTCTCTCTCTCCAATTCTCTCTCTCCGATTCTCTCTCTCCGATTCTCTCTCTCCGATTCTCGCTCTCAGATTCTCTCTCTCCGATTCTCTCTCCGATTCTCTCCGATTCTCTCTCTCCGATTCTCTCTCCGTTTCTCTCTCCGATTATCTCTCTCCGATTCTCTCTCCGATTCTCTCTCTCCGATTCTCTCTCCGATTCTCTCTCTCCGATTCTCTCTCCGATTCTCTCTCCCCGATTCTCTCTCACCGATTCTCTCTCCGATTCTCTCTCTCCGATTCTCTCTCCGATTCTCTCTCTCCAATTCACTCTCTCCGATTCTCTCTCTCCGATTCTCTCTCTCCGATTCTCTCTCCGATTCTCTCTCTCCAACTCCATCTCTCCGATTCTCTATCTCTCTTTCACTCTCTACAATTCCCAATCTCCGATTCTCTCTCTCCGATTCTCTCTCTCCGATTCACTCTCTCCGATTCTCTCTCTCCGATTCTCTCTCCGATTCTCTCTCTCCGATTCTCTCTCTCCGATTGTCTCTCTCCGATTGTCTCTCTCCGATTGTCTCTCCGATTCTCTCTCAGATTCTCTCTCTCCGATTCTCTCTCTCCGATTCTCTCTCTCCGATTCTCTATCTCCGAGTCTCTATCTCCGATTCTCTCTCCGATTCTCTCTCTCCGATTCTCTCTCTCCGATTCTCTCTCCGATTCTCTCTCCGATTCTCTCTCTCCGATTCCCTCTCTCCAATTCTCTCTCCGATTCTCTCTCTCCGATTCTCTCTCCAATTCTCTCTCTCCGATTCTCTCTCTCCGATTCTCTCTCTCCGATCCTCTCTCTGATTCTCTCTATCCGATTCTCTCTCTCCGATTCTCTCTCTCCGATTCTCTCTCTCCGATTCTCTCTCCGATTCTCTCTCTCCGATTCTTTCTCCGATTCTCTCTCCGATTCTCTCTCTCTGATTCTCTCTCTCCGATTCTCTCTCCGATTCTCTCTCTCCGATTCTCTCTCCGATTCTCTCTCTCCGATTCTCCGATTCTCTCTCTCCGATTCTCTCTCTCCGATTCTCTCTCCGATTCTCTCTCCCCGATTCTCTCTCTCCGATTCTCTCTCTCCGATTCTCTCTCTCCGATTCTCTCTCCGACTCTCCCTCCGATTCTCTCTCTCCGATTCTCTGTCAGATTCTCTCTCTCCGATTCTCTCTCCAATTCTCTCTCTCCGATTCTCTCTCTCCGATTCTCTCTCCGATTCTCTCTCTCCGATTCTCTCTCTCCGATTCTCTCTCTCCGATTCTCTCTCTCCGATTTTCTCTCTCCGATTCGCTCTCCGATTCGCTCTCCGATTCTATCTCTCCGATTCTCTCTCTCCGATTCTCTCTCCGATTCTCTCTCTCCGATTCTCTCTCAGATTCTCTCTCCGATTCTCTCTCTCCGATTCTCTCTCTGATTCTCTCTCTCCAATTCTCTCTCTCCGATTCTCTCTCTCCGATTCTCTCTCTCCGATTCTCGCTCTCAGATTCTCTCTCTCCGATTCTCTCTCCGATTCTCTCCGATTCTCTCTCTCCGATTCTCTCTCCGTTTCTCTCTCCGATTATCTCTCTCCGATTCTCTCTCCGATTCTCTCTCTCCGATTCTCTCTCCGATTCTCTCTCTCCGATTCTCTCTCCGATTCTCTCTCCCCGATTCTCTCTCACCGATTCTCTCTCCGATTCTCTCTCTCCGATTCTCTCTCCGATTCTCTCTCTCCAATTCACTCTCTCCGATTCTCTCTCTCCGATTCTCTCTCTCCGATTCTCTCTCCGATTCTCTCTCTCCAACTCCATCTCTCCGATTCTCTATCTCTCTTTCACTCTCTACAATTCCCAATCTCCGATTCTCTCTCTCCGATTCTCTCTCTCCGATTCACTCTCTCCGAATCTCTCTCTCCGATTCTCTCTCTCCGATTCTCTCTCTCCGATTCTCTATCTCCGATTCTCTCTCTCCGATTCTCTCTCTCCGATTCTCTCTCCGATTCTCTCTCCCCGATTCTCTCTCTCCGATTCTCTCTCTCCGATTCTCTCTCTCCGATTCTCTCTCCGACTCTCCCTCCGATTCTCTCTCTCCGATTCTCTGTCAGATTCTCTCTCTCCGATTCTCTCTCCAATTCACTCTCTCCGATTCTCTCTCTCCGATTCTCTCTCCGATTCTCTCGCTCCGATTCTCTCTCTCCGATTCTCTCTCCAATTCTCTCTCCGACTCTCTCTCTCTCTCCGATTCTCTCTCCGATTCTCTCTCTCCGATTCTCTCTCCGATTCTCTCTCCGATTCTCTCTCTCCGATTCCCTCTCTCCAATTCTCTCTCCGATTCTCTCTCTCCGATTCTCTCTCTCCAATTCTCTCTCTCCGATTCTCTCTCCGATTCTCTCTCTCCGATTCTCTCTCTCCGATTCTCTCTCTCCGATTCTCTCTCTCCGATTCTCTCTCCGATTCTCTCTCTCCGATTCTCTCTCTCCGATTCTCTCTCCGATTCTCTCTCTCCGATTCTCTCTCAGATTCTCTCTCCGATTCTCTCTCTCCGATTCTCTCTCTGATTCTCTCTCTCCAATTCTCTCTCTCCGATTCTCTCTCTCCGATTCTCTCTCTCCGATTCTCTCTCTCCGATTCTCTCTCTCCGATTCTCTGTCCGAGTCTCTCTCTCCGATTCTCTCTCTCCGATTCTCTCTCCGATTCTCTCTCCGATTCTCTCTCTCCGATTCTCTCTCTCCGATTCTCTCTCTCCGATTGTCTCTCTCCGATTCTCTCTCCGATTCTCTCTCGGATTCTCTCTCTCCGATTCTCTCTCTCCGATTCTCTCTCTCCGATTCTCTCTCCGATTCTCTCTCTCCGATTCTCTCTCTCCGATTGTCTCTCTCCGATTGTCTCTCTCCGATTGTCTCTCCGATTCTCTCTCAGATTCTCTCTCTCCGATTCTCTCTCTCCGATTCTCTCTCTCCGATTCTCTATCTCCGAGTCTCTCTCTCCGATTCTCTCTCCGATTCTCTCTCCGGTTCTCTCTCTCCGATTCTCTCTCCGATTCTATCTCTCCGATTCTCTCTCTCCGATTCTCTGTCTCCGATTCTCTCTCCGATTCTCTCTCTCCAATTCTCCCTCTCCGTTTCTCTCTCCGATTATCTCTCTCCGATTCTCTCTCCGATTCTCTATCTCCGATTCTCTCTCCGATTCTCTCTCTCCGATTCTCTCTCCGATTCTCTCTCCCCGATTCTCTCTCTCCGATTCTCTCTCCGATTCTCTCTCTCCGATTCTCTCTCCGATTCTCTCTCTCCAATTCACTCTCTCCGATTCTCTCTCTCCGATTCTCTCTCTCCGATTCTCTCTCCGATTCTCTCTCTCCAACTCCATCTCTCCGATTCTCTATCTCTCTTTCACTCTCTACAATTCCCAATCTCCGATTCTCTCTCTCCGATTCTCTCTCTCCGATTCACTCTCTCCGAATCTCTCTCTCCGATTCTCTCTCTCCGATTCTCTCTCCGATTCTCTCTCCCCGATTCTCTCTCTCCGATTCTCTCTCTCCGATTCTCTCTCTCCGATTCTCTCTCCGACTCTCCCTCCGATTCTCTCTCTCCGATTCTCTGTCAGATTCTCTCTCTCCGATTCTCTCTCCAATTCTCTCTCTCCGATTCTCTCTCTCCGATTCTCTCTCCGATTCTCTCTCTCCGATTCTCTCTCTCCGATTCTCTCTCCAATTCTCTCTCCGACTCTCTCTCTCTCTCCGATTCTCTCTCCGATTCTCTCTCTCCGATTCTCTCTCCGATTCTCTCTCCGATTCTCTCTCTCCGATTCCCTCTCTCCAATTCTCTCTCCGATTCTCTCTCTCCGATTCTCTCTCTCCAATTCTCTCTCTCCGATTCTCTCTCCGATTCTCTCTCTCCGATTCTCTCTCTCCGATTCTCTCTCTCCGATTTTCTCTCCGGTTCTCTCTCCGATTCTCTCTCTCCGAGTCTCTCTCTCCGATTCTCTCTCTCCGATTCTCTCTCTCCGATTCTCTCTCCGATTCTCTCTCTCCGATTCTCTCTCTCTGATTCTCTCTCTCTGATTCTCTCTCTCCGATTCTCTCTCCAATTCTCTCTCCGACTCTCTCTCTCTCTCCGATTCTCTCTCCGATTCTCTCTCTCCGATTCTCTCTCCGATTCTCTCTCCGATTCTCTCTCTCCGATTCCCTCTCTCCAATTCTCTCTCCGATTCTCTCTCTCCGATTCTCTCTCCAATTCTCTCTCTCCGATTCTCTCTCTCCGATTCTCTCTCTCCGATCCTCTCTCTGATTCTCTCTATCCGATTCTCTCTCTCCGATTCTCTCTCTCCGATTCTCTCTCCGATTCTCTCTCTCCGATTCTTTCTCCGATTCTCTCTCCGATTCTCTCTCTCTGATTCTCTCTCTCCGTTTCTCTCTCCGATTCTCTCTCTCCGATTCTCTCTCCGATTCTCTCTCTCCGATTCTCTCTCCGATTCTCTCTCTCCGATTCTCTCTCTCCGATTCTCTCTCCGATTCTCTCTCCCCGATTCTCTCTCTCCGATTCTCTCTCTCCGATTCTCTCTCTCCGATTCTCTCTCCGACTCTCCCTCCGATTCTCTCTCTCCGATTCTCTGTCAGATTCTCTCTCTCCGATTCTCTCTCCAATTCTCTCTCTCCGATTCTCTCTCTCCGATTCTCTCTCCGATTCTCTCTCTCCGATTCTCTCTCTCCGATTCTCTCTCCAATTCTCTCTCCGACTCTCTCTCTCTCTCCGATTCTCTCTCTCCGATTCTCTCTCTCCGATTCTCTCTCACCGATTCTCTCTCTCCGAATCTCTCTCCGATTCTCTCTCTCCGAATCTCTCTCTCCGATTCTCTCTCCGATTCTCTCTCTCCGATTCTCTCTCTCCGATTCTCTCTCTCCGATTCTCTCTCTCCGATTCTCTCTCCGATTCTCTCTCTCCGATTCTCTCTCTCCGATTCGCTCTCCGATTCGCTCTCCGATTCTATCTCTCCGATTCTCTCTCTCCGATTCTCTCTCCGATTCTCTCTCTCCGATTCTCTCTCAGATTCTCTCTCCGATTCTCTCTCTCCGATTCTCTCTCTGATTCTCTCTCTCCAATTCTCTCTCTCCGATTCTCTCTCTCCGATTCTCTCTCTCCGATTCTCTCTCTCCGATTCTCTCTCTCCGATTCTCTGTCCGAGTCTCTCTCTCCGATTCTCTCTCTCCGATTCTCTCTCCGATTCTCTCTCCGATTCTCTCTCTCCGATTCTCTCTCTCCGATTCTCTCTCTCCGATTGTCTCTCTCCGATTCTCTCTCCGATTCTCTCTCGGATTCTCTCTCTCCGATTCTCTCTCTCCGATTCTCTCTCTCCGATTCTCTCTCCGATTCTCTCTCTCCGATTCTCTCTCTCCGATTGTCTCTCTCCGATTGTCTCTCTCCGATTGTCTCTCCGATTCTCTCTCAGATTCTCTCTCTCCGATTCTCTCTCTCCGATTCTCTCTCTCCGATTCTCTATCTCCGAGTCTCTATCTCCGATTCTCTCTCCGATTCTCTCTCTCCGATTCTCTCTCTCCGATTCTCTCTCCGATTCTCTCTCCGATTCTCTCTCTCCGATTCCCTCTCTCCAATTCTCTCTCCGATTCTCTCTCTCCGATTCTCTCTCCAATTCTCTCTCTCCGATTCTCTCTCTCCGATTCTCTCTCTCCGATCCTCTCTCTGATTCTCTCTATCCGATTCTCTCTCTCCGATTCTCTCTCTCCGATTCTCTCTCTCCGATTCTCTCTCCGATTCTCTCTCTCCGATTCTTTCTCCGATTCTCTCTCCGATTCTCTCTCTCTGATTCTCTCTCTCCGATTCTCTCTCCGATTCTCTCTCTCCGATTCTCTCTCCGATTCTCTCTCTCCGATTCTCCGATTCTCTCTCTCCGATTCTCTCTCTCCGATTCTCTCTCCGATTCTCTCTCCCCGATTCTCTCTCTCCGATTCTCTCTCTCCGATTCTCTCTCTCCGATTCTCTCTCCGACTCTCCCTCCGATTCTCTCTCTCCGATTCTCTGTCAGATTCTCTCTCTCCGATTCTCTCTCCAATTCTCTCTCTCCGATTCTCTCTCTCCGATTCTCTCTCCGATTCTCTCTCTCCGATTCTCTCTCTCCGATTCTCTCTCTCCGATTCTCTCTCTCCGATTCTCTCTCTCCGATTCGCTCTCCGATTCGCTCTCCGATTCTATCTCTCCGATTCTCTCTCTCCGATTCTCTCTCCGATTCTCTCTCTCCGATTCTCTCTCAGATTCTCTCTCCGATTCTCTCTCTCCGATTCTCTCTCTGATTCTCTCTCTCCAATTCTCTCTCTCCGATTCTCTCTCTCCGATTCTCTCTCTCCGATTCTCGCTCTCAGATTCTCTCTCTCCGATTCTCTCTCCGATTCTCTCCGATTCTCTCTCTCCGATTCTCTCTCCGTTTCTCTCTCCGATTATCTCTCTCCGATTCTCTCTCCGATTCTCTCTCTCCGATTCTCTCTCCGATTCTCTCTCTCCGATTCTCTCTCCGATTCTCTCTCCCCGATTCTCTCTCTCCGATTCTCTCTCCGATTCTCTCTCTCCGATTCTCTCTCCGATTCTCTCTCTCCAATTCACTCTCTCCGATTCTCTCTCTCCGATTCTCTCTCTCCGATTCTCTCTCCGATTCTCTCTCTCCAACTCCATCTCTCCGATTCTCTATCTCTCTTTCACTCTCTACAATTCCCAATCTCCGATTCTCTCTCTCCGATTCTCTCTCTCCGATTCACTCTCTCCGAATCTCTCTCTCCGATTCTCTCTCTCCGATTCTCTCTCTCCGATTCTCTATCTCCGATTCTCTCTCTCCGATTCTCTCTCTCCGATTCTCTCTCCGATTCTCTCTCCCCGATTCTCTCTCTCCGATTCTCTCTCTCCGATTCTCTCTCTCCGATTCTCTCTCCGACTCTCCCTCCGATTCTCTCTCTCCGATTCTCTGTCAGATTCTCTCTCTCCGATTCTCTCTCCAATTGACTCTCTCCGATTCTCTCTCTCCGATTCTCTCTCCGATTCTCTCGCTCCGATTCTCTCTCTCCGATTCTCTCTCCAATTCTCTCTCCGACTCTCTCTCTCTCTCCGATTCTCTCTCCGATTCTCTCTCTCCGATTCTCTCTCCGATTCTCTCTCCGATTCTCTCTCTCCGATTCCCTATCTCCAATTCTCTCTCCGATTCTCTCTCTCCGATTCTCTCTCTCCAATTCTCTCTCTCCGATTCTCTCTCCGATTCTCTCTCTCCGATTCTCTCTCTCCGATTCTCTCTCTCCGATTCTCTCTCTCCGATTCTCTCTCCGATTCTCTCTCTCCGATTCTCTCTCTCCGATTCTCTCTCCGATTCTCTCTCTCCGATTCTCTCTCAGATTCTCTCTCCGATTCTCTCTCTCCGATTCTCTCTCTGATTCTCTCTCTCCAATTCTCTCTCTCCGATTCTCTCTCTCCGATTCTCTCTCTCCGATTCTCTCTCTCCGATTCTCTCTCTCCGATTCTCTGTCCGAGTCTCTCTCTCCGATTCTCTCTCTCCGATTCTCTCTCCGATTCTCTCTCCGATTCTCTCTCTCCGATTCTCTCTCTCCGATTCTCTCTCTCCGATTGTCTCTCTCCGATTCTCTCTCCGATTCTCTCTCGGATTCTCTCTCTCCGATTCTCTCTCTCCGATTCTCTCTCTCCGATTCTCTCTCCGATTCTCTCTCTCCGATTCTCTCTCTCCGATTGTCTCTCTCCGATTGTCTCTCTCCGATTGTCTCTCCGATTCTCTCTCAGATTCTCTCTCTCCGATTCTCTCTCTCCGATTCTCTCTCTCCGATTCACTATCTCCGAGTCTCTATCTCCGATTCTCTCTCCGATTCTCTCTCTCCGATTCTCTCTCTCCGATTCTCTCTCCGATTCTCTCTCCGATTCTCTCTCTCCGATTCCCTCTCTCCAATTCTCTCTCCGATTCTCTCTCTCCGATTCTCTCTCCAATTCTCTCTCTCCGATTCTCTCTCTCCGATTCTCTCTCTCCGATCCTCTCTCTGATTCTCTCTATCCGATTCTCTCTCTCCGATTCTCTCTCTCCGATTCTCTCTCTCCGATTCTCTCTCCGATTCTCTCTCTCCGATTCTTTCTCCGATTCTCTCTCCGATTCTCTCTCTCTGATTCTCTCTCTCCGATTCTCTCTCCGATTCTCTCTCTCCGATTCTCTCTCCAATTCTCTCTCTCCGATTCTCCGATTCTCTCTCTCCGATTCTCTCTCTCCGATTCTCTCTCCGATTCTCTCTCCCCGATTCTCTCTCTCCGATTCTCTCTCTCCGATTCTCTCTCTCCGATTCTCTCTCCGACTCTCCCTCCGATTCTCTCTCTCCGATTCTCTGTCAGATTCTCTCTCTCCGATTCTCTCTCCAATTCTCTCTCTCCGATTCTCTCTCTCCGATTCTCTCTCCGATTCTCTCTCTCCGATTCTCTCTCTCCGATTCTCTCTCCAATTCTGTCTCCGACTCTCTCTCTCTCTCCGATTCTCTCTCTCCGATTCTCTCTCTCCGATTCTCTCTCTCCGATTCTCTCTCTCCGAATCTCTCTCCGATTCTCTCTCTCCGAATCTCTCTCTCCGATTCTCTCTCCGATTCTCTCTCTCCGATTCTCTCTCTCCGATTCTCTCTCTCCGATTCTCTCTCCGATTCTCTCTCTCCGATTCTCTCTCTCCGATTCGCTCTCCGATTCGCTCTCCGATTCTATCTCTCCGATTCTCTCTCTCCGATTCTCTCTCCGATTCTCTCTCTCCGATTCTCTCTCAGATTCTCTCTCCGATTCTCTCTCTCCGATTCTCTCTCTGATTCTCTCTCTCCAATTCTCTCTCTCCGATTCTCTCTCTCCGATTCTCTCTCTCCGATTCTCGCTCTCAGATTCTCTCTCTCCGATTCTCTCTCCGATTCTCTCCGATTCTCTCTCTCCGATTCTCTCTCCGTTTCTCTCTCCGATTATCTCTCTCCGATTCTCTCTCCGATTCTCTCTCTCCGATTCTCTCTCCGATTCTCTCTCTCCGATTCTCTCTCCGATTCTCTCTCCCCGATTCTCTCTCTCCGATTCTCTCTCCGATTCTCTCTCTCCGATTCTCTCTCCGATTCTCTCTCTCCAATTCACTCTCTCCGATTCTCTCTCTCCGATTCTCTCTCTCCGATTCTCTCTCCGATTCTCTCTCTCCAACTCCATCTCTCCGATTCTCTATCTCTCTTTCACTCTCTACAATTCCCAATCTCCAATTCTCTCTCTCCGATTCTCTCTCTCCGATTCACTCTCTCCGAATCTCTCTCTCCGATTCTCTCTCTCCGATTCTCTCTCTCCGATTCTCTATCTCCGATTCTCTCTCTCCGATTCTCTCTCTCCGATTCTCTCTCCGATTCTCTCTCCCCGATTCTCTCTCTCCGATTCTCTCTCTCCGATTCTCTCTCTCCGATTCTCTCTCCGACTCTCCCTCCGATTCTCTCTCTCCGATTCTCTGTCAGATTCTCTCTCTCCGATTCTCTCTCCAATTCTCTCTCTCCGATTCTCTCTCTCCGATTCTCTCTCCGATTCTCTCGCTCCGATTCTCTCTCTCCGATTCTCTCTCCAATTCTCTCTCCGACTCTCTCTCTCTCTCCGATTCTCTCTCCGATTCTCTCTCTCCGATTCTCTCTCCGATTCTCTCTCCGATTCTCTCTCTCCGATTCCCTCTCTCCAATTCTCTCTCCGATTCTCTCTCTCCGATTCTCTCTCTCCAATTCTCTCTCTCCGATTCTCTCTCCGATTCTCTCTCTCCGATTCTCTCTCTCCGATTCTCTCTCTCCGATTCTCTCTCTCCGATTCTCTCTCCGATTCTCTCTCTCCGATTCTCTCTCTCTGATTCTCTCTCTCTGATTCTCTCTCTCCGATTCTCTCTCCAATTCTCTCTCCGACTCTCTCTCTCTCTCCGATTCTCTCTCCGATTCTCTCTCTCCGATTCTCTCTCCGATTCTCTCTCCGATTCTCTCTCTCCGATTCCCTCTCTCCAATTCTCTCTCCGATTCTCTCTCTCCGATTCTCTCTCCAATTCTCTCTCTCCGATTCTCTCTCTCCGATTCTCTCTCTCCGATCCTCTCTCTGATTCTCTCTATCCGATTCTCTCTCTCCGATTCTCTCTCTCCGATTCTCTCTCTCCGATTCTCTCTCCGATTCTCTCTCTCCGATTCTTTCTACGATTCTCTCTCCGATTCTCTCTCTCTGATTCTCTCTCTCCGATTCTCTCTCCGATTCTCTCTCTCCGATTCTCTCTCCGATTCTCTCTCTCCGATTCTCTCTCCGATTCTCTCTCTCCGATTCTCTCTCTCCGATTCTCTCTCCGATTCTCTCTCCCCGATTCTCTCTCTCCGATTCTCTCTCTCCGATTCTCTCTCTCCGATTCTCTCTCCGACTCTCCCTCCGATTCTCTCTCTCCGATTCTCTGTCAGATTCTCTCTCTCCGATTCTCTCTCCAATTCTCTCTCTCCGAATCTCTCTCTCCGATTCTCTCTCCGATTCTCTCTCTCCGATTCTCTCTCCGATTCTCTCTCTCCGATTCTCTCTCCGATTCTCTCTCCAATTCTCTCTCCGACTCTCTCTCTCTCTCCGATTCTCTCTCCGATTCTCTCTCTCCGATTCTCTCTCCGATTCTCTCTCCGATTCTCTCTCTCCGATTCCCTCTCTCCAATTCTCTCTCCGATTCTCTCTCTCCGATTCTCTCTCTCCAATTCTCTCTCTCCGATTCTCTCTCCGATTCTCTCTCTCCGATTCTCTCTCTCCGATTCTCTCTCTCCGATTTTCTCTCCGGTTCTCTCTCCGATTCTCTCTCTCCGAGTCTCTCTCTCCGATTCTCTCTCTCCGATTCTCTCTCTCCGATTCTCTCTCCGATTCTCTCTCTCCGATTCTATCTCTCTGATTCTCTCTCTCTGATTCTCTCTCTCCGATTCTCTCTCCAATTCTCTCTCCGACTCTCTCTCTCTCTCCGATTCTCTCTCCGATTCTCTCTCTCCGATTCTCTCTCCGATTCTCTCTCCGATTCTCTCTCTCCGATTCCCTCTCTCCAATTCTCTCTCCGATTCTCTCTCTCCGATTCTCTCTCCAATTCTCTCTCTCCGATTCTCTCTCTCCGATTCTCTCTCTCCGATCCTCTCTCTGATTCTCTCTATCCGATTCTCTCTCTCCGATTCTCTCTCTCCGATTCTCTCTCTCCGATTCTCTCTCCGATTCTCTCTCTCCGATTCTTTCTCCGATTCTCTCTCCGATTCTCTCTCTCTGATTCTCTCTCTCCGATTCTCTCTCCGATTCTCTCTCTCCGATTCTCTCTCCGATTCTCTCTCTCCGATTCTCTCTCCGATTCTCTCTCTCCGATTCTCTCTCTCCGATTCTCTCTCCGATTCTCTCTCCCCGATTCTCTCTCTCCGATTCTCTCTCTCCGATTCTCTCTCTCCGATTCTCTCTCCGACTCTCCCTCCGATTCTCTCTCTCCGATTCTCTGTCAGATTCTCTCTCTCCGATTCTCTCTCCGATTCTCTCTCTCCGATTCTCTCTCTCCGATTCTCTCTCCAATTCTCTCTCCGACTCTCTCTCTCTCTCCGATTCTCTCTCTCCGATTCTCTCTCTCCGATTCTCTCTCTCCGATTCTCTCTCTCCGAATCTCTCTCCGATTCTCTCTCTCCGAATCTCTCTCTCCGATTCTCTCTCCGATTCTCTCTCTCCGATTCTCTCTCTCCGATTCTCTCTCTCCGATTCTCTCTCTCCGATTCTCTCTCCGATTCTCTCTCTCCGATTCTCTCTCTCCGATTCACTCTCCGATTCGCTCTCCGATTCTATCTGTCCGATTCTCTCTCTCCGATTCTCTCTCCGATTCTCTCTCTCCGATTCTCTCTCTGATTCTCTCTCTCCAATTCTCTCTCTCCGATTCTCTCTCTCCGATTCTCTCTCTCCGATTCTCTCTCTCCGATTCTCTGTCCGAGTCTCTCTCTCCGATTCTCTCTCTCCGATTCTCTCTCCGATTCTCTCTCCGATTCTCTCTCTCCGATTCTCTCTCTCCGATTCTCTCTCTCCGATTGTCTCTCTCCGATTCTCTCTCCGATTCTCTCTCCGATTCTCTCTCCGATTCTCTCTCTCCGATTCTCTCTCTCCGATTCTCTCTCTCCGATTCTCTCTCCGATTCTCTCTCTCCGATTCTCTCTCTCCGATTGTCTCTCTCCGATTGTCTCTCTCCAATTGTCTCTCCGATTGTCTCTCAGATTCTCTCTCTCCGATTCTCTCTCTCCGATTCTCTCTCTCCGATTCTCTATCTCCGAGTCTCTATCTCCGATTCTCTCTCCGATTCTCTCTCCGATTCTCTCTCTCCGATTCCCTCTCTCCAATTCTCTCTCCGATTCTCTCTCTCCGATTCTCTCTCCAATTCTCTCTCTCCTAATCTCTCTCTCCGATTCTCTCTCTCCGATCCTCTCTCTGATTCTCTCTATCCGATTCTCTCTCTCCGATTCTCTCTCTTCGATTCTCTCTCTCCGATTCTCTCTCCGATTCTCTCTCTCCGATTCTTTCTCCGATTCTCTCTCCGATTCTCTCTCTCTGATTCTCTCTCTCCGATTCTCTCTCCGATTCTCTCTCTCCGATTCTCTCTCCGATTCTCTCTCTCCGATTCTCTCTCCGATTCTCTCTCTCCGATTCTCTCTCTCCGATTCTCTCTCCGATTCTCTCTCCCCGTTTCTCTCTCTCCGATTCTCTCTCTCCGATTCTCTCTCTCCGATTCTCTCTCCGACTCTCCCTCCGATTCTCTCTCTCCGATTCTCTGTCAGATTCTCTCTCTCCGATTCTCTCTCCAATTCTCTCTCTCCGATTCTCTCTCTCCGATTCTCTCTCCGATTCTCTCTCTCCGATTCTCTCTCTCCGATTCTCTCTCCAATTCTGTCTCCGACTCTCTCTCTCTCTCCGATTCTCTCTCTCCGATTCTCTCTCTCCGATTCTCTCTCTCCGATTCTCTCTCTCTGATTCTCTCTCTCCGATTCTCTCTCCAATTCTCTCTCCGACTCTCTCTCTCTCTCCGATTCTCTCTCCGATTCTCTCTCTCCGATTCTCTCTCCGATTCTCTCTCCGATTCTCTCTCTCCGATTCCCTCTCTCCAATTCTCTCTCCGATTCTCTCTCTCCGATTCTCTCTCCAATTCTCTCTCTCCGATTCTCTCTCTCCGATTCTCTCTCTCCGATCCTCTCTCTGATTCTCTCTATCCGATTCTCTATCTCCGATTCTCTCTCTCCGATTCTCTCTCTCCGATTATCTCTCCGATTCTCTCTCTCCGATTCTTTCTCCGATTCTCTCTCCGATTCTCTCTCTCTGATTCTCTCTCTCCGATTCTCTCTCCGATTCTCTCTCTCCGATTCTCTCTCCGATTCTCTCTCTCCGATTCTCTCTCCGATTCTCTCTCTCCGATTCTCTCTCTCCGATTCTCTCTCCGATTCTCTCTCCCCGATTCTCTCTCTCCGATTCTCTCTCTCCGATTCTCTCTCTCCGATTCTCTCTCCGACTCTCCCTCCGATTCTCTCTCTCCGATTCTCTGTCAGATTCTCTCTCTCCGATTCTCTCTCCAATTCTCTCTCTCCGATTCTCTCTCTCCGATTCTCTCTCCGATTCTCTCTCTCCGATTCTCTCTCTCCGATTCTCTCTCCAATTCTCTCTCCGACTCTCTCTCTCTCTCCGATTCTCTCTCTCCGATTCTCTCTCTCCGATTCTCTCTCTCCGATTCTCTCTCTCCGAATCTCTCTCCGATTCTCTCTCTCCGAATCTCTCTCTCCGATTCTCTCTCCGATTCTCTCTCTCCGATTCTCTCTCTCCGATTCTCTCTCTCCGATTCTCTCTCTCCGATTCTCTCTCCGATTCTCTCTCTCCGATTCTCTCTCTCCGATTCGCTCTCCGATTCGCTCTCCGATTCTATCTCTCCGATTCTCTCTCTCCGATTCTCTCTCCGATTCTCTCTCTCCGATTCTCTCTCAGATTCTCTCTCCGATTCTCTCTCTCCGATTCTCTCTCTGATTCTCTCTCTCCAATTCTCTCTCTCCGATTCTCTCTCTCCGATTCTCTCTCTCCGATTCTCTCTCTCCGATTCTCTGTCCGAGTCTCTCTCTCCGATTCTCTCTCTCCGATTCTCTCTCCGATTCTCTCTCCGATTCTCTCTCTCCGATTCTCTCTCTCCGATTCTCTCTCTCCGATTGTCTCTCTCCGATTCTCTCTCCGATTCTCTCTCCGATTCTCTCTCTCCGATTCTCTCTCTCCGATTCTCTCTCTCCGATTCTCTCTCCGATTCTCTCTCTCCGATTCTCTCTCTCCGATTGTCTCTCTCCGATTGTCTCTCTCCGATTGTCTCTCCGATTCTCTCTCAGATTCTCTCTCTCCGATTCTCTCTCTCCGATTCTCTCTCTCCGATTCTCTATCTCCGAGTCTCTATCTCCGATTCTCTCTCCGATTCTCTCTCTCCGATTCTCTCTCTCCGATTCTCTCTCCGATTCTCTCTCCGATTCTCTCTCTCCGATTCCCTCTCTCCAATTCTCTCTCCGATTCTCTCTCTCCGATTCTCTCTCCAATTCTCTCTCTCCGATTCTCTCTCTCCGATTCTCTCTCTCCGATCCTCTCTCTGATTCTCTCTATCCGATTCTCTCTCTCCGATTCTCTCTCTCCGATTCTCTCTCTCCGATTCTCTCTCCGATTCTCTCTCTCCGATTCTTTCTCCGATTCTCTCTCCGATTCTCTCTCTCTGATTCTCTCTCTCCGATTCTCTCTCCGATTCTCTCTCTCCGATTCTCTCTCCGATTCTCTCTCTCCGATTCTCTCTCCGATTCTCTCTCTCCGATTCTCTCTCTCCGATTCTCTCTCCGATTCTCTCTCCCCGATTCTCTCTCTCCGATTCTCTCTCTCCGATTCTCTCTCTCCGATTCTCTCTCCGACTCTCCCTCCGATTCTCTCTCTCCGATTCTCTGTCAGATTCTCTCTCTCCGATTCTCTCTCCAATTCTCTCTCTCCGATTCTCTCTCTCCGATTCTCTCTCCGATTCTCTCTCTCCGATTCTCTCTCTCCGATTCTCTCTCCAATTCTGTCTCCGACTCTCTCTCTCTCTCCGATTCTCTCTCTCCGATTCTCTCTCTCCGATTCTCTCTCTCCGATTCTCTCTCTCCGAATCTCTCTCCGATTCTCTCTCTCCGAATCTCTCTCTCCGATTCTCTCTCCGATTCTCTCTCTCCGATTCTCTCTCTCCGATTCTCTCTCTCCGATTCTCTCTCTCCGATTCTCTCTCCGATTCTCTCTCTCCGATTCTCTCTCTCCGATTCGCTCTCCGATTCGCTCTCCGATTCTATCTCTCCGATTCTCTCTCTCCGATTCTCTCTCCGATTCTCTCTCTCCGATTCTCTCTCAGATTCTCTCTCCGATTCTCTCTCTCCGATTCTCTCTCTGATTCTCTCTCTCCAATTCTCTCTCTCCGATTCTCTCTCTCCGATTCTCTCTCTCCGATTCTCGCTCTCAGATTCTCTCTCTCCGATTCTCTCTCCGATTCTCTCCGATTCTCTCTCTCCGATTCTCTCTCCGATTCTCTCTCCGATTCTCTCTCTCCGATTCTCTCTCCGACTCTCTCTCCGATTCTTTCTCTCCAATTCTCTCTCTGATTCTCTCTCTCCGATTCTCTCTCTCCGATTCTCTGTCCGAGTCTCTCTCTCCGATTCTCCGTCTCCGATTCTCTCTCCGATTCTCTCTCCGATTCTCTCTCTCCGATTCTCTCTCTCCGATTCTCTCTCTCCGATTGTCTCTCTCCGATTCTCTCTCCGATTCTCTCTCCGATTCTCTCTCTCCGATTCTCTCTCTCCGATTCTCTCTCTCCGATTCTCTCTCTCCGATTCTCTCTCTCCGATTGTCTCTCTCCGATTGTCTCTCAGATTCTCTCTCTCCGATTCTCTCTCTCCGATTCTCTCTCTCCGATTCTCTATCTCCGATTCTCTCTCCGATTCTCTCTCTCCGATTCTCTCTCTCCGATTCTCTCTCCGATTCTCTCTCCGATTCTCTCTCTCCGATTCTCTCTCTCCAATTCTCTCTCTCCGATTCTCTCTCCGATTCTCTCTCTCCGATTCTCTCTCTCCGATTCTCTCTCTCCGATTTTCTCTTCGGTTCTCTCTCCGATTGTCTCTCTCCGAGTCTCTCTCTCCGATTCTCTCTCTCCGATTCTCTATCTCCGAGTCTCTATCTCCGATTCTCTCTCCGATTCTCTCTCTCCGATTCTCTCTCTCTGATTCTCTCTCTCTGATTCTCTCTCTCCGATTCTCTCTCGGATTCTCTCTCGGATTCTCTCTCTCCGATTCTCTCTCTCCGATTCTCTCTCTCCGATTCACTCTCTCCGATTTTCTCGCTCCGATTTTCTCTCTGATTCTCTCTCCCCGATTCTCTCTCCGATTCTCTCTCTCCGATTCTCTCTCTCCGATTCTCTCTCTCCGATTCTCTATCTCCGAGTCTCTATCTCCGATTCTCTCTCCGATTCTCTCTCTCCGATTCTCTCTCTCCGATTCTCTCTCCGATTCTCTCTCCGATTCTCTCTCTCCGATTCTCTCTCTCCGATTCTCTCTCCGATTCTCTCACTCCGATTCTCTCTCTCCGATTCTCTCTCTCCGATTCTCTCTCTCCGATTCAATCTCTCCGATTCGATCTCTCCGATTATCTCTCCGAGTCTCTCTCTCCGATTCTCTCTCCGATTCTCTCTCTCCGATTCTCTCTCTCCGATTCTCTCTCTCCGATTCTCTCTCCGATTCTCTCTCTCCGATTCTCTCTCCGATTCTCTCTCCGATTCTCTCTCTCCGATTCTCTCTCTCCGATTCTCTCTCCGATTCTCTCTCTCCGATTCTCTCTCCGATTCTCTCTCTCCGATTCTCTCTCTCCGATTCTCTCTCTCCGATTCTCTCATCGATTCTCTCTCTCCGATTCTCTCTCCGATTCTCTCTCTCCGATTCTCTCTCTCCGATTCTCTCTCCGATTCTCTCTCCCCGATTCTCTCTCTCCGATTCACTCTCTCCGATTCTCTCTCTCCGATTCTCTCTCCGATTCTCTCTCTACGATTCTCTCTCTACGATTCACTCTCCGAGTCTCTCTCTCCGATTCTCTCTCCAATTCTCTCTCTCCGATTCTCTCTCTCCGATTCTCTCTCTCCGATTCTCTCTCTCCGATTCTCTCTCCGATTCTCTCTCCGATTCTCTCTCTCCGATTCTCTCTCTCCGATTCTCTCTCCGATTCTCTCTCTCCGATTCTCTCTCCGATTCGCTCTCTCCGATTCTCTCTCTCCGATTCTCTCTCTCCGATTCTCTCTCCGATTCTCTCTCTCCGAATCTCTCTCTCCGATTCTCTCTCTGATTCTCTCTCTCCGATTCTCTCTCTCCCATTCTCTCTCCGATTCTCTCTCCCCGATTCTCTCTCTCCGATTCTGCCTATCCGATTCTCTCTCTACGATTCTCTCTCTCTGATTCTCTCTCCGATTCTCTCTCTCCGAGTCTCTCTCTCCGAGTCTCTCTCTCCGACTCTCTCTCTCCGATTCTCTCTCTCCGATTCTCTCTCTCCGATTCTCTCACACCGATTCTCTCTCGCCGATTCTCTCTCTCCGATTCTCTCTCCGATTCTCTCTCTCCGATTCTCTCTCTCCGATTCTCTCTCTCCGATTCTCTCTCTACGATTCTCTCTCTACGATTCTCTTTCTCCGATTCTCTCTCCGAGTCTCTCTCTCCGATTCTCTATCCTATTCTTTCTCTCCGATTCTCTCTCTCCGATTCTCTCTCTCCGATTCTCTCTCTCCGATTCTCTCTCCGATTCTCTCTCTCCGATTCTCTCTCTCCGATTCTCTCTCCGATTCTCTCTCTCCGATTCTCTCTCCGTTTATCTCTCTCCGATTCTCTCTCTCCGATTCTCTCTCCGATTCTTTCTCTCCGATTCTCTCTATCCGATTCTCTCTCTCCGATTCTCTCTCTCCGATTCTCTCTCTCCGATTCTCTCTCCGATTCTCTCTCTCCGATTCTCTCTCTCCGATTCTCTCTCCGATTCTCTCTCCCCGATTCTCTCTCTCCGATTCTCTCTCTCCGATTCTCTCTCTCCGATTCTCTCTCCGACTCTCCCTCCGATTCTCTCTCTCCGATTCTCTGTCAGATTCTCTCTCTCCGATTCTCTCTCCAATTCTCTCTCTCCGATTCTCTCTCTCCGATTCTCTCTCCGATTCTCTCTCTCCGATTCTCTCTCTCCGATTCTCTCTCCAATTCTCTCTCCGACTCTCTCTCTCTCTCCGATTCTCTCTCCGATTCTCTCTCTCCGATTCTCTCTCCGATTCTCTCTCCGATTCTCTCTCTCCGATTCCCTCTCTCCAATTCTCTCTCCGATTCTCTCTCTCCGATTCTCTCTCCAATTCTCTCTCTCCGATTCTCTCTCTCCGATTCTCTCTCTCCGATCCTCTCTCTGATTCTCTCTATCCGATTCTCTCTCTCCGATTCTCTCTCTCCGATTCTCTCTCTCCGATTCTCTCTCCGATTCTCTCTCTCCGATTCTTTCTCCGATTCTCTCTCCGATTCTCTCTCTCTGATTCTCTCTCTCCGATTCTCTCTCCGATTCTCTCTCTCCGATTCTCTCTCCGATTCTCTCTCTCCGATTCTCTCTCCGATTCTCTCTCCGATTCTCTCTCTCCGATTCTCTCTCCGATTCTCTCTCCCCGATTCTCTCTCTCCGATTCTCTCTCTCCGATTCTCTCTCTCCGATTCTCTCTCCGACTCTCCCTCCGATTCTCTCTCTCCGATTCTCTGTCAGATTCTCTCTCTCCGATTCTCTCTCCAATTCTCTCTCTCCGATTCTCTCTCTCCGATTCTCTCTCCGATTCTCTCTCTCCGATTCTCTCTCTCCGATTCTCTCTCCAATTCTCTCTCCGACTCTCTCTCTCTCTCCGATTCTCTCTCTCCGATTCTCTCTCTCCGATTCTCTCTCTCCGATTCTCTCTCTCCGAATCTCTCTCCGATTCTCTCTCTCCGAATCTCTCTCTCCGATTCTCTCTCTCCGATTCTCTCTCTCCGATTCTCTCTCCGATTCTCTCTCTCCGATTCTCTCTCTCCGATTCGCTCTCCGATTCGCTCTCCGATTCTATCTCTCCGATTCTCTCTCTCCGATTCTCTCTCCGATTCTCTCTCTCCGATTCTCTCTCAGATTCTCTCTCCGATTCTCTCTCTCCGATTCTCTCTCCAATTCTCTCTCCGACTCTCTCTCTCTCTCCGATTCTCTCTCCGATTCTCTCTCTCCGATTCTCTCTCCGATTCTCTCTCCGATTCTCTCTCTCCGATTCCCTCTCTCCAATTCTCTCTCCGATTCTCTCTCTCCGATTCTCTCTCCAATTCTCTCTCTCCGATTCTCTCTCTCCGATTCTCTCTCTCCGATCCTCTCTCTGATTCTCTCTATCCGATTCTCTCTCTCCGATTCTCTCTCTCCGATTCTCTCTCTCCGATTCTCTCTCCGATTCTCTCTCTCCGATTCTTTCTCCGATTCTCTCTCCGATTCTCTCTCTCTGATTCTCTCTCTCCGATTCTCTCTCCGATTCTCTCTCTCCGATTCTCTCTCCGATTCTCTCTCTCCGATTCTCTCTCCGATTCTCTCTCCGATTCTCTCTCTCCGATTCTCTCTCCGATTCTCTCTCCCCGATTCTCTCTCTCCGATTCTCTCTCTCCGATTCTCTCTCTCCGATTCTCTCTCCGACTCTCCCTCCGATTCTATCTCTCCGATTCTCTGTCAGATTCTCTCTCTCCGATTCTCTCTCCAATTCTCTCTCTCCGATTCTCTCTCTCCGATTCTCTCTCCGATTCTCTCTCTCCGATTCTCTCTCTCCGATTCTCTCTCCAATTCTCTCTCCGACTCTCTCTCTCTCTCCGATTCTCTCTCTCCGATTCTCTCTCTCCGATTCTCTCTCTCCGATTCTCTCTCTCCGAATCTCTCTCCGATTCTCTCTCTCCGAATCTCTCTCTCCGATTCTCTCTCTCCGATTCTCTCTCTCCGATTCTCTCTCCGATTCTCTCTCTCCGATTCTCTCTCTCCGATTCGCTCTCCGATTCGCTCTCCGATTCTATCTCTCCGATTCTCTCTCTCCGATTCTCTCTCCGATTCTCTCTCTCCGATTCTCTCTCAGATTCTCTCTCCGATTCTCTCTCTCCGATTCTCTCTCTGATTCTCTCTCTCCAATTCTCTCTCTCCGATTCTCTCTCTCCGATTCTCTCTCTCCGATTCTCGCTCTCAGATTCTCTCTCTCCGATTCTCTCTCTCCGATTCGCACTCCGATTCTCTCTCCGATTCTCTCCGATTCTCTCTCTCCGATTCTCTCTCCGATTCTCTCTCCGATTCTCTCTCTCCGATTCTCTCTCCGACTCTCTCTCCGATTCTTTCTCTCCAATTCTCTCTCTGATTCTCTCTCTCCGATTCTCTCTCTCCGATTCTCTGTCCGAGTCTCTCTCTCCGATTCTCTCTCTCCGATTCTCTCTCCGATTCTCTCTCCGATTCTCTCTCTCCGATTCTCTCTCTCCGATTCTCTCTCTCCGATTGTCTCTCTCCGATTCTCTCTCCGATTCTCTCTCGGATTCTCTCCCTCCGATTCTCTCTCTCCGATTCTCTCTCAGATTCTCTCTCTCCGATTCTCTCTCTCCGATTCTCTCTCTCCGATTCTCTATCTCCGAGTCTCTATCTCCGATTCTCTCTCCGATTCTCTCTCTCCGATTCTCTCTCTCCGATTCTCTCTCCGATTCTCTCTCCGATTCTCTCTCTCCGATTCTCTCTCTCCAATTCTCTCTCTCCGATTCTCTCTCCGATTCTCTCTCTCCGATTCTCTCTCTCCGATTCTCTCTCTCCGATTTTCTCTCCGGTTCTCTCTCCGATTCTCTCTCTCCGAGTCTCTCTCTCCGATTCTCTCTCTCCGATTCTCTCTCTCCGATTCTCTCTCCGATTCTCTCTCTCCGATTCTCTCTCTCTGATTCTCTCTCTCTGATTCTCTCTCTCTGATTCTCTCTCTCCGATTCTCTCTCGGATTCTCTCTCGGATTCTCTCTCTCCGATTCTCTCTCTCCGATTCTCTCTCTCCGATTCTCTCTCTCCGATTTTCTCGCTCCGATTTTCTCTCTGATTCTCTCTCCCCGATTCTCTCTCCGATTCTCTCTCTCCGATTCTCTCTCTCCGATTCTCTCTCTCCGATTCTCTATCTCCGAGTCTCTATCTCCGATTCTCTCTCCGATTCTCTCTCTCCGATTCTCTCTCTCCGATTCTCTCTCCGATTCTCTCTCCGATTCTCTCTCTCCGATTCTCTCTCTCCGATTCTCTCTCCGATTCTCTCTCTCCGATTCTCTCTCTCCGATTCTCTCTCTCCGATTCTCTCTCTCCGATTCAATCTCTCCGATTCTGTATCTCCGATTATCTCTCCGAGTCTCTCTCTCCGATTCTCTCTCCGATTCACTCTCTCCGATTCTCTCTCTCCTATTCTCTCTCTCCGATTCTCTCTCCAATTCTCTCTCTCCGATTCTCTCTCCGATTCTCTCTCTCCGATTCTCTCTCTCCGATTCTCTCTCTCCGATTTTCTCTCCGGTTCTCTCTCCGATTCTCTCTCTCCGAGTCTCTCTCTCCGATTCTCTCTCTCCGATTCTCTCTCTCCGATTCTCTCTCCGATTCTCTCTCTCCGATTCTCTCTCTCTGATTCTCTCTCTCTGATTCTCTCTCTCTGATTCTCTCTCTCCGATTCTCTCTCGGATTCTCTCTCGGATTCTCTCTCTCCGATTCTCTCTCTCCGATTCTCTCTCTCCGATTCTCTCTCTCCGATTTTCTCGCTCCGATTTTCTCTCTGATTCTCTCTCCCCGATTCTCTCTCCGATTCTCTCTCTCCGATTCTCTCTCTCCGATTCTCTCTCTCCGATTCTCTATCTCCGAGTCTCTATCTCCGATTCTCTCTCCGATTCTCTCTCTCCGATTCTCTCTCTCCGATTCTCTCTCCGATTCTCTCTCCGATTCTCTCTCTCCGATTCTCTCTCTCCGATTCTCTCTCCGATTCTCTCTCTCCGATTCTCTCTCTCCGATTCTCTCTCTCCGATTCTCTCTCTCCGATTCAATCTCTCCGATTCTATCTCTCCGATTATCTCTCCGAGTCTCTCTCTCCGATTCTCTCTCCGATTCACTCTCTCCGATTCTCTCTCTCCGATTCTCTCTCTCCGATTCTCTCTCCGATTCTCTCTCTCCGATTCTCTCTCCGATTCTCTCTCCGATTCTCTCTCTCCGATTCTCTCTCTCCGATTCTCTCTCCGATTCTCTCTCTCCGATTCTCTCTCCGATTCTCTCTCTCCGATTCTCTCTCTCCGATTCTCTCTCTCCGATTCTCTCATCGATTCTCTCTCTCCGATTCTCTCTCTCCGATTCTCTCTCCGATTCTCTCTCTCCGATTCTCTCTCTCCGATTCTCTCTCCGATTCTCTCTCCCCGATTCTCTCTCTCCGATTCACTCTCTCCGATTCTCTCTCTCCGATTCTCTCTCCGATTCTCTCTCTACGATTCTCTCTCTACGATTCTCTCTCTCCGATTCACTCTCTCCGATTCTCTCTCTCCGATTCTCTCTCCGATTCACTCTCTCCGATTCTCTCTCTCCGATTCTCTCTCCGAGTCTCTCTCTCCGATTCTCTCTCCAATTCTCTCTCTCCGATTCTCTCTCTCCGATTCTCTCTCTCCGATTCTCTCTCTCCGATTCTCTCTCCGATTCTCTCTCCGATTCTCTCTCTCCGATTCTCTCTCTCCGATTCTCTCTCCGATTCTCTCTCTCCGATTCTCTCTCCGATTCGCTCTCTCCGATTCTCTCTCTCCGATTCTCTCTCTCCGATTCTCTCTCCGATTCTCTCTCTCCGATTCTCTCTCTCCGATTCTCTCTCTGATTCTCTCTCTCCGATTCTCTCTCTCCCATTCTCTCTCCGATTCTCTCTCCCCTATTCTCTCTCTCCGATTCTCTCTCTCCGATATTCTCTCTCCGATTCTCTCTCCGATTCTCCCTCCGATTCTCTCTCTCCGATTCTCTGTCAGATTCTCTCTCTCCGATTCTCTCTCTCCGATTCTCTCTCTCCGATTCCCTCTCTCCAATTCTCTCTCCAATTCGCTCTCTCCGATTCTATCTCCAATTCTCTCTCTCCGATTCTCTCTCTCCGATTCTCTCTCTCCGATCCTCTCTCCGATTCTCTCTATCCGATTCTCTCTCTCCGATTCTTTCTTCGATTCTCTCTCTCCGAGTCTCTCTCTCCGATTCTCTCTCTCCGATTCTCTCTCTCCGATTCTCTCTCCAATTCTCTCTCTCCGATTCTCTCTCTCCGATTCTCTCTATCCGATTCTCTCTCTACGATTCTCTCTCCCCGAGTCTCTCTCTCTGATTCTCTCTCTCCGATTCTCTCTCCGATTCTCTCTATCCGATTCTCTCTCTACGATTCTCTCTCCCCGAGTCTCTCTCTCTGATTCTCTCTCTCCGATTCTCTCTCCGATTCTCTCTCTCCGATTCTCTCTCCGACTCTCCTTCCGATTCTCTCTCTCCGATTCTCTGTCAGATTCTCTCTCTCCGATTCTCTCTCCAATTCTCTCTCTCCGATTCTCTCTCTCCGATTCTGCCTATCCGATTCTCTCTCTACGATTCTCTCTCTCTGATTCTCTCTCCGATTCTCTCTCTCCGAGTCTCTCTCTCCGAGTCTCTCTCTCCGACTCTCTCTCTCCGATTCTCTCTCTCCGATTCTCTCTCTCCGATTCTCTCACACCGATTCTCTCTCGCCGATTCTCTCTCTCCGATTCTCTCTCCGATTCTCTCACTCCGATTCTCTCTCTACGATTCTCTCTCTACGATTCTCTTTCTCCGATTCTCTCTCCGAGTCTCTCTCTCCGATTCTCTATCCTATTCTTTCTCTCCGATTCTCTCTCTCTGATTCTCTCTCTCCGATTCTCTCTCTCCGATTCTCTCTCCGATTCTCTCTCTCCGATTCTCTCTCTCCGATTCTCTCTCCGATTCTCTCTCTCCGATTCTCTCTCCGTTTATCTCTCTCCGATTCTCTCTCTCCGAATCTCTCTCCGATTCTTTCTCTCCGATTCTCTCTATCCGATTCTCTCTCTCCGATTCTCTCTCTCCGATTCTCTCTCTCCGATTCTCTCTCCGATTCTCTCTCTCCGATTCTCTCTCTCCGATTCTCTCTCCGATTCTCTCTCCCCGATTCTCTCTCTCCGATTCTCTCTCTCCGATTCTCTCTCTCCGATTCTCTCTCCGACTCTCCCTCCGATTCTCTCTCTCCGATTCTCTGTCAGATTCTCTCTCTCCGATTCTCTCTCCAATTCTCTCTCTCCGATTCTCTCTCTCCGATTCTCTCTCCGATTCTCTCTCTCCGATTCTCTCTCTCCGATTCTCTCACCAATTCTCTCTCCGACTCTCTCTCTCTCTCCGATTCTCTCTCCGATTCTCTCTCTCCGATTCTCTCTCCGATTCTCTCTCCGATTCTCTCTCTCCGATTCCCTCTCTCCAATTCTCTCTCCGATACTCTCTCTCCGATTCTCTCTCCAATTCTCTCTCTCCGATTCTCTCTCTCCGATTCTCTCTCTCCGATCCTCTCTCTGATTCTCTCTATCCGATTCTCTCTCTCCGATTCTCTCTCTCCAACTCTCTCTCTCCGATTCTCTCTCCGATTCTCTCTCTCCGATTCTTTCTCCGATTCTCTCTCCGATTCTCTCACTCTGATTCTCTCTCTCCGATTCTCTCTCCGATTCTCTCTCTCCGATTCTCTCTCCGATTCTCTCTCCGATTCTCTCTCTCCGATTCTCTCTCCGATTGTCTCTCTCCGATTCTCTCTCTCCGATTCTCTCTCCGATTCTCTCTCCCCGATTCTCTCTCTCCGATTCTCTCTCTCCGATTCTCTCTCTCCGATTCTCTCTCCGACTCTCCCTCCGATTCTCTCTCTCCGATTCTCTGTCAGATTCTCTCTCTCCGATTCTCTCTCCAATTCTCTCTCTCCGATTCTCTCTCTCCGATTCTCTCTCCGATTCTCTCTCTCCGATTCTCTCTCTCCGATTCTCTCTCCAATTCTCTCTCCGACTCTCTCTCTCTCTCCGATTCTCTCTCCGATTCTCTCTCTCCGATTCTCTCTCCGATTCTCTCTCCGATTCTCTCTCTCCGATTCCCTCTCTCCAATTCTCTCTCCGATTCTCTCTCTCCGATTCTCTCTCCAATTCTCTCTCTCCGATTCTCTCTCTACGATTCTCTCTCTACGATTCACTCTCCGAGTCTCTCTCTCCGATTCTCTCTCCAATTCTCTCTCTCCGATTCTCTCTCTCCGATTCTCTCTCTCCGATTCTCTCTCTCCGATTCTCTCTCCGATTCTCTCTCCGATTCTCTCTCTCCGATTCTCTCTCTCCGATTCTCTCTCCGATTCTCTCTCTCCGATTCTCTCTCCGATTCGCTCTCTCCGATTCTCTCTCTCCGATTCTCTCTCTCCGATTCTCTCTCCGATTCTCTCTCTCCGATTCTCTCTCTCCGATTCTCTCTCTGATTCTCTCTCTCCGATTCTCTCTCTCCCATTCTCTCTCCGATTCTCTCTCCCCGATTCTCTCTCTCCGATTCTGCCTATCCGATTCTCTCTCTACGATTCTCTCTCTCTGATTCTCTCTCCGATTCTCTCTCTCCGAGTCTCTCTCTCCGAGTCTCTCTCTCCGACTCTCTCTCTCCGATTCTCTCTCTCCGATTCTCTCTCTCCGATTCTCTCACACCGATTCTCTCTCGCCGATTCTCTCTCTCCGATTCTCTCTCCGATTCTCTCTCTCCGATTCTCTCTCTCCGATTCTCTCTCTCCGATTCTCTCTCTACGATTCTCTCTCTACGATTCTCTTTCTCCGATTCTCTCTCCGAGTCTCTCTCTCCGATTCTCTATCCTATTCTTTCTCTCCGATTCTCTCTCTCCGATTCTCTCTCTCCGATTCTCTCTCTCCGATTCTCTCTCCGATTCTCTCTCTCCGATTCTCTCTCTCCGATTCTCTCTCCGATTCTCTCTCTCCGATTCTCTCTCCGTTTATCTCTCTCCGATTCTCTCTCTCCGATTCTCTCTCCGATTCTTTCTCTCCGATTCTCTCTATCCGATTCTCTCTCTCCGATTCTCTCTCTCCGATTCTCTCTCTCCGATTCTCTCTCCGATTCTCTCTCTCCGATTCTCTCTCTCCGATTCTCTCTCCGATTCTCTCTCCCCGATTCTCTCTCTCCGATTCTCTCTCTCCGATTCTCTCTCTCCGATTCTCTCTCCGACTCTCCCTCCGATTCTCTCTCTCCGATTCTCTGTCAGATTCTCTCTCTCCGATTCTCTCTCCAATTCTCTCTCTCCGATTCTCTCTCTCCGATTCTCTCTCCGATTCTCTCTCTCCGATTCTCTCTCTCCGATTCTCTCTCCAATTCTCTCTCCGACTCTCTCTCTCTCTCCGATTCTCTCTCCGATTCTCTCTCTCCGATTCTCTCTCCGATTCTCTCTCCGATTCTCTCTCTCCGATTCCCTCTCTCCAATTCTCTCTCCGATTCTCTCTCTCCGATTCTCTCTCCAATTCTCTCTCTCCGATTCTCTCTCTCCGATTCTCTCTCTCCGATCCTCTCTCTGATTCTCTCTATCCGATTCTCTCTCTCCGATTCTCTCTCTCCGATTCTCTCTCTCCGATTCTCTCTCCGATTCTCTCTCTCCGATTCTTTCTCCGATTCTCTCTCCGATTATCTCTCTCTGATTCTCTCTCTCCGATTCTCTCTCCGATTCTCTCTCTCCGATTCTCTCTCCGATTCTCTCTCTCCGATTCTCTCTCCGATTCTCTCTCTCCGATTCTCTCTCTCCGATTCTCTCTCCGATTCTCTCTCCCCGATTCTCTCTCTCCGATTCTCTCTCTCCGATTCTCTCTCTCCGATTCTCTCTCCGACTCTCCCTCCGATTCTCTCTCTCCGATTCTCTGTCAGATTCTCTCTCTCCGATTCTCTCTCCAATTCTCTCTCTCCGATTCTCTCTCTCCGATTCTCTCTCCGATTCTCTCTCTCCGATTCTCTCTCTCCGATTCTCTCTCCAATTCTCTCTCCGACTCTCTCTCTCTCTCCGATTCTCTCTCTCCGATTCTCTCTCTCCGATTCTCTCTCTCCGATTCTCTCTCTCCGAATCTCTCTCCGATTCTCTCTCTCCGAATCTCTCTCTCCGATTCTCTCTCTCCGATTCTCTCTCTCCGATTCTCTCTCCGATTCTCTCTCTCCGATTCTCTCTCTCCGATTCGCTCTCCGATTCGCTCTCCGATTCTATCTCTCCGATTCTCTCTCTCCGATTCTCTCTCCGATTCTCTCTCTCCGATTCTCTCTCAGATTCTCTCTCCGATTCTCTCTCTCCGATTCTCTCTCTGATTCTCTCTCTCCAATTCTCTCTCTCCGATTCTCTCTCTCCGATTCTCTCTCTCCGATTCTCGCTCTCAGATTCTCTCTCTCCGATTCTCTCTCTCCGATTCGCACTCCGATTCTCTCTCCGATTCTCTCCGATTCTCTCTCTCCGATTCTCTCTCCGATTCTCTCTCCGATTCTCTCTCTCCGATTCTCTCTCCGACTCTCTCTCCGATTCTTTCTCTCCAATTCTCTCTCTGATTCTCTCTCTCCGATTCTCTCTCTCCGATTCTCTGTCCGAGTCTCTCTCTCCGATTCTCTCTCTCCGATTCTCTCTCCGATTCTCTCTCCGATTCTCTCTCTCCGATTCTCTCTCTCCGATTCTCTCTCTCCGATTGTCTCTCTCCGATTCTCTCTCCGATTCTCTCTCGGATTCTCTCTCTCCGATTCTCTCTCTCCGATTCTCTCTCAGATTCTCTCTCTCCGATTCTCTCTCTCCGATTCTCTCTCTCCGATTCTCTATCTCCGAGTCTCTATCTCCGATTCTCTCTCCGATTCTCTCTCTCCGATTCTCTCTCTCCGATTCTCTCTCCGATTCTCTCTCCGATTCTCTCTCTCCGATTCTCTCTCTCCAATTCTCTCTCTCCGATTCTCTCTCCGATTCTCTCTCTCCGATTCTCTCTCTCCGATTCTCTCTCTCCGATTTTCTCTCCGGTTCTCTCTCCGATTCTCTCTCTCCGAGTCTCTCTCTCCGATTCTCTCTCTCCGATTCTCTCTCTCCGATTCTCTCTCCGATTCTCTCTCTCCGATTCTCTCTCTCTGATTCTCTCTCTCTGATTCTCTCTCTCTGATTCTCTCTCTCCGATTCTCTCTCGGATTCTCTCTCGGATTCTCTCTCTCCGATTCTCTCTCTCCGATTCTCTCTCTCCGATTCTCTCTCTCCGATTTTCTCGCTCCGATTTTCTCTCTGATTCTCTCTCCCCGATTCTCTCTCCGATTCTCTCTCTCCGATTCTCTCTCTCCGATTCTCTCTCTCCGATTCTCTATCTCCGAGTCTCTATCTCCGATTCTCTCTCCGATTCTCTCTCTCCGATTCTCTCTCTCCGATTCTCTCTCCGATTCTCTCTCCGATTCTCTCTCTCCGATTCTCTCTCTCCGATTCTCTCTCCGATTCTCTCTCTCCGATTCTCTCTCTCCGATTCTCTCTCTCCGATTCTCTCTCTCTGATTCAATCTCTCCGATTCTATCTCTCCGATTATCTCTCCGAGTCTCTCTCTCCGATTCTCTCTCCGATTCACTCTCTCCGATTCTCTCTCTCCGATTCTCTCTCTCCGATTCTCTCTCCGATTCTCTCTCTCCGATTCTCTCTCCGATTCTCTCTCTCCGATTCTCTCTCTCCGATTCTCTCTCCGATTCTCTCTCTCCGATTCTCTCTCCGATTCTCTCTCTCCGATTCTCTCTCTCCGATTCTCTCTCTCCGATTCTCTCATCGATTCTCTCTCTCCGATTCTCTCTCTCCGATTCTCTCTCCGATTCTCTCTCTCCGATTCTCTCTCTCCGATTCTCTCTCCGATTCTCTCTCCCCGATTCTCTCTCTCCGATTCACTCTCTCCGATTCTCTCTCTCCGATTCTCTCTCCGATTCTCTCTCTACGATTCTCTCTCTACGATTCTCTCTCTCCGATTCACTCTCTCCGATTCTCTCTCTCCGATTCTCTCTCCGATTCACTCTCTCCGATTCTCTCTCTCCGATTCTCTCTCCGAGTCTCTCTCTCCGATTCTCTCTCCAATTCTCTCTCTCCGATTCTCTCTCTCCGATTCTCTCTCTCCGATTCTCTCTCTCCGATTCTCTCTCCGATTCTCTCTCCGATTCTCTCTCTCCGATTCTCTCTCTCCGATTCTCTCTCCGATTCTCTCTCTCCGATTCTCTCTCCGATTCGCTCTCTCCGATTCTCTCTCTCCGATTCTCTCTCTCCGATTCTCTCTCCGATTCTCTCTCTCCGATTCTCTCTCTCCGATTCTCTCTCTGATTCTCTCTCTCCGATTCTCTCTCTCCCATTCTCTCTCCGATTCTCTCTCCCCGATTCTCTCTCTCCGATTCTCTCTCTCCGATATTCTCTCTCCGATTCTCTCTCCGATTCTCCCTCCGATTCTCTCTCTCCGATTCTCTGTCAGATTCTCTCTCTCCGATTCTCTCTCTCCGATTCTCTCTCTCCGATTCCCTCTCTCCAATTCTCTCTCCAATTCGCTCTCTCCGATTCTATCTCCAATTCTCTCTCTCCGATTCTCTCTCTCCGATTCTCTCTCTCCGATCCTCTCTCCGATTCTCTCTATCCGATTCTCTCTCTCCGATTCTTTCTTCGATTCTCTCTCTCCGAGTCTCTCTCTCCCATTCTCTCTCCGATTCTCTCTCCCCGATTCTCTCTCTCCGATTCTCTCTCTCCGATATTCTCTCTCCGATTCTCTCTCCGATTCTCCCTCCGATTCTCTCTCTCCGATTCTCTGTCAGATTCTCTCTCTCCGATTCTCTCTCTCCGATTCTCTCTCTCCGATTCCCTCTCTCCAATTCTCTCTCCAATTCGCTCTCTCCGATTCTATCTCCAATTCTCTCTCTCCGATTCTCTCTCTCCGATTCTCTCTCTCCGATCCTCTCTCCGATTCTCTCTATCCGATTCTCTCTCTCCGATTCTTTCTTCGATTCTCTCTCTCCGAGTCTCTCTCTCCGATTCTCTCTCTCCGATTCTCTCTCTCCGATTCTCTCTCCAATTCTCTCTCTCCGATTCTCTCTCTCCGATTCTCTCTATCCGATTCTCTCTCTACGATTCTCTCTCCCCGAGTCTCTCTCTCTGATTCTCTCTCTCCGATTCTCTCTCCGATTCTCTCTATCCGATTCTCTCTCTACGATTCTCTCTCCCCGAGTCTCTCTCTCTGATTCTCTCACTCCGATTCTCTCTCCGATTCTCTCTCTCCGATTCTCTCTCCGACTCTCCTTCCGATTCTCTCTCTCCGATTCTCTGTCAGATTCTCTCTCTCCGATTCTCTCTCCAATTCTCTCTCTCCGATTCTCTCTCTCCGATTCTGCCTATCCGATTCTCTCTCTACGATTCTCTCTCTCTGATTCTCTCTCCGATTCTCTCTCTCCGAGTCTCTCTCTCCGAGTCTCTCTCTCCGACTCTCTCTCTCCGATTCTCTCTCTCCGATTCTCTCTCTCCGATTCTCTCACACCGATTCTCTCTCGCCGATTCTCTCTCTCCGATTCTCTCTCCGATTCTCTCACTCCGATTCTCTCTCTACGATTCTCTCTCTACGATTCTCTTTCTCCGATTCTCTCTCCGAGTCTCTCTCTCCGATTCTCTATCCTATTCTTTCTCTCCGATTCTCTCTCTCTGATTCTCTCTCTCCGATTCTCTCTCTCCGATTCTCTCTCCGATTCTCTCTCTCCGATTCTCTCTCTCCGATTCTCTCTCCGATTCTCTCTCTCCGATTCTCTCTCCGTTTATCTCTCTCCGATTCTCTCTCTCCGATTCTCTCTCTCCGATTCTTTCTCTCCGATTCTCTCTATCCGATTCTCTCTCTCCGATTCTCTCTCTCCGATTCTCTCTCTCCGATTCTCTCTCCGATTCTCTCTCTCCGATTCTCTCTCTCCGATTCTCTCTCCGATTCTCTCTCCCCGATTCTCTCTCTCCGATTCTCTCTCTCCGATTCTCTCTCTCCGATTCTCTCTCCGACTCTCCCTCCGATTCTCTCTCTCCGATTCTCTGTCAGATTCTCTCTCTCCGATTCTCTCTCCAATTCTCTCTCTCCGATTCTCTCTCTCCGATTCTCTCTCCGATTCTCTCTCTCCGATTCTCTCTCTCCGATTCTCTCACCAATTCTCTCTCCGACTCTCTCTCTCTCTCCGATTCTCTCTCCGATTCTCTCTCTCCGATTCTCTCTCCGATTCTCTCTCCGATTCTCTCTCTCCGATTCCCTCTCTCCAATTCTCTCTCCGATTCTCTCTCTCCGATTCTCTCTCCAATTCTCTCTCTCCGATTCTCTCTCTCCGATTCTCTCTCTCCGATCCTCTCTCTGATTCTCTCTATCCGATTCTCTCTCTCCGATTCTCTCTCTCCGACTCTCTCTCTCCGATTCTCTCTCCGATTCTCTCTCTCCGATTCTTTCTCCGATTCTCTCTCCGATTCTCTCACTCTGATTCTCTCTCTCCGATTCTCTCTCCGATTCTCTCTCTCCGATTCTCTCTCCGATTCTCTCTCCGATTCTTTCTCTCCGATTCTCTCTCCGATTCTCTCTCTCCGATTCTCTCTCTCCGATTCTCTCTCCGATTCTCTCTCCCCGATTCTCTCTCTCCGATTCTCTCTCTCCGATTCTCTCTCTCCGATTCTCTCTCCGACTCTCCCTCCGATTCTCTCTCTCCGATTCTCTGTCAGATTCTCTCTCTCCGATTCTCTCTCCAATTCTCTCTCTCCGATTCTCTCTCTCCGATTCTCTCTCCGATTCTCTCTCTCCGATTCTCTCTCTCCGATTCTCTCTCCAATTCTCTCTCCGACTCTCTCTCTCTCTCCGATTCTCTCTCCGATTCTCTCTCTCCGATTCTCTCTCTCCGATTCTCTCTCTCCGATCCTCTATCCGATTCTCTCTCTCCGATTCTCTCTCTCCGATTCTCTCTCTCCGATTCTCTCTCCGATTCTCTCTCTCCGATTCTCTCTCCGATTCTCTCTCCGATTCTCTCTCTCTGATTCTCTCTCTCCGATTCTCTCTCCGATTCTCTCTCTCCGATTCTCTCTCCGATTCTCTCTCCGATTCTCTCTCTCCGATTCTCTCTCTCCGATTCTCTCTCTCCGATTCTCTCTCCGATTCTCTCTCTCCGATTCTCTCTCTCCGATTCTCTCTCCGATTCTCTCTCTCCGATTCTCTCTCTCCGATTTTCTCTCCGATTCTCTCTCTCCGATTCTCTCTCTCCGATTCTCTCTCCGATTCTCTCTCTCCGATTCTCTCTCCGATTCTCTCTCCCCTATTCTCTCTGTCCGATTCTCTCTCTCCGATTCTCTCTCCGATTCTCTCTCTACGATTCTCTCTCTACGATTCACTCTCCGAGTCTCTCTCTCCGATTCTCTCTCCAATTCTCTCTCTCCGATTCTCTCTCTCCGATTCTCTCTCTCCGATTCTCTCTCTCCGATTCTCTCTCCGATTCTCTCTCTCCGATTCTCTCTCTCCGATTCTCTCTCCGATTCTCTCTCTCCGATTCTCTCTCTCCGATTCTCTATCTCCGATTCTCTCTCCGATTCTCTCTCTCCGATTCTCTCTCTCCGATTCTCTCTCCGATTCTCTCTCTCCGATTCTCTCTCTCCGATATTCTCTCTCCGATTCTCTCTCCGACTCTCCCTCCGATTCTCTCTCTCCGATTCTCTGTCAGATTCTCTCTCTCCGATTCTCTCTCTCCGATTCTCTCTCTCCGATTCCCTCTCTCCAATTCTCTCTCCGATTCGCTCTCTCCGATTCTATCTCCAATTCTCTCTCTCCGATTCTCTCTCTCCGATTCTCTCTCTCCGATCCTCTCTCCGATTCTCTCTATCCGATTCTCTCTCTCCGATTCTCTCTTCGATTCTCTCCCTCCGAGTCTCTCTCTCCGATTCTCTCTCTCCGATTCTCTCTATCCGATTCTCTCTCTCCGATTCTCTCTCTCCGATTCTCTTTCCGATTCTCTCTCTCCGATTCTCTCTCTCCGATTCTCTCTCTCCGATTCTCTCTCCGATTCTCTCTCTCCGATTCTCTCTCCGATTCTCTCTCTCCGATTCTCTCTCCGATTCTCTCTCTCCGATCCTCTCTCTCCGATTCTCTCCCTCCGATTCTCTCTCCGATTCTCTCTCTCCGATTCTCTCTCTCCGATTCTCTCTCCGATTCTCTCTCTCCGATTCTCTCTCTCCGATTCTCTCTCCGATTCTCTCTCCCCGATTCTCTCTCTCCGATTCTCTCTCTCCGATATTCTCTCTCCGATTCTCTCTCCGACTCTCCCTCCGATTCTCTCTCTCCGATTCTCTGTCAGATTCTCTCTCTCCGATTCTCTCTCTCCGATTCTCTCTCTCCGATTCTCTCTCTCCGATTCCCTCTCTCCAATTCTCTCTCCGATTCGCTCTCTCCGATTCTATCTCCAATTCTCTCTCACCGATTCTCTCTCTCCGATTCTCTCTCTCCGATCCTCTCTCCGATTCTCTCTATCCGATTCTCTCTCTCCGATTCTCTCTTCGATTCTCTCCCTCCGAGTCTCTCTCTCCGATTCTCTCTCTCCGATTCTCTCTATCCGATTCTCTCTCTCCGATTCTCTCTCTCCGATTCTCTTTCCGATTCTCTCTCTCCGATTCTCTCTCTCCGATTCTCTCTCTCCGATTCTCTCTCCGATTCTCTCTCTCCGATTCTCTCTCCGATTCTCTCTCTCCGATTCTCTCTCCGATTCTCTCTCTCCGATCCTCTCTCTCCGATTCTCTCCCTCCGATTCTCTCTCTCCGATTCTCTCTATCCGATTCTCTCTCTCCGATTCTCACTCTCCGATTCTCTCTCTCCGATACTCTCTCTCCGATTCTCTCTCCGATTCTCTCTCTCCGATTCTCTCTCCGATTCTCTCTCTACGATTCTCTCTCTACGATTCACTCTCCGAGTCTCTCTCTCCGATTCTCTCTCCAATTCTCTCTCTCCGATTCTCTCTCTCCGATTCTCTCTCTCCGATTCTCTCTCCGATTCTCTCTCTCCGATTCTCTCTCTCCGAATCTCTCTCTCCGAATCTCTGTCAGATTCTCTCTCTCCGATTCTCTCTCCAATTCTCTCTCTCCGATTCTCTCTCTCCGATTCTCTCTCCGATTCTCTCTCTCCGATTCTCTCTCTCCGATTATCTCTCCGATTCTCTCTCCGACTATCTCTCTCTCCGATTCTCTCTCCGATTCTCTCTCTCCGATTCTCTCTCCGATTCTCTCTCTCTGATTCCCTCTCTGCAATTCTCTCTCCGATTCTCGCTCTCCGATTCTCTCTCCAATTCTCTCTCTCCGATTCTCTCTCTCCGATTCTCTCTCTCCGATTCTCTCTCCGATTCTCTCTATCCGATTCTCTCTCTCCGATTCTCTCTCCGATTCTCTCTCTCCGAGTCTCTCTCTCCGATTCTCTATCTCCGATTCTCTCTCTCCGATTCTCTCTCCAATTCTCTCTCTCCGATTCTCTCTCTCCGATTCTCTCTCTCCGATTCTCTCTATCCGATTCTCTCTCTCCGATTCTCTCTCTCCGATTCTCTCTCCGAGTCTCTCTCTCCGATTCTCTCTCCGATTCTCTCTCTCCGATTCTCTCTCTCCGATTCTCTCTCTCCGATTCTCTCTCTCCGATTCTCTCTCAGCGATTCTCTCTCTCCGATTCTCTCTCTCCGATTCTCTCTACGATTTTCTCTCTACGATTCTCTCTCTACGATTCTCTCTCCGAGTCTCTCTCTCCGATTCTCTCTCCAATTCTCTCTCTCCGATTCTCTCTCTCCGATTCTCTCTCTCCGATTCTCTCTCTCCGATTCTCTCTCTCCGATTCTCTCTCCGATTCTCTCTCTCCGATTCTCTCTCTCCGATTGTCTCTCCGATTCTCTCTCTCCGATTCTCTCTCTCCGATTCTCTCTCTCCGATTCTCTCTCCGATTCTCTCTCTCCGAATCTCTCTCTCCGATTCTCACTCTCCGATTCTCTCTTCGACTCTCCCTCCGATCTCTCTCTCCGATTCTCTGTCAGATATTCTCTCTCCAATTCTCTCTCTCCGATTCTCTCTCTCCGATTCTCTCTCCGATTAACTCTCTCCGATTCTCTCTCTCCGATTCTCTCTCCGATTCTCTGTCCGACTCTCTCTCTCCGTTTCTCTCTCCGATTCTCTCTCCGATTCTCTCCCTCCGATTCTCTCTCCGATTCTCTCTCTCCGATTCTCTCTCTCCGATTCTCTCTCTCCGATTCTCTCTCCGATTCTCTCTCTCCGATTCTCTCTCTCCGATTCTCTCTCCGATTCTCTGTCTCCGATTCTCTATCTCCGATTCTCTCTCTCCGATTCTCTCTCCGATTCTCTCTCCCCGATTCTCTCTCTCCGATTCTCTCTCTCCGATTCTCTCTCTCCGATTCTCTCTCCGATTCTCTCTCCGATTCTCTCTCTACGATTCTCTCTCTACGATTCACTCTCCGAGTCTCTCTCTCCAATTCTCTCTCCAATTCTCTCTCTCCGATTCTCTCTCTCCGATTCTCTCTCTCCGATTCTCTCTCTCCAATTCTCTCTCCGATTCTCTCTCTTCGATTCTCTCTCTCCGATTCTCTCTCCGATTCTCTCTCTCCGATTCTCTCTCCGATTCTCTCTCTCCGATTCTCTCTCTCCGATTCTCTCTCTCCGATTCTCTCTCAGCGATTCTCTCTCTCCGATTCTCTCTCTCCGATTCTCTCTACGATTTTCTCTCTACGATTCTCTCTCTACGATTCTCTCTCCGAGTCTCTCTCTCCGATTCTCTCTCCAATTCTCTCTCTCCGATTCTCTCTCTCCGATTCTCTCTCTCCGATTCTCTCTCTCCGATTCTCTCTCTCCGATTCTCTCTCCGATTCTCTCTCTCCGATTCTCTCTCTCCGATTGTCTCTCCGATTCTCTCTCTCCGATTCTCTCTCTCCGATTCTCTCTCTCCGATTCTCTCTCCGATTCTCTCTCTCCGAATCTCTCTCTCCGATTCTCACTCTCCGATTCTCTCTTCGACTCTCCCTCCGATCTCTCTCTCCGATTCTCTGTCAGATATTCTCTCTCCAATTCTCTCTCTCCGATTCTCTCTCTCCGATTCTCTCTCCGATTAACTCTCTCCGATTCTCTCTCTCCGATTCTCTCTCCGATTCTCTGTCCGACTCTCTCTCTCCGTTTCTCTCTCCGATTCTCTCTCCGATTCTCTCCCTCCGATTCTCTCTCCGATTCTCTCTCTCCGATTCTCTCTCTCCGATTCTCTCTCTCCGATTCTCTCTCCGATTCTCTCTCTCCGATTCTCTCTCTCCGATTCTCTCTCCGATTCTCTGTCTCCGATTCTCTATCTCCGATTCTCTCTCTCCGATTCTCTCTCCGATTCTCTCTCCCCGATTCTCTCTCTCCGATTCTCTCTCTCCGATTCTCTCTCTCCGATTCTCTCTCCGATTCTCTCTCCGATTCTCTCTCTACGATTCTCTCTCTACGATTCACTCTCCGAGTCTCTCTCTCCAATTCTCTCTCCAATTCTCTCTCTCCGATTCTCTCTCTCCGATTCTCTCTCTCCGATTCTCTCTCTCCAATTCTCTCTCCGATTCTCTCTCTTCGATTCTCTCTCTCCGATTCTCTCTCCGATTCTCTCTCTCCGATTCTCTCTCCGATTCTCTCTCTCCGATTCTCTCTCTCCGATTCTCTCTCTCCGATTCTCTCTCCGATTCTCTCTCTCCGATTCTCTCTCTCCGATTCTCTCTCTCCGATTCTCTCTCCGATCCTCTCTCCGATTCTCTCTATCCGATTCTCTCTCTCCGATTCTTTCTTCGATTCTCTCTCTCCGAGTCTCTCTCTCCGATTCTCTCTCTCCGATTCTCTCTCTCCGATTCTCTCTCCAATTCTCTCTCTCCGATTCTCTCTCTCCGATTCTCTCTATCCGATTCTCTCTCTACGATTCTCTCTCCCCGAGTCTCTCTCTCTGATTCTCTCTCTCCGATTCTCTCTCCGATTCTCTCTATCCGATTCTCTCTCTACGATTCTCTCTCCCCGAGTCTCTCTCTCTGATTCTCTCACTCCGATTCTCTCTCCGATTCTCTCTCTCCGATTCTCTCTCCGACTCTCCTTCCGATTCTCTCTCTCCGATTCTCTGTCAGATTCTCTCTCTCCGATTCTCTCTCCAATTCTCTCTCTCCGATTCTCTCTCTCCGATTCTGCCTATCCGATTCTCTCTCTACGATTCTCTCTCTCTGATTCTCTCTCCGATTCTCTCTCTCCGAGTCTCTCTCTCCGAGTCTCTCTCTCCGACTCTCTCTCTCCGATTCTCTCTCTCCGATTCTCTCTCTCCGATTCTCTCACACCGATTCTCTCTCGCCGATTCTCTCTCTCCGATTCTCTCTCCGATTCTCTCACTCCGATTCTCTCTCTACGATTCTCTCTCTACGATTCTCTTTCTCCGATTCTCTCTCCGATTCTTTCTCTCCGATTCTCTCTATCCGATTCTCTCTCTCCGATTCTCTCCCTCCGATTCTCTCTCTCCGATTCTCTCTCCGATTCTCTCTCTCCGATTCTCTCTCTCCGATTCTCTCTCCGATTCTCTCTCCCCGATTCTCTCTCTCCGATTCTCTCTCTCCGATTCTCTCTCTCCGATTCTCTCTCCGACTCTCCCTCCGATTCTCTCTCTCCGATTCTCTGTCAGATTCTCTCTCTCCGATTCTCTCTCCAATTCTCTCTCTCCGATTCTCTCTCTCCGATTCTCTCTCCGATTCTCTCTCTCCGATTCTCTCTCTCCGATTCTCTCACCAATTCTCTCTCCGACTCTCTCTCTCTCTCCGATTCTCTCTCCGATTCTCTCTCTCCGATTCTCTCTCCGATTCTCTCTCCGATTCTCTCTCTCCGATTCCCTCTCTCCAATTCTCTCTCCGATTCTCTCTCTCCGATTCTCTCTCCAATTCTCTCTCTCCGATTCTCTCTCTCCGATTCTCTCTCTCCGATCCTCTCTCTGATTCTCTCTATCCGATTCTCTCTCTCCGATTCTCTCTCTCCGACTCTCTCTCTCCGATTCTCTCTCCGATTCTCTCTCTCCGATTCTTTCTCCGATTCTCTCTCCGATTCTCTCACTCTGATTCTCTCTCTCCGATTCTCTCTCCGATTCTCTCTCTCCGATTCTCTCTCCGATTCTCTCTCCGATTCTCTCTCTCCGATTCTCTCTCCGATTCTCTCTCTCCGATTCTCTCTCTCCGATTCTCTCTCCGATTCTCTCTCCCCGATTCTCTCTCTCCGATTCTCTCTCCGATTCTCTCTCTCCGATTCTCTCTCTCCGATTCTCTCTCCAATTCTCTCTCCGACTCTCTCTCTCTCTCCGATTCTCTCTCCGATTCTCTCTCTCCGATTCTCTCTCCGATTCTCTCTCTCCGATTCCCTCTCTCCAATTCTCTCTCCGATTCTCTCTCTCCGATTCTCTCTCCAATTCTCTCTCTCCGATTCTCTCTCTCCGATTCTCTCTCTCCGATCCTCTATCCGATTCTCTCTCTCCGATTCTCTCTCTCCGATTCTCTCTCTCCGATTCTCTCTCCGATTCTCTCTCTCCGATTCTCTCTCCGATTCTCTCTCCGATTCTCTCTCTCTGATTCTCTCTCTCCGATTCTCTCTCCGATTCTCTCTCTCCGATTCTCTCTCCGATTCTCTCTCCGATTCTCTCTCTCCGATTCTCTCTCTCCGATTCTCTCTCTCCGATTCTCTCTCCGATTCTCTCTCTCCGATTCTCTCTCTCCGATTCTCTCTCCGATTCTCTCTCTCCGATTCTCTCTCTCCGATTCTCTCTCCGATTCTCTCTCTCCGATTCTCTCTCTCCGATTCTCTCTCCGATTCTCTCTCTCCGATTCTCTCTCCGATTCTCTCTCCCCTATTCTCTCTGTCCGATTCTCTCTCTCCGATTCTCTCTCCGATTCTCTCTCTACGATTCTCTCTCTACGATTCACTCTCCGAGTCTCTCTCTCCGATTCTCTCTCCAATTCTCTCTCCGATTCTCTCTCTCCGATTCTCTCTCTCCGATTCTCTCTCTCCGATTCTCTCTCCGATTCTCTCTCTCCGATTCTCTCTCTCCGATTCTCTCTCCGATTCTCTCTCTCCGATTCTCTCTCTCCGATTCTCTATCTCCGATTCTCTCTCCGATTCTCTCTCTCCGATTCTCTCTCTCCGATTCTCTCTCCGATTCTCTCTCTCCGATTCTCTCTCTCCGATATTCTTTCTCCGATTCTCTCTCCGACTCTCCCTCCGATTCTCTCTCTCCGATTCTCTGTCAGATTCTCTCTCTCCGATTCTCTCTCTCCGATTCTCTCTCTCCGATTCCCTCTCTCCAATTCTCTCTCCGATTCGCTCTCTCCGATTCTATCTCCAATTCTCTCTCTCCGATTCTCTCTCTCCGATTCTCTCTCTCCGATCCTCTCTCCGATTCTCTCTATCCGATTCTCTCTCTCCGATTCTCTCTTCGATTCTCTCCCTCCGAGTCTCTCTCTCCGATTCTCTCTCTCCGATTCTCTCTATCCGATTCTCTCTCTCCGATTCTCTCTCTCCGATTCTCTTTCCGATTCTCTCTCTCCGATTCTCTCTCTCCGATTCTCTCTCTCCGATTCTCTCTCCGATTCTCTCTCTCCGATTCTCTCTCCGATTCTCTCTCTCCGATTCTCTCTCCGATTCTCTCTCTCCGATCCTCTCTCTCCGATTCTCTCCCTCCGATTCTCTCTCCGATTCTCTCTCTCCGATTCTCTCTCTCCGATTCTCTCTCCGATTCTCTCTCTCCGATTCTCTCTCTCCGATTCTCTCTCCGATTCTCTCTCCCCGATTCTCTCTCTCCGATTCTCTCTCTCCGATATTCTCTCTCCGATTCTCTCTCCGACTCTCCCTCCGATTCTCTCTCTCCGATTCTCTGTCAGATTCTCTCTCTCCGATTCTCTCTCTCCGATTCTCTCTCTCCGATTCTCTCTCTCCGATTCCCTCTCTCCAATTCTCTCTCCGATTCGCTCTCTCCGATTCTATCTCCAATTCTCTCTCTCCGATTCTCTCTCTCCGATTCTCTCTCTCCGATCCTCTCTCCGATTCTCTCTATCCGATTCTCTCTCTCCGATTCTCTCTTCGATTCTCTCCCTCCGAGTCTCTCTCTCCGATTCTCTCTCTCCGATTCTCTCTATCCGATTCTCTCTCTCCGATTCTCTCTCTCCGATTCTCTTTCCGATTCTCTCTCTCCGATTCTCTCTCTCCGATTCTCTCTCTCCGATTCTCTCTCCGATTCTCTCTCTCCGATTCTCTCTCCGATTCTCTCTCTCCGATTCTCTCTCCGATTCTCTCTCTCCGATCCTCTCTCTCCGATTCTCTCCCTCCGATTCTCTCTCTCCGATTCTCTCTATCCGATTCTCTCTCTCCGATTCTCACTCTCCGATTCTCTCTCTCCGATACTCTCTCTCCGATTCTCTCTCCGATTCTCTCTCTCCGATTCTCTCTCCGATTCTCTCTCTACGATTCTCTCTCTACGATTCACTCTCCGAGTCTCTCTCTCCGATTCTCTCTCCAATTCTCTCTCTCCGATTCTCTCTCTCCGATTCTCTCTCTCCGATTCTCTCTCCGATTCTCTCTCTCCGATTCTCTCTCTCCGAATCTCTCTCTCCGAATCTCTGTCAGATTCTCTCTCTCCGATTCTCTCTCCAATTCTCTCTCTCCGATTCTCTCTCTCCGATTCTCTCTCCGATTCTCTCTCTCCGATTCTCTCTCTCCGATTCTCTCTCCGATTCTCTCTCCGACTATCTCTCTCTCCGATTCTCTCTCCGATTCTCTCTCTCCGATTCTCTCTCCGATTCTCTCTCTCTGATTCCCTCTCTGCAATTCTCTCTCCGATTCTCGCTCTCCGATTCTCTCTCCAATTCTCTCTCTCCGATTCTCTCTCTCCGATTCTCTCTCTCCGATTCTCTCTCCGATTCTCTCTATCCGATTCTCTCTCTCCGATTCTCTCTCCGATTCTCTCTCTCCGAGTCTCTCTCTCCGATTCTCTATCTCCGATTCTCTCTCTCCGATTCTCTCTCCAATTCTCTCTCTCCGATTCTCTCTCTCCGATTCTCTCTCTCCGATTCTCTCTATCCGATTCTCTCTCTCCGATTCTCTCTCTCCGATTCTCTCTCCGAGTCTCTCTCTCCGATTCTCTCTCCGATTCTCTCTCTCCGATTCTCTCTCTCCGATTCTCTCTCTCCGATTCTCTCTCTCCGATTCTCTCTCAGCGATTCTCTCTCTCCGATTCTCTCTCTCCGATTCTCTCTACGATTTTCTCTCTACGATTCTCTCTCTACGATTCTCTCTCCGAGTCTCTCTCTCCGATTCTCTCTCCAATTCTCTCTCTCCGATTCTCTCTCTCCGATTCTCTCTCTCCGATTCTCTCTCTCCGATTCTCTCTCTCCGATTCTCTCTCCGATTCTCTCTCTCCGATTCTCTCTCTCCGATTGTCTCTCCGATTCTCTCTCTCCGATTCTCTCTCTCCGATTCTCTCTATCCGATTCTCTCTCCGATTCTCTCTCTCCGAATCTCTCTCTCCGATTCTCACTCTCCGATTCTCTCTTCGACTCTCCCTCCGATCTCTCTCTCCGATTCTCTGTCAGATATTCTCTCTCCAATTCTCTCTCTCCGATTCTCTCTCTCCGATTCTCTCTCCGATTAACTCTCTCCGATTCTCTCTCTCCGATTCTCTCTCCGATTCTCTGTCCGACTCTCTCTCTCCGTTTCTCTCTCCGATTCTCTCTCCGATTCTCTCCCTCCGATTCTCTCTCCGATTCTCTCTCTCCGATTCTCTCTCTCCGATTCTCTCTCTCCGATTCTCTCTCCGATTCTCTCTCTCCGATTCTCTCTCTCCGATTCTCTCTCCGATTCTCTGTCTCCGATTCTCTATCTCCGATTCTCTCTCTCCGATTCTCTCTCCGATTCTCTCTCCCCGATTCTCTCTCTCCGATTCTCTCTCTCCGATTCTCTCTCTCCGATTCTCTCTCCGATTCTCTCTCCGATTCTCTCTCTACGATTCTCTCTCTACGATTCACTCTCCGAGTCTCTCTCTCCAATTCTCTCTCCAATTCTCTCTCTCCGATTCTCTCTCTCCGATTCTCTCTCTCCGATTCTCTCTCTCCAATTCTCTCTCCGATTCTCTCTCTTCGATTCTCTCTCTCCGATTCTCTCTCCGATTCTCTCTCTCCGATTCTCTCTCCGATTCTCTCTCTCCGATTCTCTCTCTCCGATTCTCTCTCTCCGATTCTCTCTCCGATTCTCTCTCTCCGATTCTCTCTCTCCGATTCTCTCTCTCCGATTCTCTCTCCGATTCTCTCTCCGATGCTCTCTCCCCGATTCTCTCTCTCCGATTCTCTCTCTCCGATATTCTCTCTCCGATTCTCTCTCCGACTCTCCCTCCGATTATCTCTCTCCGATTCTCTGTCAGATTCTCTCTCTCCGATTCTCTCTCTCGTGATTCTCTCTCTCCGATTCCCTCTCTCCAATTCTCTCTCCGATTCTCTCTCTCCGATTCTCTCTCCAATTCTCTCTCTCCGATTCTCTCTCTCCGATTCTCTCTCTCCGATCCTCTCTCCGATTCTCTCTATCCGATTCTCTCTATCCGATTCTCTCTTCGATTCTCTCTCTCCGAGTCTCTCTCTCCGATTTTCTCTCTCCGATTCTCTCTCTCCGATTCTCTCTCCAATTCTCTCTCTCCGATTCTCTCTCTCCGATTCTCTCTCTCCGATTCTCTCTATCCGATTCTCTCTCTCCGATTCTCTCTCTCCGATTCTCTCTCCGAGTCTCTCTCTCCAATTCTCTCTCCGATTCTCTCTCTCCGATTCTCTCTCTCCGATTCTCTCTCTCCGATTCTCTCTCCGATTCTCTCTCTCCGATTCTCTCTCCGATTCTCTCTCTCCGATTCTCTCTCTCCGATTCTCTCTCTCCGATTCTCTCTCTCCGATTCTCTCTATCCGATTCTCTCTCTCCGATTCTCTCTCTCCGATTCTCTCTCTCCGATTCTCTCTCCCCGATTCTCTCTCTCCGATTCTCTCTCTCCGATATTCTATCTCCGATTCTCTCTCCGACTCTCCCTCCGATTCTCTCTCTCCGATTCTCGGTCAGATTCTCTCTCTCCGATTCTCTCTCCAATTCTCTCTCTCCGATTCTCTCTCTCCGATTCTCTCTCCGATTCTCTCTCTCCGATTATCTGTCTCCGATTCTCTCTCTCCGATTCTCTCTCCGATTCTCTCTCTCCGATTCTCTCTCTCCGATTCTCTCTCTCCGATTCTCTCTCTCCGATTCTCTCTCTCCGATTCTCTCTCAGCGATTCTCTCTCTCCGATTCTCTCTCTCCGATTCTCTCTACGATTTTCTCTCTACGATTCTCTCTCTACGATTCTCTCTCCGAGTCTCTCTCTCCGATTCTCTCTCCAATTCTCTCTCTCCGATTCTCTCTCTCCGATTCTCTCTCTCCGATTCTCTCTCTCCGATTCTCTCTCTCCGATTCTCTCTCTCCGATTCTCTCTCTCCGATTCTCTCTCAGCGATTCTCTCTCTCCGATTCTCTCTCTCCGATTCTCTCTACGATTTTCTCTCTACGATTCTCTCTCTACGATTCTCTCTCCGAGTCTCTCTCTCCGATTCTCTCTCCAATTCTCTCTCTCCGATTCTCTCTCTCCGATTCTCTCTCTCCGATTCTCTCTCTCCGATTCTCTCTCTCCGATTCTCTCTCCGATTCTCTCTCTCCGAATCTCTCTCTCCGATTCTCACTCTCCGATTCTCTCTTCGACTCTCCCTCCGATCTCTCTCTCCGATTCTCTGTCAGATATTCTCTCTCCAATTCTCTCTCTCCGATTCTCTCTCTCCGATTCTCTCTCCGATTAACTCTCTCCGATTCTCTCTCTCCGATTCTCTCTCCGATTCTCTGTCCGACTCTCTCTCTCCGTTTCTCTCTCCGATTCTCTCTCCGATTCTCTCCCTCCGATTCTCTCTCCGATTCTCTCTCTCCGATTCTCTCTCTCCGATTCTCTCTCTCCGATTCTCTCTCCGATTCTCTCTCTCCGATTCTCTCTCTCCGATTCTCTCTCCGATTCTCTGTCTCCGATTCTCTATCTCCGATTCTCTCTCTCCGATTCTCTCTCCGATTCTCTCTCCCCGATTCTCTCTCTCCGATTCTCTCTCTCCGATTCTCTCTCTCCGATTCTCTCTCCGATTCTCTCTCCGATTCTCTCTCTACGATTCTCTCTCTACGATTCACTCTCCGAGTCTCTCTCTCCAATTCTCTCTCCAATTCTCTCTCTCCGATTCTCTCTCTCCGATTCTCTCTCTCCGATTCTCTCTCTCCAATTCTCTCTCCGATTCTCTCTCTTCGATTCTCTCTCTCCGATTCTCTCTCCGATTCTCTCTCTCCGATTCTCTCTCCGATTCTCTCTCTCCGATTCTCTCTCTCCGATTCTCTCTCTCCGATTCTCTCTCCGATTCTCTCTCTCCGATTCTCTCTCTCCGATTCTCTCTCTCCGATTCTCTCTCCGATTCTCTCTCCGATGCTCTCTCCCCGATTCTCTCTCTCCGATTCTCTCTCTCCGATATTCTCTCTCCGATTCTCTCTCCGACTCTCCCTCCGATTATCTCTCTCCGATTCTCTGTCAGATTCTCTCTCTCCGATTCTCTCTCTCGTGATTCTCTCTCTCCGATTCCCTCTCTCCAATTCTCTCTCCGATTCTCTCTCTCCGATTCTCTCTCCAATTCTCTCTCTCCGATTCTCTCTCTCCGATTCTCTCTCTCCGATCCTCTCTCCGATTCTCTCTATCCGATTCTCTCTATCCGATTCTCTCTTCGATTCTCTCTCTCCGAGTCTCTCTCTCCGATTTTCTCTCTCCGATTCTCTCTCTCCGATTCTCTCTCCAATTCTCTCTCTCCGATTCTCTCTCTCCGATTCTCTCTCTCCGATTCTCTCTATCCGATTCTCTCTCTCCGATTCTCTCTCTCCGATTCTCTCTCCGAGTCTCTCTCTCCGATTCTCTCTCCGATTCTCTCTCTCCGATTCTCTCTCTCCGATTCTCTCTCTCCGATTCTCTCTCCGATTCTCTCTCTCCGATTCTCTCTCCGATTCTCTCTCTCCGATTCTCTCTCTCCGATTCTCTCTCTCCGATTCTCTCTCTCCGATTCTCTCTATCCGATTCTCTCTCTCCGATTCTCTCTCTCCGATTCTCTCTCTCCGATTCTCTCTCTCCGATTCTCTCTCCCCGATTCTCTCTCTCCGATTCTCTCTCTCCGATATTCTATCTCCGATTCTCTCTCCGACTCTCCCTCCGATTCTCTCTCTCCGATTCTCGGTCAGATTCTCTCTCTCCGATTCTCTCTCCAATTCTCTCTCTCCGATTCTCTCTCTCCGATTCTCTCTCCGATTCTCTCTCTCCGATTATCTGTCTCCGATTCTCTCTCTCCGATTCTCTCTCCGATTCTCTCTCTCCGATTCTCTCTCTCCGATTCTCTCTCTCCGATTCTCTCTCTCCGATTCTCTCTCTCCGATTCTCTCTCAGCGATTCTCTCTCTCCGATTCTCTCTCTCCGATTCTCTCTACGATTTTCTCTCTACGATTCTCTCTCTACGATTCTCTCTCCGAGTCTCTCTCTCCGATTCTCTCTCCAATTCTCTCTCTCCGATTCTCTCTCTCCGATTCTCTCTCTCCGATTCTCTCTCTCCGATTCTCTCTCTCCGATTCTCTCTCAGCGATTCTCTCTCTCCGATTCTCTCTCTCCGATTCTCTCTCTCCGATTCTCTCTACGATTTTCTCTCTACGATTCTCTCTCTACGATTCTCTCTCCGAGTCTCTCTCTCCGATTCTCTCTCCAATTCTCTCTCTCCGATTCTCTCTCTCCGATTCTCTCTCTCCGATTCTCTCTCTCCGATTCTCTCTCTCCGATTCTCTCTCCGATTCTCTCTCTCCGATTCTCTCTCTCCGATTGTCTCTCCGATTCTCTCTCTCCGATTCTCTCTCTCCGATTCTCTCTCTCCGATTCTCTCTCCGATTCTCTCTCCGATTCTCTCTCTCCGAATCTCTCTCTCCGATTCTCTCTCTCCGATTCTCTCTCTCCGATTCTCTCTCTCCGATTCTCTCTCCGATTCTCTCTCTCCGATTCTCTCTCTCCGATTGTCTCTCCGATTCTCTCTCTCCGATTCTCTCTCTCCGATTCTCTCTCTCCGATTCTCTCTCCGATTCTCTCTCCGATTCTCTCTCTCCGAATCTCTCTCTCCGATTCTCACTCTCCGATTCTCTCTTCGACTCTCCCTCCGAACTCTCTCTCCGATTCTCTGTCAGATATTCTCTCTCCAATTCTCTCTCTCCGATTCTCTCTCTCCGATTCTCTCTCCGATTAACTCTCTCCGATTCTCTCTCTCCGATTCTCTCTCCGATTCTCTGTCCGACTCTCTCTCTCCGATTCTCTCTCCGATTCTCTCTCCGATTCTCTCCCTCCGATTCTCTCTCCGATTCTCTCTCTCCGATTCTCTCTCTCCGATTCTCTCTCTCCGATTCTCTCTCCGATTCTCTCTCTCCGATTCTCTCTCTCCGATTCTCTCTCCGATTCTCTGTCTCCGATTCTCTATCTCCGATTCTCTCTCTCCGATTCTCTCTCCGATTCTCTCTACCCGATTCTCTCTCTCCGATTCTCTCTCTCCGATTCTCTCTCTCCGATTCTCTCTCCGATTCTCTCTCCGATTCTCTCTCTACGATTCTCTCTCTACGATTCACTCTCCGAGTCTCTCTCTCCAATTCTCTCTCCAATTCCCTCTCTCCGATTCTCTCTCTCCGATTCTCTCTCTCCGATTCTCTCTCTCCAATTCTCTCTCCGATTCTCTCTCTTCGATTCTCTCTCTCCGATTCTCTCTCCGATTCTCTCTCTCCGATTCTCTCTCCGATTCTCTCTCTACGATTCTCTCTCTCCGATTCTCTCTCTCCGATTCTCTCTCCGATTCTCTCTCTCCGATTCTCTCTCTCCGATTCTCTCTCTCCGATTCTCTCTCCGATTCTCTCTCCGATGCTCTCTCCCCGATTCTCTCTCTCCGATTCTCTCTCTCCGATATTCTCTCTCCGATTCTCTCTCCGACTCTCCCTCCGATTATCTCTCTCCGATTCTCTGTCAGATTCTCTCTCTCCGATTCTCTCTCTCGTGATTCTCTCTCTCCGATTCCCTCTCTCCAATTCTCTCTCCGATTCTCTCTCTCCGATTCTCTCTCCAATTCTCTCTCTCCGATTCTCTCTCTCCGATTCTCTCTCTCCGATCCTCTCTCCGATTCTCTCTATCCGATTCTCTCTATCCGATTCTCTCTTCGATTCTCTCTCTCCGAGTCTCTCTCTCCGATTTTCTCTCTCCGATTCTCTCTCTCCGATTCTCTCTCCAATTCTCTCTCTCCGATTCTCTCTCTCCGATTCTCTCTCTCCGATTCTCTCTATCCGATTCTCTCTCTCCGATTCTCTCTCTCCGATTCTCTCTCCGAGTCTCTCTCTCCGATTCTCTCTCCGATTCTCTCTCTCCGATTCTCTCTCTCCGATTCTCTCTCTCCGATTCTCTCTCCGATTCTCTCTCTCCGATTCTCTCTCCGATTCTCTCTCTCCGATTCTCTCTCTCCGATTCTCTCTCTCCGATTCTCTCTCTCCGATTCTCTCTCTCCGATTCTCTCTCTCCGATTCTCTCATAGAATCATCATAGAATTTACAGTGCAGAAGGAGGCCATTCGGCCCATCGAGTCTGCACCGGCTCTTGGAAAGAGCACCCTACCCAAGGTCAACACCGCCACCCTATCCCCATAACCCAGTAACCCCACCCAACACTAAGGGCAATTTTGGACACTAAGGGCAATTTATCATGGCCAATCCACCTAACCTGCACATCTTTGGACTGTGGGAGGAAACCGGAGCACCCGGAGAAAACCCACGCACACACGGGGAGGATGTGCAGACTCCGCACAGACAGTGACCCAAGCTGGAATCGAACCTGGGACCCTGGAGCTGTGAAGCAATTGTGCTATCCACAAGGCTACCGTGCTGCCCTCCGATTCTCTCTCCGACTCTCCCTCCGATTCTCTCTCTCCGATTCTCGGTCAGATTCTCTCTCTCCGATTCTCTCACCAATTCTCTCTCTCCGATTCTCTCTCTCCGATTCTCTCTCCGATTCTCTCTCTCCGATTATCTGTCTCCGATTCTCTCTCTCCGATTCTCTCTCCGATTCTCTCTCTCCGATTCTCTCTCTCCGATTCTCTCTCTCCGATTCTCTCTCTCCGATTCTCTCTCTCCGATTCTCTCTCAGCGATTCTCTCTCTCCGATTCTCTCTCTCCGATTCTCTCTACGATTTTCTCTCTACGATTCTCTCTCTACGATTCTCTCTCCGAGTCTCTCTCTCCGATTCTCTCTCCAATTCTCTCTCTCCGATTCTCTCTCTCCGATTCTCTCTCTTCGATTCTCTCTCTCCGATTCTCTCTCTCCGATTCTCTCTCCGATTGTCTCTCTCCGATTCTCTCTCTCCGATTGTCTCTCCGATTCTCTCTCTCCGATTCTCTCTCTCCGATTCTCTCTCTCCGATTCTCTCTCCGATTCTCTCTCCGATTCTCTCTCTCCGAATCTCTCTCTCCGATTCTCACTCTCCTATTCTCTCTTCGACTCTCCCTCCGATCTCTCTCTCCGATTCTCTGTCAGATATTCTCTCTCCAATTCTCTCTCTCCGATTCTCTCTCTCCGATTCTCTCTCCGATTATCTCTCTCCGATTCTCTCTCTCCGATTCTCTCTCCGATTCTCTGTCCGACTCTCTCTCTCCGATTCTCTCTCCGATTCTCTCTCCGATTCTCTCCCTCCGATTCTCTCTCCGATTCTCTCTCTCCGATTCTCTCTCTCCGATTCTCTCTCTCCGATTCTCTCTCCGATTCTCTCTCTCCGATTCTCTCTCTCCGATTCTCTCTCCGATTCTCTGTCTCCGATTCTCTATCTCCGATTCTCTCTCTCCGATTCTCTCTCCGATTCTCTCTCCCCGATTCTCTCTCTCCGATTCTCTCTCTCCGATTCTCTCTCTCCGATTCTCTCTCCGATTCTCTCTCCGATTCTCTCTCTACGATTCTCTCTCTACGATTCACTCTCCGAGTCTCTCTCTCCAATTCTCTCTCCAATTCTCTCTCTCCGATTCTCTCTCTCCGATTCTCTCTCTCCGATTCTCTCTCTCCAATTCTCTCTCCGATTCTCTCTCTTCGATTCTCTCTCTCCGATTCTCTCTCTCCGATTCTCTCTCCGATTCTCTCTCTCCGATTCTCTCTCCGATTCTCTCTCTCCGATTCTCTCTCTCCGATTCTCTCTCTCCGATTCTCTCTCCGATTCTCTCTCTCCGATTCTCTCTCTCCGATTCTCTCTCTCCGATTCTCTCTCCGATTCTCTCTCCGATGCTCTCTCCCCGATTCTCTCTCTCCGATTCTCTCTCTCCGATATTCTCTCTCCGATTCTCTCTCCGACTCTCCCTCCGATTATCTCTCTCCGATTCTCTGTCAGATTCTCTCTCTCCGATTCTCTCTCTCGTGATTCTCTCTCTCCGATTCCCTCTCTCCAATTCTCTCTCCGATTCTCTCTCTCCGATTCTCTCTCCAATTCTCTCTCTCCGATTCTCTCTCTCCGATTCTCTCTCTCCGATCCTCTCTCCGATTCTCTCTATCCGATTCTCTCTATCCGATTCTCTCTTCGATTCTCTCTCTCCGAGTCTCTCTCTCCGATTTTCTCTCTCCGATTCTCTCTCTCCGATTCTCTCTCCAATTCTCTCTCTCCGATTCTCTCTCTCCGATTCTCTCTCTCCGATTCTCTCTATCCGATTCTCTCTCTCCGATTCTCTCTCTCCGATTCTCTCTCCGAGTCTCTCTCTCCGATTCTCTCTCCGATTCTCTCTCTCCGATTCTCTCTCTCCGATTCTCTCTCTCCGATTCTCTCTCCGATTCTCTCTCTCCGATTCTCTCTCCGATTCTCTCTCTCCGATTCTCTCTCTCCGATTCTCTCTCTCCGATTCTCTCTCTCCGATTCTCTCTCCGATTCTCTCTCTACGATTCTCTCTCTACGATTCACTCTCCGAGTCTCTCTCTCCAATTCTCTCTCCAATTCTCTCTCTCCGATTCTCTCTCTCCGATTCTCTCTCTCCGATTCTCTCTCTCCAATTCTCTCTCCGATTCTCTCTCTTCGATTCTCTCTCTCCGATTCTCTCTCTCCGATTCTCTCTCCGATTCTCTCTCTCCGATTCTCTCTCCGATTCTCTCTCTCCGATTCTCTCTCTCCGATTCTCTCTCTCCGATTCTCTCTCCGATTCTCTCTCTCCGATTCTCTCTCTCCGATTCTCTCTCTCCGATTCTCTCTCCGATTCTCTCTCCGATGCTCTCTCCCCGATTCTCTCTCTCCGATTCTCTCTCTCCGATATTCTCTGTCCGATTCTCTCTCCGACTCTCCCTCCGATTATCTCTCTCCGATTCTCTGTCAGATTCTCTCTCTCCGATTCTCTCTCTCGTGATTCTCTCTCTCCGATTCCCTCTCTCCAATTCTCTCTCCGATTCTCTCTCTCCGATTCTCTCTCCAATTCTCTCTCTCCGATTCTCTCTCTCCGATTCTCTCTCTCCGATCCTCTCTCCGATTCTCTCTATCCGATTCTCTCTATCCGATTCTCTCTTCGATTCTCTCTCTCCGAGTCTCTCTCTCCGATTTTCTCTCTCCGATTCTCTCTCTCCGATTCTCTCTCCAATTCTCTCTCTCCGATTCTCTCTCTCCGATTCTCTCTCTCCGATTCTCTCTATCCGATTCTCTCTCTCCGATTCTCTCTCTCCGATTCTCTCTCCGAGTCTCTCTCTCCGATTCTCTCTCCGATTCTCTCTCTCCGATTCTCTCTCTCCGATTCTCTCTCTCCGATTCTCTCTCCGATTCTCTCTCTCCGATTCTCTCTCCGATTCTCTCTCTCCGATTCTCTCTCTCCGATTCTCTCTCTCCGATTCTCTCTCTCCGATTCTCTCTCCGATTCTCTCTCCCCGATTCTCTCTCTCCGATTCTCTCTCTCCGATATTCTCTCTCCGATTCTCTCTCCGACTCTCCCTCCGATTCTCTCTCTCCGATTCTCGGTCAGAATGTCTCTCTCCGATTCTCTCTCCAATTCTCTCTCTCCGATTCTCTCTCTCCGATTCTCTCTCCGATTCTCTCTCTCCGATTATCTGTCTCCGATTCTCTCTCTCCGATTCTCTCTCTCCGATTCTCTCTCTCCGATTCTCTCTCCGATTCTCTCTCTCCAATTCTCTCTCTCCGATTCTCTCTCCGATTCTCTCTCTCCGATTCTCTCTCTCCGATTCTCTCTCCGATTCTCTCTCCCCGATTCTCTCTCTCCGATTCTCTCTCTCCGATATTCTCTCTCCGATTCTCTCTCCGACTCTCCCTCCGATTCTCTCTCTCCGATTCTCTGTCAGATATTCTCTCTCCAATTCTCTCTCTCCGATTCTCTCTCTCCGATTCTCTCTCCGATTAACTCTCTCCGATTCTCTCTCTCCGATTCTCTCTCCGATTCTCTGTCCGACTCTCTCTCTCCGTTTCTCTCTCCGATTCTCTCTCCGATTCTCTCCCTCCGATTCTCTCTCCGATTCTCTCTCTCCGATTCTCTCTCCCCGATTCTCTCTCTCCGATTCTCTCTCCGATTCTCTCTCTCCGATTCTCTCTCTCCGATTCTCTCTCCGATTCTCTGTCTCCGATTCTCTATCTCCGATTCTCTCTCTCCGATTCTCTCTCCGATTCTCTCTCCCCGATTCTCTCTCTCCGATTCTCTCTCTCCGATTCTCTCTCTCCGATTCTCTCTCCGATTCTCTCTCCGATTCTCTCTCTACGATTCTCTCTCTACGATTCACTCTCCGAGTCTCTCTCTCCAATTCTCTCTCCAATTCTCTCTCTCCGATTCTCTCTCTCCGATTCTCTCTCTCCGATTCTCTCTCTCCAATTCTCTCTCCGATTCTCTCTCTTCGATTCTCTCTCTCCGATTCTCTCTCCGATTCTCTCTCTCCGATTCTCTCTCCGATTCTCTCTCTCCGATTCTCTCTCTCCGATTCTCTCTCTCCGATTCTCTCTCCGATTCTCTCTCTCCGATTCTCTCTCTCCGATTCTCTCTCTCCGATTCTCTCTCCGATTCTCTCTCCGATGCTCTCTCCCCGATTCTCTCTCTCCGATTCTCTCTCTCCGATATTCTCTCTCCGATTCTCTCTCCGACTCTCCCTCCGATTATCTCTCTCCGATTCTCTGTCAGATTCTCTCTCTCCGATTCTCTCTCTCGTGATTCTCTCTCTCCGATTCCCTCTCTCCAATTCTCTCTCCGATTCTCTCTCTCCGATTCTCTCTCCAATTCTCTCTCTCCGATTCTCTCTCTCCGATTCTCTCTCTCCGATCCTCTCTCCGATTCTCTCTATCCGATTCTCTCTATCCGATTCTCTCTTCGATTCTCTCTCTCCGAGTCTCTCTCTCCGATTTTCTCTCTCCGATTCTCTCTCTCCGATTCTCTCTCCAATTCTCTCTCTCCGATTCTCTCTCTCCGATTCTCTCTCTCCGATTCTCTCTATCCGATTCTCTCTCTCCGATTCTCTCTCTCCGATTCTCTCTCCGAGTCTCTCTCTCCGATTCTCTCTCCGATTCTCTCTCTCCGATTCTCTCTCTCCGATTCTCTCTCTCCGATTCTCTCTCCGATTCTCTCTCTCCGATTCTCTCTCCGATTCTCTCTCTCCGATTCTCTCTCTCCGATTCTCTCTCTCCGATTCTCTCTCTCCGATTCTCTCTATCCGATTCTCTCTCTCCGATTCTCTCTCTCCGATTCTCTCTCTCCGATTCTCTCTCTCCGATTCTCTCTCCCCGATTCTCTCTCTCCGATTCTCTCTCTCCGATATTCTATCTCCGATTCTCTCTCCGACTCTCCCTCCGATTCTCTCTCTCCGATTCTCGGTCAGATTCTCTCTCTCCGATTCTCTCTCCAATTCTCTCTCTCCGATTCTCTCTCTCCGATTCTCTCTCCGATTCTCTCTCTCCGATTATCTGTCTCCGATTCTCTCTCTCCGATTCTCTCTCCGATTCTCTCTCTCCGATTCTCTCTCTCCGATTCTCTCTCTCCGATTCTCTCTCTCCGATTCTCTCTCTCCGATTCTCTCTCAGCGATTCTCTCTCTCCGATTCTCTCTCTCCGATTCTCTCTACGATTTTCTCTCTACGATTCTCTCTCTACGATTCTCTCTCCGAGTCTCTCTCTCCGATTCTCTCTCCAATTCTCTCTCTCCGATTCTCTCTCTCCGATTCTCTCTCTCCGATTCTCTCTCTCCGATTCTCTCTCTCCGATTCTCTCTCTCCGATTCTCTCTCTCCGATTCTCTCTCTCCGATTCTCTCTCAGCGATTCTCTCTCTCCGATTCTCTCTCTCCGATTCTCTCTACGATTTTCTCTCTACGATTCTCTCTCTACGATTCTCTCTCCGAGTCTCTCTCTCCGATTCTCTCTCCAATTCTCTCTCTCCGATTCTCTCTCTCCGATTCTCTCTCTCCGATTCTCTCTCTCCGATTCTCTCTCTCCGATTCTCTCTCCGATTCTCTCTCTCCGAATCTCTCTCTCCGATTCTCACTCTCCGATTCTCTCTTCGACTCTCCCTCCGATCTCTCTCTCCGATTCTCTGTCAGATATTCTCTCTCCAATTCTCTCTCTCCGATTCTCCCTCTCCGATTCTCTCTCCGATTAACTCTCTCCGATTCTCTCTCTCCGATTCTCTCTCCGATTCTCTGTCCGACTCTCTCTCTCCGTTTCTCTCTCCGATTCTCTCTCCGATTCTCTCCCTCCGATTCTCTCTCCGATTCTCTCTCTCCGATTCTCTCTCTCCGATTCTCTCTCTCCGATTCTCTCTCCGATTCTCTCTCTCCGATTCTCTCTCTCCGATTCTCTCTCCGATTCTCTGTCTCCGATTCTCTATCTCCGATTCTCTCTCTCCGATTCTCTCTCCGATTCTCTCTCCCCGATTCTCTCTCTCCGATTCTCTCTCTCCGATTCTCTCTCTCCGATTCTCTCTCCGATTCTCTCTCCGATTCTCTCTCTACGATTCTCTCTCTACGATTCACTCTCCGAGTCTCTCTCTCCAATTCTCTCTCCAATTCTCTCTCTCCGATTCTCTCTCTCCGATTCTCTCTCTCCGATTCTCTCTCTCCAATTCTCTCTCCGATTCTCTCTCTTCGATTCTCTCTCTCCGATTCTCTCTCCGATTCTCTCTCTCCGATTCTCTCTCCGATTCTCTCTCTCCGATTCTCTCTCTCCGATTCTCTCTCTCCGATTCTCTCTCCGATTCTCTCTCTCCGATTCTCTCTCTCCGATTCTCTCTCTCCGATTCTCTCTCCGATTCTCTCTCCGATGCTCTCTCCCCGATTCTCTCTCTCCGATTCTCTCTCTCCGATATTCTCTCTCCGATTCTCTCTCCGACTCTCCCTCCGATTATCTCTCTCCGATTCTCTGTCAGATTCTCTCTCTCCGATTCTCTCTCTCGTGATTCTCTCTCTCCGATTCCCTCTCTCCAATTCTCTCTCCGATTCTCTCTCTCCGATTCTCTCTCCAATTCTCTCTCTCCGATTCTCTCTCTCCGATTCTCTCTCTCCGATCCTCTCTCCGATTCTCTCTATCCGATTCTCTCTATCCGATTCTCTCTTCGATTCTCTCTCTCCGAGTCTCTCTCTCCGATTTTCTCTCTCCGATTCTCTCTCTCCGATTCTCTCTCCAATTCTCTCTCTCCGATTCTCTCTCTCCGATTCTCTCTCTCCGATTCTCTCTATCCGATTCTCTCTCTCCGATTCTCTCTCTCCGATTCTCTCTCCGAGTCTCTCTCTCCGATTCTCTCTCCGATTCTCTCTCTCCGATTCTCTCTCTCCGATTCTCTCTCTCCGATTCTCTCTCCGATTCTCTCTCTCCGATTCTCTCTCCGATTCTCTCTCTCCGATTCTCTCTCTCCGATTCTCTCTCTCCGATTCTCTCTCTCCGATTCTCTCTATCCGATTCTCTCTCTCCGATTCTCTCTCTCCGATTCTCTCTCTCCGATTCTCTCTCTCCGATTCTCTCTCCCCGATTCTCTCTCTCCGATTCTCTCTCTCCGATATTCTATCTCCGATTCTCTCTCCGACTCTCCCTCCGATTCTCTCTCTCCGATTCTCGGTCAGATTCTCTCTCTCCGATTCTCTCTCCAATTCTCTCTCTCCGATTCTCTCTCTCCGATTCTCTCTCCGATTCTCTCTCTCCGACTATCTGTCTCCGATTCTCTCTCTCCGATTCTCTCTCCGATTCTCTCTCTCCGATTCTCTCTCTCCGATTCTCTCTCTCCGATTCTCTCTCTCCGATTCTCTCTCTCCGATTCTCTCTCAGCGATTCTCTCTCTCCGATTCTCTCTCTCCGATTCTCTCTACGATTTTCTCTCTACGATTCTCTCTCTACGATTCTCTCTCCGAGTCTCTCTCTCCGATTCTCTCTCCAATTCTCTCTCTCCGATTCTCTCTCTCCGATTCTCTCTCTCCGATTCTCTCTCTCCGATTCTCTCTCTCCGATTCTCTCTCAGCGATTCTCTCTCTCCGATTCTCTCTCTCCGATTCTCTCTACGATTTTCTCTCTACGATTCTCTCTCTACGATTCTCTCTCCGAGTCTCTCTCTCCGATTCTCTCTCCAATTCTCTCTCTCCGATTCTCTCTCTCCGATTCTCTCTCTCCGATTCTCTCTCTCCGATTCTCTCTCTCCGATTCTCTCTCCGATTCTCTCTCTCCGATTCTCTCTCTCCGATTGTCTCTCCGATTCTCTCTCTCCGATTCTCTCTCTCCGATTCTCTCTCTCCGATTCTCTCTCCGATTCTCTCTCCGATTCTCTCTCTCCGAATCTCTCTCTCCGATTCTCTCTCTCCGATTCTCTCTCTCCGATTCTCTCTCTCCGATTCTCTCTCCGATTCTCTCTCTCCGATTCTCTCTCTCCGATTGTCTCTCCGATTCTCTCTCTCCGATTCTCTCTCTCCGATTCTCTCTCTCCGATTCTCTCTCCGATTCTCTCTCCGATTCTCTCTCTCCGAATCTCTCTCTCCGATTCTCACTCTCCGATTCTCTCTTCGACTCTCCCTCCGAACTCTCTCTCCGATTCTCTGTCAGATATTCTCTCTCCAATTCTCTCTCTCCGATTCTCTCTCTCCGATTCTCTCTCCGATTAACTCTCTCCGATTCTCTCTCTCCGATTCTCTCTCCGATTCTCTGTCCGATTAACTCTCTCCGATTCTCTCTCTCCGATTCTCTCTCCGATTCTCTGTCCGACTCTCTCTCTCCGATTCTCTCTCCGATTCTCTCTCCGATTCTCTCCCTCCGATTCTCTCTCCGATTCTCTCTCTCCGATTCTCTCTCTCCGATTCTCTCTCTCCGATTCTCTCTCCGATTCTCTCTCTCCGATTCTCTCTCTCCGATTCTCTCTCCGATTCTCTGTCTCCGATTCTCTATCTCCGATTCTCTCTCTCCGATTCTCTCTCCGATTCTCTCTACCCGATTCTCTCTCTCCGATTCTCTCTCTCCGATTCTCTCTCTCCGATTCTCTCTCCGATTCTCTCTCCGATTCTCTCTCTACGATTCTCTCTCTACGATTCACTCTCCGAGTCTCTCTCTCCAATTCTCTCTCCAATTCCCTCTCTCCGATTCTCTCTCTCCGATTCTCTCTCTCCGATTCTCTCTCTCCAATTCTCTCTCCGATTCTCTCTCTTCGATTCTCTCTCTCCGATTCTCTCTCCGATTCTCTCTCTCCGATTCTCTCTCCGATTCTCTCTCTCCGATTCTCTCTCTCCGATTCTCTCTCTCCGATTCTCTCTCCGATTCTCTCTCTCCGATTCTCTCTCTCCGATTCTCTCTCTCCGATTCTCTCTCCGATTCTCTCTCCGATGCTCTCTCCCCGATTCTCTCTCTCCGATTCTCTCTCTCCGATATTCTCTCTCCGATTCTCTCTCCGACTCTCCCTCCGATTATCTCTCTCCGATTCTCTGTCAGATTCTCTCTCTCCGATTCTCTCTCTCGTGATTCTCTCTCTCCGATTCCCTCTCTCCAATTCTCTCTCCGATTCTCTCTCTCCGATTCTCTCTCCAATTCTCTCTCTCCGATTCTCTCTCTCCGATTCTCTCTCTCCGATCCTCTCTCCGATTGTCTCTATCCGATTCTCTCTATCCGATTCTCTCTTCGATTCTCTCTCTCCGAGTCTCTCTCTCCGATTTTCTCTCTCCGATTCTCTCTCTCCGATTCTCTCTCCAATTCTCTCTCTCCGATTCTCTCTCTCCGATTCTCTCTCTCCGATTATCTCTATCCGATTCTCTCTCTCCGATTCTCTCTCTCCGATTCTCTCTCCGAGTCTCTCTCTCCGATTCTCTCTCCGATTCTCTCTCTCCGATTCTCTCTCTCCGATTCTCTCTCTCCGATTCTCTCTCCGATTCTCTCTCTCCGATTCTCTCTCCGATTCTCTCTCTCCGATTCTCTCTCTCCGATTCTCTCTCTCCGATTCTCTCTCTCCGATTCTCTCTATCCGATTCTCTCTCTCCGATTCTCTCTCTCCGATTCTCTCTCTCCGATTCTCTCTCTCCGATTCTCTCTCCGATTCTCTCTCCCCGATTCTCTCTCTCCGATTCTCTCTCTCCGATATTCTCTCTCCGATTCTCTCTCCGACTCTCCCTCCGATTCTCTCTCTCCGATTCTCGGTCAGATTCTCTCTCTCCGATTCTCTCACCAATTCTCTCTCTCCGATTCTCTCTCTCCGATTCTCTCTCCGATTCTCTCTCTCCGATTATCTGTCTCCGATTCTCTCTCTCCGATTCTCTCTCCGATTCTCTCTCTCCGATTCTCTCTCTCCGATTCTCTCTCTCCGATTCTCTCTCTCCGATTCTCTCTCTCCGATTCTCTCTCAGCGATTCTCTCTCTCCGATTCTCTCTCTCCGATTCTCTCTACGATTTTCTCTCTACGATTCTCTCTCTACGATTCTCTCTCCGAGTCTCTCTCTCCGATTCTCTCTCCAATTCTCTCTCTCCGATTCTCTCTCTCCGATTCTCTCTCTTCGATTCTCTCTCTCCGATTCTCTCTCTCCGATTCTCTCTCCGATTGTCTCTCTCCGATTCTCTCTCTCCGATTGTCTCTCCGATTCTCTCTCTCCGATTCTCTCTCTCCGATTCTCTCTCTCCGATTCTCTCTCCGATTCTCTCTCCGATTCTCTCTCTCCGAATCTCTCTCTCCGATTCTCACTCTCCTATTCTCTCTTCGACTCTCCCTCCGATCTCTCTCTCCGATTCTCTGTCAGATATTCTCTCTCCAATTCTCTCTCTCCGATTCTCTCTCTCCGATTCTCTCTCCGATTATCTCTCTCCGATTCTCTCTCTCCGATTCCCTCTCCGATTCTCTGTCCGACTCTCTCTCTCCGATTCTCTCTCCGATTCTCTCTCCGATTCTCTCCCTCCGATTCTCTCTCCGATTCTCTCTCTCCGATTCTCTCTCTCCGATTCTCTCTCTCCGATTCTCTCTCCGATTCTCTCTCTCCGATTCTCTCTCTCCGATTCTCTCTCCGATTCTCTGTCTCCGATTCTCTATCTCCGATTCTCTCTCTCCGATTCTCTCTCCGATTCTCTCTCCCCGATTCTCTCTCTCCGATTCTCTCTCTCCGATTCTCTCTCTCCGATTCTCTCTCCGATTCTCTCTCCGATTCTCTCTCTACGATTCTCTCTCTACGATTCACTCTCCGAGTCTCTCTCTCCAATTCTCTCTCCAATTCTCTCTCTCCGATTCTCTCTCTCCGATTCTCTCTCTCCGATTCTCTCTCTCCAATTCTCTCTCCGATTCTCTCTCTTCGATTCTCTCTCTCCGATTCTCTCTCTCCGATTCTCTCTCCGATTCTCTCTCTCCGATTCTCTCTCCGATTCTCTCTCTCCGATTCTCTCTCTCCGATTCTCTCTCTCCGATTCTCTCTCTCCGATTCTCTCTCTCCGATTCTCTCTCTCCGATTCTCTCTCCGATTCTCTCTCCGATGCTCTCTCCCCGATTCTCTCTCTCCGATTCTCTCTCTCCGATATTCTCTCTCCGATTCTCTCTCCGACTCTCCCTCCGATTATCTCTCTCCGATTCTCTGTCAGATTCTCTCTCTCCGATTCTCTCTCTCGTGATTCTCTCTCTCCGATTCCCTCTCTCCAATTCTCTCTCCGATTCTCTCTCTCCGATTCTCTCTCCAATTCTCTCTCTCCGATTCTCTCTCTCCGATTCTCTCTCTCCGATCCTCTCTCCGATTCTCTCTATCCGATTCTCTCTATCCGATTCTCTCTTCGATTCTCTCTCTCCGAGTCTCTCTCTCCGATTTTCTCTCTCCGATTCTCTCTCTCCGATTCTCTCTCCAATTCTCTCTCTCCGATTCTCTCTCTCCGATTCTCTCTCTCCGATTCTCTCTATCCGATTCTCTCTCTCCGATTCTCTCTCTCCGATTCTCTCTCCGAGTCTCTCTCTCCGATTCTCTCTCCGATTCTCTCTCTCCGATTCTCTCTCTCCGATTCTCTCTCTCCGATTCTCTCTCCGATTCTCTCTCTCCGATTCTCTCTCCGATTCTCTCTCTCCGATTCTCTCTCTCCGATTCTCTCTCTCCGATTCTCTCTCTCCGATTCTCTCTCCGATTCTCTCTCCGATTCTCTCTCTACGATTCTCTCTCTACGATTCACTCTCCGAGTCTCTCTCTCCAATTCTCTCTCCAATTCTCTCTCTCCGATTCTCTCTCTCCGATTCTCTCTCTCCGATTCTCTCTCTCCAATTCTCTCTCCGATTCTCTCTCTTCGATTCTCTCTCTCCGATTCTCTCTCTCCGATTCTCTCTCCGATTCTCTCTCTCCGATTCTCTCTCCGATTCTCTCTCTCCGATTCTCTCTCTCCGATTCTCTCTCTCCGATTCTCTCTCCGATTCTCTCTCTCCGATTCTCTCTCTCCGATTCTCTCTCTCCGATTCTCTCTCCGATTCTCTCTCCGATGCTCTCTCCCCGATTCTCTCTCTCCGATTCTCTCTCTCCGATATTCTCTGTCCGATTCTCTCTCCGACTCTCCCTCCGATTATCTCTCTCCGATTCTCTGTCAGATTCTCTCTCTCCGATTCTCTCTCTCGTGATTCTCTCTCTCCGATTCCCTCTCTCCAATTCTCTCTCCGATTCTCTCTCTCCGATTCTCTCTCCAATTCTCTCTCTCCGATTCTCTCTCTCCGATTCTCTCTCTCCGATCCTCTCTCCGATTCTCTCTATCCGATTCTCTCTATCCGATTCTCTCTTCGATTCTCTCTCTCCGAGTCTCTCTCTCCGATTTTCTCTCTCCGATTCTCTCTCTCCGATTCTCTCTCCAATTCTCTCTCTCCGATTCTCTCTCTCCGATTCTCTCTCTCCGATTCTCTCTATCCGATTCTCTCTCTCCGATTCTCTCTCTCCGATTCTCTCTCCGAGTCTCTCTCTCCGATTCTCTCTCCGATTCTCTCTCTCCGATTCTCTCTCTCCGATTCTCTCTCTCCGATTCTCTCTCCGATTCTCTCTCTCCGATTCTCTCTCCGATTCTCTCTCTCCGATTCTCTCTCTCCGATTCTCTCTCTCCGATTCTCTCTCTCCGATTCTCTCTCTCCGATTCTCTCTCTCCGATTCTCTCTCTCCGATTCTCTCTCCGATTCTCTCTCCCCGATTCTCTCTCTCCGATTCTCTCTCTCCGATATTCTCTCTCCGATTCTCTCTCCGACTCTCCCTCCGATTCTCTCTCTCCGATTCTCGGTCAGAATGTCTCTCTCCGATTCTCTCTCCAATTCTCTCTCTCCGATTCTCTCTCTCCGATTCTCTCTCCGATTCTCTCTCTCCGATTATCTGTCTCCGATTCTCTCTCTCCGATTCTCTCTCTCCGATTCTCTCTCTCCGATTCTCTCTCCGATTCTCTCTCTCCAATTCTCTCTCTCCGATTCTCTCTCCGATTCTCTCTCTCCGATTCTCTCTCTCCGATTCTCTCTCCGATTCTCTCTCCCCGATTCTCTCTCTCCGATTCTCTCTCTCCGATATTCTCTCTCCGATTCTCTCTCCGACTCTCCCTCCGATTCTCTCTCTCCGATTCTCGGTCAGATTCTCTCTCTCCGATTCTCTCTCCAATTCTCTCTCTCCGATTCTCTCTCTCCGATTCTCTCTCCAATTCTCTCTCTCCGATTATCTGTCTCCGATTCTCTCTCCGTTTCTCTCTCCGACCATCTCTCTCTCCGATTCTCTCTTCGATTCTCTCTCTCCGATTCTCTCTCCGATTCTCTCTCTCCGATTCCCTCTCTCCAATTCTCTCTCCGATTCTCTCTCTCCGTTTCTCTCTCCGATTCTCTCTATCCGATTCTCTCACTCCGATTCTCTCTCCGATTCTCTCTCTCCGAGTCTCTCTCTCCGATTCTCTCTCTCCGATTCTCTCTCTCCGATTCTCTCTCTCCGATTCTCTCTCCGAGTCTCTCTATCCGATTCTCTCTCTCCGATTCTCTCTCTCCGATTCCCTCTCTCCGATTCTCTCTCCGAGTCTCTCTATCCGATTCTCTCTCTCCGATTCTCTCTCTCCGATTCTCTCTCTCCGATTCTCTCTCCGAGCCTCTCTCTCCGATCTTCTCTCCGATTCTCTCTTTCCGATTCACTCTCTCCGATTCTCTCTCTCCGATTCTCTCTCCGATTCTCTCTCTCCGATTCTCTCTCCGATTCTCTCTCTCCGATTCTCTCTCCGATTCTCTCTCTCCGATTTTCTCTCTCCGATTCTCTCTCTCCGATTCTCTCTCTCCGATTCTCTCTCTCCGATTCTCTCTCTCCGATTCTCTCTACGATTCTCTCTCTACGATTCTCTCTCCGAGTCTCTCTCTCCGATTCTCTCTCCAATTCTCTCTCTCCAATTCTCTCTCTCCGATTCTCTCTCTCCGATTCTCTCTCTCCGATTCTCTCTCCGATTCTCTCTCTCCGATTCTCTCTCTCCGATTCTCTCTCCGATTCTCTCTCTCCGATTCTCTCTCTCCGATTCTCTCTCTCCGATTCTCTCTCCGATTCTCTCTCCGATTCTCTCTCTCCGATTCTCTCTCTCCGATTCTCTCTCTCCGATTCTCTCTTCGACTCTCCCTCCGATTCTCTCTCTCCGATTCTCTGTCAGATATTCTCTCTCCAATTCTCTCTCTCCGATTCTCTCTCTCCGATTCTCTCTCCGATTATCTCTCTCCGATTCTCTCTCTCCGATTCTCTCTCCGATTCTCTGTCCGACTCTCTCTCTCCGATTCTCTCTCCGATTCTCTCTCCGATTCTCTCCCTCCGATTCTCTCTCCGATTCTCTCTCTCCGATTCTCTCTCTCCGATTCTCTCTCTCCGATTCTCTCTCCGATTCTCTCTCTCCGATTCTCTCTCTCCGATTCTCTCTCTCCGATTCTCTCTCCGATTCTCTCTCTCCGATTCTCTCTCTCCGATTCTCTCTCTCCGATTCTCTCTCTCCGATTCTCTCTCCGATTCTCTCTCTCCGATTATCTGTCTCCGATTCTCTCTCCGTTTCTCTCTCCGACCATCTCTCTCTCCGATTCTCTCTTCGATTCTCTCTCTCCGATTCTCTCTCCGATTCTCTCTCTCCGATTCGCTCTCTCCAATTCTCTCTCCGATTCTCTCTCTCCGATTCTCTCTCCGATTCTCTCTATCCGATTCTCTCTCTCCGATTCTCTCTCCGATTCTCTCTCTCCGAGTCTCTCTCTCCGATTCTCTCTCTCCGATTCTCTCTCTCCGATTCTCTCTCTCCGATTCTCTCTCCGAGTCTCTCTATCCGATTCTCTCTCTCCGATTCTCTCTCTCCGATTCCCTCTCTCCGATTCTCTCTCCGAGTCTCTCTATCCGATTCTCTCTCTCCGATTCTCTCTCTCCGATTCTCTCTCTCCGATTCTCTCTCCGAGTCTCTCTCTCCGATCTTCTCTCCGATTCTCTCTTTCCGATTCTCTCTCTCCGATTCTCTCTCTCCGATTCTCTCTCCGATTCTCTCTCTCCGATTCTCTTTCCGATTCTCTCTCTCCGATTCTCTCTCCGATTCTCTCTCTCCGATTTTCTCTCTCCGATTCTCTCTCTCCGATTCTCTCTCTCCGATTCTCTCTCTCCGATTCTCTCTCTCCGATTCTCTCTACGATTCTCTCTCTACGATTCTCTCTCCGAGTCTCTCTCTCCGATTCTCTCTCCAATTCTCTCTCTCCAATTCTCTCTCTCCGATTCTCTCTCTCCGATTCTCTCTCTCCGATTCTCTCTCCGATTCTCTCTCTCCGATTCTCTCTCTCCGATTCTCTCTCCGATTCTCTCTCTCCGATTCTCTCTCTCCGATTCTCTCTCTCCGATTCTCTCTCCGATTCTCTCTCCGATTCTCTCTCTCCGATTCTCTCTCTCCGATTCTCTCCGATTATCTGTCTCCGATTCTCTCTCCATTTCTCTCTCCGACCATCTCTCTCTCCGATTCTCTCTTCGATTCTCTCTCTCCGATTCTCTCTCCGATTCTCTCTCTCCGATTCCCTCTCTCCAATTCTCTCTCCGATTCTCTCTCTCCGATTCTCTCTCCGATTCTCTCTATCCGATTCTCTCTCTCCGATTCTCTCTCCGATTCTCTCTCTCCGAGTCTCTCTCTCCGATTCTCTCTCTCCGATTCTCTCTCTCCGATTCTCTCTCTCCGATTCTCTCTCCGAGTCTCTCTATCCGATTCTCTCTCTCCGATTCTCTCTCTCCGATTCCCTCTCTCCGATTCTCTCTCCGAGTCTCTCTATCCGATTCTCTCTCTCCGATTCTCTCTCTCCGATTCTCTCTCTCCGATTCTCTCTCCGAGTCTCTCTCTCCGATCTTCTCTCCGATTCTCTCTTTCCGATTCTCTCTCTCCGATTCTCTCTCTCCGATTCTCTCTCCGATTCTCTCTCCGATTCTCTCTCTCCGATTTTCTCTATCCGATTCTCTATCTCCGATTCTCTCTCTCCGATTCTCTCTCTCCGATTCTCTCTCTCCGATTCTCTCTACGATTCTCTCTCTACGATTCTCTCTCCGAGTCTCTCTCTCCGATTCTCTCTCCAATTCTCTCTCTCCAATTCTCTCTCTCCGATTCTCTCTCTCCGATTCTCTCTCTCCGATTCTCTCGCCGATTCTCTCTCTCCGATTCTCTCTCTCCGATTCTCTCTCCGATTCTCTCTCTCCGATTCTCTCTCTCCGATTCTCTCTCTCCGATTCTCTCTCCGATTCTCTCTCTCCGATTCTCTCTCTCCAATTCTCTCTCTCCGATTCTCTCTTCGACTCTCCCTCCGATTCTCTCTCTCCGATTCTCTGTCAGATATTCTCTCTCCAATTCTCTCTCTCCGATTCTCTCTCTCCGATTCTCTCTCCGATTATCTCTCTCCGATTCTCTCTCTCCGATTCTCTCTCCGATTCTCTGTCCGACTCTCTCTCTCCGATTCTCTCTCCGATTCTCTCTCCGATTCTCTCCCTCCGATTCTCTCTCCGATTCTCTCTCTCCGATTCTCTCTCTCCGATTCTCTCTCTCCGATTCTCTCTCCGATTCTCTCTCTCCGATTCTCTCTCTCCGATTCTCTCTCTCCGATTCTCTCTCCGATTCTCTCTCTCCGATTCTCTCTCTCCGATTCTCTCTCTCCGATTCTCTCTCTCCGATTCTCTCTCCGATTCTCTCTCTCCGATTATCTGTCTCCGATTCTCTCTCCGTTTCTCTCTCCGACCATCTCTCTCTCCGATTCTCTCTTCGATTCTCTCTCTCCGATTCCCTCTCCGATTCTCTCTCTCCGATTCCCTCTCTCCAATTCTCTCTCCGATTCTCTCTCTCCGATTCTCTCTCCGATTCACTCTATCCGATTCTCTCTCTCCGATTCTCTCTCCGATTCTCTCTCTCCGAGTCTCTCTCTCCGATTCTCTCTCTCCGATTCTCTCTCTCCGATTCTCTCTCTCCGATTCTCTCTCCGAGTCTCTCTATCCGATTATCTCTCTCCGATTCTCTCTCTCCGATTCTCTCTCTCCGATTCTCTCTCCGAGTCTCTCTATCCGATTCTCTCTCTCCGATTCTCTCTCTCCGATTCCCTCTCTCCGATTCTCTCTCCGAGTCTCTCTATCCGATTCTCTCTCTCCGATTCTCTCTCTCCGATTCTCTCTCTCCGATTCTCTCTCCGAGTCTCTCTCTCCGATCTTCTCTCCGATTCTCTCTTTCCGATTCTCTCTCTCCGATTCTCTCTCTCCGATTCTCTCTCCGATTCTCTCTCTCCGATTCTCTTTCCGATTCTCTCTCTCCGATTCTCTCTCCGATTCTCTCTCTCCGATTTTCTCTCTCCGATTCTCTCTCTCCGATTCTCTCTCTCCGATTCTCTCTCTCCGATTCTCTCTCTCCGATTCTCTCTACGATTCTCTCTCTACGATTCTCTCTCCGAGTCTCTCTCTCCGATTCTCTCTCCAATTCTCTCTCTCCAATTCTCTCTCTCCGATTCTCTCTCTCCGATTCTCTCTCTCCGATTCTCTCTCCGATTCTCTCTCTCCGATTCTCTCTCTCCGATTCTCTCTCCGATTCTCTCTCTCCGATTCTCTCTCTCCGATTCTCTCTCTCCGATTCTCTCTCCGATTCTCTCTCCGATTCTCTCTCTCCGATTCTCTCTCTCCGATTCTCTCCGATTATCTGTCTCCGATTCTCTCTCCATTTCTCTCTCCGACCATCTCTCTCTCCGATTCTCTCTTCGATTCTCTCTCTCCGATTCTCTCTCCGATTCTCTCTCTCCGATTCCCTCTCTCCAATTCTCTCTCCGATTCTCTCTCTCCGATTCTCTCTCCGATTCTCTCTATCCGATTCTCTCTCTCCGATTCTCTCTCCGATTCTCTCTCTCCGAGTCTCTCTCTCCGATTCTCTCTCTCCGATTCTCTCTCTCCGATTCTCTCTCTCCGATTCTCTCTCCGAGTCTCTCTATCCGATTCTCTCTCTCCGATTCTCTCTCTCCGATTCCCTCTCTCCGATTCTCTCTCCGAGTCTCTCTATCCGATTCTCTCTCTCCGATTCTCTCTCTCCGATTCTCTCTCTCCGATTCTCTCTCCGAGTCTCTCTCTCCGATCTTCTCTCCGATTCTCTCTTTCCGATTCTCTCTCTCCGATTCTCTCTCTCCGATTCTCTCTCCGATTCTCTCTCCGATTCTCTCTCTCCGATTTTCTCTCTCCGATTCTCTCTCTCCGATTCTCTCTCTCCGATTCTCTCTCTCCGATTCTCTCTCTCCGATTCTCTCTACGATTCTCTCTCTACGATTCTCTCTCCGAGTCTCTCTCTCCGATTCTCTCTCCAATTCTCTCTCTCCAATTCTCTCTCTCCGATTCTCTCTCTCCGATTCTCTCTCTCCGATTCTCTCGCCGATTCTCTCTCTCCGATTCTCTCTCTCCGATTCTCTCTCCGATTCTCTCTCTCCGATTCTCTCTCTCCGATTCTCTCTCTCCGATTCTCTCTCCGATTCTCTCTCTCCGATTCTCTCTCTCCAATTCTCTCTCTCCGATTCTCTCTTCGACTCTCCCTCCGATTCTCTCTCTCCGATTCTCTGTCAGATATTCTCTCTCCAATTCTCTCTCTCCGATTCTCTCTCTCCGATTCTCTCTCCGATTATCTCTCTCCGATTCTCTCTCTCCGATTCTCTCTCCGATTCTCTGTCCGACTCTCTCTCTCCGATTCTCTCTCCGATTCTCTCTCCGATTCTCTCCCTCCGATTCTCTCTCCGATTCTCTCTCTCCGATTCTCTCTCTCCGATTCTCTCTCTCCGATTCTCTCTCCGATTCTCTCTCTCCGATTCTCTCTCTCCGATTCTCTCTCTCCGATTCTCTCTCCGATTCTCTCTCTCCGATTCTCTCTCTCCGATTCTCTCTCTCCGATTCTCTCTCTCCGATTCTCTCTCCGATTCTCTCTCTCCGATTATCTGTCTCCGATTCTCTCTCCGTTTCTCTCTCCGACCATCTCTCTCTCCGATTCTCTCTTCGATTCTCTCTCTCCGATTCCCTCTCCGATTCTCTCTCTCCGATTCCCTCTCTCCAATTCTCTCTCCGATTCTCTCTCTCCGATTCTCTCTCCGATTCACTCTATCCGATTCTCTCTCTCCGATTCTCTCTCCGATTCTCTCTCTCCGAGTCTCTCTCTCCGATTCTCTCTCTCCGATTCTCTCTCTCCGATTCTCTCTCTCCGATTCTCTCTCCGAGTCTCTCTATCCGATTATCTCTCTCCGATTCTCTCTCTCCGATTCCCTCTCTCCGATTCTCTCTCCGAGTCTCTCTATCCGATTCTCTCTCTCCGATTCTCTCTCTCCGATTCTCTCTCTCCGATTCTCTCTCCGAGTCTCTCTCTCCGATCTTCTCTCCGATTCTCTCTTTCCGATTCTCTCTCTCCGATTCTCTCTCTCCGATTCTCTCTCCGATTCTCTCTCTCCGATTCTCTCTCCGATTCTCTCTCTCCGATTCTCTCTCCGATTCTCTCTCTCCGATTTTCTCTCTCCGATTCTCTCTCTCCGATTCTCTCTCTCCGATTCTCTCTCTCCGATTCTCTCTCTCCGATTCTCTCTACGATTCTCTCTCTACGATTCTCTCTCCGAGTCTCTCTCTCCGATTCTCTCTCCAATTCTCTCTCTCCAATTCTCTCTCTCCGATTCTCTCTCTCCGATTCTCTCTCTCCGATTCTCTCTCCGATTCTCTCTCTCCGATTCTCTCTCTCCGATTCTCTCTCCGATTCTCTCTCTCCGATTCTCTCTCTCCGATTCTCTCTCTCCGATTCTCTCTCCGATTCTCTCTCTCCGATTCTCTCTCTCCGATTCTCTCTTCGACTCTCCCTCCGATTCTCTCTCTCCGATTCTCTGTCAGATATTCTCTCTCCAATTCTCTCTCTCCGATTCTCTCTCTCCGATTCTCTCTCCGATTATCTCTCTCCGATTCTCTCTCTCCGATTCTCTCTCCGATTCTCTGTCCGACTCTCTCTCTCCGATTCTCTCTCCGATTCTCTCTCCGATTCTCTCCCTCCGATTCTCTCTCCGATTCTCTCTCTCCGATTCTCTCTCTCCGATTATCTCTCTCCGATTTTCTCTCCGATTCTCTCTCTCCGATTCTCTCTCTCCGATTCTCTCTCTCCGATTCTCTCTCCGATTCTCTCTCTCCGATTCTCTCTCTCCGATTCTCTCTCTCCGATTCTCTCTCTCCGATTCTCTCTCCGATTCTCTCTCTCCGATTCTCTCTCTCCGATTCTCTCTCCGATTCTCTCTCTCCGATTCTCTCTCTCCGATTCTCTCTCCGATTCTCTCTCCCCGATTCTCTCTCTCCGATTCTCTCTCTCCGATATTCTCTCTCCGATTCTCTCTCCGACTCTCCCTCCGATTCTCTCTCTCCGATTCTCTGTCAGTTTCTCACTCTCCGATTCTCTCTCCAATTCTCTCTCTCCGATTCTCTCTCTCCGATTCTCTCTCCGATTCTCTCTCTCCGATTCTCTCTCTCCGATTCTCTCTCTCCGATTCTCTCTCTCCGATTCTCTCTCTCCGATTCTCGCTCTCCGATTCTCTCTCTCCGATTCTCTCTCCGATTCTCTCTCTCCGATTCTCTCTCTCCGATTCTCTCTCTCCGATTCTCTCTCCGATTCTCTCTCTCCGATTCTCTCTCTCCGATTATCTCTCCGATTCTCTCTCTACGATTCTCTCTCTACGATTCTCTCTCCGAGTCTCTCTCTCCGATTCTCTTTCCGATTCTCTCTCTCCGATTCTCTCTCTCCGATTCTCTCTCTCCGATTCTCTCTCTCCGATTCTCTCTCCGATTCTCTCTCTCCGATTCTCTCTCTCCGATTCTCTCTCCGATTCTCTCTCTCCGATTCTCTCTCTCCGATTCTCTCTCCGATTCTCTCTCCCCGATTCTCTCTCTCCGATTCTCTCTCTCCGATATTCTCTCTCCGATTCTCTCTCCGACTCTCCCTCCGATTCTCTCTCTCCGATTCTCTGTCAGTTTCTCTCTCTCCGATTCTCTCTCCAATTCTCTCTCTCCGATTCTCTCTCTCCGATTCTCTCTCCGATTCTCTCTCTCCGATTCTCTCTCCGATTCTCTCTCTCCGATTCTCTCTCTCCGATTCTCTCTCTCCGATTCTCTCTCTCCGATTCTCTCTCTCCGATTCTCGCTCTCCGATTCTCTCTCTCCGATTCTCTCTCCGATTCTCTCTCTCCGATTCTCTCTCTCCGATTCTCTCTCTCCGATTCTCTCTCCGATTCTCTCTCTCTGATTCTCTCTCTCCGATTCTCTCTCCGATTCTCTCTCTACGCTTCTCTCTCTACGATTCTCTCTCCGAGTCTCTCTCTACGATTCTCTTTCCAATTCTCTCTCTCTGATTCTCTCTCTCCGATTCTCTCTCTCCGATTCTCTCTCTCCGATTCTCTCTCTCCGATTCTCTCTCTCCGATTCTCTCTCCGATTCTCTCTCTCCGATTCTCTCTCCGATTCTATCTCTCCGATTCTCTCTCCGATTCTCTCTCTCCGACTCTCTCTCCGATTCTCTCTCTCCGATTCTCTCTCCGATTCTCTCTCTCCGATTCTCTCTCTCCGATTCTCTCTGTCCGATTCTCTCTGCGATTCTCTCTCTCCGATTCTCACTCTCCGATTCTCTCTCCGATTCTCTCTCTACGATTCTCTCTCTACGATTCTCTCTCCGAGTCTCTCTCTCCGATTCTCTCTCCAATTCTCTCTCTCCGATTCTCTCTCTCCGATTCTCTCTCTCCGATTCTCTCTCTCCGATTCTCTCTCCGATTCTCTCTCTCCGATTCTCTCTCTCCGATTCTCTCTCTCCGATTCTCATTCTCCGATTCTCTCTCTCCGATTCTCTCTCCGATTCTCTCTCTCCGATTCTCTCTCTCCGATTCTCTCTCTCCGATTCTCTCTCCGATTCTCTCTCCGATTCTCTCTCTCCGATTCTCTCTCTCCGATTCTCTCTCTCCGATTCTCTCTCCGACTCTCCCTCCGATTCGCTCTCTCCGATTCTCTGTCAGATATTCTCTCTCCAATTCTCTCTCTCCGATTCTCTCTCTCCGGTTCTCTCTCCGATTATCTCTCTCCGATTCTCTCTCTCCGATTCTCTCTCCGATTCTCTCTCCGATTCTCTCTCCGAATCTCTCTCCCCGATTCTCTCTCTCCGATTCTCTCTCTCCGATATTCTCTCTCCGATTCTCTCTCCGACTCTCCCTCCGATTATCTCTCTCCGATTCTCTGTTAGATTCTCTCTCTCCGATTCTCTCTCTCCGATTCTCTCTCTCCGATTCCCTCTCTCCAATTCTCTCTCCGATTCTCTCTCTCCGATTCTCTCTCCAATTCTCTCTCTCCGATTCTCTCTCTCCGATTCTCTCTCTCCGATCCTCTCTCCGATTCTCTCTATCCGATTCTCTCTATCCGATTCTCTCTTCGATTCTCTCTCTCCGAGTCTCTCTCTCCGATTCTCTCTCTCCGATTCTCTCTCTCCGAAATTCTCTCCAATTCTCTCTCTCCGATTCTCTCTCTCCGATTCTCTCTCTCCGATTCTCTCTATCCGATTCTCTCTCTCCGTTACTCTCTCTCCGATTCTCTCTCCGAGTCTCTCTCTCCGATTCTCTCTCCGATTCTCTCTCTCCGATTCTCTCTCTCCGATTCTCTCTCTCCGATTCTCTCTCCGATTCTCTCTCTCCGATTCTCTCTCCGATTCTCTCTCTGCGATTCTCTCTCCGATTCTCTCTCCGATTCTCTCTCTCCGATTCTCTCTCTCCGATTCTCTCTATCCGATTCTCTCTCTCCGATTCTCTCTCTCCGATTCTCTCTCCGATTCTCTCTCCGTTTCTCTCTCTACGATTCTCTCTCCGTTTCTCTCTCTACGATTCTCTCTCTACGATTCACTCTCCGAGTCTCTCTCTCCGATTCTCTCTCCAATTCTCTCTCTCCGATTCTCTATCTCCGATTCTCTCTCTCCAATTCTCTCTCTCTCCGATTCTCTCTCCGATTCTCTCTCTCCGATTCTCTCTCTCCGATTCTCTCTCTCCGATTCTCTCTCCGATTCTCTCTCTCCGATTCTCTCTCTCCGATTCTCTCTCTCCGATTCTCTCTCCGATTCTCTCTCTCCGATTCTCTCTCTCCGATTCTCTCTCCGATTCTCTCTCTCCGATTCTCTCTCCGATTCTCTCTCCCCGATTCTCTCTCTCCGATTCTCTCACCAGACTCTCCCTCCGATTCTCTCTCTCCGATTCTCGGTCAGATTCTCTCTCTCCGATTATCTCTCCAATTCTCTCTCTCCGATTCTCTCTCTCCGATTCTCTCTCCGATTCTCTCTCTCCGATTATCTGTCTCCGATTCTCTCTCCGTTTCTCTCTCCGACTATCTCTCTCTCCGATTCTCTCTTCGATTCTCTCTCTCCGATTCTCTCTCCGATTCTCTCTCTCCGATTCCCTCTCTCCAATTCTCTCTCCGATTCTCTCTCTCCGATTCTCTCTCCAATTCTCTCTCTCCGATTCTCTCTCTCCGATTCTCTCTCTCCGATTCTCTCTCGATTCTCTCTATCCGATTCTCTCTCTCCGATTCTCTCTCCGATTCTCTCTCTCCGAGTCTCTCTCTCCGATTCTCTCTCTCCGATTCTCTCTCTCCGATTCTCTCTCTCCGATTCTCTCTCCGATTCTCTCTATCCGATTCTCTCTCTCCGATTCTCTCTCTCCGATTCCCTCTCTCCGATTCTCTCTCCGAGTCTCTCTCTCCGATTCTCTCTCTCCGATTCTCTCTCTCCGATTCTCTCTCTCCGATTCTCTCTCCGAGTCTCTCTCTCCGATACTCTCTCCGATTCTCTCTTTCCGATTCTCTCTCTCCGATTCTCTCTCTCCGATTCTCTCTCCGATTCCCTCTCTCCGATTCTCTCTCCGATTCTCTCTCTCCGATTCTCTCTCCGATTCTCTCTCTCAGATTTTCTCTCTCCGATTCTGTCTCTCCGATTCTCTCTCTCCGATTCTCTCTCTCCGATTCTCTCTACGATTCTCTCTCTACGATTCACTCTCCGAGTCTCTCTCTCCAATTCTCTCTCCAATTCTCTCTCTCCGATTCTCTCTCTCCGATTCTCTCTCTCCGATTCTCTCTCTCCGATTCTCTCTCCGATTCTCTCTCTCCGATTCTCTCTCTCCGATTCTCTCTCCGATTCTCTCTCTCCGATTCTCTCTCTCCGATTCTCTCTCTCCGATTCTCTCTCTCCGATTCTCTCTCCGATTCTCTCTCTCCGATTCTCTCTCTCCGATTCTCTCTCTCCGATTCTCTCTTCGACTCTCCCTCCGATTCTCTCTCTCCGATTCTCTGTCAGATATTCTCTCTCCAATTCTCTCTCTCCGATTCTCTCTCCGATTATCTCTCTCCGATTCTCTCTCTCCGATTCTCTCTCCGATTCTCTGTCCGACTCTCTCTCTCCGATTCTCTCTCCGATTCTCTCTCCGATTCTCTCCCTCCGATTCTCTCTCCGATTCTCTCTCTCCGATTCTCTCTCTCCGATTCTCTCTCTCCGATTCTCTCTCCGATTCTCTCTCTCCGATTCTCTCTCTCCGATTCTCTCTCTCCGATTCTCTCTCCGATTCTCTCTCTCCGATTCTCTCTCTCCGATTCTCTCTTTCCGATTCTCTCTCCGATTCTCTCTCTACGATTCTCTCTCTACGATTCACTCTCCGAGTCTCTCTCTCCGATTCTCTCTCCAATTCTCTCTCTCCGAATCTCTCTCTCCGATTCTCTCTCTCCGATTCTCTCTCCGATTCTCTCTCTCCGATTCTCTCTCTCCGATTCTCTCTCTCCGATTCTCTCTCCGATTCTCTCTCCGATTCTCTCTCTCCGATTCTCTCTCTCCGATTCTCTCTCTCCGATTCTCTCTCTCCGATTCTCTCTCCGATTCTCTCTCTCCGATTCTCTCTCTCCGATTCTCTCTCCGATTCTCTCTCTCCGATTCTCTCTCTCCGATTCTCTCTCCGATTCTCTCTCCCCGATTCTCTTTCTCCGATTCTCTCTCTCCGATATTCTCTCTCCGATTCTCTCTCCGACTCTCCCTCCGGTTCTCTCTCTCCGATTCTCTGTCAGTTTCTCTCTCTCCGATTCTCTCTCCAATTCTCTCTCTCCGATTCTCTCTCTCCGATTCTCTCTCCGATTCTCTCTCTCCGATTCTCTCTCCGATTCTCTCTCTCCGATTCTCTCTTACCGATTCTCTCTCTCCGATTCTCTCTCTCCGATTCTCGCTCTCCGATTCTCTCTCTCCGATTCTCTCTCCGATTCTCTCTCTCCGAATCTCTCTCTCCGATTCTCTCTCTCCGATTCTCTCTCCGATTCTCTCTCTCCGATTCTCTCTCTCCGATTCTCTCTCCGATTCTCTCTCTCCGATTCTCTCTCTACGATTCTCTCTCCGAGTCTCTCTCTCCGATTCTCTTTCCAATTCTCTCTCTCTGATTCTCTCTCTCCGATTCTCTCTCTCCGATTCTCTCTCTCCGATTCTCTCTCCGATTCTGTCTCTCCGATTCTCTCTCTCCGATTCTCTCTCTCCGATTCTCTCTCTCCGATTCTCTCTCCGATTCTCTCTCTCCGATTCTCTCTCCGATTCTATCTCTCCGATTCTCTCTCCGATTCTCTCTCTCCGACTCTCTCTCCGATTCTCTCTCTCCGATTCTCTCTCCGATTCTCTCTCCGATTCTCTCTCTCCGATTCTCTCTGTCCGATTCTCTCTGCGATTCTCTCTCTCCGATTCTCTCTCTCCGATTCTCTCTCTCCGATTCTCTCTCTACGATTCTCTCTCTACGATTCTCTCTCCGAGTCTCTCTCTCCGATTCTCTCTCCGATTCTCTCTCTCCGATTCTCTCTCTCCGATTCTCTCTCTCCGATTCTCTCTCCGATTCTCTCTCTCCGATTCTCTCTCCGATTCTATCTCTCCGATTCTCTCTCCGATTCTCTCTCTCCGACTCTCTCTCCGATTCTCTCTCTCCGATTCTCTCTGCGATTCTCTCTCTCCGATTCTCTCTCTCCGATTCTCTCTGTCCGATTCTCTCTGCGATTCTCTCTCTCCGATTCTCTCTCTCCGATTCTCTCTCCGATTCTCTCTCTATGATTCTCTCTCTACGATTCTCTCTCCGAGTCTCTCTGTCCGATTCTCTCTCCAATTCTCTCTCTCCGATTCTCTCTCTCCGATTCTCTCTCTCCGATTCTCTCTCTCCGATTCTCTCTCCGATTCTCTCTCTCCGATTCTCTCTCTCCGATTCTCTCTCTCCGATTCTCATTCTCCGATTCTCTTTCTCCGATTCTCTCTCCGATTCTCTCTCTCCGATTCTCTCTCTCCGATTCTCTCTCTCCGATTCTCTCTCCGATTCTCTCTCTCCGATTCTCTCTCTCCGATTCTCTCTCTCCGATTCTCTCTCCGACTCTTCCTCCGATTCTCTCTCTCCGATTCTCTGTCAGATATTCTCTCTCCAATTCTCTCTCTCCGATTCTCTCTCTCCGGTTCTCTCTCCGATTATCTCTCTCCGATTCTCTCTCTCCGATTCTCTCTCCGATTCTCTCTCCGACTCTCCCTCCGATTCTCTCTCTCCGATTCTCTCTCTCCGATTCTCTCTCTCCGATTCTCTCTCTCCGATTCTCGCTCCGATTCTCTCTCTCCGATTGTCTCTCTCCGATTCTCTCTCCGATTCTCTCTCTCCGATTCTCTCTCTCCGATTCTCTCTCCGATTCTCTCTCCCCGATTCTCTCTCTCCGATTCTCTCTCTCCGATATTCTCTCTCCGATTCTCTCTCCGACTCTCCCTCCGATTCTCTCTCTCCGATTCTCTGTCAGATTCTCTCTCTCCGATTCTCTCTCCAATTCTCTCTCTCCGATTCTCTCTCTCCAATTCTCTCTCCGATTCTCTCTCTCCGATTCTCTCTCCGATTCTCTCTCTCCGATTCTCTCTCCGATTCTCTCTCTCCGATTCTCTCTCTTCGATTCTCTCTCTCCGATTCTCTCTCCGATTCTCTCTCCGATTCTCTCTCCGATTCTCTCTCTCCGATTCTCTCTCTCCGATTCTCTCTCTCCGATTCTCTCTCCGACTCTCCCTCCGATTCTCTCTCTCCGATTCTCTGTCAGATATTCTCTCTCCAATTCTCTCTCTCTGATTCTCTCTCTCCGATTATCTCTCTCCGATTCTCTCTCTCCGATTCTCTCTCCGACTCTCCCTCCGATTCTCTCTCTCCGATTCTCTGTCAGATTCTCTCTCTCCGTTTCTCTCTCCAATTCTCTCTCTCCGATTCTCTCTCTCCAATTCTCTCTCCGATTCTCTCTCTCCGATTCTCTCTCCGATTCTCTCTCTCCGATTCTCTCTCCGATTCTCTGTCTCCGATTCTCTCCCTCCGATTCTCTCTCTCCGATTCTCTCTCCGAATCTCTCTCCGATTCTCTCTCCGATTCTCTCTCTCCGATTCTCTCTCTCCGATTCTCTCTCTCCGATTCACTCTCCGACTCTCCCTCCGATTCTCTCTCTCCGATTCTCTGTCAGATATTCTCTCTCCAATTCTCTCTCTCTGATTCTCTCTCTCCGGTTCTCTCTCCGATTATCTCTCTCCGATTCTCTCTCTCCGATTCTCTCTCTCCGATTCTCTCTCTCCGATTCTCTCTCTCCGATTCTCTCTCCGATTCTCTCTCTCCGATTCTCTCTCTCCGATTCTCTCTCCGATTCTCTCTCTCCGATTCTCTCTCTCCGATTCTCTCTCCGATTCTCTCTCCCCGATTCTCTCTCTCCGATTCTCTCTCTCCGATTCTCTCTCCGATTCTCTCTCCGACTCTCCCTCCGATTCTCTCTCTCCGATTCTCTGTCAGATTCTCTCTCTCCGATTCTCTCTCCAATTCTCTCTCTCCGATTCTCTCTCTCCGATTCTCTCTCCGATTCTCTCTCCGACTCTCCCTCCGATTCTCTCTCTCCGATTCTCTGTCAGATTCTCTCTCTCCGATTCTCTCTCCAATTCTCTCTCTCCGATTCTCTCTCTCCGATTCTCTCTCCGATTCCCTCTCTCCGATTCTCTCTCTCCGATTCTCTTTCTCCGATTCTCTCTCCGATTCTCTCTCTCCGATTCTCTCTCTCCGATTCTCTCTCTCCGATTCTCTCTCCGATTCTCTCTCTCCGATTCTCACTCTCCGATTCTCTCTCCGAATCACTCTCTCCGATTCTCTCTCTACGATTCTCTCTCCGAGTCTCTCTCTCCGATTCTCTCTCCAATTCTCTCTCTCTGATTCTCTCTCCGATTCTCTCTCTCCGATTATCTCTCCGATTCTCTCTCTCCGATTCTCTCTCTCCGATTGTCTCTCTCCGATTCTCTCTCTCCGATTCTCTCTCCGATTCTCTCTCTCCGATTCTCTCTCTCCGATTCTCTCTCTCCGATTCTCTCTGCGATTCTCTCTCTCCGATTCTCTCTCTCCGATTCTCTCTCCGATTCTCTCTCTACGATTCTCTCTCTACGATTCTCTCTCCGAGTCTCTCTCGCCGATTCTCTCTCCAATTCTCTCTCTCCGATTCTCTCTCTCCGATTCTCTCTCTCCGATTCTCTCTCTCCGATTCTCTCTCCGATTCTCTCTCTCCGATTCTCTCTCTCCGATTCTCTCTCTCCGATTCTCTCTCTCCGATTCTCATTCTCCGATTCTCTCTCTCCGATTCTCTCTCCGATTCTCTCTCTCCGATTCTCTCTCTCCGATTCTCTCTCTCCGTTTCTCGCTCCGATTCTCTCTCCGATTCTCTCTCTCCGATTCTCTCTCTCCGATTCTCTCTCCGACTCTCCCTCCGATTCTCTCTCTCCGATTCTCTGTCAGATATTCTCTCTCCAATTCTCTCTCTCTGATTCTCTCTCTCCGATTATCTCTCTCCGATTCTCTCTCTCCGATTCTCTCTCCGACTCTCCCTCCGATTCTCTCTCTCCGATTCTCTGTCAGATTCTCTCTCTCCGATTCTCTCTCCAATTCTCTCTCTCCGATTCTCTCTCTCCAATTCTCTCTCCGATTCTCTCTCTCCGATTCTCTCTCCGATTCTCTCTCTCCGATTCTCTCTCCGATTCTCTCTCTCCGATTCTCTCTCTCCGATTCTCTCTCTCCGATTCTCTCTCCGAATCTCTCTCCGATTCTCTCTCCGATTCTCTCTCTCCGATTCTCTCTCTCCGATTCTCTCTCTCCGATTCTCTCTCCGACTCTCCCTCCGATTCTCTCTCTCCGATTCTCTGTCAGATATTCTCTCTCCAATTCTCTCTCTCTGATTCTCTCTCTCCGGTTCTCTCTCCGATTATCTCTCCGATTCTCTCTCTCCGATTCTCTCTCTCCGATTCTCTCTCTCCGATTCTCTCTCTCCGATTCTCTCTCCGATTCTCTCTCTCCGATTCTCTCTCTCCGATTCTCTCTCTCCGATTCTCTCTCCGATTCTCTCTCTCCGATTCTCTCTCTCCGATTCTCTCTCCGATTCTCTCTCCCCGATTCTCTCTCTCCGATTCTCTCTCTCCGATATTCTCTCTCCGATTCTCTCTCCGACTCTCCCTCCGATTCTCTCTCTCCAATTCTCTGTCAGATTCTCTCTCTCCGATTCTCTCTCCAATTCTCTCTCTCCGATTCTCTCTCTCCGATTCTCTCTCCGATTCTCTCTCCGACTCTCCCTCCGATTCTCTCTCTCCGATTCTCTGTCAGATTCTCTCTCTCCGATTCTATCTCCAATTCTCTCTCTCCGATTCTCTCTCTCCGATTCTCTCTCCGATTCCCTCTCTCCGATTCTCTCTCTCCGATTCTCTCTCTCCGATTCTCTCTCCGATTCTCTCTCTCCGATTCTCTCTCTCCGATTCTCTCTCTCCGATTCTCTCTCCGATTCTCTCTCTCCGATTCTCACTCTCCGATTCTCTCTCCGAATCACTCTCTCCGATTCTCTCTCTACGATTCTCTCTCCGAGTCTCTCTCTCCGATTCTCTCTCCAATTCTCTCTCTCTGATTCTCTCTCCGATTCTCTCTCTCCGATTATCTCTCCGATTCTCTCTCTCCGATTCTCTCTCTCCGATTGTCTCTCTCCGATTGTCTCTCTCCGATTCTCTCTCCGATTCTCTCTCTCCGATTCTCTCTCTCCGATTCTCTCTCTCCGATTCTCTCTGCGATTCTCTCTCTCCGATTCTCTCTCTCCGATTCTCTCTCCGATTCTCTCTCTACGATTCTCTCTCTACGATTCTCTCTCCGAGTCTCTCTCGCCGATTCTCTCTCCAATTCTCTCTCTCCGATTCTCTCTCTCCGATTCTCTCTCTCCGATTCTCTCTCTCCGATTCTCTCTCCGATTCTCTCTCTCCGATTCTCTCTCTCCGATTCTCTCTCTCCGATTCTCTCTCTCCGATTCTCATTCTCCGATTCTCTCTCTCCGATTCTCTCTCCGATTCTCTCTCTCCGATTCTCTCTCTCCGATTCTCTCTCTCCGTTTCTCGCTCCGATTCTCTCTCCGATTCTCTCTCTCCGATTCTCTCTCTCCGATTCTCTCTCCGACTCTCCCTCCGATTCTCTCTCTCCGATTCTCTGTCAGATATTCTCTCTCCAATTCTCTCTCTCCGATTCTCTCTCTCCGGTTTTCTCTCCGATTATCTCTCTCCGATTCTCTCTCTCCAATTCTCTCTCCGATTCTCTGTCCGACTCTCTCTCTCCGATTCTCTCTCCGATTCTCTCTCCGATTCTCTCCCTCCGATTCTCTCTCCGATTCTCTCTCGCCGATTCTCTCTCTCCGATTCTCTCTCTCCGATTCTCTCTCCGATTCTCTCTCTCCGATTCTCTCTCCGATTCTCTCTCTACGATTCTCTCTCTACGATTCTCTCTCCGAGTCTCTCTCTCCGATTCTCTCTCCAATTCTCTCTCTCTGATTCTCTCTCTCCGATTCTCTCTCTCCGATTCTCTCTCTCCGATTCTCTCTCTCCGATTCTCTCTCCGATTCTCTCTCTCCGATTCTCTCTCTCCGATTCTCTCTCTCCGATTCTCTCTCCGATTCTCTCTCTCCGATTCTCTCTCCGATTCTCTCTCTCACATTCTCTCTCCGATTCTCTCTCTCCGATTCTCTCTCTCCGATTCTCTCTCCGATTCTCTCTCTCCGATTCTCTCTCTCCGATTCTCTCTCTCCGATTCTCTCTGCGATTCTCTCTCTCCGATTCTCTCTCTCCGATTCTCTCTCTACGATTCTCTCTCTCCGATTCTCATTCTCCGATTCTCTCTCTCCGATTCTCTCTCCGATTCTCTCTCTCCGATTCTCTCTCTCCGATTCTCTCTCTCCGATTCTCTCTCCGATTCTCTCTCCGATTCTCTCTCTCCGATTCTCTCTCTCTGATTCTCTCTCCGACTCTCCCTCCTATTCTCTCTCCGATTCTCTGTCAGATATTCTCTCTCCAATTCTCTCTCTCCGATTCTCTCTCTCCGGTTCTCTCTCCGATTATCTCTCTCCGATTCTCTCTCTCCGATTCTCTCTCCGATTCTCTGTCCGACTCTCTCTCTCCGATTCTCTCTCCGATTCTCTCTCCGATTCTCTCCCTCCGATTCTCTCTCCGATTCTCTCTCTCCGATTCTCTCTCTCCGATTCTCTCTCTCCGATTCTCTCTCTCCGATTCTCTCTCTCCGATTCTCTCTCCGATTCTCTCTCTCCGATTCTCTTTCTCCGATTCTCTCTCCGATTCTCTCTCTCCGATTCTCTCTCCGATTCTCTCTCTCCGATTCTCTCTCTCCGATTCTCTCTCTCCGATTCTCTCTCCGATTCTCTCTCTCTCCGATTCTCTATCTCCGATTCTCTCTCCGATTCGCTCTCTCCGATTCTCTCTCTCCGATTCTCTCTCCGATTCTCTCTCCCCGATTCTCTCTCTCCGATTCTCTCTCTCCGATATTCTCTCTCTGATTCTCTCTCCGACTCTCCCTCCGATTCTCTCTCTCCGATTCTCTGTCAGATTCTCTCTCTCCGATTCTCTCTCCAATTCTCTCTCTCCGATTTTCTCTCTCCGATTCTCTCTCCGATTCTCTCTCTCCGATTCTCTCTCTCCGATTCTCTCTCCGACTATCTCTCTCTCCGATTCTCTCTCCGATTCTCTCTCTCCGATTCTCTCTCTCCGATTTTCTCTCTCCGATTCTCTCTCCGATTCTCTCTCTCCGATTCTCTCTCTCCGATTCTCTCTCCGACTATCTCTCTCTCCGATTCTCTCTCCGATTCTCTCTCACCGATTCTCTCTCCGATTCTCTCTCTCCGATTCCCTCTCTCCAATTCTCTCTCCGATTCTCTCTCTCCGATCCTCTCTCCAATTCTCTCTCTCCGATTCTCTCTCTCCGATTCTCTCTCTCCGATTCTCTCTCCGATTCTCTCTATCCGATTCTCAATCTCCGATTCTCTCTCCGATTCTCTCTCTCCGAGTCTCTCTCTCCGATTCTCTCTCTCCGATTCTCTCTATCCGATTCTCTCTCTCCGATTCTCTCTCTCCGATTCTCTCTCCGATTCTCTCTCTCCGATTCTCTCTCCGATTCTCTCTCTCCGAGTCTCTCTCTCCGATTCTCTATCTCCGATTCTCTCTCCGATTCTCTTTCTCCGATTCTCTCTCCGATTCTCTCTCTCCGAATCTCTCTCTCCGATTCTCTCTCCGATTCTCTCTCTACGATTCTCTCTCTACGATTCACTCTCCGAGTCTCTCTCTCCGATTCTCCATCCAATTCTCTCTCTCCGATTCTCTCTCTCCGATTCTCACTCTCCGATTCTCTCTCTCCGATTCTGTCTCCGATTGTCTCTCTCCGATTCTCTCTCTCCGATTTCCTCTCCGATTCTCTCTCTCCGATTCTCTCTCCGATTCTCTCTCTCCGATTCTCTCTCTCCGATTCTCTCTCCGATTCTCTCTCTCCGATTCTCTCTCTCCGATTCTCTCTCCGATTCTCTCTCTCCGATTCACTCTCTCCGATTCTCTCTCCGATTCTCTCTCCCCGATTCTCTCTCTCCGATTCTCTCTCTCCGATATTCTCTCTCCGATTCTCTCTCCGACTCTCCCTCCGATTCTCTCTCTCCGATTCTCTCTCCGAATCTCTCTCCGATTCTCTCTCCGATTCTCTCTCTCCGATTCTCTCTCTCCGATTCTCTCTCTCCGATTCTCTCTCCGACTCTCCCTCCGATTCTCTCTCTCCGATTCTCTGTCAGATATTCTCTCTCCAATTCTCTCTCTCTGATTCTCTCTCTCCGGTTCTCTCTCCGATTATCTCTCCGATTCTCTCTCTCCGATTCTCTCTCTCCGATTCTCTCTCTCCGATTCTCTCTCTCCGATTCTCTCTCCGATTCTCTCTCTCCGATTCTCTCTCTCCGATTCTCTCTCTCCGATTCTCTCTCCGATTCTCTCTCTCCGATTCTCTCTCTCCGATTCTCTCTCCGATTCTCTCTCCGACTCTCCCTCCGATTCTCTCTCTCCGATTCTCTGTCAGATTCTCTCTCTCCGATTCTATCTCCAATTCTCTCTCTCCGATTCTCTCTCTCCGATTCTCTCTCCTATTCCCTCTCTCCGATTCTCTCTCTCCGATTCTCTCTCTCCGATTCTCTCTCTCCGATATTCTCTCTCCGATTCTCTCTCCGACTCTCCCTCCGATTCTCTCTCTCCAATTCTCTGTCAGATTCTCTCTCTCCGATTCTCTCTCCAATTCTCTCTCTCCGATTATCTCTCTCCGATTCTCTCTCTCCGATTCTCTCTCCGACTCTCCCTCCGATTCTCTCTCTCCGATTCTCTGTCAGATTCTCTCTCTCCGATTCTCTCTCCAATTCTCTCTCTCCGATTCTCTCTCTCCAATTCTCTCTCCGATTCTCTCTCTCCGATTCTCTCTCCGATTCTCTCTCTCCGATTCTCTCTCCGATTCTCTCTCTCCGATTCTCTCTCTCCGATTCTCTCTCTCCGATTCTCTCTCCGAATCTCTCTCCGATTCTCTCTCCGATTCTCTCTCTCCGATTCTCTCTCTCCGATTCTCTCTCTCCGATTCTCTCTCCGACTCTCCCTCCGATTCTCTCTCTCCGATTCTCTGTCAGATATTCTCTCTCCAATTCTCTCTCTCTGATTCTCTCTCTCCGGTTCTCTCTCCGATTATCTCTCCGATTCTCTCTCTCCGATTCTCTCTCTCCGATTCTCTCTCTCCGATTCTCTCTCTCCGATTCTCTCTCCGATTCTCTCTCTCCGATTCTCTCTCTCCGATTCTCTCTCTCCGATTCTCTCTCCGATTCTCTCTCTCCGATTCTCTCTCTCCGATTCTCTCTCCGATTCTCTCTCCCCGATTCTCTCTCTCCGATTCTCTCTCTCCGATATTCTCTCTCCGATTCTCTCTCCGACTCTCCCTCCGATTCTCTCTCTCCAATTCTCTGTCAGATTCTCTCTCTCCGATTCTCTCTCCAATTCTCTCTCTCCGATTCTCTCTCTCCGATTCTCTCTCCGATTCTCTCTCCGACTCTCCCTCCGATTCTCTCTCTCCGATTCTCTGTCAGATTCTCTCTCTCCGATTCTATCTCCAATTCTCTCTCTCCGATTCTCTCTCTCCGATTCTCTCTCCGATTCCCTCTCTCCGATTCTCTCTCTCCGATTCTCTCTCTCCGATTCTCTCTCCGATTCTCTCTCTCCGATTCTCTCTCTCCGATTCTCTCTCTCCGATTCTCTCTCCGATTCTCTCTCTCCGATTCTCACTCTCCGATTCTCTCTCCGAATCACTCTCTCCGATTCTCTCTCTACGATTCTCTCTCCGAGTCTCTCTCTCCGATTCTCTCTCCAATTCTCTCTCTCTGATTCTCTCTCCGATTCTCTCTCTCCGATTATCTCTCCGATTCTCTCTCTCCGATTCTCTCTCTCCGATTGTCTCTCTCCGATTGTCTCTCTCCGATTCTCTCTCCGATTCTCTCTCTCCGATTCTCTCTCTCCGATTCTCTCTCTCCGATTCTCTCTGCGATTCTCTCTCTCCGATTCTCTCTCTCCGATTCTCTCTCCGATTCTCTCTCTACGATTCTCTCTCTACGATTCTCTCTCCGAGTCTCTCTCGCCGATTCTCTCTCCAATTCTCTCTCTCCGATTCTCTCTCTCCGATTCTCTCTCTCCGATTCTCTCTCTCCGATTCTCTCTCCGATTCTCTCTCTCCGATTCTCTCTCTCCGATTCTCTCTCTCCGATTCTCTCTCTCCGATTCTCATTCTCCGATTCTCTCTCTCCGATTCTCTCTCCGATTCTCTCTCTCCGATTCTCTCTCTCCGATTCTCTCTCTCCGTTTCTCGCTCCGATTCTCTCTCCGATTCTCTCTCTCCGATTCTCTCTCTCCGATTCTCTCTCCGACTCTCCCTCCGATTCTCTCTCTCCGATTCTCTGTCAGATATTCTCTCTCCAATTCTCTCTCTCCGATTCTCTCTCTCCGGTTTTCTCTCCGATTATCTCTCTCCGATTCTCTCTCTCCAATTCTCTCTCCGATTCTCTGTCCGACTCTCTCTCTCCGATTCTCTCTCCGATTCTCTCTCCGATTCTCTCCCTCCGATTCTCTCTCCGATTCTCTCTCGCCGATTCTCTCTCTCCGATTCTCTCTCTCCGATTCTCTCTCCGATTCTCTCTCTCCGATTCTCTCTCCGATTCTCTCTCTACGATTCTCTCTCTACGATTCTCTCTCCGAGTCTCTCTCTCCGATTCTCTCTCCAATTCTCTCTCTCTGATTCTCTCTCTCCGATTCTCTCTCTCCGATTCTCTCTCTCCGATTCTCTCTCTCCGATTCTCTCTCCGATTCTCTCTCTCCGATTCTCTCTCTCCGATTCTCTCTCTCCGATTCTCTCTCCGATTCTCTCTCTCCGATTCTCTCTCCGATTCTCTCTCTCACATTCTCTCTCCGATTCTCTCTCTCCGATTCTCTCTCTCCGATTCTCTCTCCGATTCTCTCTCTCCGATTCTCTCTCTGCGATTCTCTCTCTCCGATTCTCTCTGCGATTCTCTCTCTCCGATTCTCTCTCTCCGATTCTCTCTCTACGATTCTCTCTCTCCGATTCTCATTCTCCGATTCTCTCTCTCCGATTCTCTCTCCGATTCTCTCTCTCCGATTCTCTCTCTCCGATTCTCTCTCTCCGATTCTCTCTCCGATTCTCTCTCCGATTCTCTCTCTCCGATTCTCTCTCTCTGATTCTCTCTCCGACTCTCCCTCCTATTCTCTCTCCGATTCTCTGTCAGATATTCTCTCTCCAATTCTCTCTCTCCGATTCTCTCTCTCCGGTTCTCTCTCCGATTATCTCTCTCCGATTCTCTCTCTCCGATTCTCTCTCCGATTCTCTGTCCGACTCTCTCTCTCCGATTCTCTCTCCGATTCTCTCTCCGATTCTCTCCCTCCGATTCTCTCTCCGATTCTCTCTCTCCGATTCTCTCTCTCCGATTCTCTCTCTCCGATTCTCTCTCTCCGATTCTCTCTCTCCGATTCTCTCTCCGATTCTCTCTCTCCGATTCTCTTTCTCCGATTCTCTCTCCGATTCTCTCTCTCCGATTCTCTCTCCGATTCTCTCTCTCCGATTCTCTCTCTCCGATTCTCTCTCTCCGATTCTCTCTCCGATTCTCTCTCTCTCCGATTCTCTATCTCCGATTCTCTCTCCGATTCGCTCTCTCCGATTCTCTCTCTCCGATTCTCTCTCCGATTCTCTCTCCCCGATTCTCTCTCTCCGATTCTCTCTCTCCGATATTCTCTCTCTGATTCTCTCTCCGACTCTCCCTCCGATTCTCTCTCTCCGATTCTCTGTCAGATTCTCTCTCTCCGATTCTCTCTCCAATTCTCTCTCTCCGATTTTCTCTCTCCGATTCTCTCTCCGATTCTCTCTCTCCGATTCTCTCTCTCCGATTCTCTCTCCGACTATCTCTCTCTCCGATTCTCTCTCCGATTCTCTCTCTCCGATTCTCTCTCTCCGATTTTCTCTCTCCGATTCTCTCTCCGATTCTCTCTCTCCGATTCTCTCTCTCCGATTCTCTCTCCGACTATCTCTCTCTCCGATTCTCTCTCCGATTCTCTCTCACCGATTCTCTCTCCGATTCTCTCTCTCCGATTCCCTCTCTCCAATTCTCTCTCCGATTCTCTCTCTCCGATCCTCTCTCCAATTCTCTCTCTCCGATTCTCTCTCTCCGATTCTCTCTCTCCGATTCTCTCTCCGATTCTCTCTATCCGATTCTCAATCTCCGATTCTCTCTCCGATTCTCTCTCTCCGAGTCTCTCTCTCCGATTCTCTCTCTCCGATTCTCTCTATCCGATTCTCTCTCTCCGATTCTCTCTCTCCGATTCTCTCTCCGATTCTCTCTCTCCGATTCTCTCTCCGATTCTCTCTCTCCGAGTCTCTCTCTCCGATTCTCTATCTCCGATTCTCTCTCCGATTCTCTTTCTCCGATTCTCTCTCCGATTCTCTCTCTCCGAATCTCTCTCTCCGATTCTCTCTCCGATTCTCTCTCTACGATTCTCTCTCTACGATTCACTCTCCGAGTCTCTCTCTCCGATTCTCCATCCAATTCTCTCTCTCCGATTCTCTCTCTCCGATTCTCACTCTCCGATTCTCTCTCTCCGATTCTGTCTCCGATTGTCTCTCTCCGATTCTCTCTCTCCGATTTCCTCTCCGATTCTCTCTCTCCGATTCTCTCTCCGATTCTCTCTCTCCGATTCTCTCTCTCCGATTCTCTCTCCGATTCTCTCTCTCCGATTCTCTCTCTCCGATTCTCTCTCCGATTCTCTCTCTCCGATTCACTCTCTCCGATTCTCTCTCCGATTCTCTCTCCCCGATTCTCTCTCTCCGATTCTCTCTCTCCGATATTCTCTCTCCGATTCTCTCTCCGACTCTCCCTCCGATTCTCTCTCTCCGATTCTCTCTCCGAATCTCTCTCCGATTCTCTCTCCGATTCTCTCTCTCCGATTCTCTCTCTCCGATTCTCTCTCTCCGATTCTCTCTCCGACTCTCCCTCCGATTCTCTCTCTCCGATTCTCTGTCAGATATTCTCTCTCCAATTCTCTCTCTCTGATTCTCTCTCTCCGGTTCTCTCTCCGATTATCTCTCCGATTCTCTCTCTCCGATTCTCTCTCTCCGATTCTCTCTCTCCGATTCTCTCTCTCCGATTCTCTCTCCGATTCTCTCTCTCCGATTCTCTCTCTCCGATTCTCTCTCTCCGATTCTCTCTCCGATTCTCTCTCTCCGATTCTCTCTCTCCGATTCTCTCTCCGATTCTCTCTCCGACTCTCCCTCCGATTCTCTCTCTCCGATTCTCTGTCAGATTCTCTCTCTCCGATTCTATCTCCAATTCTCTCTCTCCGATTCTCTCTCTCCGATTCTCTCTCCTATTCCCTCTCTCCGATTCTCTCTCTCCGATTCTCTCTCTCCGATTCTCTCTCTCCGATATTCTCTCTCCGATTCTCTCTCCGACTCTCCCTCCGATTCTCTCTCTCCAATTCTCTGTCAGATTCTCTCTCTCCGATTCTCTCTCCAATTCTCTCTCTCCGATTCTCTCTCTCCGATTCTCTCTCCGATTCTCTCTCCGACTCTCCCTCCGATTCTCTCTCTCCGATTCTCTGTCAGATTCTCTCTCTCCGATTCTATCTCCAATTCTCTCTCTCCGATTCTCTCTCTCCGATTCTCTCTCCGATTCCCTCTCTCCGATTCTCTCTCTCCGATTCTCTCTCTCCGATTCTCTCTCCGATTCTCTCTCTCCGATTCTCTCTCTCCGATTCTCTCTCTCCGATTCTCTCTCCGATTCTCTCTCTCCGATTCTCACTCTCCGATTCTCTCTCCGAATCACTCTCTCCGATTCTCTCTCTACGATTCTCTCTCCGAGTCTCTCTCTCCGATTCTCTCTCCAATTCTCTCTCTCTGATTCTCTCTCCGATTCTCTCTCTCCGATTATCTCTCCGATTCTCTCTCTCCGATTCTCTCTCTCCGATTGTCTCTCTCCGATTCTCTCTCTCCGATTCTCTCTCCGATTCTCTCTCTCCGATTCTCTCTCTCCGATTCTCTCTCTCCGATTCTCTCTGCGATTCTCTCTCTCCGATTCTCTCTCTCCGATTCTCTCTCCGATTCTCTCTCTACGATTCTCTCTCTACGATTCTCTCTCCGAGTCTCTCTCGCCGATTCTCTCTCCAATTCTCTCTCTCCGATTCTCTCTCTCCGATTCTCTCTCTCCGATTCTCTCTCTCCGATTCTCTCTCCGATTCTCTCTCTCCGATTCTCTCTCTCCGATTCTCTCTCTCCGATTCTCTCTCTCCGATTCTCATTCTCCGATTCTCTCTCTCCGATTCTCTCTCCGATTCTCTCTCTCCGATTCTCTCTCTCCGATTCTCTCTCTCCGTTTCTCGCTCCGATTCTCTCTCCGATTCTCTCTCTCCGATTCTCTCTCTCCGATTCTCTCTCCGACTCTCCCTCCGATTCTCTCTCTCCGATTCTCTGTCAGATATTCTCTCTCCAATTCTCTCTCTCCGATTCTCTCTCTCCGGTTTTCTCTCCGATTATCTCTCTCCGATTCTCTCTCTCCAATTCTCTCTCCGATTCTCTGTCCGACTCTCTCTCTCCGATTCTCTCTCCGATTCTCTCTCCGATTCTCTCCCTCCGATTCTCTCTCCGATTCTCTCTCGCCGATTCTCTCTCTCCGATTCTCTCTCTCCGATTCTCTCTCCGATTCTCTCTCTCCGATTCTCTCTCCGATTCTCTCTCTACGATTCTCTCTCTACGATTCTCTCTCCGAGTCTCTCTCTCCGATTCTCTCTCCAATTCTCTCTCTCTGATTCTCTCTCTCCGATTCTCTCTCTCCGATTCTCTCTCTCCGATTCTCTCTCTCCGATTCTCTCTCCGATTCTCTCTCTCCGATTCTCTCTCTCCGATTCTCTCTCTCCGATTCTCTCTCCGATTCTCTCTCTCCGATTCTCTCTCCGATTCTCTCTCTCACATTCTCTCTCCGATTCTCTCTCTCCGATTCTCTCTCTCCGATTCTCTCTCCGATTCTCTCTCTCCGATTCTCTCTCTCCGATTCTCTCTCTCCGATTCTCTCTGCGATTCTCTCTCTCCGATTCTCTCTCTCCGATTCTCTCTCCGATTCTCTCTCTACGATTCTCTCTCTCCGATTCTCATTCTCCGATTCTCTCTCTCCGATTCTCTCTCCGATTCTCTCTCTCCGATTCTCTCTCTCCGATTCTCTCTCTCCGATTCTCTCTCCGATTCTCTCTCCGATTCTCTCTCTCCGATTCTCTCTCTCCGATTCTCTCTCCGACTCTCCCTCCTATTCTCTCTCCGATTCTCTGTCAGATATTCTCTCTCCAATTCTCTCTCTCCGATTCTCTCTCTCCGGTTCTCTCTCCGATTATCTCTCTCCGATTCTCTCTCTCCGATTCTCTCTCCGATTCTCTGTCCGACTCTCTCTCTCCGATTCTCTCTCCGATTCTCTCTCCGATTCTCTCCCTCCGATTCTCTCTCCGATTCTCTCTCTCCGATTCTCTCTCTCCGATTCTCTCTCTCCGATTCTCTCTCTCCGATTCTCTCTCTCCGATTCTCTCTCCGATTCTCTCTCTCCGATTCTCTTTCTCCGATTCTCTCTCCGATTCTCTCTCTCCGATTCTCTCTCCGATTCTCTCTCTCCGATTCTCTCTCTCCGATTCTCTCTCTCCGATTCTCTCTCCGATTCTCTCTCTCTCCGATTCTCTATCTCCGATTCTCTCTCCGATTCGCTCTCTCCGATTCTCTCTCTCCGATTCTCTCTCCGATTCTCTCTCCCCGATTCTCTCTCTCCGATTCTCTCTCTCCGATATTCTCTCTCTGATTCTCTCTCCGACTCTCCCTCCGATTCTCTCTCTCCGATTCTCTGTCAGATTCTCTCTCTCCGATTCTCTCTCCAATTCTCTCTCTCCGATTTTCTCTCTCCGATTCTCTCTCCGATTCTCTCTCTCCGATTCTCTCTCTCCGATTCTCTCTCCGACTATCTCTCTCTCCGATTCTCTCTCCGATTCTCTCTCTCCGATTCTCTCTCTCCGATTTTCTCTCTCCGATTCTCTCTCCGATTCTCTCTCTCCGATTCTCTCTCTCCGATTCTCTCTCCGACTATCTCTCTCTCCGATTCTCTCTCCGATTCTCTCTCTCCGATTCTCTCTCCGATTCTCTCTCTCCGATTCCCTCTCTCCAATTCTCTCTCCGATTCTCTCTCTCCGATCCTCTCTCCAATTCTCTCTCTCCGATTCTCTCTCTCCGATTCTCTCTCTCCGATTCTCTCTCCGATTCTCTCTATCCGATTCTCAATCTCCGATTCTCTCTCCGATTCTCTCTCTCCGAGTCTCTCTCTCCGATTCTCTCTCTCCGATTCTCTCTATCCGATTCTCTCTCTCCGATTCTCTCTCTCCGATTCTCTCTCCGATTCTCTCTCTCCGATTCTCTCTCCGATTCTCTCTCTCCGAGTCTCTCTCTCCGATTCTCTATCTCCGATTCTCTCTCCGATTCTCTTTCTCCGATTCTCTCTCCGATTCTCTCTCTCCGAATCTCTCTCTCCGATTCTCTCTCCGATTCTCTCTCTACGATTCTCTCTCTACGATTCACTCTCCGAGTCTCTCTCTCCGATTCTCCATCCAATTCTCTCTCTCCGATTCTCTCTCTCCGATTCTCACTCTCCGATTCTCTCTCTCCGATTCTGTCTCCGATTGTCTCTCTCCGATTCTCTCTCTCCGATTTCCTCTCCGATTCTCTCTCTCCGATTCTCTCTCCGATTCTCTCTCTCCGATTCTCTCTCTCCGATTCTCTCTCCGATTCTCTCTCTCCGATTCTCTCTCTCCGATTCTCTCTCCGATTCTCTCTCTCCGATTCACTCTCTCCGATTCTCTCTCCGATTCTCTCTCCCCGATTCTCTCTCTCCGATTCTCTCTCTCCGATATTCTCTCTCCGATTCTCTCTCCGACTCTCCCTCCGATTCTCTCTCTCCGATTCTCTGTCAGAGTCTCTCTCTCCGATTCTCTCTCCAATTCTCTCTCTCCGATTCTCTCTCTACGATTCTCTCTCCGATTCTCTCTCTCCGATTCTCTCTCTCCGATTCTCTCTCCGATTCTCTCTCCGACTATCTCTCTCTCCGATTCTCTCTCCGATTCTCTCTCTCCGATTCTCTCTCCGATTCTCTCTCTCCGATTCCCTCTCTCCAGTTCTGTCTCCGATTCTCTCTCTCCGATTCTCTCTCCAATTCTCTCTCTCAGATTCTCTCTCTCCGATTCTCTCTCTCCGATTCTATCTCCGATTCTCTCTATCCGATTCTCTCTCTCCGATTCTCTCTCCGATTCTCTCTCTCCGATTCTCTCTCTCCGATTCTCTCTCTCCGATTCTCTCTCTCCGATTCTCATTCTCCGATTCTCTCTCTCCGATTCTCTCTCCGATTCTCTCTCTCCGATTCTCTCTCTCCGATTCTCTCTCTCCGTTTCTCTCTCCGATTCTCTCTCCGATTCTCTCTCTCCGATTCTCTCTCTCCGATTCTCTCTCCGACTCTCCCTCCGATTCTCTCTCTCCGATTCTCTGTCAGATATTCTCTCTCCAATTCTCTCTCTCCGATTCTCTCTCTCCGGTTCTCTCTCCGATTATCTCTCTCCGATTCTCTCTCTCCGATTCTCTCTCCGATTCTCTGTCCGACTCTCTCTCTCCGATTCTCTCTCCGATTCTCTCTCCGATTCTCTCCCTCCGATTCTCTCTCCGATTCTCTCTCGCCGATTCTCTCTCTCCGATTCTCTCTCTCCGATTCTCTCTCTCCGATTCTCTCTCTCCGATTCTCTCTCTCCGATTCTCTCTCTACGATTCTCTCTCTACGATTCTCTCTCTACGATTCTCTCTCCGAGTCTCTCTCTCCGATTCTCTCTCTGATTCTCTCTCTCTGATTCTCTCTCTCCGATTCTCTCTCTCCGATTCTCTCTCTCCGATTCTCTCTCCGATTCTCTCTCTCCGATTCTCTCTCTCCGATTCTCTCTCTCCGATTCTCTCTCCGATTCTCTCTCTCCGATTCTCTCTCCGATTCTCTCTCTCACATTCTCTCTCCGATTCTCTCTCTCCGATTCTCTCTCTCCGATTCTCTCTCTCCGATTCTCTCTCTCCGATTCTCTCTCCGATTCTCTCTCTCCGATTCTCTCTCTCCGCTTCTCTCTCTCCGATTCTCTCTGCGATTCTCTCTCTACAATTCTCTCTCCGAGTCTCTCTCTCCGATTCTCTCTCCGATTCTCTCTCTCCGATTCTCTCTCTCCGATTCTCTCTCTCCGATTCTCTCTCCGATTCTCTCTCCTTCTCTCTCTCTCTCCGATTCTCTCTCTCCGATTCTCTCTCCGATTCTCTCTCTCCGATTCTCTCTCCGATTCTCTCTCTCCGATTCTCTCTCCGATTCTCTCTCTCCGTTTCTCTCTGCGATTCTCTCTCTCCGATTCTCTCTCTCCGATTCTCTCTCCGATTCTCTCTCTACGATTCTCTCTCTACGATTCTCTCTCCGAGTCTCTCTCTCCGATTCTCTCTCCAATTCTCTCTCTCCGATTCTCTCTCTCCGATTCTCTCTCTCCGATTCTCTCTCTCCGATTCTCTCTCCGATTCTCTCTCTCCGATTCTCTCTCTCCGATTCTCTCTCTCCGATTCTCTCTCTCCGATTCTCATTCTCCGATTCTCTCTCCGATTCTCTCTCTCCGATTCTCTCTCTCCGATTCTCTCTCTCCGATTCTCTCTCCGATTCTCTCTCCGATTCTCTCTCTCCGATTCTCTCTCTCCGATTCTCTCTCCGATTCTCTCTCTCCGATTCTCTCTCTCCGATTCTCTCTCTCCGATTCTCTCTCCGATTCTCTCTCCGATTCTCTCTTTCCGATTCTCTCCCTCCGAATCTCTCTCCGATTCTCTCTCCGATTCTCTCTCCGATTCTCTCTCTCCGATTCTCTCTCCGATATTCTCTCTCCGATTCTCTCTCCGACTCTCCCTCCGATTCTCTCTCTCCGATTCTCTGTCAGATATTCTCTCTCCAATTCTCTCTCTCCGATTCTCTCTCTCCGGTTCTCTCTCCGATTATCTCTCTCCGATTCTCTCTCTCCGATTCTCTCTCCGATTCTCTGTCCGACTCTCTCTCTCCGAATCTCTCTCCGATTCTCTCTCCGATTCTCTCCCTCCGATTCTCTCTCCGATTCTCTCTCTCCGATTCTCTCTCTCCGATTCTCTCTCCGATTGTCTCTCTCCGATTCTCTCTCTCCGATTCTCTCTCTCCGATTCTCTCTCCGATTCTCTCTCTCCGATTCTCTCTATCCGATTCTCTCTCTCCGATTCTATCTCTCCGATTCTCTCTCGTATTCGCTCTCTCCGAACCTCTCTCTCCGATTCTCTCTCCGATTCTCTCTCTCCGATTCTCTCTCCGATTCTCTCTCTCCGATTCTCTCTCCGATTCTCTCTCTACGATTCTCTCTCTACGATTCACTCTCCGAGTCTCTCTCTCCGATTCTCCATCCAATTCTCTCTCTCCGATTCTCTCTCTCCGATTCTCACTCTCCGATTCTCTCTCTCCGATTCTGTCTCCGATTGTCTCTCTCCGATTCTCTCTCTCCGATTCCCTCTCCGATTCTCTCTCTCCGATTCTCTCTCCGATTCTCTCTCTCCGATTCTCTCTCTCCGATTCTCTCTCCGATTCTCTCTCTCCGATTCTCTCTCTCCGATTCTCTCTCCGATTCTCTCTCTCCGATTCACTCTCTCCGATTCTCTCTCCGATTCTCTCTCCCCGATTCTCTCTCTCCGATTCTCTCTCTCCGATATTCTCTCTCCGATTCTCTCTCCGACTCTCCCTCCGATTCTCTCTCTCCGATTCTCTGTCAGAGTCTCTCTCTCCGATTCTCTCTCCAATTCTCTCTCTCCGATTCTCTCTCTCCGATTCTCTCTCCGATTCTCTCTCTCCGATTCTCTCTCTCCGATTCTCTCTCCGATTCTCTCTCCGACTATCTCTCTCTCCGATTCTCTCTCCGATTCTCTCTCTCCGATTCTCTCTCCGATTCTCTCTCTCCGATTCCCTCTCTCCAGTTCTGTCTCCGATTCTCTCTCTCCGATTCTCTCTCCAATTCTCTCTCTCAGATTCTCTCTCTCCGATTCTCTCTCTCCGATTCTATCTCCCATTCTCTCTATCCGATTCTCTCTCTCCGATTCTCTGTCAGATATTCTCTCTCCAATTCTCTCTCTCCGATTCTCTCTCTCCGGTTTTCTCTCCGATTATCTCTCTCCGATTCTCTCTCTCCAATTCTCTCTCCGATTCTCTGTCCGACTCTCTCTCTCCGATTCTCTCTCCGATTCTCTCTCCGATTCTCTCCCTCCGATTCTCTCTCCGATTCTCTCTCGCCGATTCTCTCTCTCCGATTCTCTCTCTCCGATTCTCTCTCCGATTCTCTCTCTCCGATTCTCTCTCCGATTCTCTCTCTACGATTCTCTCTCTACGATTCTCTCTCCGAGTCTCTCTCTCCGATTCTCTCTCCAATTCTCTCTCTCTGATTCTCTCTCTCCGATTCTCTCTCTCCGATTCTCTCTCTCCGATTCTCTCTCTCCGATTCTCTCTCCGATTCTCTCTCTCCGATTCTCTCTCTCCGATTCTCTCTCTCCGATTCTGTCTCCGATTCTCTCTCTCCGATTCTCTCTCCGATTCTCTCTCTCACATTCTCTCTCCGATTCTCTCTCTCCGATTCTCTCTCTCCGATTCTCTCTCCGATTCTCTCTCTCCGATTCTCTCTCTCCGATTCTCTCTCTCCGATTCTCTCTGCGATTCTCTCTCTCCGATTCTCTCTCTCCGATTCTCTCTCCGATTCTCTCTCTACGATTCTCTCTCTCCGATTCTCATTCTCCGATTCTCTCTCTCCGATTCTCTCTCCGATTCTCTCTCTCCGATTCTCTCTCTCCGATTCTCTCTCTCCGATTCTCTCTCCGATTCTCTCTCCGATTCTCTCTCTCCGATTCTCTCTCTCCGATTCTCTCTCCGACTCTCCCTCCTATTCTCTCTCCGATTCTCTGTCAGATATTCTCTCTCCAATTCTCTCTCTCCGATTCTCTCTCTCCGGTTCTCTCTCCGATTATCTCTCTCCGATTCTCTCTCTCCGATTCTCTCTCCGATTCTCTGTCCGACTCTCTCTCTCCGATTCTCTCTCCGATTCTCTCTCCGATTCTCTCCCTCCGATTCTCTCTCCGATTCTCTCTCTCCGATTCTCTCTCTCCGATTCTCTCTCTCCGATTCTCTCTCTCCGATTCTCTCTCTCCGATTCTCTCTCCGATTCTCTCTCTCCGATTCTCTTTCTCCGATTCTCTCTCCGATTCTCTCTCTCCGATTCTCTCTCCGATTCTCTCTCTCCGATTCTCTCTCTCCGATTCTCTCTCTCCGATTCTCTCTCCGATTCTCTCTCTCTCCGATTCTCTATCTCCGATTCTCTCTCCGATTCGCTCTCTCCGATTCTCTCTCTCCGATTCTCTCTCCGATTCTCTCTCCCCGATTCTCTCTCTCCGATTCTCTCTCTCCGATATTCTCTCTCTGATTCTCTCTCCGACTCTCCCTCCGATTCTCTCTCTCCGATTCTCTGTCAGATTCTCTCTCTCCGATTCTCTCTCCAATTCTCTCTCTCCGATTTTCTCTCTCCGATTCTCTCTCCGATTCTCTCTCTCCGATTCTCTCTCTCCGATTCTCTCTCCGACTATCTCTCTCTCCGATTCTCTCTCCGATTCTCTCTCTCCGATTCTCTCTCTCCGATTTTCTCTCTCCGATTCTCTCTCCGATTCTCTCTCTCCGATTCTCTCTCTCCGATTCTCTCTCCGACTATCTCTCTCTCCGATTCTCTCTCCGATTCTCTCTCTCCGATTCTCTCTCCGATTCTCTCTCTCCGATTCCCTCTCTCCAATTCTCTCTCCGATTCTCTCTCTCCGATCCTCTCTCCAATTCTCTCTCTCCGATTCTCTCTCTCCGATTCTCTCTCTCCGATTCTCTCTCCGATTCTCTCTATCCGATTCTCAATCTCCGATTCTCTCTCCGATTCTCTCTCTCCGAGTCTCTCTCTCCGATTCTCTCTCTCCGATTCTCTCTATCCGATTCTCTCTCTCCGATTCTCTCTCTCCGATTCTCTCTCCGATTCTCTCTCTCCGATTCTCTCTCCGATTCTCTCTCTCCGAGTCTCTCTCTCCGATTCTCTATCTCCGATTCTCTCTCCGATTCTCTTTCTCCGATTCTCTCTCCGATTCTCTCTCTCCGAATCTCTCTCTCCGATTCTCTCTCCGATTCTCTCTCTACGATTCTCTCTCTACGATTCACTCTCCGAGTCTCTCTCTCCGATTCTCCATCCAATTCTCTCTCTCCGATTCTCTCTCTCCGATTCTCACTCTCCGATTCTCTCTCTCCGATTCTGTCTCCGATTGTCTCTCTCCGATTCTCTCTCTCCGATTTCCTCTCCGATTCTCTCTCTCCGATTCTCTCTCCGATTCTCTCTCTCCGATTCTCTCTCTCCGATTCTCTCTCCGATTCTCTCTCTCCGATTCTCTCTCTCCGATTCTCTCTCCGATTCTCTCTCTCCGATTCACTCTCTCCGATTCTCTCTCCGATTCTCTCTCCCCGATTCTCTCTCTCCGATTCTCTCTCTCCGATATTCTCTCTCCGATTCTCTCTCCGACTCTCCCTCCGATTCTCTCTCTCCGATTCTCTGTCAGAGTCTCTCTCTCCGATTCTCTCTCCAATTCTCTCTCTCCGATTCTCTCTCTACGATTCTCTCTCCGATTCTCTCTCTCCGATTCTCTCTCTCCGATTCTCTCTCCGATTCTCTCTCCGACTATCTCTCTCTCCGATTCTCTCTCCGATTCTCTCTCTCCGATTCTCTCTCCGATTCTCTCTCTCCGATTCCCTCTCTCCAGTTCTGTCTCCGATTCTCTCTCTCCGATTCTCTCTCCAATTCTCTCTCTCAGATTCTCTCTCTCCGATTCTCTCTCTCCGATTCTATCTCCGATTCTCTCTATCCGATTCTCTCTCTCCGATTCTCTCTCCGATTCTCTCTCTCCGATTCTCTCTCTCCGATTCTCTCTCTCCGATTCTCTCTCTCCGATTCTCATTCTCCGATTCTCTCTCTCCGATTCTCTCTCCGATTCTCTCTCTCCGATTCTCTCTCTCCGATTCTCTCTCTCCGTTTCTCTCTCCGATTCTCTCTCCGATTCTCTCTCTCCGATTCTCTCTCTCCGATTCTCTCTCCGACTCTCCCTCCGATTCTCTCTCTCCGATTCTCTGTCAGATATTCTCTCTCCAATTCTCTCTCTCCGATTCTCTCTCTCCGGTTCTCTCTCCGATTATCTCTCTCCGATTCTCTCTCTCCGATTCTCTCTCCGATTCTCTGTCCGACTCTCTCTCTCCGATTCTCTCTCCGATTCTCTCTCCGATTCTCTCCCTCCGATTCTCTCTCCGATTCTCTCTCGCCGATTCTCTCTCTCCGATTCTCTCTCTCCGATTCTCTCTCTCCGATTCTCTCTCTCCGATTCTCTCTCTCCGATTCTCTCTCTACGATTCTCTCTCTACGATTCTCTCTCTACGATTCTCTCTCCGAGTCTCTCTCTCCGATTCTCTCTCTGATTCTCTCTCTCTGATTCTCTCTCTCCGATTCTCTCTCTCCGATTCTCTCTCTCCGATTCTCTCTCCGATTCTCTCTCTCCGATTCTCTCTCTCCGATTCTCTCTCTCCGATTCTCTCTCCGATTCTCTCTCTCCGATTCTCTCTCCGATTCTCTCTCTCACATTCTCTCTCCGATTCTCTCTCTCCGATTCTCTCTCTCCGATTCTCTCTCTCCGATTCTCTCTCTCCGATTCTCTCTCCGATTCTCTCTCTCCGATTCTCTCTCTCCGCTTCTCTCTCTCCGATTCTCTCTGCGATTCTCTCTCTACAATTCTCTCTCCGAGTCTCTCTCTCCGATTCTCTCTCCGATTCTCTCTCTCCGATTCTCTCTCTCCGATTCTCTCTCTCCGATTCTCTCTCCGATTCTCTCTCCGATTCTCTCTCTCTCCGATTCTCTCTCTCCGATTCTCTCTCCGATTCTCTCTCTCCGATTCTCTCTCCGATTCTCTCTCTCCGATTCTCTCTCCGATTCTCTCTCTCCGTTTCTCTCTGCGATTCTCTCTCTCCGATTCTCTCTCTCCGATTCTCTCTCCGATTCTCTCTCTACGATTCTCTCTCTACGATTCTCTCTCCGAGTCTCTCTCTCCGATTCTCTCTCCAATTCTCTCTCTCCGATTCTCTCTCTCCGATTCTCTCTCTCCGATTCTCTCTCCGATTCTCTCTCTCCGATTCTCTCTCTCCGATTCTCTCTCTCCGATTCTCTCTCTCCGATTCTCATTCTCCGATTCTCTCTCCGATTCTCTCTCTCCGATTCTCTCTCTCCGATTCTCTCTCTCCGATTCTCTCTCCGATTCTCTCTCCGATTCTCTCTCTCCGATTCTCTCTCTCCGATTCTCTCTCCGATTCTCTCTCTCCGATTCTCTCTCTCCGATTCTCTCTCTCCGATTCTCTCTCCGATTCTCTCTCCGATTCTCTCTTTCCGATTCTCTCCCTCCGAATCTCTCTCCGATTCTCTCTCCGATTCTCTCTCCGATTCTCTCTCTCCGATTCTCTCTCCGATATTCTCTCTCCGATTCTCTCTCCGACTCTCCCTCCGATTCTCTCTCTCCGATTCTCTGTCAGATATTCTCTCTCCAATTCTCTCTCTCCGATTCTCTCTCTCCGGTTCTCTCTCCGATTATCTCTCTCCGATTCTCTCTCTCCGATTCTCTCTCCGATTCTCTGTCCGACTCTCTCTCTCCGAATCTCTCTCCGATTCTCTCTCCGATTCTCTCCCTCCGATTCTCTCTCCGATTCTCTCTCTCCGATTCTCTCTCTCCGATTCTCTCTCCGATTGTCTCTCTCCGATTCTCTCTCTCCGATTCTCTCTCTCCGATTCTCTCTCCGATTCTCTCTCTCCGATTCTCTCTATCCGATTCTCTCTCTCCGATTCTATCTCTCCGATTCTCTCTCGTATTCGCTCTCTCCGAACCTCTCTCTCCGATTCTCTCTCCGATTCTCTCTCTCCGATTCTCTCTCCGATTCTCTCTCTCCGATTCTCTCTCCGATTCTCTCTCTACGATTCTCTCTCTACGATTCACTCTCCGAGTCTCTCTCTCCGATTCTCCATCCAATTCTCTCTCTCCGATTCTCTCTCTCCGATTCTCACTCTCCGATTCTCTCTCTCCGATTCTGTCTCCGATTGTCTCTCTCCGATTCTCTCTCTCCGATTCCCTCTCCGATTCTCTCTCTCCGATTCTCTCTCCGATTCTCTCTCTCCGATTCTCTCTCTCCGATTCTCTCTCCGATTCTCTCTCTCCGATTCTCTCTCTCCGATTCTCTCTCCGATTCTCTCTCTCCGATTCACTCTCTCCGATTCTCTCTCCGATTCTCTCTCCCCGATTCTCTCTCTCCGATTCTCTCTCTCCGATATTCTCTCTCCGATTCTCTCTCCGACTCTCCCTCCGATTCTCTCTCTCCGATTCTCTGTCAGAGTCTCTCTCTCCGATTCTCTCTCCAATTCTCTCTCTCCGATTCTCTCTCTCCGATTCTCTCTCCGATTCTCTCTCTCCGATTCTCTCTCTCCGATTCTCTCTCCGATTCTCTCTCCGACTATCTCTCTCTCCGATTCTCTCTCCGATTCTCTCTCTCCGATTCTCTCTCCGATTCTCTCTCTCCGATTCCCTCTCTCCAGTTCTGTCTCCGATTCTCTCTCTCCGATTCTCTCTCCAATTCTCTCTCTCAGATTCTCTCTCTCCGATTCTCTCTCTCCGATTCTATCTCCCATTCTCTCTATCCGATTCTCTCTCTCCGATTCTCTCTCCGATTCTCTCTCTCCGATTCTCTCTCTCCGATTCTCTCTCTCCGATTCTCTCTCTCCGATTCTCATTCTCCGATTCTCTCTCTCCGATTCTCTCTCCGATTCTCTCTCTCCGATTCTCTCTCTCCGATTCTCTCTCTCCGTTTCTCTCTCCGATTCTCTCTCCGATTCTCTCTCTCCGATTCTCTCTCTCCGATTCTCTCTCCGACTCTCCCTCCGATTCTCTCTCTCCGATTCTCTGTCAGATATTCTCTCTCCAATTCTCTCTCTCCGATTCTCTCTCTCCGGTTCTCTCTCCGATTATCTCTCTCCGATTCTCTCTCTCCGATTCTCTCTCCGATTCTCTGTCCGACTCTCTCTCTCCGATTCTCTCTCCGATTCTCTCTCCGATTCTCTCCCTCCGATTCTCTCTCCGATTCTCTCTCGCCGATTCTCTCTCTCCGATTCTCTCTCTCCGATTCTCTCTCTCCGATTCTCTCTCTCCGATTCTCTCTCTCCGATTCTCTCTCTACGATTCTCTCTCTACGATTCTCTCTCTACGATTCTCTCTCCGAGTCTCTCTCTCTGATTCTCTCTCTGATTCTCTCTCTCTGATTCTCTCTCTCCGATTCTCTCTCTCCGATTCTCTCTCTCCGATTCTCTCTCCGATTCTCTCTCTCCGATTCTCTCTCTCCGATTCTCTCTCTCCGATTCTCTCTCCGATTCTCTCTCTCCGATTCTCTCTCCGATTCTCTCTCTCACATTCTCTCTCCGATTCTCTCTCTCCGATTCTCTCTCTCCGATTCTCTCTCTCCGATTCTCTCTCTCCGATTCTCTCTCCGATTCTCTCTCTCCGATTCTCTCTCTCCGCTTCTCTCTCTCCGATTCTCTCTGCGATTCTCTCTCTACAATTCTCTCTCCGAGTCTCTCTCTCCGATTCTCTCTCCGATTCTCACTCTCCGATTCTCTCTCTCCGATTCTCTCTCTCCGATTCTCTCTCCGATTCTCTCTCCGATTCTCTCTCCGATTCTCTCTCTCCGATTCTCTCTCTCCGATTCTCTCTCCGATTCTCTCTCTCCGATTCTCTCTCCGATTCTCTCTCTCCGATTCTCTCTCCGATTCTCTCTCTCCGATTCTCTCTGCGATTCTCTCTCTCCGATTCTCTCTCCGATTCTCTCTCCACGATTCTCTCTCTACGATTCTCTCTCTACGATTCTCTCTCCGAGTCTCTCTCTCCGATTCTCTCTCCAATTCTCTCTCTCCGATTCTCTCTCTCCGATTCTCTCTCTCCGATTCTCTCTCTCCGATTCTCTCTCCGATTCTCTCTCTCCGATTCTCTCTCTCCGATTCTCTCTCTCCGATTCTCTCTCTCCGATTCTCATTCTCCGATTCTCTCTCCGATTCTCTCTCTCCGATTCTCTCTCTCCGATTCTCTCTCTCCGATTCTCTCTCCGATTCTCTCTCCGATTCTCTCTCTCCGATTCTCTCTCTCCGATTCTCTCTCTCCGATTCTCTCTCTCCGATTCTCTCTCTCCGATTCTCTCTCCGATTCTCTCTCCGATTCTCTCTTTCCGATTCTCTCCCTCCGAATCTCTCTCCGATTCTCTCTCCGATTCTCTCTCCGATTCTCTCTCTCCGATTCTCTCTCCGATATTCTCTCTCCGATTCTCTCTCCGACTCTCCCTCCGATTCTCTCTCTCCGATTCTCTGTCAGATATTCTCTCTCCAATTCTCTCTCTCCGATTCTCTCTCTCCGGTTCTCTCTCCGATTATCTCTCTCCGATTCTCTCTCTCCGATTCTCTCTCCGATTCTCTGTCCGACTCTCTCTCTCCAAATCTCTCTCCGATTCTCTCTCCGATTCTCTCCCTCCGATTCTCTCTCCGATTCTCTCTCTCCGATTCTCTCTCTCCGATTCTCTCTCTCCGATTCTCTCTCCGATTGTCTCTCTCCGATTCTCTCTCTCCGATTCTCTCTCTCCGATTCTCTCTCCGATTCTCTCTCTCCGATTCTCTCTATCCGATTCTCTCTCTCCGATTCTATCTCTCCGATTCTCTCTCCGATTCGCTCTCTCCGAACCTCTCTCTCCGATTCTCTCTCCGATTCTCTCTCTCCGATTCTCTCTCCGATTCTCTCTCTCCGATTCTCTCTCTCCGATTCTCTCTCTCCGATTCTCCCTCCGATTCTCTCTCTCTCCGATTCTCTCTCTCCGATTCTCTCTCCGATTCTCTCTCTCCGATTCTCTCTCTCCGATTCTCTCTCCGATTCTCTCTCCCCGATTCTCTCTCTCCGATTCTCTCTCTCCGATATTCTCTCTCCGATTCTCTCTCCGACTCTCCCTCCGATTCTCTCTCTCCGATTCTCTGTCAGATTCTCTCTCTCCAATTCTCTCTCCGATTCTCTCTCTCCGATTCTCTCTCTCCGATTCTCTCTCTCCGATTCTCTCTCTCCGATTCTCTCTCTCCGATTCCCTCTCTCCAATTCTCTCTCCGATTCTCTCTCTCCGATCCTCTCTCCAATTCTCTCTCTCCGATTCTCTCTCTCCGATTCTCTCTCTCCGATTCTCTCTCCGATTCTCTCTATCCGATTCTCAATCTCCGATTCTCTCTCCGATTCTCTCTCTCCGAGTCTCTCTCTCCGATTCTCTCTCTCCGATTCTCTCTATCCGATTCTCTCTCTCCGATTCTCTCTCTCCGATTCTCTCTCCGATTCTCTCTCTCCGATTCTCTCTCCGATTCTCTCTCTCCGAGTCTCTCTCTCCGATTCTCTATCTCCGATTCTCTCTCCGATTCTCTCTCTCCGATTCTCTCTCTCCGATTCTCTTTCTCCGATTCTCTCTCCGATTCTCTCTCTCCGAATCTCTCTCTCCGATTCTCTCTCCGATTCTCTCTCTACGATTCTCTCTCTACGATTCACTCTCCGAGTCTCTCTCTCCGATTCTCTCTCCAATTCTCTCTCTCCGATTCTCTCTCTCCGATTCTCACTCTCCGATTCTCTCTCTCCGATTCTGTCTCCGATTGTCTCTCTCCGATTCTCTCTCTCCGATTCCCTCTCCGATTCTCTCTCTCCGATTCTCTCTCCGATTCTCTCTCTCCGATTCTCTCTCTCCGATTCTCTCTCCGATTCTCTCTCTCCGATTCACTCTCTCCGATTCTCTCTCCGATTCTCTCTCCCCGATTCTCTCTCTCCGATTCTCTCTCTCCGATTCTCTCTCCGATTCTCTCTCTCCGATTCACTCTCTCCGATTCTCTCTCCGATTCTCTCTCCCCGATTCTCTCTCTCCGATTCTCTCTCTCCGATATTCTCTCTCCGATTCTCTCTCCGACTCTCCCTCCGATTCTCTCTCTCCGATTCTCTGTCAGAGTCTCTCTCTCCGATTCTCTCTCCAATTCTCTCTCTCCGATTCTCTCTCTCCGATTCTCTCTCCGATTCTCTCTCTCCGATTCTCTCTCTCCGATTCTCTCTCCGATTCTCTCTCCGACTATCTCTCTCTCCGATTCTCTCTCCGATTCTCTCTCTCCGATTCTCTCTCCGATTCTCTCTCTCCGATTCCCTCTCTCCAGTTCTGTCTACGATTCTCTCTCTCCGATTCTCTCTCTCCGATTCTCTCTCTCCGATTCTATCTCCGATTCTCTCAATCCGATTCTCTCTCTCCGATTCTCTCTCCGATTCTCTCTCTCCGATTCTCTCTCTCCGATTCTCTCTCTCCGAGTCTCTCTCTCCGATTCTCTCTCTCCGATTCTCTCTCCAATTCTCTCTCTCTGATTCTCTCTCTCCGATTCTCTCTCTCCGATTCTCTCTCTCCGATTCTCTCTCCGATTCTCTCTCTCCGATTCTCTCTCTCCGATTCTCTCTCTCCGATTCTCTCTCCGATTCTCTCTCTCCGATTCTCTCTCCGATTCTCTCTCTCACATTCTCTCTCCGATTCTCTCTCTCCGATTCTCTCTCTCCGATTCTCTCCCTCCGATTCTCTCTCTCCGATTCTCTCTCCGATTCTCTCTCTCCGATTCTCTCTCTCCGCTTCTCTCTCTCCGATTCTCTCTGCGATTCTCTCTCTCCGATTCTCTCTCTCCGATTCTCTCTCCGATTCTCTCTCTACGATTCTCTCTCTCCGATTCTCATTCTCCGATTCTCTCTCTCCGATTCTCTCTCCGATTCTCTCTCTCCGATTCTCTCTCTCCGATTCTCTCTCTCCGATTCTCTCTCCGATTCTCTCTCCGATTCTCTCTCTCCGATTCTCTCTCTCCGATTCTCTCTCCGACTCTCCCTCCTATTCTCTCTCCGATTCTCTGTCAGATATTCTCTCTCCAATTCTCTCTCTCCGATTCTCTCTCTCCGATTCTCTCTCCGATTCTCTCTCTCCGATTCTCTCTCTCCGATTCTCTTTCTCCGATTCTCTCTCCGATTCTCTCTCTCCGAATCTCTCTCTCCGATTCTCTCTCCGATTCTCTCTCTACGATTCTCTCTCTACGATTCACTCTCCGAGTCTCTCTCTCCGATTCTCTCTCCAATTCTCTCTCTCCGATTCTCTCTCTCCGATTCTCACTCTCCGATTCTCTCTCTCCGATTCTGTCTCCGATTGTCTCTCTCCGATTCTCTCTCTCCGATTCCCTCTCCGATTCTCTCTCTCCGATTCTCTCTCCGATTCTCTCTCTCCGATTCTCTCTCTCCGATTCTCTCTCCGATTCTCTCTCTCCGATTCACTCTCTCCGATTCTCTCTCCGATTCTCTCTCCCCGATTCTCTCTCTCCGATTCTCTCTCTCCGATTCTCTCTCCGATTCTCTCTCTCCGATTCACTCTCTCCGATTCTCTCTCCGATTCTCTCTCCCCGATTCTCTCTCTCCGATTCTCTCTCTCCGATATTCTCTCTCCGATTCTCTCTCCGACTCTCCCTCCGATTCTCTCTCTCCGATTCTCTGTCAGAGTCTCTCTCTCCGATTCTCTCTCCAATTCTCTCTCTCCGATTCTCTCTCTCCGATTCTCTCTCCGATTCTCTCTCTCCGATTCTCTCTCTCCGATTCTCTCTCCGATTCTCTCTCCGACTATCTCTCTCTCCGATTCTCTCTCCGATTCTCTCTCTCCGATTCTCTCTCCGATTCTCTCTCTCCGATTCCCTCTCTCCAGTTCTGTCTACGATTCTCTCTCTCCGATTCTCTCTCTCCGATTCTCTCTCTCCGATTCTATCTCCGATTCTCTCAATCCGATTCTCTCTCTCCGATTCTCTCTCCGATTCTCTCTCTCCGATTCTCTCTCTCCGATTCTCTCTCTCCGAGTCTCTCTCTCCGATTCTCTCTCTCCGATTCTCTCTCCAATTCTCTCTCTCTGATTCTCTCTCTCCGATTCTCTCTCTCCGATTCTCTCTCTCCGATTCTCTCTCCGATTCTCTCTCTCCGATTCTCTCTCTCCGATTCTCTCTCTCCGATTCTCTCTCCGATTCTCTCTCTCCGATTCTCTCTCCGATTCTCTCTCTCACATTCTCTCTCCGATTCTCTCTCTCCGATTCTCTCTCTCCGATTCTCTCCCTCCGATTCTCTCTCTCCGATTCTCTCTCCGATTCTCTCTCTCCGATTCTCTCTCTCCGCTTCTCTCTCTCCGATTCTCTCTGCGATTCTCTCTCTCCGATTCTCTCTCTCCGATTCTCTCTCCGATTCTCTCTCTACGATTCTCTCTCTCCGATTCTCATTCTCCGATTCTCTCTCTCCGATTCTCTCTCCGATTCTCTCTCTCCGATTCTCTCTCTCCGATTCTCTCTCTCCGATTCTCTCTCCGATTCTCTCTCCGATTCTCTCTCTCCGATTCTCTCTCTCCGATTCTCTCTCCGACTCTCCCTCCTATTCTCTCTCCGATTCTCTGTCAGATATTCTCTCTCCAATTCTCTCTCTCCGATTCTCTCTCTCCGGTTCTCTCTCCGATTATCTCTCTCCGATTCTCTCTCTCCGATTCTCTCTCCGATTCTCTGTCCGACTCTCTCTCTCCGATTCTCTCTCCGATTCTCTCTCCGATTCTCTCTCTCCGATTCTCTCTCCGTTTCTCTGTCTACGATTCTCTCTCTCCGATTCTCTCTCTCCGATTCTCTCTCTGATTCTCTCTCTCCGATTCTCTCTCTCCGATTCTCTCTCTCCGATTCTCTCTCTCCGATTCTCTCTCCAATTCTCTCTCTCTGATTCTCTCTCTCCGATTCTCTCTCTCCGATTCTCTCTCTCCGATTCTCTCTCCGATTCTCTCTCCGATTCTCTCTCTCCGATTCTCTCTCTCCGATTCTCTCTCCGATTCTCTCTCTCCGATTCTCTCTCCGATTCTCTCTCTCCGATTCTCTCTCCGATTCTCTCTCTCCGATTCTCTCTGCGATTCTCTCTCTCCGATTCTCTCTCTCCGATTCTCTCTCCGATTCTCTCTCTACGATTCTCTCTCTACGATTCTCTCTCCGAGTCTCTCTCTCCGATTCTCTCTCCAATTCTCTCTCTCCGATTCTCTCTCTCCGATTCTCTCTCCGATTCTCTCTCTCCGATTCTCTCTCTCCGATTCTCTCTCCGATTCTCTCTCCGACTATCTCTCTCTCCGATTCTCTCTCCGATTCTCTCTCTCCGATTCTCTCTCCGATTCTCTCTCTCCGATTCCCTCTCTCCAGTTCTGTCTCCGATTCTCTCTCTCCGTTTCTCTCTCTCCGATTCTCTCTCTCCGATTCTATCTCCGATTCTCTCAATCCGATTCTCTCTCTCCGATTCTCTCTCCGATTCTCTCTCTCCGATTCTCTCTCTCCGATTCTCTCTCTCCGAGTCTCTCTCTCCGATTCTCTCTCTCCGATTCTCTCTCCAATTCTCTCTCTCTGATTCTCTCTCTCCGATTCTCTCTCTCCGATTCTCTCTCTCCGATTCTCTCTCCGATTCTCTCTCTCCGATTCTCTCTCTCCGATTCTCTCTCTCCGATTCTCTCTCCGATTCTCTCTCTCCGATTCTCTCTCCGATTCTCTCTCTCACATTCTCTCTCCGATTCTCTCTCTCCGATTCTCTCTCTCCGATTCTCTCCCTCCGATTCTCTCTCTCCGATTCTCTCTCCGATTCTCTCTCTCCGATTCTCTCTCTCCGCTTCTCTCTCTCCGATTCTCTCTGCGATTCTCTCTCTCCGATTCTCTCTCTCCGATTCTCTCTCCGATTCTCTCTCTACGATTCTCTCTCTCCGATTCTCATTCTCCGATTCTCTCTCTCCGATTCTCTCTCCGATTCTCTCTCTCCGATTCTCTCTCTCCGATTCTCTCTCTCCGATTCTCTCTCCGATTCTCTCTCCGATTCTCTCTCTCCGATTCTCTCTCTCCGATTCTCTCTCCGACTCTCCCTCCTATTCTCTCTCCGATTCTCTGTCAGATATTCTCTCTCCAATTCTCTCTCTCCGATTCTCTCTCTCCGGTTCTCTCTCCGATTATCTCTCTCCGATTCTCTCTCTCCGATTCTCTCTCCGATTCTCTGTCCGACTCTCTCTCTCCGATTCTCTCTCCGATTCTCTCTCCGATTCTCTCTCTCCGATTCTCTCTCCGTTTCTCTCTCTACGATTCTCTCTCTCCGATTCTCTCTCTCCGATTCTCTCTCTGATTCTCTCTCTCCGATTCTCTCTCTCCGATTCTCTCTCTCCGATTCTCTCTCTCCGATTCTCTCTCCAATTCTCTCTCTCTGATTCTCTCTCTCCGATTCTCTCTCTCCGATTCTCTCTCTCCGATTCTCTCTCCGATTCTCTCTCCGATTCTCTCTCTCCGATTCTCTCTCTCCGATTCTCTCTCCGATTCTCTCTCTCCGATTCTCTCTCTGATTCTCTCTCTCCGATTCTCTCTCCGATTCTCTCTCTCCGATTCTCTCTGCGATTCTCTCTCTCCGATTCTCTCTCTCCGATTCTCTCTCCGATTCTCTCTCTACGATTCTCTCTCTCCGATTCTCTCTCTCCGATTCTCTCTCCGATTCTCTCTCTACGATTCTCTCTCCGAGTCTCTCTCTCCGATTCTCTCTCCAATTCTCTCTCTCCGATTCTCTCTCTCCGATTCTCTCTCTCCGATTCTCTCTCTCCGATTCTCTCTCCGATTCTCTCTCTCCGATTCTCTCTCTCCGATTCTCTCTCTCCGATTCTCTCTCTCCGATTCTCATTCTCCGATTCTCTCTCCGATTCTCTCTCTCCGATTCTCTCTCTCCGATTCTCTCTCCGATTCTCTCTCCGATTCTCTCTCTCCGATTCTCTCTCTCCGATTCTCTCTCTCCGATTCTCTCTCCGATTCTCTCTTTCCGATTCTCTCCCTCCGATTCTCTCTCTCCGATTCTCTGTCAGATATTCTCTCTCCAATTCTCTCTCTCCGATTCTCTCTCTCCGGTTCTCTCTCCGATTATCTCTCTCCGATTCTCTCTCTCCGATTCTCTCTCCGATTCTCTGTCCGACTCTCTCTCTCCGAATCTCTCTCCGATTCTCTCTCCGATTCTCTCCCTCCGATTCTCTCTCCGATTCTCTCTCTCCGATTCTCTCTCTCCGATTCTCTCTCTCCGATTCTCTCTCCGATTCTCTCTCTCCGATTCTCTCTCTCCGATTCTCTCTCTCCGATTCTCTCTCCGATTCTCTCTCTCCGATTCTCTCTATCCGATTCTCTCTCTCCGATTCTCTCTCTCCGATTCTCTCTCCGATTCGCTCTCTCCGAACCTCTCTCTCCGATTCTCTCTCCGATTCTCTCTCTCCGATTCTCTCTCCGATTCTCTCTCTCCGATTCTCTCTCTCCGATTCTCTCTCTCCGATTCTCCCTCCGATTCTCTCTCTCTCCGATTCTCTCTCTCCGATTCTCTCTCCGATTCTCTCTCTCCGATTCTCTCTCTCCGATTCTCTCTCCGATTCTCTCTCCCCGATTCTCTCTCTCCGATTCTCTCTCTCCGATATTCTCTCACCGATTCTCTCTCCGACTCTCCCTCCGATTCTCTCTCTCCGATTCTCTGTCAGATTCTCTCTCTCCGATTCTCTCTCCGATTCTCTCTCTCCGATTCTCTCTCTCCGATTCTCTCTCCGATTCTCTCTCTCCGATTCTCTCTCTCCGCTTCTCTCTCTCCGATTCTCTCTGCGATTCTCTCTCTCCGATTCTCTCTCCGATTCTCTCTCTACGATTCTCTCTCTCCGATTCTCATTCTCCGATTCTCTCTCTCCGATTCTCTCTCCGATTCTCTCTCTCCGATTCTCTCTCTCCGATTCTCTCTCTCCGATTCTCTCTCCGATTCTCTCTCCGATTCTCTCTCTCCGATTCTCTCTCTCCGATTCTCTCTCCGACTCTCCCTCCTATTCTCTCTCCGATTCTCTGTCAGATATTCTCTCTCCAATTCTCTCTCTCCGATTCTCTCTCTCCGGTTCTCTCTCCGACTCTCTCTCTCCGATTCTCTCTCCGATTCTCTCTCTGATTCTCTCTCTCCGATTCTCTCTCTACGATTCTCTCTCCGAGTCTCTCTCTCCGATTCTCTCTCCAATTCTCTCTCTCTGATTCTCTCTCTCCGATTCTCTCTCTCCGATTCTCTCTCTCCGATTCTCTCTCCGATTCTCTCTCCGATTCTCTCTCTCCGATTCTCTCTCTCCGATTCTCTCTCCGATTCTCTCTCTCCGATTCTCTCTCCGATTCTCTCTCTCCGATTCTCTCTCCGATTCTCTCTCTCCGATTCTCTCTGCGATTCTCTCTCTCCGATTCTCTCTCTCCGATTCTCTCTCCGATTCTCTCTCTACGATTCTCTGTCAGATATTCTCTCTCCAATTCTCTCTCTCCGATTCTCTCTCTCCGGTTCTCTCTCCGATTATCTCTCTCTGATTCTCTCTCTCCGATTCTCTCTCCGATTCTCTGTCCGACTCTCTCTCTCCGAATCTCTCTCCGATTCTCTCTCCGATTCTCTCCCTCCGATTCTCTCTCCGATTCTCTCTCTCCGATTCTCTCTCTCCGATTCTCTCTCCGATTCTCTCTCTCCGATTCTCTCTCTCCGATTCTCTCTCTCCGATTCTCTCTCCGATTCTCTCTCTCCGATTCTCTCTATCCGATTCTCTCTCTCCGATTCTCTCTCCGATTCGCTCTCTCCGAACCTCTCTCTCCGATTCTCTCTCCGATTCTCTCTCTCCGATTCTCTCTCTCCGATTCTCCCTCCGATTCTCTCTCTCTCCGATTCTCTCTCTCCGATTCTCTCTCCGATTCTCTCTCTCCGATTCTCTCTCTCCGATTCTCTCTCCGATTCTCTCTCCCCGATTCTCTCTCTCCGATTCTCTCTCTCCGATATTCTCTCTCCGATTCTCTCTCCGACTCTCCCTCCGATTCTCTCTCTCCGATTCTCTGTCAGATTCTCTCTCTCCGATTCTCTCTCCGATTCTCTCTCTCCGATTCTCTCTCCGATTCTCTCTCCGACTATCTCTCTCTCCGATTCTCTCTCCGATTCTCTCTCTCCGATTCTCTCTCCGATTCTCTCTCTCGATTCCCTCTCTCCAATTCTCTCTCCGATTCTCTCTCTCCGATCCTCTCACCAATTCTCTCTCTCCGATTCTCTCTCTCCGATTCTCTCTCTCCGATTCTCTCTATCCGATTCTCTCTCTCCGATTCGCTCTCTCCGATTCTCTCTCCGATTCTCTCTCTCCGATTCTCTCTCTCGGATTCTCTCTCTCCGATTCTCTCTCCGATTCTCTCTCTCCGAGTCTCTCTCTCCGATTCTCTATCTCCGATTCTCTCTCCGATTCTCTCTCTCCGATTCTCTCTCTCCGATTCTCTCTCTCCGATTCTCTCTCCGATTCGCTCTCTCCGAATCTCTCTCTCCGATTCTCTCTCCGATTCTCTCTCTACGATTCTCTCTCTACGATTCACTCTCCGAGTCTCTCTCTCCGATTCTCTCTCCAATTCTCTCTCTCTGATTCTCTCTCTCCGATTCTCACTCTCCGATTCTCTCTCTCCGATTCTCTCTCCGATTGTCTCTCTCCGATTCTCTCTCTCCGATTCCCTCTCCGATTCTCTCTCTCCGATTCTCTCTCCGATTCTCTCTCTCCGATTCTCTCTCTCCGATTCTCTCTCCGATTCTCTCTCTCCGATTCTCTCTCTCCGATTCTCTCTCCGATTCTCTCTCTCCGATTCACTCTCTCCGATTCTCTCTCCGATTCTCTCTCCCCGATTCTCTCTCTCCGATTCTCTCTCTCCGATATTCTCTCTCCGATTCTCTCTCCGATTCTCTCTCCAATTCTCTCTCTCCGATTCTCTCTCTCCGATTCTCTCTCTGATTCTCTCTCTCCGATTCTCTCTCTCCGATTCTCTCTCCGATTTTCTCTCCGACTATCTCTCTCTCCGATTCTCTCTCCGATTCTCTCTCTCCGATTCTCTCTCCGATTCTCTCTCTCCGATTCCCTCTCTCCAGTTCTGTCTCCGATTCTCTCTCTCCGATTCTCTCTCCAATTCTCTCTCTCCGATTCTCTCTCTCCGATTCTCTCTCTCCGATTCTCTCTCTCCGATTCTCTCTCCGATTCTCTCTATCCGATTCTCTCTCTCCGATTCTCTCTCCGATTCTCTCTCTCCGAGTCTCTCTTTCCGATTCTCTCTCTCCGATTCTCTCTCTCCGATTCTCTCTCCGATTCTCTCTCTCCGATTCTCTCTCTCCGATTCTCTCTCTCCGATTCTCTCTCTCCGATTGTCTCTCTCCGATTCTCTCTCTCCGATTCCCTCTCCGATTCTCTCTCTCCGATTCTCTCTCCGATTCTCTCTCTCCGATTCTCTCTCTCCGATTCTCTCTCCGATTCTCTCTCTCCGATTCTCTCTCTCCGATTCTCTCTCCGATTCTCTCTCTCCGATTCACTCTCTCCGATTCTCTCTCCGATTCTCTCTCCCCGATTCTCTCTCTCCGATTCTCTCTCTCCGATATTCTCTCTCCGATTCTCTCTCCGATTCTCTCTCCAATTCTCTCTCTCCGATTCTCTCTCTCCGATTCTCTCTCTGATTCTCTCTCTCCGATTCTCTCTCTCCGATTCTCTCTCCGATTTTCTCTCCGACTATCTCTCTCTCCGATTCTCTCTCCGATTCTCTCTCTCCGATTCTCTCTCCGATTCTCTCTCTCCGATTCCCTCTCTCCAGTTCTGTCTCCGATTCTCTCTCTCCGATTCTCTCTCCAATTCTCTCTCTCCGATTCTCTCTCTCCGATTCTCTCTCTCCGATTCTCTCTCCGATTCTCTCTATCCGATTCTCTCTCTCCGATTCTCTCTCCGATTCTCTCTCTCCGAGTCTCTCTTTCCGATTCTCTCTCTCCGATTCTCTCTCTCCGATTCTCTCTCCGATTCTCTCTCTCCGATTCTCTCTCTCCGATTCTCTCTCTCCGATTCTCTCTATCCGATTCTCTCTCTCCGATTCTCTCTCCGAGTCTCTCTCTCCGATTCTCTCTTCGATTCTCTCTCTCCGATTCTCTCTCTCCGATTCTCTCTCTCCGATTCTCTCTCCGATTCTCTCTCTCCGATTCTCTCTCTCCGATTCTCTCTCTCCGATTCTCTCTCTCCGATTCTCTCTCTACGATTCTCTCTCTCCGATTCTCTCTCCGATTTTCTCTCTCCGATTCTCTCTCTCCGATCCTCTCTCCGATTCTCTCTCTCCGATTCTCTCTCTCCGATTCTCTCTCTACGATTCTCTCTCTACGATTCTCTCTCCGAGTCTCTCTCTCCGATTCTCTCTCCAATTCTCTCTCTCCGATTCCCTCTCTCCGATTCTCTCTCTCAGATTCTCTCTCTCCGATTCTCTCTCTACGATTCTCTCTCCGAGTCTCTCTCTCCGATTCTCTCTCCAATTCTCTCTCTCCGATTCCCTCTCTCCGATTCTCTCTCCGATTCTCTCTCTCCGATTCTCTCTCTCCGATTCTCTCTCTCCGATTCTCTCTCCGACTCTCCCTCCGATTCTCTCTCTCCGATTCTCTGTCAGATATTCTCTCTCCAATTCTCTCTCTCCGATTCTCTCTCTCCGATTCTCTCTCCGATTCTCTCTCTCCGATTCTCTCTCTCCGATTCTCTCTCCGATTCTCTGTCCGACTCTCTCTCTCCGATTCTCTCTCCGATTCTCTCTCCGATTCTCTCCGTCCGATTCTCTCTCCGATTCTCTCTCTCCGATTCTCTCTCTCCGATTCTCTCTCTCCGATTCTCTCTCCGATTCCCTCTCTCCGATTCTCTCTCCGAGTCTCTCTCTCCGCTTCTCTCTCTCCGATTCTCCGATTCTCTCTCTCCGATTCTCTCTATCCGATTCTCTCTCTCCGATTCTCTCTCTCCGATTCTCTCTCTCCGATTCTCTCTCCGATTCTCTCTCTCCGAGTCTCTCTCTCCGAGTCTCTCTCTCTCCGATTCTCTCTCTCCGATTCTCTCTCTCCGATTCTCTCTCTCCGATTCTCTCTCCGATTCTCTCTCTCCGATTCTCTCTCTCCGATTCTCTCTCTCCGATTCTCTCTCCGATTCTCTCTCTCCGATTCTCTCTCTCCGATTCTCTCTCTCCGATTCTTTCTCTCCGATTCTCTCTATCCGATTCTCTCTCTCCGATTCTCTCTCTCCGATTCTCTCTCTCCGATTCTCTCTCTCCGATTCTCCCTCTCCGATTCTCTCTCCGATTCTCTCTCTCCGATTCTCTCTCTCCGATTCTCTCTCTCCGATTCTCTCTCTCCGATTCTTTCTCTCCGATTCTCTCTATCCGATTCTCTCTCTCCGATTCTCTCTCTCCGATTCTCTCTCTCCAATTCTCTCTCCGATTCTCTCCCTCCGATTCTCTCTCTCCGATTCTCTCTCTCCGATTCTCTCTCCGATTCTCTCTCCCCGATTCTCTGTCTCCGATTCTCTCTCTCCGATTCTCTCTCTCCGATTCTCTCTCTCTGATTCTCTCTCCGACTCTCCCACCGATTCTCTCTCTCCGATTCTCTCTCTCCGATTCTCTACCTCTGATTCTCTACCTCCGATTCTCTCTCTCCGATTCTCTCTATCCGATTCCCTCTCTCCGATTCTCTCTCTCCGATTCACTCGCTCCGATTCTCTCTCCGATTCTTTCTCCGACTCTCTGTCTCCGATTCTCTCTCTCCGATTCTCTCTCTGATTCTCTCTCCGATTCTCTCTCCGTTCATCTCTCCAATTCTTTCTTTCCATTTCGCTCTCTATCTGCCGCTCTGATTCTCTTTCTCATTCCTGTTCTCTGTCTCGTCATTGTTTGAACTCCGACCCACTACGGTGGTGGCATCAGCAAATTTGAGAATCGAGGGGAATTTGGCCACACAGTCAGAGGTGTATAAGGAGTAAAGTAGGGGGCTGAGGACACAGTCTTGTGGGGCACCCGTGTTGAGGATGATCGTGGAGGAGGTGTTGTTGCCTATCCTTACTGATTGTGGCCTGTGGGTTAGAAAGTTCAGGATCCAGTCGCAGAGGGAGGAGCCAAGGCCACGGAGTTTGGAGATGAGTTTTGTAGGAATGATGGTGTTGAAGGCTGAGCTGTAGTCGATTAGTGGAGTCTGACATGGGTGTCTTTGTTATCTAGGTGTTCCAGGGTAGAGTGCGGGGCCATGGAGATGGCGTCTGCTGTGGACCTGTTGCTGCGGTAGGCGAACTGTAGTGGATCAAATCAATCCGGGAGGCTGGAGTTGATTTGTGCCATGACTAACCTTTCGAAGCACTTCATGATGATGGATGTCAGAGCCAGTGGGCGATAGTCATTAACGCACGCTGCTTGGCTTTTCTTTTGTACAGGGATGATGTTCATCTTCTTGAAGCAGATAGGGACCTCAGATTGTTGTAAAGAGAGGTTGAAGATATCTGCGAATACCCCCTCCAGCTGATCAATAATCGTGAAACCAGCGAATCAGTTTCTCATTGGAATCGATTGTGTTCCCGTTGTGCCGATAGCTAGCCCCCTCGCAGTAGCAGAATCAGTACAAGTGTGGCGCCAGTTTTGCTGTCGTGAAAATCCATGAATTCTGCACCGGTGTCAACACTTAGTCTCAGAAACGGAGAATTCCCCCATCATCTCTCCTTACTGCAGCAACTGGCTCCTTAACTAATAATGCAATGTCTCCTCCTCTTCTACCCCCTCCCCTGCCTTGCCTGAAGATTCTATATCCCGGAAAGTTGAGCTGCCAATCCTGCCCCTCACTCAACCACGTCTCCGTGATGGCTATTATATCATAATTACACATGTCTATCATCACCCTTAACTCATCCATTTTACCGTTAATATTCCTGTCATTAAAGTAGAGGCCTTCCAGCCTTGTCTTACTTCCTTGAAACTCATTACCGCCGTATTCCCTCAGACCGGATTGCTTTTCAATGTTAAACTGTGTCCCTATTCTGCTATCAGTCTGCATCCCTTCCAAGCTAGTTTAATCACTTCCCAACAGCACTTGCAAACCCGCCAGCAAGGATGTTAGTCCCACTCTGGTTCAAGTGTCGACTGTCCCGCTTGTACAGGTCTCACCTTCCCCAGAAACGGTCCCAGTGATCCAGGAATCTAAATGAAATGAAATGAAAATCGCTTATTGTCACAAGTAGGCTTCAAATAAAGTTACTGTGAAAAGCCCCTAGTCGCCACATTCCAGCACCTGTTCGGGGAGGCTGGTACGGGAATTGAACCGTGCTGCTGGCCTGCCTTGGTCTGCTTTCAAAGCCAGCGATTTAGCCCAGTGTGCTAAACCAGCCCCTGTTGCCTCCCTCCTGCACCAACTCTTAAGCCACACATTCATCTGCGTCATTCTTCTATTCCTGTGCTCACTAGCACGTGGCACTGGGAGTAATCCAGAGATTACAACCCGAGAGATCCTGCCCTTTAGTCTATTGCCTAACTCCCTGAATTCTTGATGCAAGACCTCACCCCTCTTTCTACCTCTGTCATTGGTACCAATATGTACCATGCCCTCTGCCTTATCACCCTCCCCCTTTAGGATGCCCTGCAGCCATTTAGTGACATCCTGGACCCTGGCACCAGGGAGGCAACGCACCATCCTAGAGTCATGGTGAAGACCACAGTTGCACCTGCCTGTTCCCTTGACTGCAGAATCTCCTATTGCTCTTTCTCTCTTACCTCCCCACCTCCCTGTCCTGTACAGACAGGCTGCTTGTGGTTCCAGAGGTTTGCCTCATTCCGCACTCCCTGGAGGAATCGGCAGCCTCCAAAATAGAATGCTAATTAGTGGGCAGGACCCCAGGGGACTACCCGCCTGTTTCCTTTGGATTGCCTGGTGGTCACCCATTCCCTTCCTTCCTCCAGCCCCTTCAGCTGCGGTGTGACCACCTCTCTAAACGTGCTATCCACGATGCTCTCCGACTCGCGGATGCTCCAAAGTATCCCCAGCTGCCGCTCCTGCTCTGAAACACGACCTTCCAGGAGCTGCAGCTGGACACACTTCCTGCACACATGCTGGTCCCGGGAACTGGAAGTATTCCTGGATTCCCACAGGGAGCAAGAGGAGCACACCACAGCTTTGAGCTTGTCCTGCTTGGTAAATGTTTGCCATCCAGCCAGTTTTGCGCAGAGACCTTCGGTACCCGACATGGGGTGGGAAACTCTGTTGATAGTTAAGTTATAGTCTCCACAAAGGCAGACTGACTTGCCGGGCTTTAGTACTGGGACTACTGGTGCAGCCCATTCCGCCTCTTAGAGGATTGTGAGTATTTGGAACTCCCTGCTATTATGATCCCAGACCAGACCCGAACAGTAGCTCGGATACTGGACAGAAACCTCAATATTTTATTTTAATTGTGTAAGACTGTGAGGAAGGGATACCTCGCTCCAGGAGAGATTCCACAAAGAAATAGGGATATGGAATATTGAAACAAACTTTATGACCGACACAATATTAAAATCTTTAACATACACCCAAAAATAGCTTACAATTACTCCTTAAAACAATGCTAATCAACCCAGTGAGTAATTCTTAACTGCTATCTTTATTCCCACTTAAACAACAAGAACATAGACCATCTCAGCTCTCTATCCACCGTAAATACCAATTCCACAGAAGAATACTTGCTTTACAAGAGTTATTCTTTGAGACAGAGATCTCTCAACACTAGTTTACAGAACAGATCTGCCTTCGGTCCGACCCCTGCAGAAACTTTGGCTGGATGTCGTCAAAAGCTGTTTTCAACTTGCTCATTTCTTGTATTTCCAATTCCTTCAATTCTATTTCTTTTTGTTTATTTTTTTCCTGCATTTCTAATTGCTTAATTTAAGAACATAGGACATACAGTGCAGAAGGAGGCCATTCGGCCCATCGAGTCTGCACCGACCCACCTAAACCCTCACTTCCACCCTATCCCCATAACCCAATAACCCCTCCTAACCTTTTTGGACACTAAGGGGCAATTTAGCATGGCCAATCCATCTAACCTGCACATCTTTGGACTGTGGGAGGAAACCGGAGCACCCGGAGGAAACCCGGGGAGAACGTGCAGACTCCGCACAGACAGTGACCCAGCGGGGAATCGAACGCTGTGAAGCCACAGTGCTATCCACTTGTGCTACCGTGCTGCCCACAATTTATAATTGAATTCTAGCTAATTCTAATGATTCAGGCTGTGTTTGGAGCAAATGTAAACACTGAGCTATTGTTTGCATTATCTCCACCTTTCTCAGCCTTTCAGATGAGGTTAACTGCAACACCTCTGCCAAACCCATAGGTTTTGTTTTAGTCTCCCTTTGTGAAGCATCCGGAGTAATCGCTTCCACACCCATGAAAACCTTTGCAACTAAAAGTGCCCTCTCAAGTCACTCTCTATTTAAACTTCAAAACTTAATACAGAGCAACCGTTGCCCACACACTCACTGACTTTAAATTCAATAATCTCAAACCAAACAAAGAATTATATTTTAAAATCCTGTACGAGCCCCCAATTTTATTACAATCCCAGACCCAGCGGTGGCTCGGATATTGGACAGTAACACCAATATCTTATTTTAATTGTGTCAGACTGTGAGGATCGCTTCAGGAGAAATTTCACACAAAATAGGGACATGGTAAATTAAAACCAACTTTATTACCAACGCAGTATTAAAATCTTTAAGATCACACCAGAAAATAGCTCACAATTACCCCTTGAACAATACGACTCAACACAGTGAATAGAAACCCGAAAATGCGATCTTTATTCCCACTGAACCAACAAGAAAATAGGCCTCAGCTCTCCATCTTCTCCCCGTGTCTGCGTGGGTTTCCTCCGGGTGCTCCAGTTTCCTCCCACAGTCCAAAGATGTGCAGGTTAGGTGGATTGGCCATGATAAATTGCCCTTAGTGTCCAAAAAGGTTAGTTTGGGTTACTGGGATAAAGGGGATAGGGTGGAGCCGTGGGGCTCAAGTAGGGTCTCTTTCCAAGGGCCAGTGCAGACTCGATGGGCTGAATGGCCTCCTTCTGCACTGTACATTCTATGAGTCTATGACACCGCTTTACACAACAGCCTTTACGATGGTTAATTGCACCTCAGGCTCCTGAAAGCTTTGCTATCTTTCAAACCAAGATTCTTCTAAAAACCTGATAGCAGCAGTCAAACACACTCTATCCCAGGATTTTAACCTTTACTGCAACAAATAATAATACCTTATCTCTGAAATTTCTACATTCATCATTCTTGCTCCCTGTGGGGGCGGAGATAGTGAACGTGAGGACTGTCAGATCAGCAATGATCCTATCGAATAACGGAGTGGTCAAGGGCCCAAGTGACCTACACCTGCTCATATTTTCATGTTCTTATTCTCTCTCTCTCTCTCCCTCCTCTCTCACTCCCTCCTCTCTCACTCATTCCATCTCTCTCGCTCCCTTCTCTCTCTCTCCCTCCTCTCTCACACCCTTCTCTCTCACTCCCCTTCTCTCTCTCTCCCTCCTCTCTCACTCCCTCCATCTCTCTCTCTCTCCCTTCTCTCTCTCTCCCTTCTCTCTCACTCCCCTTCTCTCTCTCTCCCTCCTCTCTCACTCCCTCCATCTCTCTCACTCCCTCCATCTCTCTCACTCCCCCCTTCTCTCTCACTCCCCTCCTCTCTCTCTCCCTCCTCTCTCACTCCCTCCATCTCTCTCACTCCCTCCATCTCTCTCACTCCCCCCCTTCTCTCTCCCTCCCTTTCTCTCACTCTTCCCTTCTCTCGCTCCCTTTCTCCCTCAGGTTGCTAAGCTGCTCCAGCCGTCTGTTGTGTGGATCGATGACGCCGAGAAAACATTCCTGAAGAAAGTACCAAAGGAAGAAAAGGCGGTGGGTGCACAGCGTGGGAGTGGGATAATAAGAATAATCTTTATTATTGTCACAAGTAGGCTTGCATTAACACTGCAATGAAGTTACTGTGAAAAGCCCCTAGTCGCCACACTCCGGCGCCTGTTCGGGTACACGGAGGGAGAATTCAGAATGTCCAATTCCCCGAAGTGTGAGGTGATGCGTTTTGGTGGAAGAACATGGAAAAAATATAAAGCACGGAGTAAAATTGCTAAAGAGGAGCAGGAACAGAGGGAGCTGGGTCTATCTGTGCACAGATCATTGAAGGGGGCAGGACTGGCGGAGAGAGCAGTGAATGAAGCAGAGAGTATTCTGGGATGTATTAACAGGGACACAGAGTGCAGCAGCGAGGGGGTTATACTGAATTTATACAGACACTAGTTAGACCTCAGCTGGAATATTGTGCACAGTTCTGGGAGCCACACTCTCGGAAGGATGTGAACACATTGGAGAGAGAGCAGAAGAGGCTCACAGGAATGGTTCCAGGGATGAGAAACTCCAGTGATGAGGATAGATTGGAGAGGTTGGGAGGGAGGGTGCAGGGTGGGGGGATAGGGGGGAGGGTCAGGGTGGGGAGGGGGGGGATGGGGTGAGGGTGCAGGGGGTTTGGGATTGAGGGGAGGGTCGGGGGGGGGGGGGATGGGGTGAGGGTGCAGGGGGTTTGGGATTGGGGGGAGGGTCGGGGGGGGGATGGGGTGAGGGTGCAGGGGGTTTGGGATTGGGGGGAGGGTCGGGGGGGGGATGGGGTGAGGGTGCAGGGGGTTTGGGATTGGGGGGAGGGTCGGGGGTGGATGGGGTGAGGGGGCAGGGGGTTTGGGATTGGGGGGGGGGGGGGTCGGGGGGGGGGGGGGGGGGTGTCCGATGTGATGATGTTTAAATGTGAATTGTCACTAACACAGCTTTTCTGAAACAGTTGGAACCGAAACGTTTGAAGAAAGATTTGCCAAAGGTTCTGAAACAGGTAAAAGCCGAGGACCGGATCCTATTGGTGGGAACATCCAGCCGTCCATTTGATGCGGAATTGAAACCACTCTTTAAGGTTTATGATCGAATCCTGTTGATCCCACGAGCTGACTATGCTTCACGTTACAGTGAGTTAAAAATCACTCCGTGTCTGTCGATTCTCCATGGAAACAGATCAATGCAAACTCTGACATAGACATAGACATAGAATTTACAGTGCAGAAGGAGGCCATTCGGCCCATCGAGTCTGCACCGGCTCTTGGAAAGAGCACCCTACCCAAGGTTAACATCTCCACCCCATCCCCATAACCCAGTAACCCCACCCAACACTAAGGGCAATTTTGGACACTAAGGGCAATTTATCATGGCCAATCCACCTAACCTGCACATCTTTGGACATGATTCACAGGACCACTGTGTGCTGGGCTGGGGAGCGGTCAACTCCACTCACACCCTGGGCTGGGGAGCGGTCAACTCCAGCCACACCCTGGGCTGGGGAGCGGTCAACTCCAGCCACACCCTGGGCTGGGGAGCGGTCAACTCCACTCACACCCTGGGCTGGGGAGCGGTCAACTCCACTCACACCCTGGGCTGAGGCACGGTCAACTCCACTCACACCCTGGGCTGGGGAGCGGTCAACTCCAGCCACACCCTGGGCTGGGGCGCGGTCAACTCCACTCACACCCTGGGCTGGGGAGCGGTCAACTCCAGCCACACCCTGGGCTGGGGCGCGGTCAACTCCACTCACACCCTGGGCTGGGGAGCGGTCAACTCCAGCCACACCCTGGGCTGGGGAGCGGTCAACTCCACTCACACCCTGGGCTGGGGAGCGGTCAACTCCACTCACACCCTGGGCTGGGGCGCGGTCAACTCCACTCACACCCTGGGCTGGGGCGCGGTCAACTCCACTCACACCCTGGGCTGGGGCGCGGTCAACTCCAGCCACACCCTGGGCTGGGGCGCGGTCAACTCCAGCCACACCCTGGGCTGGGGAGCGGTCAACTCCACTCACACCCTGGGCTGGGGCGTGGTCAACTCCACTCACACCCTGGGCTGGGGAGCGGTCAACTCCAGCCACACCCTGGGCTGGGGAGCGGTCAACTCCACTCACACCCTGGGCTGGGGAGCGGTCAACTCCAGCCACACCCTGGGCTGGGGAGCGGTCAACTCCACTCACACCCTGGGCTGGGGCGCGGTCAACTCCAGCCACACCCTGGGCTGGGGAGCGGTCAACTCCACTCACACCCTGGGCTGGGGAGCGGTCAACTCCAGCCACACTCTGGGCTGGGGAGCGGTCAACTCCACTCACACCCTGGGCTGGGGAGCGGTCAACTCCATCCACACCCTGGGCTGGGGAGCGGTCAACTCCACTCACACCCTGGGCTGGGGAGCGGTCAACTCCAGCCACACCCTGGGCTGGGGCACGGTCAACTCCACTCACACCCTGGGCTGGGGAGCGGTCAACTCCAGCCACACCCTGGGCTGGGGAGCGGTCAACTCCACTCACACCCTGGGCTGGGGAGCGGTCAACTCCACTCACACCCTGGGCTGGGGCGCGGTCAACTCCAGCCACACCCTGGGCTGGGGAGCGGTCAACTCCACTCACACCCTGGGCTGGGGAGCGGTCAACTCCACTCACACCCTGGGCTGGGGAGCGGTCAACTCCAGCCACACCCTGGGCTGGGGAGCGGTCAACTCCGCTCACACCCTGGGCTGGGGAGCGGTCAACTCCACTCACACCCTGGGCTGGGGAGCGGTCAACTCCACTCACACCCTGGGCTGGGGAGCGGTCAACTCCAGCCACACCCTGGGCTGGGGAGCGGTCAACTCCACTCACACCCTGGGCTGGGGAGCGGTCAACTCCACTCACACCCTGGGCTGGGGAGCGGTCAACTCCAGCCACACCCTGGGCTGGGGAGCGGTCAACTCCACTCACACCCTGGGCTGGGGAGCGGTCAACTCCACTCACACCCTGGGCTGGGGCGCGGTCAACTCCACTCACACCCTGGGCTGGGGCGCGGTCAACTCCACTCACACCCTGGGCTGGGGCGCGGTCAACTCCAGCCACACCCTGGGCTGGGGCGCGGTCAACTCCAGCCACACCCTGGGCTGGGGAGCGGTCAACTCCACTCACACCCTGGGCTGGGGCGTGGTCAACTCCACTCACACCCTGGGCTGGGGAGCGGTCAACTCCAGCCACACCCTGGGCTGGGGAGCGGTCAACTCCACTCACACCCTGGGCTGGGGAGCGGTCAACTCCAGCCACACCCTGGGCTGGGGAGCGGTCAACTCCACTCACACCCTGGGCTGGGGCGCGGTCAACTCCAGCCACACCCTGGGCTGGGGAGCGGTCAACTCCACTCACACCCTGGGCTGGGGAGCGGTCAACTCCAGCCACACTCTGGGCTGGGGAGCGGTCAACTCCACTCACACCCTGGGCTGGGGAGCGGTCAACTCCATCCACACCCTGGGCTGGGGAGCGGTCAACTCCACTCACACCCTGGGCTGGGGAGCGGTCAACTCCAGCCACACCCTGGGCTGGGGCACGGTCAACTCCACTCACACCCTGGGCTGGGGAGCGGTCAACTCCAGCCACACCCTGGGCTGGGGAGCGGTCAACTCCACTCACACCCTGGGCTGGGGAGCGGTCAACTCCACTCACACCCTGGGCTGGGGCGCGGTCAACTCCAGCCACACCCTGGGCTGGGGAGCGGTCAACTCCACTCACACCCTGGGCTGGGGAGCGGTCAACTCCACTCACACCCTGGGCTGGGGAGCGGTCAACTCCAGCCACACCCTGGGCTGGGGAGCGGTCAACTCCGCTCACACCCTGGGCTGGGGAGCGGTCAACTCCACTCACACCCTGGGCTGGGGAGCGGTCAACTCCACTCACACCCTGGGCTGGGGAGCGGTCAACTCCAGCCACACCCTGGGCTGGGGAGCGGTCAACTCCACTCACACCCTGGGCTGGGGAGCGGACAACTCCAGCCACACCCGTCCCAGAGTTACAACACAAGTGAATTAACCAATCATTCTTATAAAAATACTCTGAGTCATTGGCTCCTGACTGCCCAATAATTACAGTCACAAGGTTTGTAAATTTACTGTTTATTTTGAGGCCGGTTTAGCTCAGTTGGCTGGGCAGCTGATTTCTGATGCAGAGCGAAGCCAGCAGAGGTTATGAGGTTATGAGGTCACCATGAAGGCCCCACCCTCTCAACCCTGCCCCTTGTCTGAGGTGTGGTGATCCTCCAATTAAATCAGCACCAGTCAGCTCTCCCCTCAAAGGGGAACGCAGCCTGTGGCCATTCGGGACTTTACCTTTACTGTTTATTTATAACTATAACAAATATGAAATATGCAATGAATACAGTTGGCTAAATGTTCTTTAACACCTGACCCCCCCCCCCACCCGTCTTCACTCCCCCGCCCTCTACCCACACACACAAGACAGACAAACACCGAGGGGAAGGAAATGGGTGAAAAGTAATAAAGAATAAAGGTCAAAATACGAGTCCTTGCTTCCGATGAGGAGTTGTTCAGAGTACTCCCCTCACAGTATGAGTCTAATTTATAGTCTTGAAAGTGAAATGAAAGTACAAGCCTTGTGCCCCTGAAACCACAGACAGACCCAATCATCGCAGAGCACTGCCACTTTGGTCAATTCTTGGCCATCAGCCAAATCAATCAAATCGAGTCATCACTGATCTCTCCTGTTGCTGAAATCCTCTGCTGGAATTTAAAGGCACAGGCCACTTACCAGCTGCTTTGCGTTAAAGTCACAGGTCCCTTAATCATCCATGGATCAAAATGGTGAGAGCAAAAATAAAAGCAAGGAAAAGTAAGGAATAAATAGGAATCAAACAGGAGGGTCCCTCAAAATCTCTGTCCATAGAACCACCCTCAGTGCCCCGAGAACATTGGCTTCAATATCCTGACCCTGGGGAGCAGCTCCGGTACTGTCTCCCGTCCCAACAGCACAGTCCCTGCGTCTCCAATTGTCCCGTCCCATATATCTTGTGCCAAACACGCCAAAACCAATTGAAGTCGGATAAAGAGTAAACCATTGGATACCTGAAACCTGCTCCACCATTCAATATCTCCATGGAAACGCACACCGCCAATCAATATCTCCATGGAAACGCACACCGCCAATCAATATCTCCATGGAAACGCACACCGCCAATCAATATCTCCATGGAAACACACTCCGCCATTCAATATCTCCATGGAAACGTACTCCGCCATTCAATATCTCCATGGAAACGCACTCCGCCATTCAATATCTCCATGGAAACGCACACCGCCATTCAATATCTCCATGGAAACGCACACCGCCATTCAATATCTCCATGGAAACGCACTCCGCCATTCAATATCTCCATGGAAACGCACTCCGCCATTCAATATCTCCATGGAAACGCCCTCCACCATTCAATATCTCCATGGAAACGCACTCCGCCATTCAATATCTCCATGGAAACGCCCTCCACCATTCAATATCTCCATGGAAACGCACTCCGCCATTCAATATCTCCATGGAAACGCACTCCGCCATTCAATATCTCCATGGAAACGCCCTCCACCATTCAATATCTCCATGGAAACGCACTCCGCCATTCAATATCTCCATGGAAACGCCCTCCACCATTCAATATCTCCATGGAAACGCACACCGCCAATCAATATCTCCATGGAAACGCACTCCGCCATTCAATATCTCCATGGAAACGCCCTCCACCATTCAATATCTCCATGGAAACGCACACCGCCATTCAATATCTCCATGGAAACGCACTCCGCCATTCAATATCTCCATGGAAACGCCCTCCACCATTCAATATCTCCATGGAAACGCACTCCGCCATTCAATATCTCCATGGAAACGCACACCGCCATTCAATATCTCCATGGAAACGCACTCCGCCATTCAATATCTCCATGGAAACGCCCTCCACCATTCAATATCTCCATGGAAACGCACTCCGCCATTCAATATCTCCATGGAAACGCACACCGCCATTCAATATCTCCATGGAAACGCACACCGCCAATCAATATCTCCATGGAAACACACTCCGCCATTCAATATCTCCATGGAAACGTACTCTGCCATTCAATATCTCCATGGAAACGCACTCCGCCATTCAATATCTCCATGGAAACGTACTCCGCCATTCAATATCTCCATGGAAACGTACTCTGCCATTCAATATCTCCATGGAAACGCACTCCGCCATTCAATATCTCCATGGAAACGCACTCCGCCATTCAATATCTCCATGGAAACGCACTCCGCCATTCAATATCTCCATGGAAACGCACACCGCCATTCAATATCTCCATGGAAACGTACTCCGCCATTCAATATCTCCATGGAAACGCACTCCGCCATTCAATATCTCCATGGAAACGTACTCTGCCATTAAATATCTCCATGGAAACGTACTCCGCCATTCAATATCTCCATGGAAACGCCCTCCACCATTCAATATCTCCATGGAAACGCACTCCGCCATTCAATATCTCCATGGAAACGCACACCGCCATTCAATATCTCCATGGAAACGCACACCGCCAATCAATATCTCCATGGAAACACACTCCGCCATTCAATATCTCCATGGAAACGTCCTCCGCCATTCAATATCTCCATGGAAACCTGCTCCATTCAATATCTCCATGGAAACGCACTCCGCCATTCAATATCTCCATGGAAACGTCCTCCGCCATTCAATATTCCCATGGAAACGCACTCCGCCATTCAATATCTCCATGGAAACGCACTCCGCCATTCAATATCTCCATGGAAACGCACTCCGCCATTCAATATCTCCATGGAAACGTACTCCGCCATTCAATATCTCCATGGAAACGCACTCCGCCATTCAATATCTCCATGGAAACGTCCTCCACCATTCAATATCTCCATGGAAACGTACTCCTCCATTCAATATCTCCATGGAAACGCACTCCGCCATTCAATATCTCCATGGAAACGTCCTCCGCCATTCAATATCTCCATGGAAACGTACTCCTCCATTCAATATCTCCATGGAAACGCACTCCGCCATTCAATATCTCCATGGAAACGCACTCCGCCATTCAATATCTCCATGGAAACGCACTCCACCATTCAATATCTCCATGGAAACGCACTCCGCCATTCAATATCTCCATGGAAACGTCCTCCGCCATTCAATATCTCCATGGAAACGTACTCTGCCATTCAATATCTCCATGGAAACGTCCTCCACCATTCAATATCTCCATGGAAACGTCCTCCACCATTCAATATCTCCATGGAAACGTCCTCCACCATTCAATATCTCCATGGAAACACACTCCGCCATTCAATATCTCCATGGAAACGTCCTCCGCCATTCAATATCTCCATGGAAACGCACTCCGCCATTCAATATCTCCATGGAAACGTCCTCCGCCATTCAATATCTCCATGGAAACGCACTCTGCCATTCAATATCTCCATGGAAACGTCCTCCACCATTCAATATCTCCATGGAAACGTCCTCCACCATTCAATATCTCCATGGAAACGTCCTCCACCATTCAATATCTCCATGGAAACGTCCTCCACCATTCAATATCTCCATGGAAACGTCCTCCGCCATTCAATATCTCCATGGAAACGTCCTCCGCCATTCAATATCTCCATGGAAACGCACTCCGCCATTCAATATCTCCATGGAAACGTCCTCCGCCATTCAATATCTCCATGGAAACGCACTCCGCCATTCAATATCTCCATGGAAACGTCCTCCACCATTCAATATCTCCATGGAAACGTCCTCCGCCATTCAATATCTCCATGGAAACGTACTCCGCCATTCAATATCTCCATGGAAACGCACTCCGCCATTCAATATCTCCATGGAAACGCACTCCGCCATTCAATATCTCCATGGAAACGCACTCCGCCATTCAATATCTCCATGGAAACGCACTCCGCCATTCAATATCTCCATGGAAACGTACTCCACCATTCAATATCTCCATGGAAACGTACTCCGCCATTCAATATCTCCATGGAAACGTCCTCCGCCATTCAATATCTCCATGGAAACGTACTCCTCCATTCAATATCTCCATGGAAACGTACTCTGCCATTCAATATCTCCATGGAAACGCACTCCTCCATTCAATATCTCCATGGAAACGCACTCCGCCATTCAATATCTCCATGGAAACGTACTCTGCCATTCAATATCTCCATGGAAACGCACTCCGCCATTCAATATCTCCATGGAAACGCACTCCGCCATTCAATATCTCCATGGAAACGTCCTCCGCCATTCAATATCTCCATGGAAACCTGCTCCATTCAATATCTCCATGGAAACGTCCTCCACCATTCAATATCTCCATGGAAACGTACTCCTCCATTCAATATCTCCATGGAAACGTCCTCCGCCATTCAATATCTCCATGGAAACGCACTCCGCCATTCAATATCTCCATGGAAACGCACTCCACCATTCAATATCTCCATGGAAACGTACTCCGCCATTCAATATCTCCATGGAAACGTCCTCCGCCATTCAATATCTCCATGGAAACGCACTCCGCCATTCAATATCTCCATGGAAACGCACTCCACCATTCAATATCTCCATGGAAACGCACTCCGCCATTCAATATCTCCATGGAAACGTCCTCCGCCATTCAATATCTCCATGGAAACGCACTCCGCCATTCAATATCTCCATGGAAACGCACTCCGCCATTCAATATCTCCATGGAAACGCACTCCGCCATTCAATATCTCCATGGAAACGTACTCCGCCATTCAATATCTCCATGGAAACGCACTCCGCCATTCAATATCTCCATGGAAACGTCCTCCACCATTCAATATCTCCATGGAAACGCACTCCGCCATTCAATATCTCCATGGAAACGCACTCCACCATTCAATATCTCCATGGAAACGCACTCCGCCATTCAATATCTCCATGGAAACGTCCTCCACCATTCAATATCTCCATGGAAACGTACTCCACCATTCAATATCTCCATGGAAACGTCCTCCACCATTCAATATCTCCATGGAAACGTACTCCTCCATTCAATATCTCCATGGAAACGCACTCCGCCATTCAATATCTCCATGGAAACGTCCTCCACCATTCAATATCTCCATGGAAACGTCCTCCACCATTCAATATCTCCATGGAAACGTACTCCTCCATTCAATATCTCCATGGAAACGTACTCCACCATTCAATATCTCCATGGAAACACACTCCGCCATTCAATATCTCCATGGAAACGTCCTCCGCCATTCAATATCTCCATGGAAACACACTCCGCCATTCAATATCTCCATGGAAACGCACTCCGCCATTCAATATCTCCATGGAAACACACTCCGCCATTCAATATCTCCATGGAAACGCACACCGCCAATCAATATCTCCATGGAAACACACTCCGCCATTCAATATCTCCATGGAAACACACTCCGCCATTCAATATCTCCATGGAAACGCACTCCGCCATTCAATATCTCCATGGAAACGCACTCCGCCATTCAATATCTCCATGGAAACGTCCTCCGCCATTCAATATCTCCATGGAAACGTCCTCCGCCATTCAATATCTCCATGGAAACGTACTCCGCCATTCAATATCTCCATGGAAACACACTCCGCCATTCAATATCTCCATGGAAACGCACTCCGCCATTCAATATCTCCATGGAAACGTACTCCGCCATTCAATATCTCCATGGAAACGTCCTCCACCATTCAATATCTCCATGGAAACGCACTCCGCCATTCAATATCTCCATGGAAACGCACTCCGCCATTCAATATCTCCATGGAAACGCACTCCGCCATTCAATATCTCCATGGAAACGCACTCCGCCATTCAATATCTCCATGGAAACGTACTCCGCCATTCAATATCTCCATGGAAACGCACTCCGCCATTCAATATCTCCATGGAAACGCACTCCGCCATTCAATATCTCCATGGAAACGCACTCCGCCATTCAATATCTCCATGGAAACGCACTCCGCCATTCAATATCTCCATGGAAACGCACTCCGCCATTCAATATCTCCATGGCTGATTTGATCGTAAAATCAAATTCATTTCCTGCATTTCCCCCAAAATTCCTGTCTCTCGTATCGAGCAAAATACAACGCCTCTCCCTCACTACCTCTCCCTCACTACCTCTCCCTCACTACCTCTCCCTCACTACCTCTCCCTCACTACCTCTCCCTCACTACCTCTCCCTCACTACCTCTCCCTCGCTGCCTCTCCCTCACTACCTCTCCCTCGCTGCCTCTCCCTCGCTACCTCTCCCTCACTACCTCTCCCTCGCTGCCTCTCCCTCGCTGCCTCTCCCTCACTACCTCTCCCTCACTACCTCTCCCTCGCTGCCTCTCCCTCACTACCTCTCCCTCACTACCTCTCCCTCACTACCTCTCCCTCACTACCTCTCCCTCACTACCTCTCCCTCGCTGCCTCTCATTCACTACCTCTCCCTCACTATCTCTCCCTCACTACCTCTCCCTCGCTGCCTCTTCCTCACTACCTCTCCCTCACTACCTCTCCCTCGCTACCTCTCCCTCACTACCTCTCCCTCACTACCGCTCCCTCGCTGCCTCTCCCTCACTATCTCTCCCTCACTATCTCTCCCTCGCTGCCTCTCCCTCACTATCTCACCCTCACTACCTCTCCCTCGCTGCCTCTCCCTCACTACCTCTCCCTCACTACCTCTCCCTCACTACCTCTCCCTCGCTACCTCTCCCTCACTACCTCTCCCTCACTAACTCTCCCTTACTACCTCTCCCGCACTAACTCTCCCTCACTACCTCTCCCTCGCTGCCTCTCCCTCGCTGCCTCTCCCTCACTACCTCTCCCTCACTATCTCTCCGTCGCTACCTCTCCCTCACTACCTCTCCCTCACTACCTCTCCCTCACGACATCTCCCTCGCTGCCTCTCCCTCGATTCCTCTCCCTCGCTGCCTCTCCCACACTACCTCTCCCTCACTACCTCTACCTCGCTACCTCTCCCTCACTACCTCTCCCTCACTACCTCTCCCTCGCTGCCTCTCCCTCGCTGCCTCTCCCTCACTACCTCTCCCTTACTACCTCTCCCTTGCTGCCTTTCCCTCACTACCTCTCCCTCACTGCCTCTCCCTCACTACCTCTCCCTCACTACCTCTCCCTCACTACCTCTCCCTCGATTCCTCTCCCTCGCTGCCTCTCCCTCACTACCTCCTTCACTACCTGTCCCTCACTACCTCTCCCTCGCTGCCTCTCCCTCACTATCTCACCCTCACTACCTCTCCCACTACTCCTCTCCCTCGCTGCCTCTCCCTCACTACCTCTCCCTCACTACCTCTCCCTCGATTCCTCTCGCTCGCTGCCTCTCCCTCGCTGCCTCTCCCAAACTACCTCTCCCTCACTACCTCTGCCTCGCTGCCTCTCCCTCGAATCCTCTCCCTCGCTGCCTCTCCCTCGATTCCTCTCCCTCGCTGCCTCTCCCTCGCTGCCTCTCCCTCACTACCTCTCCCTCACTAACTCTCCCTCGCTGGCTCTCCCTCGCTGCCTCTCCCTCGCTGCCTCTCCCTCGCTGCCTCTCCCTCGATTCCTCTCCCTCGCTGCCTCCCCCTCGACTCCTCTCCCTCACTACCTCTCCCTCGCTGCCTCTCCCTCGCTGCCTCTCCCTCGCTGCCCCTCCCTCACTACCTCTCCGTCACTACCTCTACCTCGCTGCCTCGCCCTCGATTCCTCTCCCTCGCTGCCTCTCCCTTGATTCCTCTCCCTCGCTGCCTCTCCCTCGCTGCCTCTCCCTCACTACCTCTCCCTCACTACCTCTCCCTCACTACCTCTCCCTCACTACCTCTCCCTCGCTGCCTCTCCCTCACTACCTCTCCCTCGCTGCCTCTCCCTCGCTACCTCTCCCTCACTACCTCTCCCTCGCTGCCTCTCCCTCGCTGCCTCTCCCTCACTACCTCTCCCTCACTACCTCTCCCTCGCTGCCTCTCCCTCACTACCTCTCCCTCACTACCTCTCCCTCACTACCTCTCCCTCACTACCTCTCCCTCACTACCTCTCCCTCGCTGCCTCTCATTCACTACCTCTCCCTCACTATCTCTCCCTCACTACCTCTCCCTCGCTGCCTCTTCCTCACTACCTCTCCCTCACTACCTCTCCCTCGCTACCTCTCCCTCACTACCTCTCCCTCACTACCGCTCCCTCGCTGCCTCTCCCTCACTATCTCTCCCTCACTATCTCTCCCTCGCTGCCTCTCCCTCACTATCTCACCCTCACTACCTCTCCCTCGCTGCCTCTCCCTCACTACCTCTCCCTCACTACCTCTCCCTCACTACCTCTCCCTCGCTACCTCTCCCTCACTACCTCTCCCTCACTAACTCTCCCTTACTACCTCTCCCGCACTAACTCTCCCTCACTACCTCTCCCTCGCTGCCTCTCCCTCGCTGCCTCTCCCTCACTACCTCTCCCTCACTATCCCTCCGTCGCTACCTCTCCCTCACTACCTCTCCCTCACTACCTCTCCCTCACGACATCTCCCTCGCTGCCTCTCCCTCGATTCCTCTCCCTCGCTGCCTCTCCCACACTACCTCTCCCTCACTACCTCTACCTCGCTACCTCTCCCTCACTACCTCTCCCTCACTACCTCTCCCTCGCTGCCTCTCCCTCGCTGCCTCTCCCTCACTACCTCTCCCTTACTACCTCTCCCTTGCTGCCTTTCCCTCACTACCTCTCCCTCACTGCCTCTCCCTCACTACCTCTCCCTCACTACCTCTCCCTCACTACCTCTCCCTCGATTCCTCTCCCTCGCTGCCTCTCCCTCACTACCTCCTTCACTACCTGTCCCTCACTACCTCTCCCTCGCTGCCTCTCCCTCACTATCTCACCCTCACTACCTCTCCCACTACTCCTCTCCCTCGCTGCCTCTCCCTCACTACCTCTCCCTCACTACCTCTCCCTCGATTCCTCTCGCTCGCTGCCTCTCCCTCGCTGCCTCTCCCAAACTACCTCTCCCTCACTACCTCTGCCTCGCTGCCTCTCCCTCGAATCCTCTCCCTCGCTGCCTCTCCCTCGATTCCTCTCCCTCGCTGCCTCTCCCTCGCTGCCTCTCCCTCACTACCTCTCCCTCACTAACTCTCCCTCGCTGGCTCTCCCTCGCTGCCTCTCCCTCGCTGCCTCTCCCTCGCTGCCTCTCCCTCGATTCCTCTCCCTCGCTGCCTCCCCCTCGACTCCTCTCCCTCACTACCTCTCCCTCGCTGCCTCTCCCTCGCTGCCTCTCCCTCGCTGCCCCTCCCTCACTACCTCTCCGTCACTACCTCTACCTCGCTGCCTCGCCCTCGATTCCTCTCCCTCGCTGCCTCTCCATTGATTCCTCTCCCTCGCTGCCTCTCCCTCGCTGCCTCTCCCTCACTACCTCTCCCTCACTACCTCGCCCTCGCTCCCTGTGCCTCACTACCTCTCCCTCGCTGCCTCTCCCTCACTACCTCTCCCTCGCTGCCTCTCCCACGGTGCCTCTCCCTCGCTGCCTCTCCCTCGCTGCATCTCCCTCACTACCTCTCCCTCGCTGCCTCTCCCTCACTACCTCTCCCTCGACTCCGCTCCCTCGCTGCGTCACCCTCACTACCTCTCACTCACTACCTCTCCCTCGCTGCCTCTCCCTCGCTGCCTCTCCCTCACTACCTCTCCCTCGACTCCGCTCATTCGCTGCCTCTCCCTCACTACCTCTCCCTCGCTGCCTCTCCCTCGCTGCCTCTCCCTCGCTGCCTCTCCCTCACTACCTCTCCCTCACTGCCTCTCCCTCGCTGCCTCTCCCTCAATACCTCTCCCTCGCTGCCTCTCCCTCACTGCCTCTCCCTCGCTGCCTCTCCCTCGCTGCCTCTCCATCGCTGCCTCTCCCTCACTCCCTCTCCCTCACTCCCTCTCCCTCGCTGCCTCTCCCTCGCTGCCTCTCCCTCGCTGCCTCTCCCTCACTACCTCTCCCTCGACTCCTCTCCCTCGCTGCCTCTTCCTCACTACCTCTCCCTCGCTGCCTCTCCCTCACTACCTCTCCCTCGCTACCTCTCCCTCACTACCTCTCCCTCACTACCTCTCCCTTACTACCTCTCCCGCACTAACTCTCCCTCACTACCTCTCCCTCGCTGCCTCTCCCTCGCTGCCTCTCCCTCACTACCTCTCCCTCACTATCCCTCCGTCGCTACCTCTCCCTCACTACCTCTCCCTCACTACCTCTCCCTCACTACATCTCCCTCGCTGCCTCTCCCTCACTACCTCTCCCTCGCTACCTCTCCCTCACTACCTCTCCCTCACTACCTCTCCCTTACTACCTCTCCCGCACTAACTCTCCCTCACAACCTCTCCCTCGCTGCCTCTCCCTCGCTGCCTCTCCCTCACTACCTCTCCCTCACTATCCCTCCGTCGCTACCTCTCCCTCACTACCTCTCCCTCACTACCTCTCCCTCACTACATCTCCCTCGCTGCCTCTCCCTCGATTCCTCTCCCTCGCTGCCTCTCCCACACTACCTCTCCCTCACTACCTCTACCTCGCTACCTCTCCCTCACTACCTCTCCCTCACTACCTCTCCCTCGCTGCCTCTCCCTCGCTGCCTCTCCCTCACTACCTCTCCCTCACTACCTCTCCCTTGCTGCCTCTCCCTCACTACCTCTCCCTCACTGCCTCTCCCTCACTACCTCTCCCTCACTACCTCTCCCTCACTACCTCTCCCTCGATTCCTCTCCCTCGCTGCCTCTCCCTCACTACCTCTCCTTCACTACCTGTCCCTCACTACCTCTCCCTCGCTGCCTCTCCCTCACTATCTCACCCTCACTACCTCTCCCACTACTCTCCCTCGCTGCCTCTCCCTCACTACCTCTCCCTCACTACCTCTCCCTCGATTCCTCTCGCTCGCTGCCTCTCCCTCGCTGCCTCTCCCTCGCTGCCTCTCCCAAACTACCTCTCCCTCACTACCTCTGCCTCGCTGCCTCTCCCTCGAATCCTCTCCCTCGCTGCCTCTCCCTCGATTCCTCTCCCTCGCTACCTCTCCCTCGCTGCCTCTCCCTCACTACCTCTCCCTCACTAACTCTCCCTCGCTGGCACTCCCTCACTACCTCTCCCTCGCTGCATCTCCCTCGCTGCCTCTCCCTCGATTCCTCTCCCTCGCTGCCTCTCCCTCGACTCCTCACCCTCACTACCTCTCCCTCGCTGCCTCTACCTCGCTGCCTCTCCCTCGCTGCCCCTCCCTCACTACCTCTCCCTCACTACCTCTACCTCGCTGCCTCTCCCTCGATTCCTCTCCCTCGCTGCCTCTCCCTCGATTCCTCTCCCTCACTGCCTCTCCCTCGCTTCCTCTTCCTCACTACCTCTCCCTCACTACCTCTCCCTCGCTGCCTCTGCCTCACTACCTCTCCCTCGCTGCCTCTCCCTCACTACCTCTCCCTCGCTGCCTCTCCCACGGTGCCTCTCCCTCGCTGCCTCTCCCTCGCTGCATCTCCCTCACTACCTCTCCCTCGCTGCCTCTCCCTCACTACCTCTCCCTCGACTCCGCTCCCTCGCTGCCTCACCCTCACTACCTCTCACTCACTACCTCTCCCTCGCTGCCTCTCCCTCGCTGCCTCTCCCTCACTATCTCTCCCTCGACTCCGCTCATTCGCTGCCTCTCCCTCACTACCTCTCCCTCGCTGCCTCTCCCTCGCTGCCTCTCCCTCGCTGCCTCTCCCTCACTACCTCTCCCTCACTGCCTCTCCCTCGCTGCCTCTCCCTCACTACCTCTCCCTCGACTCCTCTCCCTCGCTGCCTCTCCCTCACTACCTCTCCCTCGCTGCCTCTCCCTCGCTGCCTCTCCCTCGCTGCCTCTCCCTCACTCCCTCTCCCTCACTCCCTCTCCCTCGCTGCCTCTCCCTCGCTGCCTCTCCCTCACTACCTCTCTCTCGACTCCTCTCCCTCGCTGCCTCTCCCTCACTACCTCTCCCTCGCTGCCTCTCCCTCACTACCTCTCCCTCGCTGCCTCTCCCTCACTACCTCTCCCTCACTACCTCTCCCTCGCTGCCTCTCCCTCACTACCTCTCACTCGCTGCCTCTCCCTCGCTGCCTCTACCTCACTACCTCTCCCTCGACTCCTCTCCCTCGCTGCCTCTCCCTCACTACCTCTACCTCACTGCCTCTCCCCCTCTATCTCTCCCTCGCTGCCTCTCCCTCGCTACCTTTCCCTCACTACCTTTCCCTCACTACCTCTCCCTCGCTGCCTCTCCCTCGCTGCCTCTCCCTCGCTGCCCCTCCCTCGCTGCCTCTCCCTCGCTGCCTCTCCCTCGACTCCTCTCCCTCGCTGCCTCTCCCTCGACTCCTCTCCCTCACTACCTCTCCCTCACTATCTCTCCCTCACTATCTCTCCCTCGCTGCCTCTCCCTCGCTGCCTCTCCCTCGCTGCCCCTCCCTCACTACCTCTCCGTCACTACCTCTACCTCGCTGCCTCGCCCTCGATTCCTCTCCCTCGCTGCCTCTCCCTTGATTCCTCTCCCTCGCTGCCTCTCCCTCGCTGCCTCTCCCTCACTACCTCTCCCTCACTACCTCTCCCTCACTACCTCTCCCTCACTACCTCTCCCTCGCTGCCTCTCCCTCACTACCTCTCCCTCGCTGCCTCTCCCTCGCTACCTCTCCCTCACTACCTCTCCCTCGCTGCCTCTCCCTCGCTGCCTCTCCCTCACTACCTCTCCCTCACTACCTCTCCCTCGCTGCCTCTCCCTCACTACCTCTCCCTCACTACCTCTCCCTCACTACCTCTCCCTCACTACCTCTCCCTCACTACCTCTCCCTCGCTGCCTCTCATTCACTACCTCTCCCTCACTATCTCTCCCTCACTACCTCTCCCTCGCTGCCTCTTCCTCACTACCTCTCCCTCACTACCTCTCCCTCGCTACCTCTCCCTCACTACCTCTCCCTCACTACCGCTCCCTCGCTGCCTCTCCCTCACTATCTCTCCCTCACTATCTCTCCCTCGCTGCCTCTCCCTCACTATCTCACCCTCACTACCTCTCCCTCGCTGCCTCTCCCTCACTACCTCTCCCTCACTACCTCTCCCTCACTACCTCTCCCTCGCTACCTCTCCCTCACTACCTCTCCCTCACTAACTCTCCCTTACTACCTCTCCCGCACTAACTCTCCCTCACTACCTCTCCCTCGCTGCCTCTCCCTCGCTGCCTCTCCCTCACTACCTCTCCCTCACTATCCCTCCGTCGCTACCTCTCCCTCACTACCTCTCCCTCACTACCTCTCCCTCACGACATCTCCCTCGCTGCCTCTCCCTCGATTCCTCTCCCTCGCTGCCTCTCCCACACTACCTCTCCCTCACTACCTCTACCTCGCTACCTCTCCCTCACTACCTCTCCCTCACTACCTCTCCCTCGCTGCCTCTCCCTCGCTGCCTCTCCCTCACTACCTCTCCCTTACTACCTCTCCCTTGCTGCCTTTCCCTCACTACCTCTCCCTCACTGCCTCTCCCTCACTACCTCTCCCTCACTACCTCTCCCTCACTACCTCTCCCTCGATTCCTCTCCCTCGCTGCCTCTCCCTCACTACCTCCTTCACTACCTGTCCCTCACTACCTCTCCCTCGCTGCCTCTCCCTCACTATCTCACCCTCACTACCTCTCCCACTACTCCTCTCCCTCGCTGCCTCTCCCTCACTACCTCTCCCTCACTACCTCTCCCTCGATTCCTCTCGCTCGCTGCCTCTCCCTCGCTGCCTCTCCCAAACTACCTCTCCCTCACTACCTCTGCCTCGCTGCCTCTCCCTCGAATCCTCTCCCTCGCTGCCTCTCCCTCGATTCCTCTCCCTCGCTGCCTCTCCCTCGCTGCCTCTCCCTCACTACCTCTCCCTCACTAACTCTCCCTCGCTGGCTCTCCCTCGCTGCCTCTCCCTCGCTGCCTCTCCCTCGCTGCCTCTCCCTCGATTCCTCTCCCTCGCTGCCTCCCCCTCGACTCCTCTCCCTCACTACCTCTCCCTCGCTGCCTCTCCCTCGCTGCCTCTCCCTCGCTGCCCCTCCCTCACTACCTCTCCGTCACTACCTCTACCTCGCTGCCTCGCCCTCGATTCCTCTCCCTCGCTGCCTCTCCATTGATTCCTCTCCCTCGCTGCCTCTCCCTCGCTGCCTCTCCCTCACTACCTCTCCCTCACTACCTCGCCCTCGCTCCCTGTGCCTCACTACCTCTCCCTCGCTGCCTCTCCCTCACTACCTCTCCCTCGCTGCCTCTCCCACGGTGCCTCTCCCTCGCTGCCTCTCCCTCGCTGCATCTCCCTCACTACCTCTCCCTCGCTGCCTCTCCCTCACTACCTCTCCCTCGACTCCGCTCCCTCGCTGCGTCACCCTCACTACCTCTCACTCACTACCTCTCCCTCGCTGCCTCTCCCTCGCTGCCTCTCCCTCACTACCTCTCCATCGACTCCCCTCATTCGCTGCCTCTCCCTCACTACCTCTCCCTCGCTGCCTCTCCCTCACTACCTCTCCCTCGCTGCCTCTCCCTCGCTGCCTCTCCCTCGCTGCCTCTCCCTCACTACCTCTCCCTCACTGCCTCTCCCTCGCTGCCTCTCCCTCACTACCTCTCCCTCGCTGCCTCTCCCTCACTGCCTCTCCCTCGCTGCCTCTCCCTCGCTGCCTCTCCATCGCTGCCTCTCCCTCACTCCCTCTCCCTCACTCCCTCTCCCTCGCTGCCTCTCCCTCGCTGCCTCTCCCTCGCTGCCTCTCCCTCACTACCTCTCCCTCGACTCCTCTCCCTCGCTGCCTCTTCCTCACTACCTCTCCCTCGCTGCCTCTCCCTCACTACCTCTCCCTCGCTACCTCTCCCTCACTACCTCTCCCTCACTACCTCTCCCTTACTACCTCTCCCGCACTAACTCTCCCTCACTACCTCTCCCTCGCTGCCTCTCCCTCGCTGCCTCTCCCTCACTACCTCTCCCTCACTATCCCTCCGTCGCTACCTCTCCCTCACTACCTCTCCCTCACTACCTCTCCCTCACTACATCTCCCTCGCTGCCTCTCCCTCACTACCTCTCCCTCGCTACCTCTCCCTCACTACCTCTCCCTCACTACCTCTCCCTTACTACCTCTCCCGCACTAACTCTCCCTCACAACCTCTCCCTCGCTGCCTCTCCCTCGCTGCCTCTCCCTCACTACCTCTCCCTCACTATCCCTCCGTCGCTACCTCTCCCTCACTACCTCTCCCTCACTACCTCTCCCTCACTACATCTCCCTCGCTGCCTCTCCCTCGATTCCTCTCCCTCGCTGCCTCTCCCACACTACCTCTCCCTCACTACCTCTACCTCGCTACCTCTCCCTCACTACCTCTCCCTCACTACCTCTCCCTCGCTGCCTCTCCCTCGCTGCCTCTCCCTCACTACCTCTCCCTCACTACCTCTCCCTTGCTGCCTCTCCCTCACTACCTCTCCCTCACTGCCTCTCCCTCACTACCTCTCCCTCACTACCTCTCCCTCACTACCTCTCCCTCGATTCCTCTCCCTCGCTGCCTCTCCCTCACTACCTCTCCTTCACTACCTGTCCCTCACTACCTCTCCCTCGCTGCCTCTCCCTCACTATCTCACCCTCACTACCTCTCCCACTACTCTCCCTCGCTGCCTCTCCCTCACTACCTCTCCCTCACTACCTCTCCCTCGATTCCTCTCGCTCGCTGCCTCTCCCTCGCTGCCTCTCCCTCGCTGACTCTCCCAAACTACCTCTCCCTCACTACCTCTGCCTCGCTGCCTCTCCCTCGAATCCTCTCCCTCGCTGCCTCTCCCTCGATTCCTCTCCCTCGCTACCTCTCCCTCGCTGCCTCTCCCTCACTACCTCTCCCTCACTAACTCTCCCTCGCTGGCACTCCCTCACTACCTCTCCCTCGCTGCATCTCCCTCGCTGCCTCTCCCTCGATTCCTCTCCCTCGCTGCCTCTCCCTCGACTCCTCACCCTCACTACCTCTCCCTCGCTGCCTCTACCTCGCTGCCTCTCCCTCGCTGCCCCTCCCTCACTACCTCTCCCTCACTACCTCTACCTCGCTGCCTCTCCCTCGATTCCTCTCCCTCGCTGCCTCTCCCTCGATTCCTCTCCCTCACTGCCTCTCCCTCGCTTCCTCTTCCTCACTACCTCTCCCTCACTACCTCTCCCTCGCTGCCTCTGCCTCACTACCTCTCCCTCGCTGCCTCTCCCTCACTACCTCTCCCTCGCTGCCTCTCCCACGGTGCCTCTCCCTCGCTGCCTCTCCCTCGCTGCATCTCCCTCACTACCTCTCCCTCGCTGCCTCTCCCTCACTACCTCTCCCTCGACTCCGCTCCCTCGCTGCCTCACCCTCACTACCTCTCACTCACTACCTCTCCCTCGCTGCCTCTCCCTCGCTGCCTCTCCCTCACTATCTCTCCCTCGACTCCGCTCATTCGCTGCCTCTCCCTCACTACCTCTCCCTCGCTGCCTCTCCCTCGCTGCCTCTCCCTCGCTGCCTCTCCCTCACTACCTCTCCCTCACTGCCTCTCCCTCGCTGCCTCTCCCTCACTACCTCTCCCTCGACTCCTCTCCCTCGCTGCCTCTCCCTCACTACCTCTCCCTCGCTGCCTCTCCCTCGCTGCCTCTCCCTCGCTGCCTCTCCCTCACTCCCTCTCCCTCACTCCCTCTCCCTCGCTGCCTCTCCCTCGCTGCCTCTCCCTCACTACCTCTCTCTCGACTCCTCTCCCTCGCTGCCTCTCCCTCACTACCTCTCCCTCGCTGCCTCTCCCTCACTACCTCTCCCTCGCTGCCTCTCCCTCACTACCTCTCCCTCACTACCTCTCCCTCGCTGCCTCTCCCTCACTACCTCTCACTCGCTGCCTCTCCCTCGCTGCCTCTACCTCACTACCTCTCCCTCGACTCCTCTCCCTCGCTGCCTCTCCCTCACTACCTCTACCTCACTGCCTCTCCCCCTCTATCTCTCCCTCGCTGCCTCTCCCTCGCTACCTTTCCCTCACTACCTTTCCCTCACTACCTCTCCCTCGCTGCCTCTCCCTCGCTGCCTCTCCCTCGCTGCCCCTCCCTCGCTGCCTCTCCCTCGCTGCCTCTCCCTCGACTCCTCTCCCTCGCTGCCTCTCCCTCGACTCCTCTCCCTCACTACCTCTCCCTCACTACCTCTCCCTCACTACCTCTCCCTCTCTGCCTCTCCCTCGCTACCTCTCCCTCACTACCTCTCCCTCTCTGCCTCTCCCTCGCTACCTCTCCCTCTCTACCTCTCCCTCTCTGCCTCTCCCTCGCTGCCTCTCCCTCACTACCTCTCCCTCGCTGCCTCTCCCTCACTACCTCTCCCTCACTACCTCTCCCTCACTACCTCTCCCTCACTACATCTCCCTCTCTGCCTCTCCCTCGCTACCTCTCCCTCACTACCTCTCCCTCTCTGCCTCTCCCTCGCTACCTCTCCCTCTCTACCTCTCCCTCTCTGCCTCTCCCTCGCTGCCTCTCCCTCACTACCTCTCCCTCGCTGCCTCTCCCTCACTACCTCTCCCTCACTACCTCTCCCTCTCTGCCTCTCACTCGCTGCCTCTCCCTCGCTGCCTCTCCATCGCTACATTTCCCTCACTACCTCTCCCTCGCTGCCTCTCCCTCGCTGCCTCTCCCTCGCTGCCCCTCCCTCGCTGCCTCTCCCTCACTACCTCGCCCTCGACTCCTCTCCCTCGCTGTGCTCTCCCTCGACTCCTCTCCCTCACTACCTCTCCCTCGCTGCCTCTCCCTCGCTGCCTCTCCCTCGCTGCCTCTCCCTCGCTTCCTCTCCATCGATCCCTCTCCCTCGCTGCCTCTCCCTCGACTCCTCTCCCTCGCTGCCTCTCCCTCGACTCCTCTCTCTCACTACCTCTCCCTCGCTGCCTCTCCCTCGCTGCCTCTCCCTCGACTCCTCTCCCTCACTACCTCTCCCTCACTACCTCTCCCTCGCTGCCTCTCCCTCACTGCCTCTCCCTCGCTGCCTCTCCCTCACTACCTCTCCCTCACTACCTCTCCCTCGCTGCCTCTCCCTCGCTGCCTCTCCCTCACTACCTCTCCCTCACTACCTCTCCCTTGCTGCCTCTCCCTCACTACCTCTCCCTCACTGCCTCTCCCTCACTACCTCTCCCTCACTACCTCTCCCTCACTACCTCTCCCTCGATTCCTCTCCCTCGCTGCCTCTCCCTCACTACCTCTCCTTCACTACCTGTCCCTCACTACCTCTCCCTCGCTGCCTCTCCCTCACTATCTCACCCTCACTACCTCTCCCACTACTCCTCTCCCTCGCTGCCTCTCCCTCACTACCTCTCCCTCACTACCTCTCCCTCGATTCCTCTCGCTCGCTGCCCCTCCCTCGCTGCCTCTCCCTCGCTGCCTCTCCCAAACTACCTCTCCCTCACTACCTCTCCCTTGCTGCCTCTCCCTCACTACCTCTCCCTCACTACCTCTCCCTCACTACCTCTGCCTCGCTGCCTCTCCCTCGAATTCTCTCCCTCGCTGCCTCTCCCTCGATTCCTCTCCCTCGCTGCCTCTCCGTCGCTGCCTCTCCCTCACTACCTCTCCCTCACTAACTCTCCCTTACTACCTCTCCCTCTCTGCCTCTCACTCGCTGCCTCTCCCTCGCTGCCTCTCCCTCGATTCCTCTCCCTCGCTGCCTCCCCCTCGACTCCTCTCCCTCACTACCTCTCCCTCGCTGCCTCTCCCTCGCTGCCTCTCCCTCGCTGCCCCTCCCTCACTACCTCTCCGTCACTACCTCTACCTCGCTGCCTCTCCCTCGATTCCTCTCCCTCGCTGCCTCTCCCTTGATTCCTCTCCCTCGCTGCCTCTCCCTCGCTGCCTCTCCCTCACTACCTCTCCCTCACTACCTCGCCCTCGCTGCCTCTGCCTCACTACCTCTCCCTCGCTGCCTCTCCCTCACTACCTCTCCCTCGCTGCCTCTCCCACGGTGCCTCTCCCTCGCTGCCTCTCCCTCGCTGCATCTCCCTCACTACCTCTCCCTCGCTGCCTCTCCCTCACTACCTCTCACTCGACTCCGCTCCCTCGCTGCGTCACCCTCACTACCTCTCACTCACTACCTCTCCCTCGCTGCCTCTCCCTCGCTGCCTCTCCCTCACTACCTCTCCCTCGACTCCGCTCATTCGCTGCCTCTCCCTCACTACCTCTCCCTCGCTGCCTCTCCCTCGCTGCCTCTCCCTCGCTGCCTCTCCCTCACTACCTCTCCCTCACTGCCTCTCCCTCGCTGCCTCTCCCTCACAACCTCTCCCTCGCTGCCTCTCCCTCACTGCCTCTCCCTCGCTGCCTCTCCCTCGCTGCCTCTCCATCGCTGCCTCTCCCTCACTCCCTCTCCCTCACTCCCTCTCCCTCGCTGCCTCTCCCTCGCTGCCTCTCCCTCACTACCTCTCCCTCGACTCCTCTCCCTCGCTGCCTCTTCCTCACTACCTCTCCCTCGCTGCCTCTCCCTCACTACCTCTCCCTCGCTACCTCTCCCTCACTACCTCTCCCTCACTACCTCTCCCTTACTACCTCTCCCGCACTAACTCTCCCTCACTACCTCTCCCTCGCTGCCTCTCCCTCGCTGCCTCTCCCTCACTACCTCTCCCTCACTATCCCTCCGTCGCAACCTCTCCCTCACTACCTCTCCCTCACTACCTCTCCCTCACTACATCTCCCTCGCTGCCTCTCCCTCGATTCCTCTCCCTCGCCTCCTCTCCCACACTACCTCTCCCTCACTACCTCTACCTCGCTACCTCTCCCTCACTACCTCTCCCTCGCTGCCTCTCCCTCACTACCTCTCCCTCGCTGCCTCTCCCTCACTACCTCTCCCTCACTACCTCTCCCTCGCTGCCTCTCCCTCACTACCTCTCACTCGCTGCCTCTCCCTCGCTGTCTCTACCTCACTACCTCTCCCTCGACTCCTCTCCCTCGCTGCCTCTCCCTCACTACCTCTACCTCACTGCCTCTCCCCCTCTATCTCTCCCTCGCTGCCTCTCCCTCGCTACCTTTCCCTCACTACCTTTCCCTCACTACCTCTCCCTCGCTTCCTCTCCCTCGCTGCCTCTCCCTCGCTGCCCCTCCCTCGCTGCCTCTCCCTCGCTGCCTCTCCCTCGACTCCTCTCCCTCGCTGCCTCTCCCTCGACTCCTCTCCCTCACTACCTCTCCCTCACTACCTCTCCCTCACTACCTCTCCCTCTCTGCCTCTCCCTCGCTACCTCTCCCTCACTACATCTCCCTCTCTGCCTCTCCCTCACTACCTCTCCCTCACTACCTCTCCCTCTCTGCCTCTCCCTCGCTACCTCTCCCTCTCTACCTCTCCCTCTCTGCCTCTCCCTCGCTGCCTCTCCCTCACTACCTCTCCCTCGCTGCCTCTCCCTCACTACCTCTCCCTCACTACCTCTCCCTCTCTGCCTCTCACTCGCTGCCTCTCCCTCGCTGCCTCTCCATCGCTACATTTCCCTCACTACCTCTCACTCGCTGCCTCTCCCTCGCTGCCTCTCCCTCGCTGCCCCTCCCTCGCTGCCTCTCCCTCACTACCTCGCCCTCGACTCCTCTCCCTCGCTGTGCTCTCCCTCGACTCCTCTCCCTCACTACCTCTCCCTCGCTGCCTCTCCCTCGCTGCCTCTCCCTCGCTGCCTCTCCCTCGCTTCCTCTCCATCGATCCCTCTCCCTCGCTGCCTCTCCCTCGACTCCTCTCCCTCGCTGCCTCTCCCTCGACTCCTCTCTCTCACTACCTCTCCCTCGCTGCCTCTCCCTCGCTGCCTCTCCCTCGACTCCTCTCCCTCACTACCTCTCCCTCACTACCTCTCCCTCGCTGCCTCTCCCTCACTGCCTCTCCCTCGCTGCCTCTCCCTCACTACCTCTCCCTCACTACCTCTCCCTCGCTGCCTCTCCCTCGCTGCCTCTCCCTCACTACCTCTCCCTCACTACCTCTCCCTTGCTGCCTCTCCCTCACTACCTCTCCCTCACTGCCTCTCCCTCACTACCTCTCCCTCACTACCTCTCCCTCACTACCTCTCCCTCGATTCCTCTCCCTCGCTGCCTCTCCCTCACTACCTCTCCTTCACTACCTGTCCCTCACTACCTCTCCCTCGCTGCCTCTCCCTCACTATCTCACCCTCACTACCTCTCCCACTACTCCTCTCCCTCGCTGCCTCTCCCTCACTACCTCTCCCTCACTACCTCTCCCTCGATTCCTCTCGCTCGCTGCCCCTCCCTCGCTGCCTCTCCCTCGCTGCCTCTCCCAAACTACCTCTCCCTCACTACCTCTCCCTTGCTGCCTCTCCCTCACTACCTCTCCCTCACTACCTCTCCCTCACTACCTCTGCCTCGCTGCCTCTCCCTCGAATCCTCTCCCTTGCTGCCTCTCCCTCGATTCCTCTCCCTCGCTGCCTCTCCGTCGCTGCCTCTCCCTCACTACCTCTCCCTCACTAACTCTCCCTTACTACCTCTCCCTCTCTGCCTCTCACTCGCTGCCTCTCCCTCGCTGCCTCTCCCTCGATTCCTCTCCCTCGCTGCCTCCCCCTCGACTCCTCTCCCTCACTACCTCTCCCTCGCTGCCTCTCCCTCGCTGCCTCTCCCTCGCTGCCCCTCCCTCACTACCTCTCCGTCACTACCTCTACCTCGCTGCCTCTCCCTCGATTCCTCTCCCTCGCTGCCTCTCCCTTGATTCCTCTCCCTCGCTGCCTCTCCCTCGCTGCCTCTCCCTCACTACCTCTCCCTCACTACCTCGCCCTCGCTGCCTCTGCCTCACTACCTCTCCCTCGCTGCCTCTCCCTCACTACCTCTCCCTCGCTGCCTCTCCCACGGTGCCTCTCCCTCGCTGCCTCTCCCTCGCTGCATCTCCCTCACTACCTCTCCCTCGCTGCCTTTCCCTCACTACCTCTCCCTCGACTCCGCTCCCTCGCTGCGTCACCCTCACTACCTCTCACTCACTACCTCTCCCTCGCTGCCTCTCCCTCGCTGCCTCTCCCTCACTACCTCTCCCTCGACTCCGCTCATTCGCTGCCTCTCCCTCACTACCTCTCCCTCGCTGCCTGTCCCTCGCTGCCTCTCCCTCGCTGCCTCTCCCTCACTACCTCTCCCTCACTGCCTCTCCCTCGCTGCCTCTCCCTCACTACCTCTCCCTCGCTGCCTCTCCCTCACTGCCTCTCCCTCGCTGCCTCTCCCTCGCTGCCTCTCCATCGCTGCCTCTCCCTCACTCCCTCTCCCTCACTCCCTCTCCCTCGCTGCCTCTCCCTCGCTGCCTCTCCCTCACTACCTCTCCCTCAACTCCTCTCCCTCGCTGCCTCTTCCTCACTACCTCTCCCTCGCTGCCTCTCCCTCACTACCTCTCCCTCGCTACCTCTCCCTCACTACCTCTCCCTCACTACCTCTCCCTTACTACCTCTCCCGCACTAACTCTCCCTCACTACCTCTCCCTCGCTGCCTCTCCCTCGCTGCCTCTCCCTCACTACCTCTCCCTCACTATCCCTCTGTCGCAACCTCTCCCTCACTACCTCTCCCTCACTACCTCTCCCTCACTACATCTCCCTCGCTGCCTCTCCCTCGATTCCTCTCCCTCGCTGCCTCTCCCACACTACCTCTCCCTCACTACCTCTACCTCGCTACCTCTCCCTCACTATCTCTCCCTCACTACCTCTCCCTCGCTGCCTCTCCCTCGCTGCCTCTCCCTCACTACCTCTCCCTCACTACCTCTCCCTTGCTGCCTCTCCCTCACTACCTCTCCCTCACTGCCTCTCCCTCACTACCTCTCCCTCACTACCTCTCCCTCACTACCTCTCCCTCGATTCCTCTCCCTCGCTGCCTCTCCCTCACTACCTCTCCTTCACTACCTGTCCCTCACTACCTCTCCCTCGCTGCCTCTCCCTCACTATCTCACCCTCACTACCTCTCCCACTACTCTCCCTCGCTGCCTCTCCCTCACTACCTCTCCCTCACTACCTCTCCCTCGATTCCTCTCGCTCGCTGCCTCTCCCTCGCTGCCTCTCCCTCGCTGCCTCTCCCAAACTACCTCTCCCTCACTACCTCTGCCTCGCTGCCTCTCCCTCGAATCCTCTCCCTCGCTGCCTCTCCCTCGATTCCTCTCCCTCGCTACCTCTCCCTCGCTGCCTCTCCCTCACTACCTCTCCCTCACTAACTCTCCCTCGCTGGCACTCCCTCACTACCTCTCCCTCGCTGCATCTCCCTCGCTGCCTCTCCCTCGATTCCTCTCCCTCGCTGCCTCTCCCTCGACTCCTCACCCTCACTACCTCTCCCTCGCTGCCTCTACCTCGCTGCCTCTCCCTCGCTGCCCCTCCCTCACTACCTCTCCCTCACTACCTCTACCTCGCTGCCTCTCCCTCGATTCCTCTCCCTCGCTGCCTCTCCCTCGATTCCTCTCCCTCACTGCCTCTCCCTCGCTTCCTCTCCCTCACTACCTCTCCCTCACTACCTCTCCCTCGCTGCCTCTGCCTCACTACCTCTCCCTCGCTGCCTCTCCCTCACTACCTCTCCCTCGCTGCCTCTCCCACGGTGCCTCTCCCTCGCTGCCTCTCCCTCGCTGCATCTCCCTCACTACCTCTCCCTCGCTGCCTCTCCCTCACTACCTCTCCCTCGACTCCGCTCCCTCGCTGCCTCACCCTCACTACCTCTCACTCACTACCTCTCCCTCGCTGCCTCTCCCTCGCTGCCTCTCCCTCACTATCTCTCCCTCGACTCCGCTCATTCGCTGCCTCTCCCTCACTACCTCTCCCTCGCTGCCTCTCCCTCGCTGCCTCTCCCTCGCTGCCTCTCCCTCACTACCTCTCCCTCACTGCCTCTCCCTCGCTGCCTCTCCCTCACTACCTCTCCCTCGACTCCTCTCCCTCGCTGCCTCTCCCTCACTACCTCTCCCTCGCTGCCTCTCCCTCGCTGCCTCTCCCTCGCTGCCACTCCCTCACTCCCTCTCCCTCGACTCCTCTCCCTCGCTGCCTCTCACTCACTACCTCTCCCTCGCTGCCTCTCCCTCGCTGCCTCTCCCTCACTATCTCTCCCTCGACTCCGCTCATTCGCTGCCTCTCCCTCACTACCTCTCCCTCGCTGCCTCTCCCTCGCTGCCTCTCCCTCGCTGCCTCTCCCTCACTACCTCTCCCTCACTGCCTCTCCCTCGCTGCCTCTCCCTCACTACCTCTCCCTCGACTCCTCTCCCTCGCTGCCTCTCCCTCACTCCCTCTCCCTCGCTGCCTCTCCCTCGCTGCCTCTCACTCACTACCTCTCCCTCGACTCCTCTCCCTCGCTGCCTCTCCCTCACTACCTCTCCCTCGCTGCCTCTCCCTCACTACCTCTCCCTCGCTGCCTCTCCCTCACTACCTCTCCCTCACTACCTCTCCCTCGCTGCCTCTCCCTCACTACCTCTCACTCGCTGCCTCTCCCTCGCTGCCTCTACCTCACTACCTCTCCCTCGACTCCTCTCCCTCGCTGCCTCTCCCTCACTACCTCTACCTCACTGCCTCTCCCCCTCTATCTCTCCCTCGCTGCCTCTCCCTCGCTGCCTCTCCCTCGCTGCCCCTACCTCGCTGCCTCTCCCTCACTACCTCGCCCTCGACTCCTCTCCCTCGCTGTGCTCTCCCTCGACTCCTCTCCCTCACTACCTCTCCCTCGCTGCCTCTCCCCCTCTATCTCTCCCACGCTGCCTCTCCCTCGACTCCTCTCCCTCGCTGCCTCTCCCTCGCTACCTCTCCCTCACTACATCTCCCTCTCTGCCTCTCCCTCTCTGCCTCTCCCTCGCTACCTCTCCCTCACTACATCTCCCTCTCTGCCTCTCCCTCGCTACCTCTCCCTCAATACCTCTCCCTCTCTACCTCTCCCTCTCTGCCTCTCCCTCGCTGCCTCTCCCTCACTACCTCTCCCTCGCTGCCTCTCCCTCACTACCTCTCCCTCACTACCTCTACCTCTCTGCCTCTCACTCGCTGACTCTCCCTCGCTGCCTCTCCATGTCTACATTTCCCTCACTACCTCTCCCTCGCTGCCTCTCCCTCGCTGCCTCTCCCTCGCTGCCCCTCCCTCGCTGCCTCTCCCTCACTACCTCGCCCTCGACTCCTCTCCCTCGCTGTGCTCTCCCTCGACTCCTCTCCCTCACTACCTCTCCCTCGCTGCCTCTCCCTCGCTGCCTCTCCCTCGCTGCCTCTCCCTCGCTTCCTCTCCATCGATCCCTCTCCCTCGCTGCCTCTCCCTCAACTCCTCTCCCTCGCTGCCTCTCCCTCGACTCCTCTCTCTCACTACCTCTCCCTCGCTGCCTCTCCCTCGCTGCCTCTCCCTCGACTCCTCTCCCTCACTACCTCTCCCTCACTACCTCTCCCTCGCTGCCTCTCCCTCACTGCCTCTCCCTCGCTGCCTCTCCCTCACTTCCTCTCCCTCACTACCTCTCACTCGCTGCCTCTCCCTCGCTGCCTCTCCCTCACTACCTCTCCCTCACTACCTCTCCCTCTCTGCCTCTCCCTCACTACGTCTCCCTCACTGCCTATCCGTCACTACCTCTCCCTCGCTGCCTCTCCCTCACTACCTCTCCCTCACTACCTCTCCCTCGCTGCCTCTCCCTCGATTCCTCTCCCTCGCTGCGTCTCCCTCGATTCCTCTCCCTCGCTGCCTCTCCCTCGATTCCTCTCCCTCGCTGCCTCTCCCTCGCTGCCTCTCGCTCGCTGCCCCTCCCTCACTACCTCTCCCTCACTACATCTACCTCGCTGCCTCTCCGTCGATTCCTCTCCCTCGCTGCCTCTCCCTCGATTCCTCTCCCTCGCTGCCTCTCCCTCGCTTCCTCTCCCTCACTACCTCTCCCTCACTACCTCTCCCTCACTGCCTCTCCCCCTCTATCTCTCCCTCGCTGCCTCTCCCTCGCTACCTTTCCCTCACTACCTTTCCCTCACTACCTCTCCCTCGCTGCCTCTCCCTCGCTGCCTCTCCCTCGCTGCCCCTACCTCGCTGCCTCTCCCACGCTGCCTCTCCCTCGACTCCTCTCCCTCGCTGCCTCTCCCTCGAATCCTCTCCCTCACTACCTCTCCCTCACTACCTTTCCCTCACTACCTTTCCCTCACTACCTCTCCCTCGCTGCCTCTCCCTCACTACCTCTCCCTCACTACCTCTCCCTCGCTGCCTCTCCCTCGATTCCTCTCCCTCGCTGCGTCTCCCTCGATTCCTCTCCCTCGCTGCCTCTCCCTCGATTCCTCTCCCTCGCTGCCTCTCCCTCGCTGCCTCTCCCACGCTGCCTCTCCCTCGATTCCTCTCCCTCGCTGCGTCTCCCTCGATTCCTCTCCCTCGCTGCCTCTCCCTCGATTCCTCTCCCTCGCTGCCTCTCCCTCACTACCTCTCCCTCACTACATCTACCTCGCTGCCTCTCCGTCGATTCCTCTCCCTCGCTGCCTCTCCCTCGATTCCTCTCCCTCGCTGCCTCTCCCTCGCTTCCTCTCCCTCACTACCTCTCCCTCACTACCTCTCCCTCACTGCCTCTCCCCCTCTATCTCTCCCTCGCTGCCTCTCCCTCGCTACCTTTCCCTCACTACCTTTCCCTCACTACCTCTCCCTCGCTGCCTCTCCCTCGCTGCCTCTCCCTCGCTGCCCCTACCTCGCTGCCTCTCCCACGCTGCCTCTCCCTCGACTCCTCTCCCTCGCTGCCTCTCCCTCGAATCCTCTCCCTCACTACCTCTCCCTCACTACCTCTCCCTCACTACCTCTCCCTCTCTGCCTCTCCCTCGCTACCTCTCCCTCACTACATCTCCCTCTCTGCCTCTCCCTCGCTACCTCTCCCTCACTACCTCTCCCTCTCTGCCTCTCCCTCGCTACCTCTCCCTCACTACCTCTCCCTCTCTGCCTCTCCCTCGCTGCCTCTCCCTCACTACCTCTCCCTCTCTACCTCTCCCTCTCTGCCTCTCCCTCGCTGCCTCTCCCTCTCTACCTCTCCCTCGCTGCCTCTCCCTCACTACCTCTCCCTCACTACCTCTCCCTCTCTGCCTCTCACTCGCTGCCTCTCCCTCGCTGCCTCTCCATCGCTACATTTCCCTCACTACCTCTCCCTCGCTGCCTCTCCCTCGCTGCCTCTCCCTCGCTGCCCCTCCCTCGCTGCCTCTCCCTCACTACCTCGCCCTCGACTCCTCTCCCTCGCTGTGCTCTCCCTCGACTCCTCTCCCTCACTACCTCTCCCTCGCTGCCTCTCCCTCGCTGCCTCTCCCTCGCTGCCTCTCCCTCGCTTCCTCTCCATCGATCCCTCTCCCTCGCTGCCTCTCCCTCAACTCCTCTCCCTCGCTGCCTCTCCCTCGACTCCTCTCTCTCACTACCTCTCCCTCGCTGCCTCTCCCTCGCTGCCTCTCCCTCGACTCCTCTCCCTCACTACCTCTCCCTCACTACCTCTCCCTCGCTGCCTCTCCCTCACTGCCTCTCCCTCGCTGCCTCTCCCTCACTTCCTCTCCCTCACTACCTCTCCCTCACTGCCTCTCCCTCTCTGCCTCTCCCTCACTACGTCTCCCTCACTGCCTATCCGTCACTACCTCTCCCTCGCTGCCTCTCCCTCACTACCTCTCCCTCACTACCTCTCCCTCGCTGCCTCTCCCTCGCTGCCTCTCCCTCACTACCTCTCCCTCACTACCTCTCCCTCGCTGCCTCTCCCTCACTACCTCTCCCTCGCTGCCTCTCCCTCGATTCCTCTCCCTCGCTGCCTCTCCCTCGATTCCTCTCCCTCGACTCCTCTCCCTCACTACCTCTCCCTCGCTTCCTCTCCCTCACTACCTCTCCCTCGCTGCCTCTCCCTCGCTGCCTCTCCCTCGCTGCCCCTCCCTCACTACCTCTCCCTCACTACCTCTGCCTCGCTGCCTCTCCCTCGATTCCTCTCCCTCGCTGCCTCTCCTTCGCTGCCTCTCCCTCACTACCTCTCCCGCACTAACTCTCCCTCACTACCTCTCCCTCGCTGCCTCTCCCTCGCTGCCTCTCCCTCACTATCCCTCCGTCGCTACCTCTCCCTCACTACCTCTCCCTCACTACCTCTCCCTCACTACATCTCCCTCGCTGCCTCTCCCTCGATTCCTCTCCCTCGCTGCCTCTCCCACACTACCTCTCCCTCACTACCTCTATCTCGCTACCTCTCCCTCACTACCTCTCCCTCACTACCTCTCCCTCGCTGCCTCTCCCTCACTGCCTCTCCCTCACTACCTCTCCCTCACTACCTCTCCCTTGCTGCCTCTCCCTCACTACCTCTCCCTCACTGCCTCTCCCTCACTACCTCTCCCTCACTACCTCTCCCTCACTACCTCTCCCTCGATTCCTCTCCCTCGCTGCCTCTCCCTCACTACCTCTCCTTCACTACCTGTCCCTCACTACCTCTCCCTCGCTGCCTCTCCCTCACTATCTCACCCTCACTACCTCTCCCACTTCTCCTCTCCCTCGCTGCCTCTCCCTCACTACCTCTCCCTCACTACCTCTCCCTCGATTCCTCTCGCTCGCTGCCTCTCCCTCGCTGCCTCTCCCTCGCTGCCTCTCCCAAACTACCTCTCCCTCACTACCTCTGCCTCGCTGCCTCTCCATCGAAGCCTCTCCCTCGCTGCCTCTCCCTCGATTCCTCTCCCTCGCTGCCTCTCCCTCGCTGCCTCTCCCTCACTACCTCTCCCTCACTAACTCGCCCTCGCTGGCTCTCCCTCACTTCCTCTCCCTCGCTCCCTCTCCCTCGACTCCTCTCCCTCACTACCTCTCCCTCGCTGCCTCTCCCTCGCTGCCTCTCGCTCGCTGCCTCCCCCTCACTACCTCTCCCTCACTACATCTACCTCGCTGCCTCTCCGTCGATTCCTCTCCCTCGCTGCCTCTCCCTCGCTGCCTCTCCCTCACTACCTCTCCCTCACTACATCTACCTCGCTGCCTCTCCGTCGATTCCTCTCCCTCGCTGCCTCTCCCTCGATTCCTCTCCCTCGCTGCCTCTCCCTCGCTTCCTCTCCCTCACTACCTCTCCCTCACTACCTCTCCCTCGCTGCCTCTGCCTCACTACCTCTCCCTCGCTGCCTCTCCCTCACTACCTCTCCCTCGCTGCCTCTCCCACGGTGCCTCTCCCTCGCTGCCTCTCCCTCGCTGCATCTCCCTCACTCCCTCTCCCTCGCTGCCTCTCCCTCACTACCTCTCCCTCGACTCCGCTCCCTCGCTGCCTCACCCTCACTACCTCTCACTCACTACCTCTCCCTCGCTGCCTCTCCCTCGCTGCCTCTCCCTCACTACCTCTCCCTCGACTCCGCTCATTCGCTGCCTCTCCCTCACTACCTCTCCCTCGCTGCCTGTCCCTCGCTGCCTCTCCCTCGCTGCCTCTCCCTCACTACCTCTTCCTCACTGCCTCTCACTCGCTGCCTCTCCCTCACTAACTCTCCCTCGACTCCTCTCCCTCGCTGCCTCTCCCTCACTACCTCTTCCCTCGCTGCCTCTCCCTCGCTGCCTCTCCCTCGCTGCCTCTCCCTCACTCCCTCTCCCTCGCTGCCTCTCCCTCGCTGCCTCTCCCTCACTACCTCTCCCTCGACTCCTCTCCCTCGCTGCCTCTCCCTCACTACCTCTCCCTCGCTGCCTCTCCCTCACTACCTCTCCCTCGCTGCCTCTCCCTCACTACCTCTCCCTCACTACCTCTCCCTCGCTGCGTCTCCCTCGATTCCTCTCACTCGCTGCCTCTCCCTCGCTGCCTCTCCCTCACTACCTCTCCCTCACTACCTCTCCCTCGCTGCCTCTCCCTCACTACCTCTCCCTCGCTGCCTCTCCCTCAATTCCTCTCCCTCGCTGCCTCTCCCTCGATTCCTCTCCCTCGACTCCTCTCCCTCACTACCTCTCCCTCGCTTCCTCTCCCTCACTACCTCTCCCTCGCTGCCTCTCCCTCGCTGCCTCTCCCTCGCTGCCCCTCCCTCACTATCTCTCCCTCACTACCTCTGCCTCGCTGCCTCTCCCTCGATTCCTCTCCCTCGCTGCCTCTCCCTCGCTGCCTCTCCCTCACTACCTCTCCCGCACTAACTCTCCCTCACTACCTCTCCCTCGCTGCCTTTCCCTCGCTGCCTCTCCCTCACTACCTCTCCCTCACTATCCCTCTGTCGCTACCTCTCCCTCACTACCTCTCCCTCACTACCTCTCCCTCACTACATCTCCCTCACTGCCTCTTCCTCGATTCCTCTCCCTCGCTGCCTCTCCCTCACTACCTCTACCTCGCTACCTCTCCCTCACTACCTCTCCCTCACTACCTCTCCCTCGCTGCCTCTCCCTCGCTGCCTCTCCCTCACTACCTCTCCCTCACTACCTCTCCCTTGCTGCCTCTCCCTCACTACCTCTCCCTCACTGCCTCTCCCTCACTACCTCTCCCTCACTACCTCTCCCTCACTACCTCTCCCTCGATTCCTCTCCCTCGCTGCCTCTCCCTCACTACCTCTCCTTCACTACCTGTCCCTCACTACCTCTCCCTCGCTGCCTCTCCCTCACTATCTCACCCTCACTACCTCTCCCACTACTCCTCTCCCTCGCTGCCTCTCCCTCACTACCTCTCCCTCGCTGCCTCTCCCAAACTACCTCTCCCTCACCACCTCTGCCTCGCTGCCTCTCCATTGAAGCCTCTCCCTCGCTGCCTCTCCCTCGATTCCTCTCCCTCGCTGCCTCTCCCTCGCTGCCTCTCCCTCACTACCTCTCCCTCACTAACTCGCCCTCGCTGGCTCTCCCTCACTTCCTCTCCCTCGCTCCCTCTCCCTCGACTCCTCTCCCTCACTACCTCTCCCTCGCTGCCTCTCCCTCGCTGCCTCTCGCTCGCTGCCCCTCCCTCACTACCTCTCCCTCACTACATCTACCTCGCTGCCTCTCCGTCGATTCCTCTCCCTCGCTGCCTCTCCCTCGATTCCTCTCCCTCGCTGCCTCTCCCTCGCTTCCTCTCCCTCACTACCTCTCCCTCACTACCTCTCCCTCGCTGCCTCTGCCTCACTACCTCTCCCTCGCTGCCTCTCCCTCACTACCTCTCCCTCGCTGCCTCTCCCACGGTGCCTCTCCCTCGCTGCCTCTCCCTCGCTGCATCTCCCTCACTCCCTCTCCCTCGCTGCCTCTCCCTCACTACCTCTCCCTCGACTCCGCTCCCTCGCTGCCTCACCCTCACTACCTCTCACTCACTACCTCTCCCTCGCTGCCTCTCCCTCGCTGCCTCTCCCTCACTACCTCTCCCTCGCTGCCTCTCCCTCGCTGCCTCTCCCTCGCTGCCCCTCCCTCACTACCTCTCCCTCACTACCTCTGCCTCGCTGCCTCTCCCTCGATTCCTCTCCCTCGCTGCCTCTCCCTCGATTCCTCTCCCTCGACTCCTCTCCCTCACTACCTCTCCCTCGCTTCCTCTCCCTCACTACCTCTCCCTCGCTGCCTCTCCCTCGCTGCCTCTCCCTCGCTGCCCCTCCCTCACTACCTCTCCCTCACTACCTCTGCCTCGCTGCCTCTCCCTCGATTCCTCTCCCTCGCTGCCTCTCCTTCGCTGCCTCTCCCTCACTACCTCTCCCGCACTAACTCTCCCTCACTACCTCTCCCTCGCTGCCTCTCCCTCGCTGCCTCTCCCTCACTATCCCTCCGTCGCTACCTCTCCCTCACTACCTCTCCCTCACTACCTCTCCCTCACTACATCTCCCTCGCTGCCTCTCCCTCGATTCCTCTCCCTCGCTGCCTCTCCCACACTACCTCTCCCTCACTACCTCTATCTCGCTACCTCTCCCTCACTACCTCTCCCTCACTACCTCTCCCTCGCTGCCTCTCCCTCGCTGCCTCTCCCTCACTACCTCTCCCTCACTACCTCTCCCTTGCTGCCTCTCCCTCACTACCTCTCCCTCACTGCCTCTCCCTCACTACCTCTCCCTCACTACCTCTCCCTCACTACCTCTCCCTCGATTCCTCTCCCTCGCTGCCTCTCCCTCACTACCTCTCCTTCACTACCTGTCCCTCACTACCTCTCCCTCGCTGCCTCTCCCTCACTATCTCACCCTCACTACCTCTCCCACTACTCCTCTCCCTCGCTGCCTCTCCCTCACTACCTCTCCCTCACTACCTCTCCCTCGATTCCTCTCGCTCGCTGCCTCTCCCTCGCTGCCTCTCCCTCGCTGCCTCTCCCAAACTACCTCTCCCTCACTACCTCTGCCTCGCTGCCTCTCCATCGAAGCCTCTCCCTCGCTGCCTCTCCCTCGATTCCTCTCCCTCGCTGCCTCTCCCTCGCTGCCTCTCCCTCACTACCTCTCCCTCACTAACTCGCCCTCGCTGGCTCTCCCTCACTTCCTCTCCCTCGCTCCCTCTCCCTCGACTCCTCTCCCTCACTACCTCTCCCTCGCTGCCTCTCCCTCGCTGCCTCTCGCTCGCTGCCCCTCCCTCACTACCTCTCCCTCACTACATCTACCTCGCTGCCTCTCCGTCGATTCCTCTCCCTCGCTGCCTCTCCCTCGATTCCTCTCCCTCGCTGCCTCTCCCTCGCTTCCTCTCCCTCACTACCTCTCCCTCACTACCTCTCCCTCGCTGCCTCTGCCTCACTACCTCTCCCTCGCTGCCTCTCCCTCACTACCTCTCCCTCGCTGCCTCTCCCACGGTGCCTCTCCCTCGCTGCCTCTCCCTCGCTGCATCTCCCTCACTCCCTCTCCCTCGCTGCCTCTCCCTCACTACCTCTCCCTCGACTCCGCTCCCTCGCTGCCTCACCCTCACTACCTCTCCCTCACTACCTCTCCCTCACTGCCTCTCCCTCGCTGCCTCTCCCTCACTACCTCTCCCTCGACTCCTCTCCCTCGCTGCCTCTCCCTCACTACCTCTCCCTCGCTGCCTCTCCCTCGCTGCCTCTCCCTCGCTGCCTCTCCCTCACTCCCTCTCCCTCACTCCCTCTCCCTCGCTGCCTCTCCCTCGCTGCCTCTCCCTCACTACCTCTCCCTCGACTCCTCTCCCTCGCTGCCTCTCCCTCACTACCTCTCCCTCGCTGCCTCTCCCTCACTACCTCTCCCTCGCTGCCTCTCCCTCACTACCTCTCCCTCACTACCTCTCCCTCGCTGCCTCTCCCTCACTACCTCTCACTCGCTGCCTCTCCCTCGCTGCCTCTACCTCACTACCTCTCCCTCGACTCCTCTCCCTCGCTGCCTCTCCCTCACTACCTCTACCTCACTGCCTCTCCCCCTCTATCTCTCCCTCGCTGCCTCTCCCTCGCTACCTTTCCCTCACTACCTTTCCCTCACTACCTCTCCCTCGCTGCCTCTCCCTCGCTGCCCCTACCTCGCTGCCTCTCCCACGCTGCCTCTCCCTCGACTCCTCTCCCTCGCTGCCTCTCCCTCGACTCCTCTCCCTCACTACCTCTCCCTCACTACCTCTCCCTCACTACCTCTCCCTCTCTGCCTCTCCCTCGCTACCTCTCCCTCACTACCTCTCCCTCTCTGCCTCTCCCTCGCTACCTCTCCCTCTCTACCTCTCCCTCTCTGCCTCTCCCTCGCTGCCTCTCCCTCACTACCTCTCCCTCGCTGCCTCTCCCTCACTACCTCTCCCTCACTACCTCTCCCTCTCTGCCTCTCACTCGCTGCCTCTCCCTCGCTGCCTCTCCATCGCTACATTTCCCTCACTACCTCTCCCTCGCTGCCTCTCCCTCGCTGCCTCTCCCTCGCTGCCCCTCCCTCGCTGCCTCTCCCTCACTACCTCGCCCTCGACTCCTCTCCCTCACTGTGCTCTCCCTCGACTCCTCTCCCTCACTACCTCTCCCTCGCTGCCTCTCCCTCGCTGCCTCTCCCTCGCTGCCTCTCCCTCGCTTCCTCTCCATCGATCCCTCTCCCTCGCTGCCTCTCCCTCAACTCCTCTCCCTCGCTGCCTCTCCCTCGACTCCTCTCTCTCACTACCTCTCCCTCGCTGCCTCTCCCTCGCTGCCTCTCCCTCGACTCCTCTCCCTCACTACCTCTCCCTCACTACCTCTCCCTCGCTGCCTCTCCCTCACTGCCTCTCCCTCGCTGCCTCTCCCTCACTTCCTCTCCCTCACTACCTCTCCCTCGCTGCCTCTCCCTCGCTGCCTCTCCCTCACTACCTCTCCCTCACTACCTCTCCCTCTCTGCCTCTCCCTCACTACGTCTCCCTCACTGCCTATCCGTCACTACCTCTCCCTCGCTGCCTCTCCCTCACTACCTCTCCCTCACTACCTCTCCCTCGCTGCCTCTCCCTCGATTCCTCTCCCTCGCTGCGTCTCCCTCGATTCCTCTCCCTCGCTGCCTCTCCCTCACTACCTCTCCCTCACTGCCTCTCCCTCACTACCTCTCCCTCACTACCTCTCCCTCACTACCTCTCCCTCGATTCCTCTCCCTCGCTGCCTCTCCCTCACTACCTCTCCCTCACTGCCTCTCCCTCACTACCTCTCCCTCACTACCTCTCCCTCACTACCTCTCCCACTACTCCTCTCCCTCGCTGCCTCTCCCTCACTACCTCTCCCTCACTACCTCTCCCTCGATTCCTCTCGCTCGCTGCCTCTCCCTCGCTGCCTCTCCCAAACTACCTCTCCCTCGAAGCCTCTCCCTCGCTGCCTCTCCCTCGATTCCTCTCCCTCGCTGCCTCTCCCTCGCTGCCTCTCCCTCACTACCTCTCCCTCAGTAACTCTCCCTCGCTGGCTCTCCCTCACTTCCTCTCCCTCGCTGCCTCTCCCTCGACTCCTCTCCCTCACTACCTCTCCCTCGCTGCCTCTCCCTCGCTGCCTCTCCCTCGCTGCCCCTACCTCACTACCTCTCCCTCACTACATCTACCTCGCTGCCTCTCCGTCGATTCCTCTCCCTCGCTGCCTCTCCCTCGATTCCTCTCCCTCGCTGCCTCTCCCTCGCTTCCTCTCCCTCGCTTCCTCTCCCTCACTACCTCTCCCTCACTACCTCTCCCTCGCTGCCTCTGCCTCACTACCTCTCCCTCACTGCCTCTCCCTCACTACCTCTCCCTCGCTGCCTCTCCCACGGTGCCTCTCCCTCGCTGCCTCTCCCTCGCTGCATCTCCCTCACTCCCTCTCCCTCGCTGCCTCTCCCTCACTACCTCTCCCTCGACTCCGCTCCCTCACTGCCTCACCCTCACTACTTCTCACTCACTACCTCTCCCTCGCTGCCTCTCCCTCGCTGCCTCTCCCTCACGCCCTCTCCCTCGACTCCGCTCATTCGCTGCCTCTCCCTCACTACCTCTCCCTCGCTGCCTCTCCCTCGCTGCCTCTCCCTCACTGCCTCTCCCTCGCTGCCTCTCCCTCACTACCTCTCCCTCGACTCCTCTCCCTCGCTGCCTCTCCCTCACTACCTCTCCCTCGCTGCCTCTCCCTCGCTGCCTCTCCCTCGCTGCCTCTCCCTCACTCCCTCTCCCTCACTCCCTCTCCCTCGCTGCCTCTCCCTCGCTGCCTCTCCCTCACTACCTCTCCCTCGACTCCTCTCCCTCGCTGCCTCTCCCTCACTACTTCTCCCTCGCTGCCTCTCCCTCACTACCTCTCCCTCGCTGCCTCTCCCTCACTACCTCTCCCTCACTACCTCTCCCTCGCTGCCTCTCCCTCACTACCTCTCACTCGCTGCCTCTCCCTCGCTGCCTCTCCCTCACTACCTCTCCCTCGACTCCTCTCCCTCGCTGCCTCTCCCTCACTACCTCTACCTCACTGTCTCTCCCTCTCAACCTCTCCCTCGCTGCCTCTCCCTCGCTGCCCCTCCCTCGCTGCCTCTCCCTCACTGCCTCTCCCTCGACTCCTCTCCCTCGCTGCCTCTCCCTCGACTCCTCTCCCTCACTACCTCTCCCTCACTACCTCTCCCTCGCTGCCTCTCCCTCACTACCTCTCCCTCTCTGCCTCTCCCTCGCTGCCTCTCCCTCACTACCTCTCCCTCTCTGCCTCTCACTCGCTGCCTCTCCCTCGCTGCCTCTCCATCGCTACATTTCCCTCACTACCTCTCCCTCACTACCTCTCCCTCGCTGCCTCTCCCTCGCTGCCTCTCCCTCGCTGCCCCTCCCTCGCTGCCTCTCCCTCACTACCTCTCCCTCACTACCTCGCCCTCGACTCCTCTCCCTCACTACCTCTCCCTCGCTGCCTCTCCCTCGCTGCCTCTCCCTCGCTGCCTCTCCCTCGCTTCCTCTCCATCGATTCCTCTCCCTCGCTGCCTCTCCCTCGATTCCTCTCCCTCGCTGCCTCTCCCTCGCTTCCTCTCCCTCGCTTCCTCTCCCTCACTACCTCTCCCTCACTACCTCTCCCTCGCTGCCTCTGCCTCACTACCTCTCCCTCACTGCCTCTCCCTCACTACCTCTCCCTCGCTGCCTCTCCCACGGTGCCTCTCCCTCGCTGCCTCTCCCTCGCTGCATCTCCCTCACTCCCTCTCCCTCGCTGCCTCTCCCTCACTACCTCTCCCTCGACTCCGCTCCCTCACTGCCTCACCCTCACTACTTCTCACTCACTAGCTCTCCCTCGCTGCCTCTCCCTCGCTGCCTCTCCCTCACGCCCTCTCCCTCGACTCCGCTCATTCGCTGCCTCTCCCTCACTACCTCTCCCTCGCTGCCTCTCCCTCGCTGCCTCTCCCTCACTGCCTCTCCCTCGCTGCCTCTCCCTCACTACCTCTCCCTCGACTCCTCTCCCTCGCTGCCTCTCCCTCACTACCTCTCCCTCGCTGCCTCTCCCTCGCTGCCTCTCCCTCGCTGCCTCTCCCTCACTCCCTCTCCCTCACTCCCTCTCCCTCGCTGCCTCTCCCTCGCTGCCTCTCCCTCACTACCTCTCCCTCGACTCCTCTCCCTCGCTGCCTCTCCCTCACTACTTCTCCCTCGCTGCCTCTCCCTCACTACCTCTCCCTCGCTGCCTCTCCCTCACTACCTCTCCCTCACTACCTCTCCCTCGCTGCCTCTCCCTCACTACCTCTCACTCGCTGCCTCTCCCTCGCTGCCTCTCCCTCACTACCTCTCCCTCGACTCCTCTCCCTCGCTGCCTCTCCCTCACTACCTCTACCTCACTGTCTCTCCCTCTCAACCTCTCCCTCGCTGCCTCTCACTCGCTACCTTTCCCTCACTACCTCTCCCTCGCTGCCTCTCCCTCGCTGCCTCTCCCTCGCTGCCCCTCCCTCGCTGCCTCTCCCTCACTGCCTCTCCCTCGACTCCTCTCCCTCGCTGCCTCTCCCTCGACTCCTCTCCCTCACTACCTCTCCCTCACTACCTCTCCCTCTCTGCCTCTCCCTCGTTACCTCTCCCTCGCTACCTCTCCCTCTCTACCTCTCCCTCTCTGCCTCTCCCTCACTGCCTCTCCCTCGACTCCTCTCCCTCACTGCCTCTCCCTCGACTCCTCTCCCTCGCTGCCTCTCCCTCGACTCCTCTCCCTCACTACCTCTCCCTCACTACCTCTCCCTCTCTGCCTCTCCCTCGTTACCTCTCCCTCGCTACCTCTCCCTCTCTACCTCTCCCTCTCTGCCTCTCCCTCGCTGCCTCTCCCTCACTACCTCTCCCTCTCTGCCTCTCCCTCGCTGCCTCTCCCTCACTACCTCTCCCTCTCTGCCTCTCACTCGCTGCCTCTCCCTCGCTGCCTCTCCCTCACTACCTCTCCCTCTCTGCCTCTCACTCGCTGCCTCTCCCTCGCTGCCTCTCCATCGCTACATTTCCCTCACTACCTCTCCCTCGCTGCCTCTCCCTCGCTGCCCCTCCCTCGCTGCCTCTCCCTCACTACCTCTCCCTCACTACCTCGCCCTCGACTCCTCTCCCTCACTACCTCTCCCTCGCTGCCTCTCCCTCGCTGCCTCTCCCCCGCTGCCTCTCCCTCGCTTCCTCTCCATCGATCCCTCTCCCTCGCTGCCTCTCCCTCGACTCCTCTCCCTCGCTGCCTCTCCCTCGACTCCTCTCTCTCACAACCTCTCCCTCGCTGCCTCTCCCTCGCTGCCTCTCCCTCGACTCCTCTCCCTCACTACCTCTCCCTCAATACCTCTCCCTCGCTGCCTCTCCCTCGCTGCCTCTCCCTTGCTGCCTCTCCCTCGCTGCCTCTCCCTCGCTGCCTCTCCCTCACTACCTCTCCCTCACTACCTCTCCCTCGCTGCCTCTCCCTCGCTGCCTCTCCCTCGCTGCCTCTCCCTCACTACCTCTCCCTCACTACCTCTCCCTCACTACCTCTCCCTCGCTGCCTCTCCCTTGCTGCCTCTCCCTTGCTGCCTCTCCCTCGCTGCCTCTCCCTCACTACCTCTCCCTCACTACCTCTCCCTCACTGCCTCTCCCTCGCTGCCTCTCCCTCACTACCTCTCCCTCACTACCTCTCCCTCTCTGCCTCTCCCTCACTACGTCTCCCTCACTACGTCTCCCTCACTGCCTATCCCTCACTACCTCTCCCTCGCTGCCTCTCCCTCACTACCTCTCCCTCACTACCTCTCCCTCGCTGCCTCTCCCTCGATTCCTCTCCCTCGCTGCCTCTCCCTCGATTCCTATCCCTCGCTTCCTCTCCCTCGCTGCCTCTCCCTCACTACCTCTCCCTCACTACCTCTCCCTCGCTGCCTCTCCCTCACTACCTCTGCCTCGCTGCCTCTCCCTCGATTCCTCTCCCTCGCTGCCTCTCCCTCGATTCCTCTCCCTCGACTCCTCTCCCTCACTACCTCTCCCTCGCTTCCTCTCCCTCACTACCTCTCCCTCGCTGCCTCTCCCTCGCTGCCTCTCCCTCGCTGCCCCTCCCTCACTACCTCTCCCTCACTACCTCTGCCTCGCTGCCTCTCCCTCGATTCCTCTCCCTCGCTGCCTCTCCCTCGCTGCCTCTCCCTCACTACCTCTCCCTCACTACCTCTCCCTCGCTGCCTCTCCCTCACTACCTCTCCCTCGCTGCCTCTCCCACGCTACCTCTCCCTCGCTGCCTCTCCCACGCTGCCTCTCCCTCACTGCCTCTCCCTCGCTGCATCTACCTCACTACCTCTCCCTCGCTGCCTCTCCCTCACTTCCTCTCCCTCGACTCCGCTCCCTCGCTGCCTCTCCCTCACTACCTCTCACTCACTACCTCTCCCTCGCTGCCTCTCCCTCACTACCTCTCCCTCGCTGCCTCTCCCTCGCTGCCTCTCCCTCGCTGCCTCTCACACACTACATCTCCCTCGCTGCCTCTCCTCGCTGCCTCTCCCTCGCTGCCTCTCCCTCACTACCTCTCCCTCGCTGCCTCTCCCTCGCTGCCTCTCCCTCACTACCTCTCCCTCGACTCCGCTCCCTCGCTGCGTCTCCCTCACTACCTCTCACTCACTACCTCTCCCTCGCTGCCTCTCCCTCACTATCTCTCCCTCACTGCCTCTCCCTCGCTACCTCACCCTCGCTACCTCTCCCTCGCTGCCTCTCCCTCACTATCTCTCCCTCGCTGCCTCTCCCTCGCTGCCTCTCCCTCACTACCTCACCCTCGCTACCTCTCCCTCGTTGCCTCTCCCTCACTATCTCTACCTCGCTGCCTCTCCCTCGCTGCCTCTCCCTCGATTCCTCTCCCTCACTACTTCTCCCTCGCTGCCTCTCCTTCACTACCTTCCCTTGCTACCTCTCCCTCACTACCTCTCCCTCGGTGGCTCTCCCTCGATTCCTCTCCCTCGCTGCCTCTCCCTCACTACCTCTCCCTCGCTGCCTCTCCCTCGACTCCTCTCCCTCGCTGCCTCTCCCTCGCTGCCTCTCCCTCGCTGCCTCTCCCTCGCTGCCTCTCCCTCGCTGCCTCTCCCTCACTGCCTCTCCCTCACTACCTCTCCCTCGCTGCCTCTCCCCCACTGCCTCTCCCTCGCTGCCTCTCCCTCACTGCCTCTCCCTCGCTGCCTCTCCCTCTCTGCCTCTCCCTCGCTGCCTCTCCCTCACTACCTCTCCCTCGCTGGCTCTCCCTCGATTCCTCTCCCTCGCTGCCTCTCCCTCGCTGCCTCTCCCTCACTGCCTCTCCCTCGCTGCCTCTCCATCGCTGCCTCTCCCTCACTACCTCTCCCTCACTACCTCCCCCTCGCTGGCTCTCCCTCGATTCCTCTCCCTCGCTGCCTCTCCCTCACTACCTCTCCCTCGCTGCCTCTCCCTCGACTCCTCTCCCTCGCTGCCTCTCCCTCACTGCCTCTCCCTCACTACCTCTCCCTCGCTGGCTCTCCCTCGATTCCTCTCCCTCGCTGGCTCTCCCTCGACTCCTCTCCCTCGCTGCCTCTCCCTCACTGCCTCTCCCTCGCTGCCTCTCCCTCACTGCCTCTCCCTCGATTCCTCTCCCTCACTGCCTCTCCCTCACTACCTCTCCCTCGCTGCCTCTCCCTCGACTCCTCTCCCTCGCTGCCTCTCCCTCACTACCTCTCCCTCGCTGCCTCTCCCTCGCTGCCTCTCCCTCACTGCCTCTCCCTCGCTGCCTCTCCCTCGCTGCCTCTCCCTCGCTGCCTCTCCCTCACTACCTCTCCCTCGCTGGCTCTCCCTCGAATCCTCTCCCTCGCTGCCTCTCCCTCACTACCTCTCCCTCGACTCCTCTCCCTCACTGCCTCTCCATCAATGCCTCTCCCTCGCTGCCTCTCCCTCACTGCCTCTCCCTCGATTCCTCTCCCTCGCTGCCTCTCCCTCGCTGCCTCTCCCTCGCTGCCTCTCCCTCACTACCTCTCTCTCACTACCTCTCCCTCACTGCCTCTCCCTCGCTGCCTCTCCCTCGCTGCCTCTCCCTCACTACCTCTCCCTCACTACCTCTCCCTCTCTGCCTCTCCCTCACTACGTCTCCCTCACTGCCTATCCCTCACTACCTCTCCCTCGCTGCCTCTCCCTCACTACCTCTCCCTCACTACCTCTCCCTCACTGCCTCTCCCTCGATTCCTCTCCCTCGCTGCCTCTCCCTCGATTACTCTCCCTCGCTGCCTCTCCCTCGCTGCCTTTCCCTCACTACCTCTCCCTCGCTACCTCTCCCTCGCTGCCTCTCCCTCACTACCTCTCCCTCGCTGCCTCTCCCTCGATTCCTCTCCCTCGCTGCCTCTCCCTCGATTCCTCTCCCTCGACTCCTCTCCCTCACTACCTCTCCCTCGCTTCCTCTCCCTCACTACCTCTCCCTCGCTGCCTCTCCCTCGCTGCCTCTCCCTCGCTGCCCCTCCCTCACTACCTCTCCCTCACTACCTCTGCCTCGCTGCCTCTCCCTCGATTCCTCTCCCTCGCTGCCTCTTCCTCGCTGCCTCTCCCTCACTACCTCTCCCTCACTACCTCTCCCTCGCTGCCTCTCCCTCACTACCTCTCCCTCGCTGCCTCTCCCACGCTACCTCTCCCTCGCTACCTCTCCCACGCTGCCTCTCCCTCGCTGCCTCTCCCTCGCTGCATCTCCCTCACTACCTCTCCCTCGCTGCCTCTCCCTCACTACCTCTCCCTCGACTCCGCTCCCTTGCTGCCTCTCCCTCACTACCTCTCACTCACTACCTCTCCCTCGCTGCCTCTCCCTCACTACCTCTCCCTCGCTGCCTCTCCCTCGCTGCCTCTCCCTCGCTGCCTCTCCCTCGCTACCTCTCCCCCGCTGCCTCTCCCTCGCTGCCTCTCCCTCACTACCTCTCCCTCGACTCCGCTCCCTCGCTGCGTCTCCCTCACTACCTCTCACTCACTACCTCTCCCTCGCTGCCTCTCCCTCACTACCTCTCCCTCGCTGCCTCTCCCTCGCTGCATCTCCCTCGCTGCCTCTCCCTCACTACCTCTCCCTTGCTGCCACTCTCTCGCTGCCTCTCCCTCGCTGCCTCTCCCTCACTACCTCTCCCTCGCTGCCTCTCCCTCGCTGCCTCTCCCTCGCTGCCTCTCCCTCGCTGCCTCTCCCTCACTACGTCACCCTCGACTCCTCTCCCTCGCTGCCTCTCCCTCACTACCTCTCCCTCGCTGCCTCTCCCTCACTACCTCTCCCTCACTACCTCTCCCTCGACTCCTCTCCCTCGCTGCCTCTCCCTCACTACCTCTCCCTCGACTCCTCTCCCTCGCTGCCTCTCCCTCACTACCTCTCCCTCGCTGCCTCTCCCTCGCTGCCTCTCCCTCACTACCTCTCCCTCTCTGCCTCTCCCTCACTACCTCTCCCTCGCTGCCTCTCCTTCATACCTCTCCCTCACTACCTCTCCCTCGCTGCCTCTCCCTCACTACCTCTCACTCGCTGCCTCTCCCTCGCTGCCTCTCCCTCGACTCCTCTCCCTCGCTGCCTCTCCCTCGCTGCCTCTCCCTCGCTGCTCCTCCTTCGCTGCCTCTCCCTCACTACCTCTCCCTCGCTGCCTCTCCCTCACTACCTCTCCCTCACTACCTCTCCCTCGCTGCCTCTCCCTCACTACCTCTCCCTCGCTGCCTCTCCCTCGCTGCCTCTCCCTCGCTGCCTCTCCCTCGCTGCCCCTCCCTCGCTGCCTCTCCCTCGCTACCTCTCCCTCACTACCTCTCCCTCTCTGCCTCTCCCTCGCTGCCTCTCCCTCACTGCCTCTCCCTCGCTGCCTCTCCCTCGACTCCTCTCCCTCGCTGCCTCTCCCTCGCTGCCTCTCCCTCGCTGCCTCTCCCTCGCTGCCTCTCCCTCACTACCTCACCCTCGCTACCTCTCCCTCGCTGCCTCTCCCTCACTATCTCTCCCTCACTGCCTCCCCCTCGCTGCCTCTCCCTCGCTGCCTCTCCCTCGATTCCTCTCCCTCACTACCTCTCCCTCGCTGCCTCTCCTTCGCTACCTCTCCCTCACTACCTCTCCCTCGCTGCCTCTCCCTCACTACCTTCCCTTGCTACCTCTCCCTCACTACCCCTCCCTCGCTGGCTCTCCCTCGATTCCTCTCCCTCGCTGCCTCTCCCTCACTACCTCTCCCTCGCTGCCTCTCCCTCGACTCCTCTCCCTCGCTGCCTCTCCCTCGCTGCCTCTCCCTCACTGCCTCTCCCTCGCTGCCTCTCCCTCGCTGCCTCTCCCTCGCTGCCTCTCCCTCGCTGCCTCTCCCTCGCTGCCTCTCCCTCACTACCTCCCCCTCGCTGGCTCTCCCTCGATTCCTCTCCCTCGCTGCCTCTCCCTCACTACCTCTCCCTCGCTGCCTCTCCCTCGACTCCTCTCCCTCGCTGCCTCTCCCTCACTGCCTCTCCCTCACTACCTCTCCCTCGCTGGCTCTCCCTCGATTCCTCTCCCTCGCTGCCTCTCCCTCACTACCTCTCCCTCACTACCTCTCCCTCACTGCCTCTCCCCCTCTATCTCTCCCTCGCTGCCTCTCCCTCGCTACCTTTCCCTCACTACCTTTCCCTCACTACCTCTCCCTCGCTGCCTCTCCCTCGCTGCCTCTCCCTCGCTGCCCCTACCTCGCTGCCTCTCCCTCGACTCCTCTCCCTCGCTGCCTCTCCCTCGAATCCTCTCCCTCACTACCTCTCCCTCACTACCTCTCCCTCACTACCTCTCCCTCTCTGCCTCTCCCTCGCTACCTCTCCCTCACTACCTCTCCCTCTCTGCCTCTCCCACGCTACCTCTCCCTCACTACCTCTCCCTCACTACCTCTCCCTCTCTGCCTCTCCCTCGCTACCTCTCCCTCACTACCTCTCCCTCTCTGCCTCTCCCTCGCTACCTCTCCCTCACTACCTCTCCCTCTCTGCCTCTCCCTCGCTACCTCTCCCTCTCTACCTCTCCCTCTCTGCCTCTCCCTCTCTACCTCTCCCTCGCTGCCTCTCCCTCGAATCCTCTCCCTCACTACCTCTCCCTCACTACCTCTCCCTCACTACCTCTCCCTCTCTGCCTCTCCCTCGCTACCTCTCCCTCACTACCTCTCCCTCGCTGCCTCTCCCTCACTACCTCTCCCTCACTACCTCTCCCTCACTGCCTCTCCCCCTCTATCTCTCCCTCGCTGCCTCTCCCTCGCTACCTTTCCCTCACTACCTTTCCCTCACTACCTCTCCCTCGCTGCCTCTCCCTCGCTGCCTCTCCCTCGCTACCTTTCCCTCACTACCTTTCCCTCACTACCTCTCCCTCACTACCTCTCCCTCACTACCTCTCCCTCTCTGCCTCTCCCTCGCTACCTCTCCCTCACTACCTCTCCCTCGCTGCCTCTCCCTCACTACCTCTCCCTCACTACCTCTCCCTCACTGCCTCTCCCCCTCTATCTCTCCCTCGCTGCCTCTCCCTCGCTACCTTTCCCTCACTACCTTTCCCTCACTACCTTTCCCTCACTACCTCTCCCACGCTGCCTCTCCCTCGAATCCTCTCCCTCACTACCTCTCCCTCACTACCTCTCCCTCACTACCTCTCCCTCTCTGCCTCTCCCTCGCTACCTCTCCCTCACTACCTCTCCCTCTCTGCCTCTCCCTCGCTACCTCTCCCTCTCTACCTCTCCCTCTCTGCCTCTCCCTCGCTGCCTCTCCCTCACTACCTCTCCCTCGCTGCCTCTCCCTCACTACCTCTCCCTCTCTGCCTCTCCCTCACTACCTCTCCCTCTCTACCTCTCCCTCTCTGCCTCTCCCTCGCTGCCTCTCCCTCACTACCTCTCCCTCGGTGCCTCTCCCTCACTACCTCTCCCTCACTACCTCTCCCTCTCTGCCTCTCACTCGCTGCCTCTCCCTCGCTGCCTCTCCATCGCTACATTTCCCTCACTACCTCTCCCTCGCTGCCTCTCCCTCGCTGCCTCTCCCTCGCTGCCCCTCCCTCGCTGCCTCTCCCTCACTACCTCGCCCTCGACTCCTCTCCCTCGCTGTGCTCTCCCTCGACTCCTCTCCCTCACTACCTCTCCCTCGCTGCCTCTCCCTCGCTGCCTCTCCCTCGCTGCCTCTCCCTCGCTTCCTCTCCATCGATCCCTCTCCCTCGCTGCCTCTCCCTCAACTCCTCTCCCTCGCTGCCTCTCCCTCGACTCCTCTCTCTCACTACCTCTCCCTCGCTGCCTCTCCCTCGCTGCCTCTCCCTCGACTCCTCTCCCTCACTACCTCTCCCTCACTACCTCTCCCTCGCTGCCTCTCCCTCACTGCCTCTCCCTCGCTGCCTCTCCCTCACTTCCTCTCCCTCACTACCTCTCCCTCACTGCCTCTCCCTCTCTGCCTCTCCCTCACTACATCTCCCTCACTGCCTATCCGTCACTACCTCTCCCTCGCTGCCTCTCCCTCACTACCTCTCCCTCACTACCTCTCCCTCGCTGCCTCTCCCTCGATTCCTCTCCCTCGCTGCGTCTCCCTCGATTCCTCTCCCTCGCTGCCTCTCCCTCGCTGCCTCTCCCTCACTACCTCTCCCTCACTACCTCTCCCTCGCTGCCTCTCCCTCACTACCTCTCCCTCGCTGCCTCTCCCTCGATTCCTCTCCCTCGCTGCCTCTCCCTCGATTCCTCTCCCTCGACTCCTCTCCCTCACTACCTCTCCCTCGCTTCCTCTCCCTCACTACCTCTCCCTCGCTGCCTCTCCCTCGCTGCCTCTCCCTCGCTGCCCCTCCCTCACTACCTCTCCCTCACTACCTCTGCCTCGCTGCCTCTCCCTCGATTCCTCTCCCTCGCTGCCTCTCCTTCGCTGCCTCTCCCTCACTACCTCTCCCGCACTAACTCTCCCTCACTACCTCTCCCTCGCTGCCTCTCCCTCGCTGCCTCTCCCTCACTATCCCTCCGTCGCTACCTCTCCCTCACTACCTCTCCCTCACTACCTCTCCCTCGCTGCCTCTCCCTCAATTCCTCTCCCTCGCTGCCTCTCCCACACTACCTCTCCCTCACTACCTCTATCTCGCTACCTCTCCCTCACTACCTCTCCCTCACTACCTCTCCCTCGCTGCCTCTCCCTCGCTGCCTCTCCCTCACTACCTCTCCCTCACTACCTCTCCCTTGCTGCCTCTCCCTCACTACCTCTCCCTCACTGCCTCTCCCTCACTACCTCTCCCTCACTACCTCTCCCTCACTACCTCTCCCTCGATTCCTCTCCCTCGCTGCCTCTCCCTCACTACCTCTCCTTCACTACCTGTCCCTCACTACCTCTCCCTCGCTGCCTCTCCCTCACTATCTCACCCTCACTACCTCTCCCACTTCTCCTCTCCCTCGCTGCCTCTCCCTCACTACCTCTCCCTCACTACCTCTCCCTCGATTCCTCTCGCTCGCTGCCTCTCCCTCGCTGCCTCTCCCTCGCTGCCTCTCCCAAACTACCTCTCCCTCACTACCTCTGCCTCGCTGCCTCTCCATCGAAGCCTCTCCCTCGCTGCCTCTCCCTCGATTCCTCTCCCTCGCTGCCTCTCCCTCGCTGCCTCTCCCTCACTACCTCTCCCTCACTAACTCGCCCTCGCTGGCTCTCCCTCACTTCCTCTCCCTCGCTCCCTCTCCCTCGACTCCTCTCCCTCACTACCTCTCCCTCGCTGCCTCTCCCTCGCTGCCTCTCGCTCGCTGCCTCCCCCTCACTACCTCTCCCTCACTACATCTACCTCGCTGCCTCTCCGTCGATTCCTCTCCCTCGCTGCCTCTCCCTCGCTGCCTCTCCCTCACTACCTCTCCCTCACTACATCTACCTCGCTGCCTCTCCGTCGATTCCTCTCCCTCGCTGCCTCTCCCTCGATTCCTCTCCCTCGCTGCCTCTCCCTCGCTTCCTCTCCCTCACTACCTCTCCCTCACTACCTCTCCCTCGCTGCCTCTGCCTCACTACCTCTCCCTCGCTGCCTCTCCCTCACTACCTCTCCCTCGCTGCCTCTCCCACGGTGCCTCTCCCTCGCTGCCTCTCCCTCGCTGCATCTCCCTCACTCCCTCTCCCTCGCTGCCTCTCCCTCACTACCTCTCCCTCGACTCCGCTCCCTCGCTGCCTCACCCTCACTACCTCTCACTCACTACCTCTCCCTCGCTGCCTCTCCCTCGCTGCCTCTCCCTCACTACCTCTCCCTCGACTCCGCTCATTCGCTGCCTCTCCCTCACTACCTCTCCCTCGCTGCCTGTCCCTCGCTGCCTCTCCCTCGCTGCCTCTCCCTCACTACCTCTTCCTCACTGCCTCTCACTCGCTGCCTCTCCCTCACTAACTCTCCCTCGACTCCTCTCCCTCGCTGCCTCTCCCTCACTACCTCTTCCCTCGCTGCCTCTCCCTCGCTGCCTCTCCCTCGCTGCCTCTCCCTCACTCCCTCTCCCTCGCTGCCTCTCCCTCGCTGCCTCTCCCTCACTACCTCTCCCTCGACTCCTCTCCCTCGCTGCCTCTCCCTCACTACCTCTCCCTCGCTGCCTCTCCCTCACTACCTCTCCCCCACTGCCTCTCCCTCGCTGCCTCTCCCTCACTGCCTCTCCCTCGCTGCCTCTCCCTCTCTGCCTCTCCCTCGCTGCCTCTCCCTCACTACCTCTCCCTCGCTGGCTCTCCCTCGATTCCTCTCCCTCGCTGCCTCTCCCTCGCTGCCTCTCCCTCACTGCCTCTCCCTCGCTGCCTCTCCATCGCTGCCTCTCCCTCACTACCTCTCCCTCACTACCTCCCCCTCGCTGGCTCTCCCTCGATTCCTCTCCCTCGCTGCCTCTCCCTCACTACCTCTCCCTCGCTGCCTCTCCCTCGACTCCTCTCCCTCGCTGCCTCTCCCTCACTGCCTCTCCCTCACTACCTCTCCCTCGCTGGCTCTCCCTCGATTCCTCTCCCTCGCTGGCTCTCCCTCGACTCCTCTCCCTCGCTGCCTCTCCCTCACTGCCTCTCCCTCGCTGCCTCTCCCTCACTGCCTCTCCCTCGATTCCTCTCCCTCACTGCCTCTCCCTCACTACCTCTCCCTCGCTGCCTCTCCCTCGACTCCTCTCCCTCGCTGCCTCTCCCTCACTACCTCTCCCTCGCTGCCTCTCCCTCGCTGCCTCTCCCTCACTGCCTCTCCCTCGCTGCCTCTCCCTCGCTGCCTCTCCCTCGCTGCCTCTCCCTCACTACCTCTCCCTCGCTGGCTCTCCCTCGAATCCTCTCCCTCGCTGCCTCTCCCTCACTACCTCTCCCTCGACTCCTCTCCCTCACTGCCTCTCCATCAATGCCTCTCCCTCGCTGCCTCTCCCTCACTGCCTCTCCCTCGATTCCTCTCCCTCGCTGCCTCTCCCTCGCTGCCTCTCCCTCGCTGCCTCTCCCTCACTACCTCTCTCTCACTACCTCTCCCTCACTGCCTCTCCCTCGCTGCCTCTCCCTCGCTGCCTCTCCCTCACTACCTCTCCCTCACTACCTCTCCCTCTCTGCCTCTCCCTCACTACGTCTCCCTCACTGCCTATCCCTCACTACCTCTCCCTCGCTGCCTCTCCCTCACTACCTCTCCCTCACTACCTCTCCCTCACTGCCTCTCCCTCGATTCCTCTCCCTCGCTGCCTCTCCCTCGATTACTCTCCCTCGCTGCCTCTCCCTCGCTGCCTTTCCCTCACTACCTCTCCCTCGCTACCTCTCCCTCGCTGCCTCTCCCTCACTACCTCTCCCTCGCTGCCTCTCCCTCGATTCCTCTCCCTCGCTGCCTCTCCCTCGATTCCTCTCCCTCGACTCCTCTCCCTCACTACCTCTCCCTCGCTTCCTCTCCCTCACTACCTCTCCCTCGCTGCCTCTCCCTCGCTGCCTCTCCCTCGCTGCCCCTCCCTCACTACCTCTCCCTCACTACCTCTGCCTCGCTGCCTCTCCCTCGATTCCTCTCCCTCGCTGCCTCTTCCTCGCTGCCTCTCCCTCACTACCTCTCCCTCACTACCTCTCCCTCGCTGCCTCTCCCTCACTACCTCTCCCTCGCTGCCTCTCCCACGCTACCTCTCCCTCGCTACCTCTCCCACGCTGCCTCTCCCTCGCTGCCTCTCCCTCGCTGCATCTCCCTCACTACCTCTCCCTCGCTGCCTCTCCCTCACTACCTCTCCCTCGACTCCGCTCCCTTGCTGCCTCTCCCTCACTACCTCTCACTCACTACCTCTCCCTCGCTGCCTCTCCCTCACTACCTCTCCCTCGCTGCCTCTCCCTCGCTGCCTCTCCCTCGCTGCCTCTCCCTCGCTACCTCTCCCCCGCTGCCTCTCCCTCGCTGCCTCTCCCTCACTACCTCTCCCTCGACTCCGCTCCCTCGCTGCGTCTCCCTCACTACCTCTCACTCACTACCTCTCCCTCGCTGCCTCTCCCTCACTACCTCTCCCTCGCTGCCTCTCCCTCGCTGCATCTCCCTCGCTGCCTCTCCCTCACTACCTCTCCCTTGCTGCCACTCTCTCGCTGCCTCTCCCTCGCTGCCTCTCCCTCACTACCTCTCCCTCGCTGCCTCTCCCTCGCTGCCTCTCCCTCGCTGCCTCTCCCTCGCTGCCTCTCCCTCACTACGTCACCCTCGACTCCTCTCCCTCGCTGCCTCTCCCTCACTACCTCTCCCTCGCTGCCTCTCCCTCACTACCTCTCCCTCACTACCTCTCCCTCGACTCCTCTCCCTCGCTGCCTCTCCCTCACTACCTCTCCCTCGACTCCTCTCCCTCGCTGCCTCTCCCTCACTACCTCTCCCTCGCTGCCTCTCCCTCGCTGCCTCTCCCTCACTACCTCTCCCTCTCTGCCTCTCCCTCACTACCTCTCCCTCGCTGCCTCTCCTTCATACCTCTCCCTCACTACCTCTCCCTCGCTGCCTCTCCCTCACTACCTCTCACTCGCTGCCTCTCCCTCGGTGCCTCTCCCTCGACTCCTCTCCCTCGCTGCCTCTCCCTCGCTGCCTCTCCCTCGCTGCTCCTCCTTCGCTGCCTCTCCCTCACTACCTCTCCCTCGCTGCCTCTCCCTCACTACCTCTCCCTCACTACCTCTCCCTCGCTGCCTCTCCCTCACTACCTCTCCCTCGCTGCCTCTCCCTCGCTGCCTCTCCCTCGCTGCCTCTCCCTCGCTGCCCCTCCCTCGCTGCCTCTCCCTCGCTACCTCTCCCTCACTACCTCTCCCTCTCTGCCTCTCCCTCGCTGCCTCTCCCTCACTGCCTCTCCCTCGCTGCCTCTCCCTCGACTCCTCTCCCTCGCTGCCTCTCCCTCGCTGCCTCTCCCTCGCTGCCTCTCCCTCGCTGCCTCTCCCTCACTACCTCACCCTCGCTACCTCTCCCTCGCTGCCTCTCCCTCACTATCTCTCCCTCACTGCCTCCCCCTCGCTGCCTCTCCCTCGCTGCCTCTCCCTCGATTCCTCTCCCTCACTACCTCTCCCTCGCTGCCTCTCCTTCGCTACCTCTCCCTCGCTACCTCTCCCTCGCTGCCTCTCCCTCACTACCTTCCCTTGCTACCTCTCCCTCACTACCTCTCCCTCGCTGGCTCTCCCTCGATTCCTCTCCCTCGCTGCCTCTCCCTCACTACCTCTCCCTCGCTGCCTCTCCCTCGACTCCTCTCCCTCGCTGCCTCTCCCTCGCTGCCTCTCCCTCACTGCCTCTCCCTCGCTGCCTCTCCCTCGCTGCCTCTCCCTCGCTGCCTCTCCCTCGCTGCCTCTCCCTCACTACCTCTCCCTCACTACCTCCCCCTCGCTGGCTCTCCCTCGATTCCTCTCCCTCGCTGCCTCTCCCTCACTACCTCTCCCTCGCTGCCTCTCCCTCGACTCCTCTCCCTCGCTGCCTCTCCCTCACTGCCTCTCCCTCACTACCTCTCCCTCGCTGGCTCTCCCTCGATTCCTCTCCCTCGCTGCCTCTCCCTCACTACCTCTCCCTCGCTGCCTCTCCCTCACTGCCTCTCCCTCGCTGCCTCTCCCTCACTGCCTCTCCCTCGATTCCTCTCCCTCGCTGCCTCTCCCTCACTACCTCTCCCTCACTACCTCTCCCTCACTGCCTCTCCCCCTCTATCTCTCCCTCGCTGCCTCTCCCTCGCTACCTTTCCCTCACTACCTTTCCCTCACTACCTCTCCCTCGCTGCCTCTCCCTCGCTGCCCCTACCTCGCTGCCTCTCCCACGCTGCCTCTCCCTCGACTCCTCTCCCTCGCTGCCTCTCCCTCGAATCCTCTCCCTCACTACCTCTCCCTCACTACCTCTCCCTCACTACCTCTCCCTCTCTGCCTCTCCCTCGCTACCTCTCCCTCACTACATCTCCCTCTCTGCCTCTCCCTCGCTACCTCTCCCTCACTACCTCTCCCTCTCTGCCTCTCCCTCGCTACCTCTCCCTCTCTACCTCTCCCTCTCTGCCTCTCCCTCGCTGCCTCTCCCTCACTACCTCTCCCTCGCTGCCTCTCCCTCACTACCTCTCCCTCTCTGCCTCTCCCTCACTACCTCTCCCTCTCTACCTCTCCCTCTCTGCCTCTCCCTCGCTGCCTCTCCCTCACTACCTCTCCCTCGCTGCCTCTCCCTCACTACCTCTCCCTCACTACCTCTCCCTCTCTGCCTCTCACTCGCTGCCTCTCCCTCGCTGCCTCTCCATCGCTACATTTCCCTCACTACCTCTCCCTCGCTGCCTCTCCCTCGCTGCCTCTCCCTCGCTGCCCCTCCCTCGCTGCCTCTCCCTCACTACCTCGCCCTCGACTCCTCTCCCTCGCTGTGCTCTCCCTCGACTCCTCTCCCTCACTACCTCTCCCTCGCTGCCTCTCCCTCGCTGCCTCTCCCTCGCTGCCTCTCCCTCGCTTCCTCTCCATCGATCCCTCTCCCTCACTACCTCGCCCTCAACTCCTCTCCCTCGCTGCCTCTCCCTCGACTCCTCTCTCTCACTACCTCTCCCTCGCTGCCTCTCCCTCGCTGCCTCTCCCTCGACTCCTCTCCCTCACTACCTCTCCCTCACTACCTCTCCCTCGCTGCCTCTCCCTCACTGCCTCTCCCTCGCTGCCTCTCCCTCACTTCCTCTCCCTCACTACCTCTCCCTCACTGCCTCTCCCTCTCTGCCTCTCCCTCACTACGTCTCCCTCACTGCCTATCCGTCACTACCTCTCCCTCGCTGCCTCTCCCTCACTACCTCTCCCTCACTACCTCTCCCTCGCTGCCTCTCCCTCGATTCCTCTCCCTCGCTGCGTCTCCCTCGATTCCTCTCCCTCGCTGCCTCTCCCTCGCTGCCTCTCCCTCACTACCTCTCCCTCACTACCTCTCCCTCGCTGCCTCTCCCTCACTACCTCTCCCTCGCTGCCTCTCCCTCGATTCCTCTCCCTCGCTGCCTCTCCCTCGATTCCTCTCCCTCGACTCCTCTCCCTCACTACCTCTCCCTCGCTTCCTCTCCCTCACTACCTCTCCCTCGCTGCCTCTCCCTCGCTGCCTCTCCCTCGCTGCCCCTCCCTCACTACCTCTCCCTCACTACCTCTGCCTCGCTGCCTCTCCCTCGATTCCTCTCCCTCGCTGCCTCTCCTTCGCTGCCTCTCCCTCACTACCTCTCCCGCACTAACTCTCCCTCACTACCTCTCCCTCGCTGCCTCTCCCTCGCTGCCTCTCCCTCACTATCCCTCCGTCGCTACCTCTCCCTCACTACCTCTCCCTCACTACCTCTCCCTCACTACATCTCCCTCGCTGCCTCTCCCTCGATTCCTCTCCCTCGCTGCCTCTCCCACACTACCTCTCCCTCACTACCTCTATCTCGCTACCTCTCCCTCACTACCTCTCCCTCACTACCTCTCCCTCGCTGCCTCTCCCTCGCTGCCTCTCCCTCACTACCTCTCCCTCACTACCTCTCCCTTGCTGCCTCTCCCTCACTACCTCTCCCTCACTGCCTCTCCCTCACTACCTCTCCCTCACTACCTCTCCCTCACTACCTCTCCCTCGATTCCTCTCCCTCGCTGCCTCTCCCTCACTACCTCTCCTTCACTACCTGTCCCTCACTACCTCTCCCTCGCTGCCTCTCCCTCACTATCTCACCCTCACTACCTCTCCCACTTCTCCTCTCCCTCGCTGCCTCTCCCTCACTACCTCTCCCTCACTACCTCTCCCTCGATTCCTCTCGCTCGCTGCCTCTCCCTCGCTGCCTCTCCCTCGCTGCCTCTCCCAAACTACCTCTCCCTCACTACCTCTGCCTCGCTGCCTCTCCATCGAAGCCTCTCCCTCGCTGCCTCTCCCTCGATTCCTCTCCCTCGCTGCCTCTCCCTCGCTGCCTCTCCCTCACTACCTCTCCCTCACTAACTCGCCCTCGCTGGCTCTCCCTCACTTCCTCTCCCTCGCTCCCTCTCCCTCGACTCCTCTCCCTCACTACCTCTCCCTCGCTGCCTCTCCCTCGCTGCCTCTCGCTCGCTGCCTCCCCCTCACTACCTCTCCCTCACTACATCTACCTCGCTGCCTCTCCGTCGATTCCTCTCCCTCGCTGCCTCTCCCTCGCTGCCTCTCCCTCACTACCTCTCCCTCACTACATCTACCTCGCTGCCTCTCCGTCGATTCCTCTCCCTCGCTGCCTCTCCCTCGATTCCTCTCCCTCGCTGCCTCTCCCTCGCTTCCTCTCCCTCACTACCTCTCCCTCACTACCTCTCCCTCGCTGCCTCTGCCTCACTACCTCTCCCTCGCTGCCTCTCCCTCACTACCTCTCCCTCGCTGCCTCTCCCACGGTGCCTCTCCCTCGCTGCCTCTCCCTCGCTGCATCTCCCTCACTCCCTCTCCCTCGCTGCCTCTCCCTCACTACCTCTCCCTCGACTCCGCTCCCTCGCTGCCTCACCCTCACTACCTCTCACTCACTACCTCTCCCTCGCTGCCTCTCCCTCGCTGCCTCTCCCTCACTACCTCTCCCTCGACTTCGCTCATTCGCTGCCTCTCCCTCACTACCTCTCCCTCGCTGCCTGTCCCTCGCTGCCTCTCCCTCGCTGCCTCTCCCTCACTACCTCTTCCTCACTGCCTCTCACTCGCTGCCTCTCCCTCACTAACTCTCCCTCGACTCCTCTCCCTCGCTGCCTCTCCCTCACTACCTCTTCCCTCGCTGCCTCTCCCTCGCTGCCTCTCCCTCGCTGCCTCTCCCTCACTCCCTCTCCCTCGCTGCCTCTCCCTCGCTGCCTCTCCCTCACTACCTCTCCCTCGACTCCTCTCCCTCGCTGCCTCTCCCTCACTACCTCTCCCTCGCTGCCTCTCCCTCACTACCTCTCCCTCGCTGCCTCTCCCTCACTACCTCTCCCTCACTACCTCTCCCTCGCTGCGTCTCCCTCGATTCCTCTCACTCGCTGCCTCTCCCTCGCTGCCTCTCCCTCACTACCTCTCCCTCACTACCTCTCCCTCGCTGCCTCTCCCTCACTACCTCTCCCTCGCTGCCTCTCCCTCAATTCCTCTCCCTCGCTGCCTCTCCCTCGATTCCTCTCCCTCGACTCCTCTCCCTCACTACCTCTCCCTCGCTTCCTCTCCCTCACTACCTCTCCCTCGCTGCCTCTCCCTCGCTGCCTCTCCCTCGCTGCCCCTCCCTCACTATCTCTCCCTCACTACCTCTGCCTCGCTGCCTCTCCCTCGATTCCTCTCCCTCGCTGCCTCTCCCTCGCTGCCTCTCCCTCACTACCTCTCCCGCACTAACTCTCCCTCACTACCTCTCCCTCGCTGCCTTTCCCTCGCTGCCTCTCCCTCACTACCTCTCCCTCACTATCCCTCTGTCGCTACCTCTCCCTCACTACCTCTCCCTCACTACCTCTCCCTCACTACATCTCCCTCACTGCCTCTTCCTCGATTCCTCTCCCTCGCTGCCTCTCCCTCACTACCTCTACCTCGCTACCTCTCCCTCACTACCTCTCCCTCACTACCTCTCCCTCGCTGCCTCTCCCTCGCTGCCTCTCCCTCACTACCTCTCCCTCACTACCTCTCCCTCGACTCCGCTCCCTCGCTGCCTCACCCTCACTACCTCTCACTCACTACCTCTCCCTCGCTGCCTCTCCCTCGCTGCCTCTCCCTCACTACCTCTCCCTCGACTCCGCTCATTCGCTGCCTCTCCCTCACTACCTCTCCCTCGCTGCCTGTCCCTCGCTGCCTCTCCCTCGCTGCCTCTCCCTCACTACCTCTTCCTCACTGCCTCTCACTCGCTGCCTCTCCCTCACTAACTCTCCCTCGACTCCTCTCCCTCGCTGCCTCTCCCTCACTACCTCTTCCCTCGCTGCCTCTCCCTCGCTGCCTCTCCCTCGCTGCCTCTCCCTCACTCCCTCTCCCTCGCTGCCTCTCCCTCGCTGCCTCTCCCTCACTACCTCTCCCTCGACTCCTCTCCCTCGCTGCCTCTCCCTCACTACCTCTCCCTCGCTGCCTCTCCCTCACTACCTCTCCCTCGCTGCCTCTCCCTCACTACCTCTCCCTCACTACCTCTCCCTCGCTGCGTCTCCCTCGATTCCTCTCACTCGCTGCCTCTCCCTCGCTGCCTCTCCCTCACTACCTCTCCCTCACTACCTCTCCCTCGCTGCCTCTCCCTCACTACCTCTCCCTCGCTGCCTCTCCCTCAATTCCTCTCCCTCGCTGCCTCTCCCTCGATTCCTCTCCCTCGACTCCTCTCCCTCACTACCTCTCCCTCGCTTCCTCTCCCTCACTACCTCTCCCTCGCTGCCTCTCCCTCGCTGCCTCTCCCTCGCTGCCCCTCCCTCACTATCTCTCCCTCACTACCTCTGCCTCGCTGCCTCTCCCTCGATTCCTCTCCCTCGCTGCCTCTCCCTCGCTGCCTCTCCCTCACTACCTCTCCCGCACTAACTCTCCCTCACTACCTCTCCCTCGCTGCCTTTCCCTCGCTGCCTCTCCCTCACTACCTCTCCCTCACTATCCCTCTGTCGCTACCTCTCCCTCACTACCTCTCCCTCACTACCTCTCCCTCACTACATCTCCCTCACTGCCTCTTCCTCGATTCCTCTCCCTCGCTGCCTCTCCCTCACTACCTCTACCTCGCTACCTCTCCCTCACTACCGCTCCCTCACTACCTCTCCCTCGCTGCCTCTCCCTCGCTGCCTCTCCCTCACTACCTCTCCCTCACTACCTCTCCCTTGCTGCCTCTCCCTCACTACCTCTCCCTCACTGCCTCTCCCTCACTACCTCTCCCTCACTACCTCTCCCTCACTACCTCTCCCTCGATTCCTCTCCCTCGCTGCCTCTCCCTCACTACCTCTCCTTCACTACCTGTCCCTCACTACCTCTCCCTCGCTGCCTCTCCCTCACTATCTCACCCTCACTACCTCTCCCACTACTCCTCTCCCTCGCTGCCTCTCCCTCACTACCTCTCCCTCGCTGCCTCTCCCAAACTACCTCTCCCTCACCACCTCTGCCTCGCTGCCTCTCCATCGAAGCCTCTCCCTCGCTGCCTCTCCCTCGATTCCTCTCCCTCGCTGCCTCTCCCTCGCTGCCTCTCCCTCACTACCTCTCCCTCACTAACTCGCCCTCGCTGGCTCTCCCTTACTTCCTCTCCCTCGCTCCCTCTCCCTCGACTCCTCTCCCTCACTACCTCTCCCTCGCTGCCTCTCCCTCGCTGCCTCTCGCTCGCTGCCCCTCCCTCACTACCTCTCCCTCACTACATCTACCTCGCTGCCTCTCCGTCGATTCCTCTCCCTCGCTGCCTCTCCCTCGATTCCTCTCCCTCGCTGCCTCTCCCTCGCTTCCTCTCCCTCACTACCTCTCCCTCACTACCTCTCCCTCGCTGCCTCTGCCTCACTACCTCTCCCTCGCTGCCTCTCCCTCACTACCTCTCCCTCGCTGCCTCTCCCACGGTGCCTCTCCCTCGCTGCCTCTCCCTCGCTGCATCTCCCTCACTCCCTCTCCCTCGCTGCCTCTCCCTCACTACCTCTCCCTCGACTCCGCTCCCTCGCTGCCTCACCCTCACTACCTCTCACTCACTACCTCTCCCTCGCTGCCTCTCCCTCGCTGCCTCTCCCTCACTACCTCTCCCTCGCTGCCTCTCCCTCGCTGCCTCTCCCTCGCTGCCCCTCCCTCACTACCTCTCCCTCACTACCTCTGCCTCGCTGCCTCTCCCTCGATTCCTCTCCCTCGCTGCCTCTCCCTCGATTCCTCTCCCTCGACTCCTCTCCCTCACTACCTCTCCCTCGCTTCCTCTCCCTCACTACCTCTCCCTCGCTGCCTCTCCCTCGCTGCCTCTCCCTCGCTGCCCCTCCCTCACTACCTCTCCCTCACTACCTCTGCCTCGCTGCCTCTCCCTCGATTCCTCTCCCTCGCTGCCTCTCCTTCGCTGCCTCTCCCTCACTACCTCTCCCGCACTAACTCTCCCTCACTACCTCTCCCTCGCTGCCTCTCCCTCGCTGCCTCTCCCTCACTATCCCTCCGTCGCTACCTCTCCCTCACTACCTCTCCCTCACTACCTCTCCCTCACTACATCTCCCTCGCTGCCTCTCCCTCGATTCCTCTCCCTCGCTGCCTCTCCCACACTACCTCTCCCTCACTACCTCTATCTCGCTACCTCTCCCTCACTACCTCTCCCTCACTACCTCTCCCTCGCTGCCTCTCCCTCGCTGCCTCTCCCTCACTACCTCTCCCTCACTACCTCTCCCTTGCTGCCTCTCCCTCACTACCTCTCCCTCACTGCCTCTCCCTCACTACCTCTCCCTCACTACCTCTCCCTCACTACCTCTCCCTCGATTCCTCTCCCTCGCTGCCTCTCCCTCACTACCTCTCCTTCACTACCTGTCCCTCACTACCTCTCCCTCGCTGCCTCTCCCTCACTATCTCACCCTCACTACCTCTCCCACTACTCCTCTCCCTCGCTGCCTCTCCCTCACTACCTCTCCCTCACTACCTCTCCCTCGATTCCTCTCGCTCGCTGCCTCTCCCTCGCTGCCTCTCCCTCGCTGCCTCTCCCAAACTACCTCTCCCTCACTACCTCTGCCTCGCTGCCTCTCCATCGAAGCCTCTCCCTCGCTGCCTCTCCCTCGATTCCTCTCCCTCGCTGCCTCTCCCTCGCTGCCTCTCCCTCACTACCTCTCCCTCACTAACTCGCCCTCGCTGGCTCTCCCTCACTTCCTCTCCCTCGCTCCCTCTCCCTCGACTCCTCTCCCTCACTACCTCTCCCTCGCTGCCTCTCCCTCGCTGCCTCTCGCTCGCTGCCCCTCCCTCACTACCTCTCCCTCACTACATCTACCTCGCTGCCTCTCCGTCGATTCCTCTCCCTCGCTGCCTCTCCCTCGATTCCTCTCCCTCGCTGCCTCTCCCTCGCTTCCTCTCCCTCACTACCTCTCCCTCACTACCTCTCCCTCGCTGCCTCTGCCTCACTACCTCTCCCTCGCTGCCTCTCCCTCACTACCTCTCCCTCGCTGCCTCTCCCACGGTGCCTCTCCCTCGCTGCCTCTCCCTCGCTGCATCTCCCTCACTCCCTCTCCCTCGCTGCCTCTCCCTCACTACCTCTCCCTCGACTCCGCTCCCTCGCTGCCTCACCCTCACTACCTCTCCCTCACTACCTCTCCCTCACTGCCTCTCCCTCGCTGCCTCTCCCTCACTACCTCTCCCTCGACTCCTCTCCCTCGCTGCCTCTCCCTCACTACCTCTCCCTCGCTGCCTCTCCCTCGCTGCCTCTCCCTCGCTGCCTCTCCCTCACTCCCTCTCCCTCACTCCCTCTCCCTCGCTGCCTCTCCCTCGCTGCCTCTCCCTCACTACCTCTCCCTCGACTCCTCTCCCTCGCTGCCTCTCCCTCACTACCTCTCCCTCGCTGCCTCTCCCTCACTACCTCTCCCTCGCTGCCTCTCCCTCACTACCTCTCCCTCACTACCTCTCCCTCGCTGCCTCTCCCTCACTACCTCTCACTCGCTGCCTCTCCCTCGCTGCCTCTACCTCACTACCTCTCCCTCGACTCCTCTCCCTCGCTGCCTCTCCCTCACTACCTCTACCTCACTGCCTCTCCCCCTCTATCTCTCCCTCGCTGCCTCTCCCTCGCTACCTTTCCCTCACTACCTTTCCCTCACTACCTCTCCCTCGCTGCCTCTCCCTCGCTGCCTCTCCCTCGCTGCCCCTACCTCGCTGCCTCTCCCACGCTGCCTCTCCCTCGACTCCTCTCCCTCGCTGCCTCTCCCTCGACTCCTCTCCCTCACTACCTCTCCCTCACTACCTCTCCCTCACTACCTCTCCCTCTCTGCCTCTCCCTCGCTACCTCTCCCTCACTACCTCTCCCTCTCTGCCTCTCCCTCGCTACCTCTCCCTCTCTACCTCTCCCTCTCTGCCTCTCCCTCGCTGCCTCTCCCTCACTACCTCTCCCTCGCTGCCTCTCCCTCACTACCTCTCCCTCACTACCTCTCCCTCTCTGCCTCTCACTCGCTGCCTCTCCCTCGCTGCCTCTCCATCGCTACATTTCCCTCACTACCTCTCCCTCGCTGCCTCTCCCTCGCTGCCTCTCCCTCGCTGCCCCTCCCTCGCTGCCTCTCCCTCACTACCTCGCCCTCGACTCCTCTCCCTCACTGTGCTCTCCCTCGACTCCTCTCCCTCACTACCTCTCCCTCGCTGCCTCTCCCTCGCTGCCTCTCCCTCGCTGCCTCTCCCTCGCTTCCTCTCCATCGATCCCTCTCCCTCGCTGCCTCTCCCTCAACTCCTCTCCCTCGCTGCCTCTCCCTCGACTCCTCTCTCTCACTACCTCTCCCTCGCTGCCTCTCCCTCGCTGCCTCTCCCTCGACTCCTCTCCCTCACTACCTCTCCCTCACTACCTCTCCCTCGCTGCCTCTCCCTCACTGCCTCTCCCTCGCTGCCTCTCCCTCACTTCCTCTCCCTCACTACCTCTCCCTCGCTGCCTCTCCCTCGCTGCCTCTCCCTCACTACCTCTCCCTCACTACCTCTCCCTCTCTGCCTCTCCCTCACTACGTCTCCCTCACTGCCTATCCGTCACTACCTCTCCCTCGCTGCCTCTCCCTCACTACCTCTCCCTCACTACCTCTCCCTCGCTGCCTCTCCCTCGATTCCTCTCCCTCGCTGCGTCTCCCTCGATTCCTCTCCCTCGCTGCCTCTCCCTCACTACCTCTCCCTCACTGCCTCTCCCTCACTACCTCTCCCTCACTACCTCTCCCTCACTACCTCTCCCTCGATTCCTCTCCCTCGCTGCCTCTCCCTCACTACCTCTCCCTCACTGCCTCTCCCTCACTACCTCTCCCTCACTACCTCTCCCTCACTACCTCTCCCACTACTCCTCTCCCTCGCTGCCTCTCCCTCACTACCTCTCCCTCACTACCTCTCCCTCGATTCCTCTCGCTCGCTGCCTCTCCCTCGCTGCCTCTCCCAAACTACCTCTCCCTCGAAGCCTCTCCCTCGCTGCCTCTCCCTCGATTCCTCTCCCTCGCTGCCTCTCCCTCGCTGCCTCTCCCTCACTACCTCTCCCTCAGTAACTCTCCCTCGCTGGCTCTCCCTCACTTCCTCTCCCTCGCTGCCTCTCCCTCGACTCCTCTCCCTCACTACCTCTCCCTCGCTGCCTCTCCCTCGCTGCCTCTCCCTCGCTGCCCCTACCTCACTACCTCTCCCTCACTACATCTACCTCGCTGCCTCTCCGTCGATTCCTCTCCCTCGCTGCCTCTCCCTCGATTCCTCTCCCTCGCTGCCTCTCCCTCGCTTCCTCTCCCTCGCTTCCTCTCCCTCACTACCTCTCCCTCACTACCTCTCCCTCGCTGCCTCTGCCTCACTACCTCTCCCTCACTGCCTCTCCCTCACTACCTCTCCCTCGCTGCCTCTCCCACGGTGCCTCTCCCTCGCTGCCTCTCCCTCGCTGCATCTCCCTCACTCCCTCTCCCTCGCTGCCTCTCCCTCACTACCTCTCCCTCGACTCCGCTCCCTCACTGCCTCACCCTCACTACTTCTCACTCACTACCTCTCCCTCGCTGCCTCTCCCTCGCTGCCTCTCCCTCACGCCCTCTCCCTCGACTCCGCTCATTCGCTGCCTCTCCCTCACTACCTCTCCCTCGCTGCCTCTCCCTCGCTGCCTCTCCCTCACTGCCTCTCCCTCGCTGCCTCTCCCTCACTACCTCTCCCTCGACTCCTCTCCCTCGCTGCCTCTCCCTCACTACCTCTCCCTCGCTGCCTCTCCCTCGCTGCCTCTCCCTCGCTGCCTCTCCCTCACTCCCTCTCCCTCACTCCCTCTCCCTCGCTGCCTCTCCCTCGCTGCCTCTCCCTCACTACCTCTCCCTCGACTCCTCTCCCTCGCTGCCTCTCCCTCACTACTTCTCCCTCGCTGCCTCTCCCTCACTACCTCTCCCTCGCTGCCTCTCCCTCACTACCTCTCCCTCACTACCTCTCCCTCGCTGCCTCTCCCTCACTACTTCTCCCTCGCTGCCTCTCCCTCACTACCTCTCCCTCGCTGCCTCTCCCTCACTGTCTCTCCCTCTCAACCTCTCCCTCGCTGCCTCTCCCTCGCTGCCTCTCCCTCGCTGCCCCTCCCTCGCTGCCTCTCCCTCACTGCCTCTCCCTCGACTCCTCTCCCTCGCTGCCTCTCCCTCGACTCCTCTCCCTCACTACCTCTCCCTCACTACCTCTCCCTCTCTGCCTCTCCCTCGTTACCTCTCCCTCACTACCTCTCCCTCTCTGCCTCTCCCTCGCTCCCTCTCCCTCTCTACCTCTCCCTCTCTGCCTCTCCCTCGCTGCCTCTCCCTCACTACCTCTCCCTCTCTGCCTCTCCCTCGCTGCCTCTCCCTCACTACCTCTCCCTCTCTGCCTCTCACTCGCTGCCTCTCCCTCGCTGCCTCTCCCTCGCTGCCCCTCCCTCGCTGCCTCTCCCTCACTACCTCGCCCTCGACTCCTCTCCCTCACTACCTCTCCCTCGCTGCCTCTCCCTCGCTGCCTCTCCCTCGCTGCCTCTCCCTCGCTTCCTCTCCATCGATTCCTCTCCCTCGCTGCCTCTCCCTCGATTCCTCTCCCTCGCTGCCTCTCCCTCGCTTCCTCTCCCTCGCTTCCTCTCCCTCACTACCTCTCCCTCACTACCTCTCCCTCGCTGCCTCTGCCTCACTACCTCTCCCTCACTGCCTCTCCCTCACTACCTCTCCCTCGCTGCCTCTCCCACGGTGCCTCTCCCTCGCTGCCTCTCCCTCGCTGCATCTCCCTCACTCCCTCTCCCTCGCTGCCTCTCCCTCACTACCTCTCCCTCGACTCCGCTCCCTCACTGCCTCACCCTCACTACTTCTCACTCACTAGCTCTCCCTCGCTGCCTCTCCCTCGCTGCCTCTCCCTCACGCCCTCTCCCTCGACTCCGCTCATTCGCTGCCTCTCCCTCACTACCTCTCCCTCGCTGCCTCTCCCTCGCTGCCTCTCCCTCACTGCCTCTCCCTCGCTGCCTCTCCCTCACTACCTCTCCCTCGACTCCTCTCCCTCGCTGCCTCTCCCTCACTACCTCTCCCTCGCTGCCTCTCCCTCGCTGCCTCTCCCTCGCTGCCTCTCCCTCACTCCCTCTCCCTCACTCCCTCTCCCTCGCTGCCTCTCCCTCGCTGCGTCTCCCTCACTACCTCTCCCTCGACTCCTCTCCCTCGCTGCCTCTCCCTCACTACTTCTCCCTCGCTGCCTCTCCCTCACTACCTCTCCCTCGCTGCCTCTCCCTCACTACCTCTCCCTCACTACCTCTCCCTCGCTGCCTCTCCCTCACTACCTCTCACTCGCTGCCTCTCCCTCGCTGCCTCTCCCTCACTACCTCTCCCTCGACTCCTCTCCCTCGCTGCCTCTCCCTCACTACCTCTACCTCACTGTCTCTCCCTCTCAACCTCTCCCTCGCTGCCTCTCACTCGCTACCTTTCCCTCACTACCTCTCCCTCGCTGCCTCTCCCTCGCTGCCTCTCCCTCGCTGCCCCTCCCTCGCTGCCTCTCCCTCACTGCCTCTCCCTCGACTCCTCTCCCTCGCTGCCTCTCCCTCGACTCCTCTCCCTCACTACCTCTCCCTCACTACCTCTCCCTCTCTGCCTCTCCCTCGTTACCTCTCCCTCACTACCTCTCCCTCGCTGCCCCTCCCTCGCTGCCTCTCCCTCGCTGCCTCTCCCTCGCTGCCCCTCCCTCGCTGCCTCTCCCTCACTGCCTCTCCCTCGACTCCTCTCCCTCGCTGCCTCTCCCTCGACTCCTCTCCCTCACTACCTCTCCCTCACTATCTCTCCCTCTCTGCCTCTCCCTCGTTACCTCTCCCTCACTACCTCTCCCTCACTACCTCTCCCTCTCTGCCTCTCCCTCGTTACCTCTCCCTCGCTACCTCTCCCTCTCTACCTCTCCCTCTCTGCCTCTCCCTCGCTGCCTCTCCCTCACTACCTCTCCCTCTCTGCCTCTCCCTCGCTGCCTCTCCCTCACTACCTCTCCCTCTCTGCCTCTCACTCGCTGCCTCTCCCTCGCTGCCTCTCCATCGCTACATTTCCCTCACTACCTCTCCCTCGCTGCCTCTCCCTCGCTGCCTCTCCCTCGCTGCCCCTCCCTCGCTGCCTCTCCCTCACTACCTCTCCCTCACTACCTCGCCCTCGACTCCTCTCCCTCACTACCTCTCCCTCGCTGCCTCTCCCTCGCTGCCTCTCCCCCGCTGCCTCTCCCTCGCTTCCTCTCCATCGATCCCTCTCCCTCGCTGCCTCTCCCTCGACTCCTCTCCCTCGCTGCCTCTCCCTCGACTCCTCTCTCTCACAACCTCTCCCTCGCTGCCTCTCCCTCGCTGCCTCTCCCTCGACTCCTCTCCCTCACTACCTCTCCCTCACTACCTCTCCCTCGCTGCCTCTCCCTCGCTGCCTCTCCCTTGCTGCCTCTCCCTCGCTGCCTCTCCCTCGCTGCCTCTCCCTCACTACCTCTCCCTCACTACCTCTCCCTCGCTGCCTCTCCCTCGCTGCCTCTCCCTCGCTGCCTCTCCCTCACTACCTCTCCCTCACTACCTCTCCCTCACTACCTCTCCCTCGCTGCCTCTCCCTTGCTGCCTCTCCCTTGCTGCCTCTCCCTCGCTGCCTCTCCCTCACTACCTCTCCCTCACTACCTCTCCCTCACTGCCTCTCCCTCGCTGCCTCTCCCTCACTACCTCTCCCTCACTACCTCTCCCTCTCTGCCTCTCCCTCACTACGTCTCCCTCACTACGTCTCCCTCACTGCCTATCCCTCACTACCTCTCCCTCGCTGCCTCTCCCTCACTACCTCTCCCTCACTACCTCTCCCTCGCTGCCTCTCCCTCGATTCCTCTCCCTCGCTGCCTCTCCCTCGATTCCTATCCCTCGCTTCCTCTCCCTCGCTGCCTCTCCCTCACTACCTCTCCCTCACTACCTCTCCCTCGCTGCCTCTCCCTCACTACCTCTCCCTCGCTGCCTCTCCCTCGATTCCTCTCCCTCGCTGCCTCTCCCTCGATTCCTCTCCCTCGACTCCTCTCCCTCACTACCTCTCCCTCGCTTCCTCTCCCTCACTACCTCTCCCTCGCTGCCTCTCCCTCGCTGCCTCTCCCTCGCTGCCCCTCCCTCACTACCTCTCCCTCACTACCTCTGCCTCGCTGCCTCTCCCTCGATTCCTCTCCCTCGCTGCCTCTCCCTCGCTGCCTCTCCCTCACTACCTCTCCCTCACTACCTCTCCCTCGCTGCCTCTCCCTCACTACCTCTCCCTCGCTGCCTCTCCCACGCTACCTCTCCCTCGCTGCCTCTCCCACGCTGCCTCTCCCTCACTGCCTCTCCCTCGCTGCATCTACCTCACTACCTCTCCCTCGCTGCCTCTCCCTCACTTCCTCTCCCTCGACTCCGCTCCCTCGCTGCCTCTCCCTCACTACCTCTCACTCACTACCTCTCCCTCGCTGCCTCTCCCTCACTACCTCTCCCTCGCTGCCTCTCCCTCGCTGCCTCTCCCTCGCTGCCTCTCACACACTACATCTCCCTCGCTGCCTCTCCTCGCTGCCTCTCCCTCGCTGCCTCTCCCTCGACTCCGCTCCCTCGCTGCGTCTCCCTCACTACCTCTCACTCACTACCTCTCCCTCGCTGCCTCTCCCTCACTATCTCTCCCTCACTGCCTCTCCCTCGCTACCTCACCCTCGCTACCTCTCCCTCGCTGCCTCTCCCTCACTATCTCTCCCTCGCTGCCTCTCCCTCGCTGCCTCTCCCTCACTACCTCACCCTCGCTACCTCTCCCTCGTTGCCTCTCCCTCACTATCTCTACCTCGCTGCCTCTCCCTCGCTGCCTCTCCCTCGATTCCTCTCCCTCACTACTTCTCCCTCGCTGCCTCTCCTTCACTACCTTCCCTTGCTACCTCTCCCTCACTACCTCTCCCTCGGTGGCTCTCCCTCGATTCCTCTCCCTCGCTGCCTCTCCCTCACTACCTCTCCCTCGCTGCCTCTCCCTCGACTCCTCTCCCTCGCTGCCTCTCCCTCGCTGCCTCTCCCTCGCTGCCTCTCCCTCGCTGCCTCTCCCTCGCTGCCTCTCCCTCACTGCCTCTCCCTCACTACCTCTCCCTCGCTGCCTCTCCCCCACTGCCTCTCCCTCGCTGCCTCTCCCTCACTGCCTCTCCCTCGCTGCCTCTCCCTCTCTGCCTCTCCCTCGCTGCCTCTCCCTCACTACCTCTCCCTCGCTGGCTCTCCCTCGATTCCTCTCCCTCGCTGCCTCTCCCTCGCTGCCTCTCCCTCACTGCCTCTCCCTCGCTGCCTCTCCATCGCTGCCTCTCCCTCACTACCTCTCCCTCACTACCTCCCCCTCGCTGGCTCTCCCTCGATTCCTCTCCCTCGCTGCCTCTCCCTCACTACCTCTCCCTCGCTGCCTCTCCCTCGACTCCTCTCCCTCGCTGCCTCTCCCTCACTGCCTCTCCCTCACTACCTCTCCCTCGCTGGCTCTCCCTCGATTCCTCTCCCTCGCTGGCTCTCCCTCGACTCCTCTCCCTCGCTGCCTCTCCCTCACTGCCTCTCCCTCGCTGCCTCTCCCTCACTGCCTCTCCCTCGATTCCTCTCCCTCACTGCCTCTCCCTCACTACCTCTCCCTCGCTGCCTCTCCCTCGACTCCTCTCCCTCGCTGCCTCTCCCTCACTTCCTCTCCCTCGCTGCCTCTCCCTCGCTGCCTCTCCCTCACTGCCTCTCCCTCGCTGCCTCTCCCTCGCTGCCTCTCCCTCGCTGCCTCTCCCTCACTACCTCTCCCTCGCTGGCTCTCCCTCGAATCCTCTCCCTCGCTGCCTCTCCCTCACTACCTCTCCCTCGACTCCTCTCCCTCACTGCCTCTCCATCAATGCCTCTCCCTCGCTGCCTCTCCCTCACTGCCTCTCCCTCGATTCCTCTCCCTCGCTGCCTCTCCCTCGCTGCCTCTCCCTCGCTGCCTCTCCCTCACTACCTCTCTCTCACTACCTCTCCCTCACTGCCTCTCCCTCGCTGCCTCTCCCTCGCTGCCTCTCCCTCACTACCTCTCCCTCACTACCTCTCCCTCTCTGCCTCTCCCTCACTACGTCTCCCTCACTGCCTATCCCTCACTACCTCTCCCTCGCTGCCTCTCCCTCACTACCTCTCCCTCACTACCTCTCCCTCACTGCCTCTCCCTCGATTCCTCTCCCTCGCTGCCTCTCCCTCGATTACTCTCCCTCGCTGCCTCTCCCTCGCTGCCTTTCCCTCACTACCTCTCCCTCGCTACCTCTCCCTCGCTGCCTCTCCCTCACTACCTCTCCCTCGCTGCCTCTCCCTCGATTCCTCTCCCTCGCTGCCTCTCCCTCGATTCCTCTCCCTCGACTCCTCTCCCTCACTACCTCTCCCTCGCTTCCTCTCCCTCACTACCTCTCCCTCGCTGCCTCTCCCTCGCTGCCTCTCCCTCGCTGCCCCTCCCTCACTACCTCTCCCTCACTACCTCTGCCTCGCTGCCTCTCCCTCGATTCCTCTCCCTCGCTGCCTCTTCCTCGCTGCCTCTCCCTCACTACCTCTCCCTCACTACCTCTCCCTCGCTGCCTCTCCCTCACTACCTCTCCCTCGCTGCCTCTCCCACGCTACCTCTCCCTCGCTACCTCTCCCACGCTGCCTCTCCCTCGCTGCCTCTCCCTCGCTGCATCTCCCTCACTACCTCTCCCTCGCTGCCTCTCCCTCACTACCTCTCCCTCGACTCCGCTCCCTTGCTGCCTCTCCCTCACTACCTCTCACTCACTACCTCTCCCTCGCTGCCTCTCCCTCACTACCTCTCCCTCGCTGCCTCTCCCTCGCTGCCTCTCCCTCGCTGCCTCTCCCTCGCTACCTCTCCCCCGCTGCCTCTCCCTCGCTGCCTCTCCCTCACTACCTCTCCCTCGACTCCGCTCCCTCGCTGCCTCTCCCTCGCTGCCTCTCCCTCGCTACCTCTCCCCCGCTGCCTCTCCCTCGCTGCCTCTCCCTCACTACCTCTCCCTCGACTCCGCTCCCTCGCTGCCTCTCCCTCGCTGCCTCTCCCTCACTACCTCTCCCTCGCTGCCTCTCCCTCGCTGCATCTCCCTCGCTGCCTCTCCCTCACTACCTCTCCCTTGCTGCCACTCTCTCGCTGCCTCTCCCTCGCTGCCTCTCCCTCACTACCTCTCCCTCGCTGCCTCTCCCTCGCTGCCTCTCCCTCGCTGCCTCTCCCTCGCTGCCTCTCCCTCACTACGTCACCCTCGACTCCTCTCCCTCGCTGCCTCTCCCTCACTACCTCTCCCTCGCTGCCTCTCCCTCACTACCTCTCCCTCACTACCTCTCCCTCGACTCCTCTCCCTCGCTGCCTCTCCCTCACTACCTCTCCCTCGACTCCTCTCCCTCGCTGCCTCTCCCTCACTACCTCTCCCTCGCTGCCTCTCCCTCGCTGCCTCTCCCTCACTACCTCTCCCTCTCTGCCTCTCCCTCACTACCTCTCCCTCGCTGCCTCTCCTTCATACCTCTCCCTCACTACCTCTCCCTCGCTGCCTCTCCCTCACTACCTCTCACTCGCTGCCTCTCCCTCGCTGCCTCTCCCTCGACTCCTCTCCCTCGCTGCCTCTCCCTCGCTGCCTCTCCCTCGCTGCTCCTCCTTCGCTGCCTCTCCCTCACTACCTCTCCCTCGCTGCCTCTCCCTCACTACCTCTCCCTCACTACCTCTCCCTCGCTGCCTCTCCCTCACTACCTCTCCCTCGCTGCCTCTCCCTCGCTGCCTCTCCCTCGCTGCCTCTCCCTCGCTGCCCCTCCCTCGCTGCCTCTCCCTCGCTACCTCTCCCTCACTACCTCTCCCTCTCTGCCTCTCCCTCGCTGCCTCTCCCTCACTGCCTCTCCCTCGCTGCCTCTCCCTCGACTCCTCTCCCTCGCTGCCTCTCCCTCGCTGCCTCTCCCTCGCTGCCTCTCCCTCGCTGCCTCTCCCTCACTACCTCACCCTCGCTACCTCTCCCTCGCTGCCTCTCCCTCACTATCTCTCCCTCACTGCCTCCCCCTCGCTGCCTCTCCCTCGCTGCCTCTCCCTCGATTCCTCTCCCTCACTACCTCTCCCTCGCTGCCTCTCCTTCGCTACCTCTCCCTCACTACCTCTCCCTCGCTGCCTCTCCCTCACTACCTTCCCTTGCTACCTCTCCCTCACTACCTCTCCCTCGCTGGCTCTCCCTCGATTCCTCTCCCTCGCTGCCTCTCCCTCACTACCTCTCCCTCGCTGCCTCTCCCTCGACTCCTCTCCCTCGCTGCCTCTCCCTCGCTGCCTCTCCCTCACTGCCTCTCCCTCGCTGCCTCTCCCTCGCTGCCTCTCCCTCGCTGCCTCTCCCTCGCTGCCTCTCCCTCGCTGCCTCTCCCTCACTACCTCTCCCTCACTACCTCCCCCTCGCTGGCTCTCCCTCGATTCCTCTCCCTCGCTGCCTCTCCCTCACTACCTCTCCCTCGCTGCCTCTCCCTCGACTCCTCTCCCTCGCTGCCTCTCCCTCACTGCCTCTCCCTCACTACCTCTCCCTCGCTGGCTCTCCCTCGATTCCTCTCCCTCGCTGCCTCTCCCTCACTACCTCTCCCTCGCTGCCTCTCCCTCACTGCCTCTCCCTCGCTGCCTCTCCCTCGCTGCCTCTCCCTCGATTCCTCTCCCTCGCTGCCTCTCCCTCACTGCCTCTCCCTCGATTCCTCTCCCTCGCTGCCTCTCCCTCGCTGCCTATTCCTCACTACCTCTCCCTCGCTGCCTCTCCCTCGACTCCTCTCCCTCGCTGCCTCTCCCTCACTACCTCTCCCTCGCTGCCTCTCCCTCGCTGCCTCTCCCTCACTGCCTCTCCCTCGCTACCTCTCCCTCGCTGCCTCTCCCTCGCTGCCTCTCCCTCACTACCTCTCCCTCGCTGCCTCTCCCACACTACCTCTCCCTCACTACCTCTCCCTCGCTCCCTCTCCCTCACTACCTCGCCCTCGCTGCCTCTCCCTCGACTCCTCTCCCTCGCTGCCTCTCCCTCGCTGCCTCTCCCTCGCTGCCTCTCCCTCAATTCCTCTCCCTCGCTGCCTCTCCCTCGCTGCCTCTCCTTCGCTGCCTCTCCCTCACTACCTCTTCCTCGCTACCTCTCCCTCGCTACCTCTCCCTCGCTACCTCTCCCTCACTGCCTCTCCCTCGCTACCTCTCCCTCACTACCTCTTCCTCGCTACCTCTCCCTCGCTACCTCTCCCTCGCTACCTCTCCCTCGCTACCTCTCCCTCACTATCCCTCGCTGCCTCCCCCTCACTGCGTCTCCCTCACTACCTCTCCCTCGTTGCCTCTCCCTCGCTGCCTCTCCCTCGCTGCCTCTCCCTCGCTACCTCTCCCTCGCTACCTCTCCCTCACTATCTCTCCCTCGCTGCCTCCCCCTCGCTGCGTCTCCCTCACTACCTCTCCCTCATTGCCTCTCCCTCGCTGCCTCTCCCTCGCTACCTCTCCCTCGATTCCTCTCCCTCGATTCCTCTCCCTCACTACCTCTCCCTCACTACCTCTCCCTGACTACCTCTCCCTCGCTGCCTCTCCCTCGTTGCCTCTCCCTCGCTGCCTCTCCCTCGCTGCCTCTCCCTCGCTGCCTCTCCCTCGACTCCTCTCTCTCGCTGCCTCTCCCTCGCTGCCTCTCCCTCGCTGCCTCTCCCTCACTGCCTCTCCCTCGCTACCTCTCCCTCGCTACCTCTCCCTCGCTGCCTCTCCCTCACTGCGCCTCCCTCGCTGCCTCTCCCTCACTACCTCTCCCTCGCTGCCTTTCCCTCGCTGTCCCTCCCTCACTGCCTCTCCCTCGCTACCTCTCCCTCGACTCCTCTCCCTCACTGCGTCTCCCTCGCTGCCTCTCCCTCGCTGCCTCTCCCTCGCTACCTCTCCCTCGCTACCTCTCCCTCGCTACCTCTCCCTCGCTGCCTCTCCCTCGCTGTCTCTCCCTCGCTGCCTCTCCCTCACTACCTCTCCCTCGCTGCCTCTCCCTCACTACCTCTCCCTCGCTACCTCTCCCTCGCTGTCTCTGCCTCGCTGCCTCTCCCTCACTACCTCTCCCTCACTACCTCTCCCTCGACTCCTCTCCCTCGCTGCGTCTCCCTCGCTGCGTCTCCCTCGCTGCCTGTCTCTTGTTGCCTTTCTCGTGCTGCCTGTCTCTTGCTGCCTGTCTCTCGCTACCTGTCTCTCACTGCCTTTTCCTCACTGCATCTCCCCCGCTGCCTGTCTCGTGCTGCCTGACTCTTGCTGCCTGTCTCTCGCTGCCTATCCCTCGCTGCCTCTCCCTCACAGCCTGTCTCCCGCTGCCTGTCCCCGCTGCCTGTCCCTTACTGCATGTCCCTCGCTGCCTGTCTCTTACTGCCTGTCCCTGGCTGCCTGTCCCTCACAGCCTGTCCCCACTGCCTGTCCCTTACTGCATGTCCCTCGCTACCTGTCTCTTACTGCCTGTCCCTGGTTGCCTGTCCCTCACAGCCTGTCCCTCGCTGCCTGTCCCTCGCTGCCTGTCCCTCGCTACCTTTCCCTCACTGCCTGTCCCTCACTGCCTGTCCCTCACTGCCTGTCCCTCCCTACCTGTCCCCCGCTGCCTGTCCCTCGCTGCCTGTCCCTCACTGCCTGTCCCTCGCTGCCTGTCCCTCGCTGCCTGTCTCTTACTGCCTGTGCCTCACAGCCTGTCTCTCGCTGCCTGTCCCCGCTGCCTGTCACTCGCTGCCTGTCCCTTGCTGCCTGTATCTTACTGCCTGTCCCTCACTGCCTGTCCCTCACTGCCTGTCTCACTCTACCTGTCCTTCACTGCCTGTCCCACATTGCCTGTTCCTCGCTGCCTGTCCCCACTGCCTATCCCTCATTGCTGTATCACGCTGCCTGTCTCTTGTTGCCTGTCCCTCGCTGCTTGTACCTCACTTCCTGCCACCCGCTGCCTGTCCCTCGCTGCCTGTCCCTTGTTGCTTGTACTTTGCTTCCTGTCCCTCGATACCTGGCCCACACTGCCTGTTCTTCATTGCCTGTACTACACTGCCTGTGTCACACTGCCCATCCCTCGCTGCCTGTTCCTCGCTGCCTGACCCTCATTGCCTGTCCCTCGCTGCCTGTGGATTGAACGTATAGCGAGGTGGACTCAGACTCCACAGGCAGGAAGGGAATGGGTGACCACCAGGCAGAGCAAGAGAGCGAGGCAGGCAGTGCAGGATCTCCTGTGGCCATTCCCCTGCACAACAGATATACCGCTTGGGATAGCTTTGGGGGGAATGGCCTCTCAGCAGCAACCAAACTCGTGGCACCGCGGTTGGTTCTGCTGCAGAGGGGAGGGGGATAAGTGTGGGACTGCAATAGTTATAGGGGATTGGATTGTAAGGGGAATAGACAGGCGTTTCTGTAGCCGCAAACGAGACTCCAGGATGGTGTGTTGCCTCCCTGGTGCGAGGGTCAAGGATGTCTCGGAGCGGGTACAGAACATTCTGGAGGGGGAGGGTGAACAGCCAGTGGTCGTGGTTCACATCGGTACAAACGACATCGGTAAAAAAAAGGCCGAGGTCCTAAAGGCAGAATACAGGGAGCTAGGAAGGAAGTTAAGAAATCGGACCGCGAAGGCAGTGATCTCAGGATTACTCCCAGTGCCACGTGCTAGTCAGAGTAGAAATGACAGGATATATCGGATGAATGCGTGGCTGAAGGGATGGTGTCAGGGGGAGGGTTTCAGATTCCTGGGGCACTGGGACCGGTTCTGGGGGAGGTGGGACCTGTACAAACTGGACGGGTTACACCTGGGCAGGACCGGGACTGATGTCCTATGGGGAGTATTTACGAGAGTGGTCGGGCAGGGTGTCAGAGGAGGAGGAAATAAGGACAAAAACAAAAGACACAAAGGGGAATAAGAAAAGTGATAGGCAGAGAAACCATGACTCAGATTCAAACAGGGTTGCAGTGAACAATACTGGGAGCTGGACTGGTAATGTTAAAAAGACAAGCTTCAAAGCTTGGTGCCTTAACACCCGGAGCACTCCCAATAAAGTGGGTGAAGTAATCACACAAAGAGATGTAAACTGGTGTGATATAATTGGGATTACGGAGAACGGCTGCAGGGTGACCAGGGATGGGAATGTCCCAGGGTTCTCAGTATTTAGGAAGGACAGGCAGAAAGGAAAAGGTGGTGGTGTGGCCCTGCTGGTTAAAGAGGAAATTAACACAATAGTGAGAAAGGAGATTCGCTCTGACAATGTGGAGTCTGTGTGGGTAGAGTTGAGAAATACCAAGGGACAAAAAACATTAGTGGGCATCATATCGACCCCCAAACTGCAGTGATATTTTTGGGAATGACATTAAACAAGAAATTAGAGATGCATGTGATAAAGGAACATCTGTAATTATGGGTGATTTTAATCTGCATATAGATTGCGAAAATCAAATTAGCCAGAATGCCGTAGAGGAGGAATTTCTGGAGTTGATATTTGATTTGTTAACTGTTTTGTTATTTACAGCACAGAAGGCCATTCGGCCCATCGTGCCTGCACCGGCTCCCGGAAGAGCAACCTGGCTCGTCCCATTCCCCAGCCCTATTCCGTAGCCCTCTAAATTCATCACTTTTAAATATGTATCCAGCTCTCTTTTGAAACCTCCTATGGAACCCACCTACACCACTCTCCCAGGCAGCGCATTCCAAACCCCAACTCTCTGAGTAAAGAACTTTCTCCTCATCTCACTCCCAGCTCTCTTGCTGACCGTCTTGAAATTGTGAGCCCTGGTCACTGACATACCAACTCGTGGAAACAGAATTTCCTTCTTTACCCTCTCAAAATTGTTCAGAATTTTGAACACCTGAATAAGGTCACCTCTTAATCTTCTCTGCTCCAAGGAGAGCAAGCACATTTTCTCCAATCTTTCCTTGTATCTAAAATTCCTCATTGCTGGTATCATTCTAGTAAATCTCCTCTGCACTCTCTCCAGGGCTTTAACATCCTTCCTTAAATAAGGTGCCCAGAACTGAACACAATATTCCAAATGTGATCCGACCAATGATTTGTAGAGGTGTGGCATCACTTCCTTGCTTCTTTACTCTATGTCTCTATTTATAAACCCAAGGATGCTATAGCCTTCTTAACAACTGTTTCAACTTGCCTGGAGACCTTCAGAGAATATGGGATGGTTTTCTGGATCAATACACTGAGGAACCACCTAGAGAACAGGCCATCCTGGCCTGGGTACTGTGTAATGAGAAGGGAATCAATCTAGTTGTGCACGAACTCCATGGGTTCAATCTGGCTGTACGAGACCCCTTGGGGATGAGCGACCATAACATGATAGAATTTTTCATCAAGATGGAGAGTGACGGAGATGATTCTGAGAATAGGGTCCTGAATCTAAATAAAGGGAACTATATCGATCAGGGAATGTTACATAAAGGGATGACAATGGATAGGCAATAGCAAACATTCAAAGAACGCTTGGAGGAACTGCAACAATTGTTTAATCCCATCTGGCACAAAAGTAAAACAGGAAATCCATGGCTTACAAGGGAAATTAGGGATAGTATTCGATCCAAAGAAGAAAAGCAACTGGTAGGAGGATTGGGAGCAGTTTAGAATTCAGCAAAGAAGAACAAAGGGATTGATTAAGAAGGGGAAAATAGAGTACGAGAGTAAGTTTGCAGGGAACATAAAAACTGACTGTAAATGTTTCTATCAGTACCTAAAGAGAAAAAGATTGATGAAGTCAAATGTAGGTCCCTTACAGTCAGAAACAGGGGACTAGACAATGGGGAACAAAGTAATGGGTGACGAATCAAATCATACTGTGATGAGTATGGGAATTTCAGATGCATTGTATTATATGTATTTGGTGCAGTAAGGGTTAAAAACCTGGGTTAGTGTGTGTGACTGCTGCAATCATGTTTTAAAAGAGTCTTGGTTTGAAAGGTTGGGAGCCAGGGGAGCAGTTAAAGCATAGTAAAACGCTTGGGCTAATGGAATCGTGTTTTGATTAAGGGGATTCCCTGTGGAATTAATTAATAATAATAATAATCTTTATTATTGTCACAAGTAGGCTTACATTAACACTGCAATGAAGTTACTGTGAAAAGCCTCGAGTCGCCACATTCCGGCACCTGTTCAGGTACACAGAGGGAGAATTCAGAATGTCCCATTCACCTAACAGCACATCTTTGGACTGTGGGAGGAACCGGAGCACCCGGAGGAAACCCGCGCACACACGGGGTGAACTTGCAGACTCCGCACAGACAGTGACCCAAGCGGGAATCGAAACTGGGACCCTGGCACTGTGAAGCAACAGTGCTAACCACTATGCTACCGTGCCGTCCTTAGATTTCAGCTTGTAAGAAGATGTCATTGTTGAGTGGAGCTAAGGCATTGGGCATTATTAGAAAGCTGTTCATTGAGCTGAATGAAGCTTTGGCCAGGAGTGAAGCAGTTTTGTTCTCACCGGAGTTCAGTTAAAAGAGATTAACAATCTTTAAAGCAGTGCAGACTTGTCTGAGGATAAGGGGGAGTTGAAACAAGCTGAGAAACAGCTTCTGAGGAGATACAGCCAGAGTTTCTGCATGGTTCTGACAGGAGTCAGATCTTTTCTTCAAAGCAGTGTCAAGATATCTCTCTTTCCCAAAGAATATCTCCGTAAAGCAAATATTCTGGAGGGTCAATAGTTTAATAGTGGATTGAGAGCTCAGATGATATTTTCCTCATTGTTTAAGTGTGAATAAAGATCGCAGTTAAGGGCATTGGATTCACTGGGTTGGAGAGTATTGTGTAAGGGGTAATTGTAAGCTATTTTGGGTGTGATGTTGAAGATTTTAACATTGTGTCAGTAATAAAGCCACTGTTGGGTCTGGTCTAGGACTGAAATTCTGCTTTGGTTCTGTGTTCACAAATGAGGGACACAAATAAGGTTCCAGAAATGTTGGGGAACGCAGGGTTTAGTGAGTAGGGGGAACTGAAGGAGATCAGTATGAGTAGAGAAATGGTGTTGGGGGAAATTAATGGGATTGAAGGCGGATAAATCCCCAGGGCCTAATAATCTACATCCCAGGGTACTTAAGGCAGTGGCTGTAGAAATAGTGGATACATTGGTGGACATCTTTCAGGATCTATAGGCTGGGGAACAGTTCCTGCAGAGTGGAGGGTGGCTGATGTAACCCCACTATTTAAAAAAACAGGGAATTATAGACCAGTCAGCCTGACGTCAGCAGTGGAGAAAATTCTAGATTTATTATCAAGGATTTGATAGCAGAGCACTTATAAAACAGTGTCAGTATCGAGCAGAGTCAGCATGGATTTATAAAGGGGAAATCATGCTTGACAAATCTACTGGAATTCATCGAGGATGTAGCTAGTAGAGTTGAAGAGGGGGAGCCAGTCGATGTGGTATATTTGGACTTTCAGAAGGCTCTTGAGAAAGTCCGGCGTAAGAGATTAGCATGTAAAATTAAAATGCATGGGATTAGGGGTAGTGTATTCTGAGAATCATAGAATTTACAGTGCAGAAGGAGGCCATTCGGCCCATCAAGTCTGCACCGGCCCTTGGTAAGAGCACCCTACTTAAGCCCACACCTCCACCCAATCCCCGTAACCACAGTAACCCCACGCAGCCTTTTGGACACTAAGGGGCAATTTATCATGGCCAATCCACCTAACCGGCACATCTTTGGACTGTGGGAGGAAACCGGAGCACCCGGAGGAAACCCACGCAGACACGGGGAGGATGTGCAGACTCCGCACAGACAGTGATCCAAGCCGGGAATCGAACCTGGGACCCTGGAGCTATGAAGCAACTGTGCTAACCACTGTGCTACCGTGCTGGCCGGTATTGAGATGACAGAAAACTGGTTGGCAGACAGGAAACAAAGAGTAGAATGGATTGAGGATTGGCTGGCTGAGGGAAAGCAGAGGGTCACTCCCGGTGGGTCCTTAACTCGCTGGTGAACAGTAACTAGCGGTTACCACAGGGGTCACTCTCGGTGGGTCCTTCACTCGCTGGTGAACAGTAAGTAGCGGTTACCACAGGGGTCAGTCCTCGGACCTCAACTGTTGACAATCTATATCAATAATCTGCCAGCAGAGTGTGACACAGCAACATTTACAGATAATACTAAAACAGGCGGGAAAGCAGGCGGTGAAGAGGAGATAACGATTTTACAGATGGATATAGAGAGGCTCGGAGATTGGGCCATAATTTGTCAGATGGAGTTTGATATCGGTAAATGTGAGGTTATCCATTTGAGCTGAAAAAACAGAAAGGGAAATTATTATCCAAATGGAAAGAAGATTCAAAATCCATCTGGGCAGAGGGAGCTGGGCCGAGGGATCTGGGCAGAGGGAGCTGGGCCGAGGGAGCTGGGCAGAGGGAGCTGGGCCGAGGGAGCTGGGCCGAGGGAGCTGGGCCGAGGGAGCTGGGCAGAGGGAGCTGGGCAGAGGGAGCTGGGCCGAGGGAGCTGGGCCGAGGGAGCTGGGCCGAGGGAGCTGGGCAGAGGGAGCTGGGCCGAGGGAGCTGGGCCGAGGGAGCTGGGCAGAGGGAGCTGGGCAGAGGGTGCTGGGCAGAGGGAGCTGGGCAGAGGGATCTGGGCAGACGGAGCTGAGCAGAGGGAGCTGGGGAGAGGGAGCTGGGCAGAGGGAGCTGGGCAGTGGGAGCTGGGCAGAGGGAGCTGGGCAGAGGGAGCTGGGCAGTGGGAGCTGGGCAGAGGGAGCTGGGCAGTGGGAGCTGGGCAGAGGGAGCTGGGCAGAGGGAGCTGGGCAGAGGGAGATGGGCAGAGGGAGCTGGGAAGAGGGAGCTGGGCAGAGGGAGCTGGGCAGAGGGAGCTGGGCAGAGGGATCTGGGCAGAGGGAGGTGGGCAGAGGGAGCTGGGAAGAGGGAGCTGGGCAGAGGGAGCTGGGCAGAGGGAGCTGGGCAGAGGGATCTGGGCAGACGGAGCTGGGCAGAGGGAGCTGGGGAGAGGGAGCTGGGCAGAGGGAGCTGGGCAGAGGGAGCTGGGCAGACGGAGCTGGGCAGAGGGAGCTGGGCCGAGGGAGCTGGGCAGAGGGATCTGGGCAGACGGAGCTGGGCAGAGGGAGCTGGGCAGCGGGAGATGGGCAGAGGGAGCTGGGCAGAGGGAGCTGGGCAGAGGGAGCTGGGCAGTGGGAGCTGGGCAGAGGGAGCTGGGCAGTGGGAGCTGGGCAGAGGGAGCTGGGCAGAGGGATCTGGGCAGACGGAGCTGGGCAGAGGGATCTGGGCAGAGGGAGCTGGGCAGTGGGAGCTGGGCAGAGGGAGCTGGGCAGTGGGAGCTGGGCAGAGGGAGCTGGGCCGAGGGAGCTGGGCAGACGGAGCTGGGCAGACGGAGCTGGGCCGAGGGAGCTGGGCCGAGGGAGCTGGGCCGAGGGAGCTGGGCCGAGGGAGCTGGGCCGAGGGAGCTGGGCAGAGGGAGCTGGGCCGAGGGAGCTGGGCCGAGGGAGCTGGGCAGAGGGAGCTGGGCAGAGGGAGCTGGGCAGAGGGATCTGGGCAGAGGGAGCTGGGCAGAGGGAGCTGGGGAGAGGGAGCTGGGCAGAGGGAGCTGGGCCGAGGGAGCTGGGCCGAGGGAGCTGGGCCGAGGGAGCTGGGCCGAGGGAGCTGGGCAGAGGGAGCTGGGCAGAGGGAGCTGGGCAGAGGGAGCTGGGCAGAGGGAGCTGGGCCGAGGGAGCTGGGCAGAGGGATCTGGGCAGGGGGATCTGGGCAGGGGGATCTGGGCAGGGGGATCTGGGCAGGGGGATCTGGGCAGAGGGATCTGGGCAGGGGGATCTGGGCAGGGGGATCTGGGCAGGGGGATCTGGGCAAGGGGATCTAGGCAGAGGGATCTGGGCAGAGAGAGCTGGGCAGAGGGATCTGGGCAGAGGGATCTGGGCAGAGGGAGCTGGGCAGAGGGATCTGGGCCGAGGGAGCTGGGCAGAGGGATCTGGGCAGAGGGACCTGGGCAGAGGGAGCTGGGCCGAGGGAGCTGGGCAGACGGAGCTGGGCCGAGGGAGCTGGGCAGACGGAGCTGGGCCGAGGGGGCTGGGCAGAGGGTGCTGGGCAGAGGGAGCTGGGCAGAGGGATCTGGGCAGACGGAGCTGAGCAGAGGGAGCTGGGGAGAGGGAGCTGGGCAGAGGGAGCTGGGCAGTGGGAGCTGGGCAGAGGGAGCTGGGCAGAGGGAGCTGGGCAGTGGGAGCTGGGCAGAGGGAGCTGGGCAGTGGGAGCTGGGCAGAGGGAGCTGGGCAGAGGGAGCTGGGCAGAGGGAGATGGGCAGAGGGAGCTGGGAAGAGGGAGCTGGGCAGAGGGAGCTGGGCAGAGGGAGCTGGGCAGAGGGATCTGGGCAGAGGGAGCTGGGCAGAGGGAGCTGGGAAGAGGGAGCTGGGCAGAGGGAGCTGGGCAGAGGGAGCTGGGCAGAGGGATCTGGGCAGACGGAGCTGGGCAGAGGGAGCTGGGGAGAGGGAGCTGGGCAGAGGGAGCTGGGCAGAGGGAGCTGGGCAGACGGAGCTGGGCAGAGGGAGCTGGGCCGAGGGAGCTGGGCAGAGGGATCTGGGCAGACGGAGCTGGGCAGAGGGAGCTGGGCAGCGGGAGATGGGCAGAGGGAGCTGGGCAGAGGGAGCTGGGCAGAGGGAGCTGGGCAGTGGGAGCTGGGCAGAGGGAGCTGGGCAGTGGGAGCTGGGCAGAGGGAGCTGGGCAGAGGGATCTGGGCAGACGGAGCTGGGCAGAGGGATCTGGGCAGAGGGAGCTGGGCAGTGGGAGCTGGGCAGAGGGAGCTGGGCAGTGGGAGCTGGGCAGAGGGAGCTGGGCCGAGGGAGCTGGGCAGACGGAGCTGGGCAGACGGAGCTGGGCCGAGGGAGCTGGGCCGAGGGAGCTGGGCCGAGGGAGCTGGGCCGAGGGAGCTGGGCCGAGGGAGCTGGGCAGAGGGAGCTGGGCCGAGGGAGCTGGGCCGAGGGAGCTGGGCAGAGGGAGCTGGGCAGAGGGAGCTGGGCAGAGGGATCTGGGCAGAGGGAGCTGGGCAGAGGGAGCTGGGGAGAGGGAGCTGGGCAGAGGGAGCTGGGCCGAGGGAGCTGGGCCGAGGGAGCTGGGCCGAGGGAGCTGGGCCGAGGGAGCTGGGCAGAGGGAGCTGGGCAGAGGGAGCTGGGCAGAGGGAGCTGGGCAGAGGGAGCTGGGCCGAGGGAGCTGGGCAGAGGGATCTGGGCAGGGGGATCTGGGCAGGGGGATCTGGGCAGGGGGATCTGGGCAGGGGGATCTGGGCAGAGGGATCTGGGCAGGGGGATCTGGGCAGGGGGATCTGGGCAGGGGGATCTGGGCAAGGGGATCTAGGCAGAGGGATCTGGGCAGAGAGAGCTGGGCAGAGGGATCTGGGCAGAGGGATCTGGGCAGAGGGAGCTGGGCAGAGGGATCTGGGCCGAGGGAGCTGGGCAGAGGGATCTGGGCAGAGGGACCTGGGCAGAGGGAGCTGGGCCGAGGGAGCTGGGCAGACGGAGCTGGGCCGAGGGAGCTGGGCCGAGGGAGCTGGGCAGACGGAGCTGGGCCGAGGGAGCTGGGCAGAGGGAGCTGGGCAGAGGGATCTAGGCAGAGGGACCTGGGCAGAGGGAGCTGGGCCGAGGGAGCTGGGCAGGGGGAGCTGGGCCGAGGGAGCTGGGCCGAGGGAGCTGGGCAGACGGAGCTGGGCAGAGGGAGCTGGGCCGAGGGAGCTGGGCAGAGGGAGCTGGGCTGAGGGAGCTGGGCAGAGGGATCTGGGCAGACGGAGCTGGGCAGAGGGAGCTGGGCAGAGGGAGCTGGGGAGAGGGAGCTGGGGAGAGGGAGCTGGGCAGAGGGAGCTGGGCAGAGGGAGCTGGGCAGTGGGAGCTGGGCAGTGGGAGCTGGGCCGAGGGAGATGGGCAGAGGGAGCTGGGCCGAGGGAGCTGGGCCGAGGGAGCTGGGCCGAGGGAGCTGGGCAGGGGGAGCTGGGCCGAGGGAGCTGGGCAGAGGGATCTGGGCAGACGGAGCTGGGCCGAGGGATCTGGGCAGGGGGATCTGGGCAGAGGGAGCTGGGCAGAGGGAGCTGGGCAGAGGGAGCTGGGCAGAGGGAGCTGGGCAGAGGGAGCTGGGCAAAGGGAGCTGGTCAGAGGGAGCTGGGCAGAGGGAGCTGGGCAGAGGGAGCTGGGCAGAGGGAGCTGGGCAGAGGGAGCTGGGCCGAGGGAGCTGGGCCGAGAGAGCTGGGCAGACGGAGCTGGGCAGGGGGATCTGGGCAGAGGGAGCTGGGCCGAGGGAGCTGGGCCGAGAGAGCTGGGCAGACGGAGCTGGGCAGGGGGATCTGGGCAGAGGGAGCTGGGCCGAGGGAGCTGGGCAGAGGGAGCTGGGGAGAGGGAGCTGGGCAGAGGGAGCTGGGCAGAGGGAGCTGGGCAGAGGGATCTGGGCAGTGGGATTTGGGCAGAGGGATCTGGGCAGAGGGATCTGGGCAGAGGGAGCTGGGCCGAGGGATCTGGGCCGAGGGATCTGGGCAGAGGGAGCTGGGCAGAGGGAGCTGGGGAGAGGGAGCTGGGCAGAGGGAGCTGGGCAGAGGGAGCTGGGCAGAGGGAGCTGGGCAGAGGGAGCTGGGCAGAGGGATCTGGGCCGAGGGATCTGGGCAGAGGGAGCTGGGCAGAGGGAGCTGGGCAGAGGGAGCTGGGCAGCGGGAGCTGGGCAGAGGGAGCTGGGCAGAGGGAGCTGGGCAGAGGGAGCTGGGCAGAGGGAGCTGGGCAGAGGGAGCTGGGCAGAGGGAGCTGGGCAGAGGGAGCTGGGCAGAGGGAGCTGGGCAGAGGGATCTGGGCAGTGGGATTTGGGCAGAGGGATCTGGGCAGAGGGATCTGGGCAGAGGGAGCTGGGCCGAGGGATCTGGGCCGAGGGATCTGGGCAGAGGGAGCTGGGCAGAGGGAGCTGGGCAGAGGGAGCTGGGCAGAGGGAGCTGGGCCGAGGGATCTGGGCAGAGGGAGCTGGGGAGAGGGAGCTGGGCAGAGGGAGCTGGGCAGAGGGAGCTGGGCAGAGGGAGCTGGGCAGAGGGAGCTGGGCAGAGGGAGCTGGGCAGAGGGAGCTGGGCCGAGGGAGCTGGGCAGAGGGAGCTGGGCAGAGGGAGCTGGGCCGAGGGAGCTGGGCCGAGGGAGCTGGGCAGAGGGACCTGGGCAGAGGGTTCGGGCAGAGGGACCTGGGCAGAGGGATCGGGCAGAGGGAGCTGGGCAGAGGGAGCTGGGCAGACGGAGCTGGGCAGAGGGAGCTGGGCAGAGGCAGCTGGGGAGAGGGATCTGGGCAGACGGAGCTGGGCAGAGGGAGTTGGGCAGAGGGAGCTGGGCAGAGGGAGCTGGGCAGAGGGAGTTGGGCAGAGGGAGCTGGGCCGAGAGAGCTGGGCCGAGGGAGCTGGGCAGAGGGAGCTGGGCAGAGGGATCTGGGCAGACGGAGCTGGGCAGAGGGAGCTGGGCCGAGGGAGCTGGGCAGAGGGATCTGGGCAGGGGGATCTGGGCAGAGGGAGCTGGGCAGAGGGAGCTGGGCAGTGTGAGCTGGGCCGAGGGAGCTGGGCAGAGGGAGCTGGGCAGAGGGAGCTGGGCAGAGGGAGCTGGGCAGAGGGAGCTGGGCAGTGGGAGCTGGGCCGAGGGAGCTGGGCAGAGGGAGCAGGGCAGAGGGAGCTAGGCAGAGGGAGCTGGGCAGAGGGAGCTGGGCCGAGGGAGCTGGGCAGAGGGATCTGGGCAGGGGGATCTGGGCAGAGGGAGCTGGGCAGAGGGAGCTGGGCAGTGTGAGCTGGGCCGAGGGAGCTGGGCAGAGGGAGCTGGGCAGAGGGAGCTGGGCAGAGGGAGTTGGGCAGAGGGAGCTGGGCCGAGAGAGCTGGGCCGAGGGAGCTGGGCAGAGGGAGCTGGGCAGAGGAAGCTGGGCAGAGGGAGCTGGGCAGAGGGAGCTGGGCAGCGGGAGCTGGGCAGAGGGAGCTGGGCAGAGGGAGCTGGGCCGAGGGAGCTGGGCAGCGGGAGCTGGGCAGAGGGAGCTGGGCAGAGGGAGCTGGGCAGAGGGAGCTGGGCAGAGGGATCTGTGCCGAGGGAGCTGGGCAGCGGGAGCTGGGCAGAGGGAGCTGGGCAGAGGGAGCTGGGCCGAGGGAGCTGGGCAGCGGGAGCTGGGCAGAGGGAGCTGGGCAGAGGGAGCTGGGCAGAGGGATCTGGGCAGAGGGAGCTGGGCAGAGGGAGCTGGGCAGAGGGATCTGGGCAGAGGGATCTGGGCAGAGGGATCTGGGCAGAGGGATCTGGGTGGCTTTATTCATGAATCACAGAAAGTCGGTTTGCAGGTACAGTGTGTCATTAAAAAGGCAAATGGAATGTTAGCGTTTATCAGGCGGCACAGTAGCACAGTGGTTAGCACTGTTGCCTCAAAGCACCACGGTCCCAGGTTCGAGTCCCGGCTTGGGTCACTGTCTGTGCGGAGTCTGCACATCCTCCCCGTGTGTGCGTGGGTTTCCTCAGGGTGCTCCGGTTTCCTCCCACAGTCCAAAGATGTGCAGGTTAGGTGGATTGGATATTCTGAATTCTCCCTCTGTGTACCCGAACAGGCGCCGGAATGTGGCGACTAGGGACATTTCACAGTAACTTCATTGCACTGTTAATGTCAGCCTACTTGTGACACTAATAAAGATTATTATTATATTATATTGTACAGGGTGTGTGTGAGACCACATCTGGAGTATTGTGTCCAGTTTGGGTCTCCTTATTTGAGGAAGGATGTGGTGGCATTGGAGGCAGTTCAGAGGAGGGTCACCAGATTGATTCCGGGGATGAGGGGTTTGACGTACGAGGAGAGATTAAACAGTGTGGGCTCATACTGGAGTTCAGAATGATGAGAGGGGATCTGATCGAGGTGTATAAAATACAAAAAAGGGATTGGTGAAGTAAACATAGACCAAATGTTCCCCCTTGTGGGACAATCGAGAACGAGATGTCGCAGATACAGGTTGAGAGGCGGTAGATTTGGAACTGAGATGAGGAGGAACTACTTCTCGCAGTGGGTGGTGAATTTGTGGAACTCGCTGCCCCAAAGTGCGGTGGAGACTGAGTCATTAAATGGTTTCAAGAAGGAGATAGATAGATTTCTGATTTTAAAAAGGGTTAAAGGGACATGGACAACAGATGGGGAGGTAGATTTGAGATTAGATCAACCAATCTTAATTCCTATGTTCGTAGTAGGGATTAACGGTTCTTTTTTCAAATTGACAGGCAGTGACTAGTGGGGTACCGCAGGGATCAGTGCTGGGACCCCAGCTATTCACAATATATATCAATGATTCAGATAAGGGAACAAAAGGTAATATCCCCAAATTTGTAGATGACACAAAGTTGGGTGGGAGGGTGAGCTGTGAGGAGGATGCAGAGATCCTTCAGTGTGATTTGGGCAAGTTGAGTGAGTGGGTAAATGAATGGCAGATTCAGTATAATTTGGATAAATGCGAGGATATCTACTTTGGGAGCAAAAACAAGGCAGGTTATTATCTGAATGGCCATAAATTAGGAGAGGGGAGTGTGTAGCGAGACCTGGTGTCCTCGTGCACCAGTCGCTGAAGGTAAGCTGCAGGTGCAGCAGGCGGTAAAGAAGGCTAATGGTATGTTGGCCTTCATTGCGAGAGGATTCGAGTACAGGAGCAGGGATGTAAGGCTGAGGAAACAAGGTTCAGACAGGGCATTGGAGGGATACAAGATAGCCAGGAGGGAACTGAAGAAAGGGATTAGGAGAGCTAAGAGAGGGCATGAACAATCTTTGGCGGGTAGGATCAAAGAAAACCCCAAGGCCTTTTACACATATGTGAGAAATATGAGAATGACTAGAGCGAGGGTAGGTCCGATCAAGGACAGTAGCGGGAGATTGTGTATTGAGTCTGAAGAGATAGGAGAGGTCTTGAACGAGTACTTTTCTTCTGTATTTACAAATGAGAGGGGCGATATTGTTGGAGAGGACAGTGTGAAACAGATTGGTAAGCTCGAGGAAATACTTGTTAGGAAGGAAGATGTGTTGGGCATTTTGAAAAACTTGAGGATAGACAAGTCCCCCGGGCCTGACGGGTTATATCCAAGGATTCTATGGGAAGCAAGAGATGAAATTGCAGAGCCGTTGGCAATTATCTTTTCGTCCTCACTGTCAACAGGGGTGGTACCAGGGGATTGGAGAGTGGCGAATGTCGTGCCCCTGTTCAAAAAAGGAACTAGGGATAACCCTGGGAATTACAGGCCAGTTAGTCTTACTTCGGTGGTAGGCAAAGTAATGGAAAGGGTACTGAAGGATAGGATTTCTGAGCATCTGGAAAGACACTGCTTGATTAGGGATAGTCAGCACGGATTTGTGAGGGGTAGGTCTTGCCTTACAAATCTTATTGAATTCTTTGAGGAGGTGACCAAGCATGTGGATGAAGGTAAAGCAGTGGATGTAGTGTACATGGATTTTAGTAAGGCATTTGATAAAGTTCCCCATGGTAGGCTTCTGCACAAAGTAAGGAGGCATGGGATAGTGGGAAATTTGGCCAGTTGGATAACGAACTGGCTAACCGATAGAAGTCAGAGAGTGGTGGTGGATGGCAAATATTCAGCCTGGATCCCAGTTACCAGTGGCGTACCGCAGGGATCAGTTCTGGGTCCTCTGCTGTTTGTGATTTTCATTAATGACTTGGATGAGGGAGTTGAAGGGTGGGTCAGTAAATTTGCAGACGATACAAAGATTGGTGGAGTTGTGGATAGTAAGGAGGGCTGTTGTCGGCTGCAAAGAGACATAGATAGGATGCAGAGCTGGGCTGAGAAGTGGCAGATGGAGTTTAACCCTGAAAAGTGTGAGGTTGTCCATTTTGGAAGGACAAATATGAATGCGGAATACAGGGTTAACGGTAGAGTTCTTGGCATTGTGGAGGAGCAGAGAGACCTTGGGGTCTATGTTCATACATCTTTGAAAGTTGCCACTCAAGTGGATAGAGCTGTGAAGAAGGCCTATGGTGTGCTCGCGTTCATTAACAGAGGGATTGAATTTAAGAGCCGTGAGGTGATGATGCAGCTGTACAAAACTTTGGTAAGGCCACATTTGGAGTACTGTGTACAGTTCTGGTCGCCTCATTTTAGGAAGGATGTGGAAGCTCTGGAAAAGGTGCAAAGAAGATTTACCAGGATGTTGCCTGGAATGGAGAGTAGGTCTTACGAGGAAAGGTTGAGGGTGCTAGGCCTTTTCTCATTAGAGCGGAGAAGGATGAGGGGCGACTTGATAGAGGTTTATAAGATGATCAGGGGAATAGATAGAGTAGACAGTCAGAGACTTTTTCCCCAGGTGGAACACACCATTACAAGGGGACATAAATTTAAGGTGAAAGGTGGAAGATATAGGAGGGATATCAGAGGTAGGTTCTTTACCCAGAGAGTAGTGGGGGCATGGAATGCACTGCCTGTGGAAGTAGTTGAGTCAGAAACATTAGTGACCTTCAAGCAGCTGTTGGATAGGTACATGGATTACGGGAAAATTATATAGTGTACATTTATTTGTTCTTAAGGGCAGCACGGTAGCATTGTGGATAGCACAATTGCTTCACAGATCCATGGTCCCAGGTTCGATTTCGGCTTGGGTCATTGTCTGTGTGGAGTCTGCACGTCCTCCCCGTGTCTGCGTGGGTTTCCTCCGGGTGCTCCGGTTTCCTCCCACAGTCCAAAGATGTGCGGGTTAGGTGAATTGGCCAATGATAAATTGCCCTTAATGTCCAAATTGCCCTTGGTGTTGGGTGGAGGTGTTGAGTTTGGGTAGGGTGCTCTTTCCGAGACAGGATCTACTCCCATTTGGAAGCAAATGGACGTATTAGTGAGAGGCAGCACGGTTTTGTGAAGGGGAGGTCGTGTCTCACTAACTTGATAGAGTTTTTCGAGGAGGTCACTAAGATGATTGATGCAGGTAGGGCAGTAGATGTTGTCTATATGGACTTCAGTAAGGCCTTTGACAAGGTCCCTCATGGTAGACTAGTACAAAAGGTGAAGTCACACGGGATCAGGGGTGAACTGGCAAGGTGGATACAGAACTGGCTAGGCCATAGAAGGCAGAGGGTAGCAATGGAGGGATGCTTTTCTAATTGGAGGGCTGTGACCAGTGGTGTTCCACAGGGATCAGTGCTGGGACCTTTGCTCTTTGTAGTATATATAAATGATTTGGAGGAAAATGTAACTGGTCTGATTAGTAAGTTTGCAGACGACACAAAGGTTGGTGGAATTGCGGATAGCGATGAGGACTGTCTGAGGATACAGCAGGATTTAGATTGTCTGGAGACTTGGGCGGAGAGATGGCAGATGGAGTTTAACCTGGACAAATGTGAGGTAATGCATTTTGGAAGGGCTAATGCAGGTAGGGAATATACAGTGAATGGTAGAACCCTCAAGAGTATTGAAAGTCAAAGAGATCTAGGAGTACAGGTCCACAGATCACTGAAAGGGGCTACACAGGTGGAGAAGGTAGTCAAGAAGGCATACGGCATGCTTGCCTTCATTGGCCGGGGCATTGAGTATAAGAATTGGCAAGTCATGTTGCAGCTGTATAGAACCTTAGTTAGGCCACACTTGGAGTATAGTGTTCAATTCTGGTCGCCACACTACCAGAAGGATGTGGAGGCTTTAGAGAGGGTGCAGAAGAGATTTACCAGAATGTTGCCTGGTATGGAGGGCATAAGCTATGAGGAGCGATTGAATAAACTCGGTTTGTTCTCACTGGAACGAAGGAGGTTGAGGGGCGACCTGATAGAGGTATACAAAATTATGAGGGGCATAGACAGAGTGGATAGTCAGAGGCTTTTCCCCAGGGTAGAGGGGTCAATTACTAGGGGGCATAGGTTTAAGGTGAGAGGGGCAAAGTTTAGAGTAGATGTACGAGGCAAGTTTTTTACGCAGAGGGTAGTGGGTGCCTGGAACTCACTACCGGAGGAGGTAGTGGAGGCAGGGACGATAGGGACATTTAAGGGGCATCTTGACAAATATATGAATAGGATGGGAATAGAAGGATACGGACCCAGGAAGTGTAGAAGATTGTAGTTTAGTCGGGCAGTATGGTCGGCACGGGCTTGGAGGGCCGAAGGGCCTGTTCCTGTGCTGTACATTTCTTTGTTCTTTGTTCTTTGTTCCAAGAGCTGGTGCAGACTCAGGGGGCCGAATGGCCTCCTTCTGCACTGTAGATTCAATGATAATCTATGATTAATCTAGGACAAAGGTTCGGCACAACATCGTGGGCCGAAGGGCCTGTTCTGTGCTGTATTTTCTATGTTCTATGTTCTATGTTCTATGTGTTGCTGCAATTGTACAGGAGCCTGGTTCACAAAATGAGGGGAGATCATAGAATCCCGACAGTACAAAGAACAAAGAACAAAGAAATGTACAGCACAGGAACAGGCCCTTCGGCCCTCCAAGCCCGTGCCGACCATGCTGCCCGACTAAACTACAATCTTCTACACTTCCTGGGTCCGTATCCCTCTATTCCCATCCTATTCATGTATTTGTCAAGATGCCCCTTAAATGTCACTATCGTCCCTGCTTCCACCACCTCCTCCGGTAGCGAGTTCCAGGCACCCACTACCCTCTGCGTAAAAAACTTGCCTCGTACATCTACTCTAAACCTTGCCCCTCTCACCTTAAACCTATGCCCCCTAGTAATTGACCCCTGTACCCCGGGGAAAAGCCTCTGACTATCCACTCTGTCTATGCCCCTCATAATTTTGTATACCTCTATCAGGTCTCCCCTCAACCTCCTTTGTTCCAGTGAGAACAAACCGAGTTTATTCAACCGCTCCTCATAGCTAATGCCCTCCATACCAGGCAACATTCTGGTAAATCTCTTCTGCACCCTCTCTAAAGCCTCCACATCCTTCTGGTAGTATGGCGACCAGAATTGAACACTATACTCCAAGTGTGGCCTAACTAAGGTTCTATACAGCTGCAACATAACTTGCCAATTCTTATACTCAATGCCCCGGCCAATGAAGGCAAGCATGCCGTATGCCTTCTTGACTACCTTCTCCACCTGTGTTGCCCCTTTCAATGACCTGTGGACCTGTACTCCTAGATCTCTTTGACTTTCAATGCTCTTGAGGGTTCTACCATTCACTGTATATTCCCTACCTGCATGAGACCTTCCAAAATGCATTACCCCACATTTGTCCGGATTAAACTCCATCTGTCATCTCTCCGCCCAAGTCTCCAAACAATCTAAATCCTGCTGTATCCTCCGACAGTCCTCATCGCTATCCGCAATTCCATCAACCTTTGTGTCGTCTGCAAACTTACTAATCAGACCAGTTACATTTTCCTCCAAATCATTTATATATACTACAAAGAGCAAAGGTCCTGGCACTGATCCCTGTGGAACACCACTGGTCACAGCCCTCCAATTAGAAAAGCATCCTTCCATTACTACTCTCTGCCTTCTATGGCCTAGCCAGTTCTGTATCCACCTTGCCAGCTCACCCCTGATCCTGTGTGACTTCACCTTTTGTACTAGTCTACCATGAGGGACCTTGTCAAAGGCCTTACTGAAGTCCATATAGACAACATCCACTGCCCTACCTGCATCAATCATCTTAGTGACCTCCTCGAAAAACTCTATCAAGTTAGTGAGACACGACCTTCCCTTCACAAAACCGTGCTGCCTCTCACTAATACGTCCATTTGCTTCCAAATGGGAGTAGATCCTGTCTCGAAGAATTCTCTCCAGTAATTTCCCGACCACTGAAGTAAGGCTCACCGGCCTGTAGTTCCCGGGATTATCCTTGCTACCCTTCTTAAACAGAGGAACAACATTGGCTATTCTCCAGTCCTCCGGGACATCCCCTGAAGACAGCGAGGATCCAAAGATTTCTGTCAAGGCCTCAGCAATTTCCTCTCCAGCCTCCTTCAGTATTCTGGGGTAGATCCCATCAGGCCCTGGGGACTTATCTACCTTAATATTTTTTAAGACACCCAACACCTCGTCTTTTTGGATCTCAATGTGACGCAGGCCATCTACACACCCTTCTCCAGACTCAACATCGACCAATTTCTTCTCTTTGGTGAATACTGATGCAAAGTATTCATTTAGTACCTCGCCCATTTCCTCTGGCTCCACACATAGATTCCCTTGCCTAACCTTCAGTGGGCCAACCCTTTCTCTGGCTACCCTCTTGCTTTTTATGTACGTGTAAAAAGCCTTGGGATTTTCCTTAACCCTATTTGCCAATGACTTTTCGTGACCCCTTCTAGCCCTCTTGACTCCTTGCTTAAGTTCCTTCCTACTTTCCTTATATTCCACACAGGCTTCGTCTGTTCCCAACCTTTTAGCCCTGACAAATGCCTCCTTTTTCTTTTTGACGAGGCCTACAATATCTCTCGTCATCCAAGGTTCCCGAAAATTGCCGTATTTATCCTTCTTCCTCACAGGAACATGCCGGTCCTGAATTCCTTTCAACTGCCACTTGAAAGCCTCCCACATGTCAGATGTTGATTTGCCCTCAAACATCCACCCCCAATCTATGTTCTTCAGTTCCCGCCTAATATTGTTATAATTAGCCTTCCCCCAATTTAGCACATTCATCCTAGGACCACTCTTATCCTTGTACACCAGTACTTTAAAACTTACTGAATTGTGGTCACTGTTACCGAAATGCTCCCCTACTGAAACATCTACCACCTGGCCGGGCTTATTCCCCAATACCAGGTCCAGTACCGCCCCTTCCCTAGTTGGACTGTCTACATATTGTTTTAAGAAGCCCTCCTGGATGCTCCTTACAAACTCCGCCCCGTCTAAGCCCCTGGCACTAAGTGAGTCCCAGTCAATATTGGGGAAGTTGAAGTCTCCCATCACCACAACCCTGTTGTTTTTACTCTTTTCCAAAATCTGTCTACCTATCTGCTCCTCTATCTCCCGCTGGCTGTTGGGAGGCCTGTAGTAATCCCCCAACATTGTGACTGCACCCTTCTTATTCCTGATCTCCACCCATATAGCCTCACTGCCCTCTGAGTTGTCCTCCCGCAGTAGAGCTGTGATATTCTCCCGAACCAGTAGCGCAACTCCGCCTCCCCTTTTACATCCCCCTCTATCCCGCCTGAAACATCTAAATCCTGGAACGTTTAGCTGCCAATCCTGCCCTTCCCTCAACCAGGTCTCTGTAATGGCAACAACATCATAGTTCCAAGTACTAATCCAAGCTCTAAGTTCATCTGCCTTACCCGTAATACTTCTTGCATTAAAACATGTGCACTTCAGGCCACCAGACCCGCTGTGTTCAGCAACTTCTCCCTGTCTGCTCTGCCTCAGAGCCCCACTGTCCCTATTCCCTAGTTCTCCCTCAATGCTCTCACCTTCTGACCTATTGCTCCCGTGCCCACCCCCCTGCCATACTAGTTTAAACCCTCCCGTGTGACACTAGCAAACCTCGTACAGAGGAGGCCATTCGGTCCATCGAGTCTACGCCAATCCTCGGGAAGAACACCCTACCGAGGCCCTCCTGTAACCCTACCTAACCATTTAGGCAATAAGGGACAATTTATCCTGGCCAATCCACCTAACCTACACATCTTTGGACTGTGGGAGGAAACCGGAGCGCCCGGAGGAAACCCACACGGACACGGAGAGGATGTGCAGACTCCGCACAGACGGTGACCCAGCCAGGAATCAAAACCCTGGTCCCTGGTGCTGTGAGGTAGGAACCCGGGTCTCTGGGTCTGAGAACAAAAGAACAATAGAACAAAGAAAATTACAGCACAGGAACAGGCCCTTCGGCCCTCCCAGCCTGCGCCGATCCAGATCCTTTATCTAAACCTGTCGCCGATTTTCCAAGGATCTACTTCCCTCTGCTCCCCGCCCATTCATATATCTGTCTAGATGCATCTTAAATGACGCTATCGTGCCCGCATCTACCACCTCCGCTGGCAAAGCGTTCCAGGCACCCACCACCCTCTGCGTAAAAAGCATTCCAAGCACATCACCCTTAAACTTTCCCCCTCTCACCTTGAAACCGTGACCCCCTGTAATTGACACCCCCACTCTTGGAAAAAGCTTGTTGCTATCCACCTTGTCCATACCTCTCATAATTTTGTAGACCTCAATCAGGTCCCCCCTCAACCTCCGTCTTTCCAATGAAAACAATCCCAATCTACTCAACCTTTCTTCATAGCTAGCATCCTCCATACCAGACAACATCCTGGTGAACCTCCTCTGCACCCTCTCTAAAGCATCCACATCCTTCTGGTAATGTGGCGACCAGAACTGCACGCAGTATTCCAAATGTGGCCTAACCAAAGTCCTATACACCTGTAACATGACCTGCCGACTCTTGTACTCAATACCCCATCCGATGAAGGCAAGCATGCCGTAGGCCTTCTTGACCACTCTATGGACCTGCGTTGCCACCTTCAGGGTACAATGGACCTGAACTCCCAGATCTCTCTGTACATCAATTTCCCCAGGACTCTTCCATTGACCGTATAGTCTGCTCTGTGTCATACCTGTTCAGCCATGTTCCCTGTCAGGTGATTAGATTTAGCTAACCACTGTAATCTCATAGATCTCTTAGAAACCTCTAAAATTCTAACAGGACTGGACAGGGTAGATGCAGGAAGGATGTTCCCGATGGTGGGGGTGTCCAGAACCAGGGGTCAGTCTGTGGATACGGGGCAGACCATTTAGGACAGAGATGGGGAGAGATTTCTTCACCCAGGGAGTGGTGAGCCTGTGGAATTCATCACCACGGGAATTAGTTGAGGCAGTTTTCAAGAAGCAGTTAGATCTAGCACTCGGGGCAAAGGGGATCAAAGGATATGGGGGGAAAGCGGGATCAGGGTATTGAACTTGATGATCATCCATGATCAGAATGAATGGGGGGCAGGCTCGAAGGGCCGATGGCCTCCTCCTGCTCCTAGTTTCTGTGTTTCTATGTTTATCTAAGAAAGGATAAACTTGCCATTGAGCGAGTGCAACGAAGGTTCACCAGACTGATTCCCGGGATGGCGGGATGGGTGACTGGGCCTGTGTTCACTGGAGTTTAGAAGGATGAGAGGAAACCGAATTGAAATGTGTAAGATTCTGACAGGGCTGGGCAGACAGCATGCAGGACAATTCCTCCCTTTGACTTGGGGAGAGTCTGGAACATGGCCTCACAGTCTGAGGATACCACGTTGGCTATTTAGGACTGAGATGAGGAGAACGTTCTTCACTCTGTGGGTGGTGAACCTGTGCAATTCTCAACACAGAGGCTGTTGTGGACAAGTCACTGAATATATTTCAGAAGGAACGAGGTAGATTTCTAGGCCGGGGTTTTCTGTTCAAGAACCTGGGTGCCCTCGCTACCAGAGACTTGCGACAAGTTGGCACTACTGTTGGGGGCAGTCCCCAGGTGCGAGTCTCACGCCTTAGCCATGCAACGGTGGAGAACAAAAGAACAAAGAACAAAGAAAGGTACAGCACAGGAACAGGCCCTTTGGCCCTCCAAGCCCGTGCCGACCATGTTGCCCGACTAAATTAAAATCTACTTTGACCTAGCCAGTTCTGTATCCACCTTGCCAGCTCACCCCTGATCCCGTGTGACTTCACCTTTTGTACCAGTCTGCCATGAGGGACCTTGTCAAAGGTTTTACTGAAGTCCATATAGACAACATCCACTGCCCTACCTGCATCAATCATCTTTGTGACTTCGAAAAACTCTATCAAGTTAGTGAGACACGACCTCCCCTTCACAAAACCCTGCTGCCTCTCACTAATACGTCCATTTGCTTCCAAATGGGAGTAGATCCTGTCTCGAAGAATTCTCTCCAGTAATTTCCCTACCACTGAAATAAGGCTCACCGGCCTGTAGTTCCCGGGATTATCCTTGCTACCCTTCTTAAACAGAGGAACAACATTGGCTATTCTCCAGTCCTCCGGGACATCACCTGAAGACAGTGAGGATCCAAAGATTTCTGTCAAGGCCTCAGCAATTTCCTCTCCAGCCTCCTTTAGTATTCTGGGGTAGATCCCATCAGGCCCTGGGGACTTATCCACCTTAATACTTTTCAAGATGCCCAACACCTCGTCTTTTTGGATCTCAATGTCACCCAGGCCATCTACACACCCTTCTCCAGACTCAACATCCACCAATTCCTTCTCTTTGGTGAATACTGATGCAAAGTATTCATTTAATACCTCGCCCATTTCCTCTGGCTCCACACATAGATTCCCTTGCCTATCCTTCAGTGGGCCAACCCTTTCCCTGGCTACCCTCTTGCTTTTTATGTACGTGTAAAATGCCTTGGGATTTTCCTTAACCCTATTTGCCAATGACTTTTCGTGACCCCTTCTAGCCCTCCTGACTCCTTGCTTAAGTTCCTTCCTACTTTCCTTATATTCCACACAGGCTTCGTCTGTTCCCAGCCTTTTAGCCCTGACAAATGCCTCCTTTTTCTTTTTGACGGGGCCGACAATATCTCTCGTTATCCAAGGGAGAGGGGAGTCTGGAATGGAAGAGGGGGTCCGGTCTGGAGTGGGGAGGGGGTTTGGGGTGAGGGGGTCTGGGCTGGAATGGGGGAGGGGGTCCAGGCTGGAATGGGGATGGGGTCTGGGCTGGAATGGGGGAGAGGGTCTGGGCTGGAATGGGGAGGGGGTCTGGGCTGGAATGGGGATAATGTCCATGGAATGGGAGTATGATCTGGAATAGGAGAGGGGGTCCGGCTGGAATGGGGAGGGGGTGTGGGCTGGAATGGGGAAGGGGTACGGGGTGGAATGGGGAGGAGGTCCAGACTGGATTAGGGAGGGGGTCCGGAGTGGAATGGGGAGGGGGCCCGGGCTGGAATGGGGAAGGGGTACAGGGTGGAATAGGGAGGGGGTCCGGAGTGGAATGGGGAGGGGGCCTGGGCTGGAATGGGGAGGGGGTCTGGGCTGGAATGGGGAGGGGTCCAGGGTGGAGTGGGGGGGGGTCCGGGGTGGAGTGGGGAGGGGTCTGGGGTGGGTGGGTCCGGGCTGGAATGGGGAGGGGGTCTGGGCTGGAATAGGGAGGGTGTCCGGGGTGGAGTGGGGAGGGGGTCCGGGGTGAGGGGGTCTGGGCTGGAATGGGGAGGGGGTCTGAGCTGGAATGAGGAAGGGGTACGGGGTGGAATGGGGAGGAGGTCCAGACTGAATTAGGGAGGGGGTCCGGAGTGGAATGGGGAGGGGGCCCGGGCTGGAATGGGGAGGGTATCCAGGGTGGAATGGGGAGGGTGTCCGGGGTGGAGTGGGGAGGGTGTCCGGGGTGGAATGGGGGAGGGGGTCTGAGCTGGAATGGGGGAGGGGGTCTGAGCTGGAGTGGGGATGGGGTCCGGGGTGGAGTGGGGAGGGGGTCCGGGTTGGAGTGGGGAGGGGGGTCCGGGTTGGAGTGGGGAAGGAGTCCAGGGTGGAGTGGGGACGGGGTCTGGGCTGGAATGGGGAAGGGGTCCGGGGTGGAATGGGGAAGGAGTCCAGGGTGGAGTGGGGAGGGTGTCTGGGCTGGAATGGGGGAGGGGGTCTGAGCTGGAGTGGGGATGGGGTCCGGGGTGGAGTGGGGAGGGGGTCCGGGCTGTAGTGGGGAGGGGATACGGGCTGGAGTTGGGCAGGGGGTCTGAGCTGCAGTGGGGAGGGGATCCGGGGTGGAGTGGGGAGGGGGTCCGGTGTGGAGTGGGGAGGGGGTCCAGTGTAGAGTGGGGAGGGGGTCCGGGCTGGGGTGGGGAGGGGGTCCGGTTTGGAGTGGGGAGTGTGTCCGGGCTGGAAAGGGGGGGGTCCGGGGTGGAGTGGGGAGGGGGTCCGGGCTGGAGTGGGGCAGGGGGTCTGAGCTGCAGTGGGGAGGGGGTCCGGGGTGGAGTGGGGAGGAGATCCGGGCTGGAATGAGGAGGGGGTCCGGGGTGGAATGAGGAGGGGGTCCGGGCTGGAATGGGGAGGGTGTCCGGGGTGGAGTGGGTAGGGGGTCCGGGCTGGAATGGGGAGGGTGTCCGGGGTGGAGTGGGGAGGGGGTCCAGGCTGGAATGGGGAAGGAGTCCAGGGTGGAGTGGGGAAGGAGTCCAGGGTGGAGTGGGAAGGGTGTCCGGGGTGGAGTGGGGAAGGGTTCCGGGGTGGAATGGGGAGGGGGTCCAGGGTGGAGTGGGGAGGGGGTCCGGGCTGGAATGAGGAGGGGGTCCGGGGTGGAATGAGGAGGGGGTCCGGGCTGGAATGGGGAGGGTGTCCGGGGTGGAGTGGGTAGGGGGTCCGGGCTGGAATGGGGAGGGTGTCCGGGGTGGAGTGGGGAGGGGGTCCGGGCTGGAATGGGGAGGGTGTCCGGGGTGGAGTGGGGAGGGGGTCCGGGCTGGAATGGGGAAGGAGTCCAGGGTGGAGTGGGGAAGGAGTCCAGGGTGGAGTGGGAAGGGTGTCCGGGGTGGGGTGGGGAAGGGTTCCGGGGTGGAATGGGGAGGGGGTCCAGGGTGGAGTGGGGAGGGGGTCCGGGCTGGAGTGGGGAGGGGGTCTGAGCTGTAGTGGGGAGGGGTTCCGGGGTGGAGTGGGGAGGGGGTCCGGGCTGGAGTGGGGAGGGGTCTGGGCTGGAATGGGGGAGGGGGTCTGAGCTGGAGTGGTGATGGGGTCTGGGGTGGAGTGGGGAGGGGGTCCGGGCTGGAGTGGGGAGGGGGTCCGGGCTGGAGTGGGGGAGGGGGTATGAGCTGCAGTGGGGAGGGGGTCCGGGGTGGAGTGGGGAGGGGGTCCGGGCTGGAGTGGGGAGGTGGTCCGGGCTGAAAATGTGAGAGGGTGCGGGCTGGAGTGGGGAGGGTGTCCGGGCTGGGGTAGGAAGGGGGTCCGGGCTGGAAAGGGGGGGGTCCTGGGTGGAATGGGGAGGGGGTCCGGACTGGAGTTGGGAGGGGGTCCAGGCTGGGGTGGGAAGAGGGTCCGGGGTGGAGTGGGGAGGGGGTCGGGGCTGGAGTCGGGAGGGGGTCCAGGCTGGGGTGGGAAGAGGGTCCGGGGTGGAGTTGAGAGAGGGTCCAGGCTGGGGTGGGAAGAGGGTCCGGGGTGGAGTTGAGAGGGTCCAGGCTGGGGTGGGAAGAGGGTCCGGGGTGGAGTTGAGAGGGGGTCCAGGCTGGGGTGGGAAGAGGGTCCGGGGTGGAGTTGGGAGGGGGTCCAGGTTGGGGTGGGAAGAGGGTCCGGGGTGGAGTTGGGAGGGGGTCCAGGCTGGGGTGGGAAGAGGGTCCGGGGTGGAGTGGGGAGGGGGTCCGGGCTGGGGTGTGAAGAGGGTCCAGGGTGGAGTGGGAAGAGGGTCCGGGGTGGAGTTGGGAGGGGGTCCAGGCTGGGGTGGGAAGAGGGTCCGGGGTGGAGTGGCGAGAGGGTCCGGGCTGGAGTGGGGAGTGTGTCCGGGGTGGAATGGCGAAGGGGTCTGGGCTGGTAAGGGGAGGGATCCGGACAGTTTCTCACGTGGACATTGATACTTTATTCCTGTTGCCAGTGATCTGGAAGAATCTGATTGAAAGAAACGGCGGCATAGTGACCAACGCCCTGGATCTGACCTCCTTGGCCAAGATTTCCGATGGGTACACACCCGGGCGCCTGGTCCAGGTGGTCAAGTCTGTCCTCACTGAACATCGAATCCATCAGCAAACAAAGACCCCCCTGACGGCAAATAACTTCCTCCGAGCCCTCAGCAAAACTGAGCCCATCTACCAGCAAGAGGAGACGGCATTGGCGGTAAGGCTACAGGAGGGGGTGAGTGTAGCGCACAAAGACTTCATGAGACGAATAGAGTGAAGTCGATGAGGCTTTATTAAGCGTGTCTGTTCCCCCGCAGCTCGATAGTAAACTGGCCTGCGGGGGAAGACTCCGGCTTCTTATACTCCGCCTTCAGGGCGGAGCTTGAGGTCAACGGCCAACCAGGACCCGGGATCTGTCAGCCAATGACATTAGGGCTTCCAGTCCCACATGACCCCCAATACATACTACCACATTCACCCCTTGTCAAAAATGAACCCGGCGGGGTGATGCTTCGTATGGTGGTAAGGGTTTACAGGGCTGGTCCTGGGAGGATAGAACATTCACATGGTAGTACAGTATTGGACAGTTTCGTCCTGTTGCAACTATTTACAGAGGGTATAGGAAAAAAACAAAATGTTCTTTGAACAGTCCATCTTTGTTTTACATCGACGCCACGAGTCGGTCGGGCGGCCTGGTCGTCCGTGTCGATCGCCTCGGCCCCGGCGGTGGTGGTGCTGCTTGTACCAGTGTTGTCGCCTCCAGGAGCCGTACGGTTTCAGCTGTCGGTGCAAAGGGGAGGGGGACCGATCCTCCTGGGAAGGTGCGGTCGCGGGGTGCGGCGGTGGCAGGAAGGGGGGGGTTGGGTTGCTGGTGTCGGGGGGGGTGTGCGTGTTGCCGGCGGGCGCCAGATCCCGCAAGGACACTTGTCCTGTCGGCCGTCGGGGTACTCCACGTAGGCGTACTGGGGGTTTGCGTGGAGGAGGTGAACCCTTTCGACCAACGGGTCCGCCTTATGTGCCCGCACATGCTTTCGGAGCAGGATGGGTCCTGGGGCCGCCAGCCAGGTCGGCAGCGACGTTCCAGAGGAGGACCTCCTAGGGAAGACAAGGAGACGCTCGTGGGGCGTTTGATTAGTGCTTGTACATAATAACGACCGGATGGAATGGAGAGCATCCGGGAGGACCTCCTGCCACCATGAAACTGGGAGATCCCTGGACCATAGGGCCAGTAGGACGGCCTTCCAGACCGTGCCGTTTTCCCTTTCTACTTGCCTGTTCCCCCGGGGGATGTAGCTGGTCGTCCTGCTTGAGGCTATGCCCCTGCTGAGCAGGAACTGGCGCAGCTCGTCACTCATGAAAGAGGACCCCCTGTCGCTGTGGACGTATGCGGGGTAACCGAACAGTGTGAAGATGCTGTTCAGGGCTTTAATGACTGTGGCCGCGGTCATGTCGGAGCAGGGAATGGCAAAAGGGAAGCGGGAGTATTCGTCCACTACATTAAGAAAATATGCGTTGCGGTCGGTGGAGGGGAGGGGCCCTTTGAAATCGAGACTGAGGCGTTCAAAGGGGCGGGAAGCCTTAATCAGGTGCGCTCCATCTGGCCTGAAAAAATGCGGCTTGCATTCCGCGCAGATGTGGCAGTCCCTTGTGACTGTACGGACCTCTTCTAAAGAGTATGGGAGATTGCGGGACTTGATGAAGTGGTAAAACCGAGTGACCCCCGGGTGGCAGAGGTCCTCGTGGAGGGTTTGGAGGCGGTTAATTTGTGCGTTGGCACATGTGCCGCGGGATAGGGCATCAGGCGGCTCGTTCAGCTTTCCGGGCCGGTACAAGATCTAATAGTTGAAGGTGGAGAGCTCGATCCTCCACCTTAAGATCTTGTCGTTTTTGATTTTGCCCCGCAGTGCATTATCGAACATGAAAGCTACCGACCGTTGGTCCGTGAGGAGAGTGAATCTCCTGCCGGCCAGGTAATGCCTCCAATGTCGCACAGCTTCCACTATGGCTTGGGCTACCTTTTCCACTGAGGAGTGGCGGATTTCTGAGGCGTGGAGGGTTCGGGAGAAAAAGGCCACGGGTCTGCCCGCTTGGTTAAGGGTGGCCGCTAGAGCTACGTCGGAGGTGTCGCTCTCGACCTGGAAGGGGAGGGACTCGTCGATGGCGCGCATCGTGGCCTTTGCGATATCCGCTTTGATGCGGCTGAAGGCCTGGCAAGCCTCTGTCGACAGAGGGAAGGTCGTGGTCTGTATTAGGGGGCGGGCCTTGTCTGCGTACTGGGGGACCCACTGGGCGTAGTACGAAAAGAACCCCAGGCAGCGTTTCAGGGCTTTTGGGCAGTGCAGGAGGGGGAATTCCATGAGTGCGCGCATACGTTCGGGGTCGGGGCCTATTATCCCATTGCGCACTATGTAGCCCAGAATGGCTAGCCGGTTGGTGCTAAAAACGCACTTGTCCTCGTTGTACGTGAGGTTCAAGGCTTTGGCGGTCTGGAGGAATTTTTGGAGGTTGGCGTCGTGGTCCTGCTGATCGTGGCCGCAGATGGTTACATTGTCGAGATACGGGAACGTGGCCCGTAACCCATGTTGATCAACCATCCGGTCCATCTCCCGTTGGAAGACCGAGACCCCGTTTGTGATGCCAAAAGGGACCCGTAGGAAATGGTATAATCGCCCGTCTGCCTCGAAGGCTGTGTACTTGCGGTCACTTGGGCGGATGGGGAGCTGATGGTAGGCGGACTTGAGGTCCACGGTGGAGAAGACTTTATACTGGGCAATCTGATTGACCATGTCGGATATGCGGGGGAGAGGGTACGCATCTAGTTGTGTGTACCTGTTGATGGTCTGGCTATAGTCAATGACCATCCTTGTTTCTCCCCTGTCTTCACTACTACCACCTGCGCTCTCCAGGGACTATTGCTGGCCTGGATTATGCCCTCCTTTAGTAGCCGCTGGACTTCGGACCGAATGAAGGTCCGGTCCTGGGCGCTGTACCGTCCGCTCCTAGTGGCGACGGGTTTGCAATCCGGGGTGAGGTTCGCAAACAAGGACGGGGGTTGCACCTTGAGGGTAGCGAGGCCGCAGATAGTGAGTGGGGGTATGGGGCCGCCGAATTTAAACGTAAGGCTCTGTAGATTGCATTGGAAATCTAAGCCCAGCAAGGTGGGGGCACAGAGTTGGGGAAGGACGTTAAGTTTGTAGTTTTTGAACTCCCTCCCCTGCACCGTTAGGGTAACTATGCAGAATCCCTGGATCTGTACGGAGTGGGATCCTGCAGCTAGGCAAATTTTTTGTGCGCTGGGATAGGTGGTCAAGGAACAGCGTCTTACCGTGTCGGGGTGTATAAAGCTTTCCGTGCTCCCGGAGTCGACTAGGCATGGCGTCTCGTGGCCGTTAATTAGGACCGTTGTCGTCGTCGTCTGGAGTGTCCGGGGCCGAGCTTGATCGAGCGTAATTGAAGCGAGACGTGGTTGTAGTAGTGGGGTGGGGTCCGTTGTTGCCGTCCAAGATGGCGTCGGGGATGGACAAAATGGCCGCCCACATACATCGCACGTGGCTGGGGGGTCACAAGATGGCGGCGGGGGTGGACAAAATGGCCGCCCCCATGCGTCGTACAGGTCTGGGGCGGTCCAAGATGGCGGCGCCCTCCTCCCCTCGTGGTGGTCGGGACCCAAAATGGCGGCGTCTGCGGGTCGCACAA